>NC_056624.2:180225923-181425923 GCF_002870075.4 Lactuca sativa | reverse complement strand
TCTCCTATGAAATCTCGCATTCTCCACATAAGTAGCCCACCGATTCAGCAACTCCCATTCCCTTCTAAGCGCAACTCCAGATTCGGTTCCTCCCCTAACAATCGACGACTAAGATAGATGTGCATGGTATCGCCTCCGCCTTCTTCCACCAAATACATTCCTTGGGGATATTTGGTTTTCACTAATTGCCTTTCTCAGTACACCGCCATAGATGACCCTTCACCATGATGCGCTATGTAGTTTTGTGACTACACCTGCTTCTTTCTTTCTATGATCGAGTTTTCTTTTTTTTTTTGGTGCACCAAAAATTGAATTCGAACACTTTTCTTGATTCTCAGGTATTCATTGTCCCTTTGAAAGGTAATTCATATATATATATATATATATATATATATATATATATATATATATATATATATATATATATATATATATATATATATATATATATATATATATAGGGAGTGGTTCAAATGAGAACCGTAAAAGATTAAGAACCCTAAGAACCCCCTTATCATAAGTAACATGTATTGTGAATACTTATTAAATATGTTAAAAATCATTATATTTGTCATTTTGGTATGTGAAAAGGGAAATTCGTAATTTTTATAGTATAATATTTTCATTTATACATACATTCTTATTTTAACACACAATTTATTAAAATAAAATTTAATACAGTCCATTTACAGTTTAATATACAAAATTCACAACTTAATACAATCTATATTACACTAATTGACATATTCAGATAAGTTAAACTAAAACTTTATCACCACCAACATATGTTGTCATCAACCATCTTGTGCCACCCTCGCAGCCATCATTCATTGAAAATCATTTCTATATATAAAGTCATGTATTTACAGCTTAAATACTATATTCACAGTTTAATAAACATATTAATTCCCTCAATTTGAATTTAATGCAAAATAATTATCTAAAAACTAATACATAAATACAACAAAAAAAATACATTCACAATAAAGTTAATAGAAAAATTCATTCACAAATCATTATTATTTTAACACAAATTTATATAAAAAATTCACAATTTAATACAGTCAATTCACAACTTAATACAGTAAATTACAGTTTAATATATAAAAATCACTATTTAATATAACAAATTCATAATTTAATACACTTCAGATAAACATTCACAATTTAATATAGTCAATTCACAGTTTAATACACAAAATTCACAACTTGATATAACAAATTCATAATTTTATACATATGAAAGTTATATATTATTAACTTAAAACTAATATTTATAACTTCAGATAAAATATTCACAGTTTAATAAAGCGTATTCACAGTTAAGTACAATAAATTCACAATTGAATACACAAAATTATATATTTAGATCCATATTCTCAACTTAAAACTTATATTTAGACATTTTTATTTAGAGGCATTTATATGTATTAAAATATGAATTTATTATATTAAAGTATGAATAAAATTCACAGCTTAATATACAAAATTCATACTTTAATACACTACATTCACAGCTCATTTACGTGTATAAAATTCAAACCTAGATAACAAAAGTTTCATAATTCACAGTTTAATAAAACATTTCAGATATTAATTAAAAACTTAATTCAATTTTTCAAACACTAAAATTCACAACTTAATGCATCAAAAAAATCAGAATTCATAGTATAATACACAGTTAAGACAACAATTCACAGCTTAACACAAAATTTTGAACACTTGTTCATAAATTAAAAACTTACAGATCTCGTTGAAGCATTTCATCAAACACCTTGTGTGCATATTGTTTTCGATCTGATGTGGTTTATAGATCTAAGATTGTCATGTTTCTTAGAGTCTTCGGTTATTATAAATCTGAACAGATCTAACCTAATATGAGAAATCCTTGTGTCTTTGACTTCAGATCTAACAAGATCTACGCTTGAAATTACACCAAACACATCAGATCTGACCAGATCAAACCAAATCCGAGAAAGCGGTGTGTTTTTGCTTCAGATCTGAAAGATCAATGGCATTTGATGACTTTTCTGACGTCTTTGGCTTCAGATCTGAAAGGTTGAGAGAGGCGACACAATGTTTTCTGGTGATTTGGAGAGGTCAGGGGTCGGAAGGTGGTTGGAAATGAAGCATAGCTCACAAATCTAATGGTACAAGGCTTACGTCGATGGTTCTGAAGACGGTTAACCAAAGAAACAACAATGTAGGTCATCGGAGGTTAGATGCTCGTCGCAAACACTGAAGGATTCCATCCGACTGTAATGGCAGTAGCTGACATCAATGGTATAGATCTGATGGTGGTTTGACGTTATCAACAACAACAGTCACCGGATCATCGACAGTCGTGATCGTCGGAGGTCGCATTGTCGTCTGGGTGGTTATGGCGGCAGTTGAGGAGTAACCGGTGGTGGAAATCAAAAGAAGACATTAGTTGAGTTATTGAAGCTTGAAGAGAGAGAGAGAGAGAGAGAGAGAGAGAGAGAGAGACTAAATCCAAGTCTAGAACTAATTTTGAATATAACGAGTATTATGTAAAAAGTGAGTTAAATTTAATTAGTTGGTTCTTAGATTCTTAATCTTTTTTGGCTCTCATTTGAACCTTTACCTATATATATATATATATATATATATATATATATATATATATATATATATATATATATATATATATATATATCCTTACTTTTTTTTTTCTAAAACATCGATTTCAAAAACATCCCTACTTCTTTCATTCTTTTTTGATGAATTGGATATCGATGTTCCTTGATACCAAAACACAAAGGTGGATCATCTAACTGATTCATGGATTAAGTTTTTATTTCGACTTTTGGATTGATTACTTTTAGGGCGTAATCTTTTGTGGGATTGTGTCTTATAGACGTGTGTAATTAGAATTAGTAAGATGTCGATTATGCTTTACCAAATAAGAATTTGATTATGCACACAGTGTGTTTGATAAAAAATGCCTAGGAGAAGTTTTATCTTTTGAACTTCAATGATTAAATGAAAAGAAGAAAAAAATGATTGATTTCTATTATCAACAGCCCAAAGTCATGTTTGATGTATTCACGGATCCAAATGGCAAGTTCTTCACTTGATGGTATAAGTAATGATAATAATAAAAAAAAAGTTGCAGGTTATATGTGTATGATTTCCATGTTATTTTTGGCTTTTTGTAGGGTAGTAAACGAAAATGTTAAAGATCTAGTTGTCTTGGTTCATAAACAAGGAGCTATGAATGGTAAGTATCCTTAACTGAAGCATTTCTTTTGATTTGACCAATCTGTGCAAGTTTTCACCATTATTTCAACTCTTTCCATGTCTAAAGACTTCTGTGTATTTGTTATTTCTGATAAAACTATGTGGAAAACAACATAAGTTCATTTATTTTTCTTTCATGGCATACTACTTTCAGTTCTTTGTATTGCAACATTTATAGCATTGCATGTTCAATGTTGAATTACAATTTTAATGTACTTTAGCTTTTACCCGTTATTGCAATGCACTTTCACTTTCATGAACCAAGACAACAAGATCCATTGTACATTTGCTTTCAATCATTTGTTTACTGTCATGTTTGTCTCTGTTAAATTCTTAATAAGAAATTCTACATATGTAAATATGTCAATTGTTGATCCTCGTGTTGAATATGAAACAGTACCTATAAATGTTAAGATTATTTACATGCTTTCTTTGAAGATTTGGTATATGTTACCCGTCGACGAAATTTTATAGTTCATATTGTCAACTACATCCTGACCTATTAAAAAGTTGTACAAATATCCATCAACCCTGAAAGAATTAACTCAAACCCAAATCACATGGAAGTTAGGTTTCATAATGACATCCTTAACATATAAAACTGAACATATAGTTCATATTGTCAACTACATCCTTAACATATTTACTTCTCAGATACTTCAAGTCAACAATATCATATACTTACACATCAGCCTCCTATCATATACTTACACATCAGCTTCATGACCATCAAATGAAACCTAAAGATCCCCATAAGAAAAAACAACCAAATGAACACACTTTTCTAAAATTGAACTAAATTTGAATAAAAGATGTAATTAAAATCCTCACGTAAGTAAATGTATTGTTACCATTATCTAATAAAAGAATAACTACTTAATTACAAGCATGTTAAAACAATTTTACATGGTCTACATTGGTAATGAGCCATTTAAGTTCATAATTTTTTGATTTTATATTTTTAAAATTTGAAATTTTTTAATTTTTTTTCCTGATACTTCAAATTGTAGTTTTGAACATGAAGGAGGCCCAATAATCCTATCATGTAAAAACTTGATCAGTGGAGTGCATTTTAAAAGGGAAGGCACTTGGAAGTGTTGGACATAATTATATGGACTAAATATATGGCTATTGGATTGGGGACAAGGTAGATACTGAGAGACTTATGACACAGTTCAAGATCTGTTAGAAACTTTTTGTAGTTTAAAGAATTTACTTTTGTCAAAAGCAAATGCAATCCTGGTACCTCGGATGCTTTTACTATTGCTGCAAGCGAAAGCACTACCCTGGCACATGATTACCGATGCTTAAATTTCATTCTCTTATAAATTTGTGATTTTTATCACAAATTTTCTTGATTTCGGTTTATGAGTACAGGTTAGTGAAAGCCAATTGTATATTGATCGGAGAGTCGCCATTAGTTGTGGCCTTTGTGGAATATTTGGTGTATAACCTCTTTTACACTTGAGATTTTGATTTATAATTTTCATTTTTAGCAAGTTGAAATGAAAAATAGTGCTAAAGGTTGACGTTTTGTCAAATATCTTTACAGTTCTAACATTATATCATGATTTATTTTGTGAAGGTTCCAGAGAGTGACGAATTGTCTATAGCTTCAAATTAAGAAGATGAAGTGAACTTATAGAAAACAACTAGATGTGGCAACGTTTTTCCACATTGACCCACAAGGGAAACATTCATCTTTTGTTACCGGTAAAGAAGGAAGATGGGAAAGTTAACTTTTTAAGAAGCGAAGATTAATTTCAAGTCAAGTGCTAAGGAAGAAAGGAGGAAGATTTAAAATCTAGACACATGCTCATCAATCGTCAATAAGGATGGATGACCACCAGGTGTTTTAAGAAATTCCAAACCAAAAAAAATGTTTCTTCCCATTTTATTGAAGAAAAAAACACCAACATAAGAGTTTATTCATCCCCACACTACGCAAAAAAAAAATGTTTCTTTCCATTCTTCGTGTTTAAAACCTGCAACTCAAAAAAAATAAAATAAAATAAAATAATCAGCCAATCACAGGAAGAGAGAGAACGCGGGGTATCGGGCGGGAACCTCCCCGCTGTTGGATTAGTGTCTAAGTCCATAACTATTTTGGTATGTACTTGACCCGATGGTGCATGGTCCTTTTGGGTTGCCTTCACCAAAGCAACTTGATTGGAGAAATGAATAAAGAGAGAGAGAATAATATGATTTATTAATATGTTATAAGAATAATATATTAAAGGAGAAATCATATTTGTTTAATTAATATTGGTCAATAATTAATTAAGAATTAGTTTTGTGATCAAATGTAATTAATTAAACTAGAGGGGCTGATTTGTAATTATGTGATAGTTACAAAATAAGGTAAGGATTATCTTATAAGTGTGGTGAACGAATTTAAGGTTGGAAAGCCTTAGAATTCGAGTATGATAAGGATTCAAGAATTATCTTATTGGTTGCTTAATGGATAATCAACTAGATAAGGATAATGACTGAAACCCTATCTCTACACCTATATAAACAACCCCAAGGCCATGAATTCGTGTATCCCTTCCCAAGAAGCCCTAAATACGAATTCTAACCTCTCTCCTCTCTCTTTATACCTTCTCCATTTGCTTATGGTGTTTGTGAGCCATTAGAGGAGTGACACTTGTGACTCTCAGCTTTCCAAGGTCAATTCAAGGAGGAATTGGATTGTTATTGCTATATAACAATCAAGGTAAGTTCTTAAACCTATTTACATGTGAATTGTGATTTCCATATGCTAGAATTAGGGTTTATAGTCTTGGATTCAAGCATGTACAATAGAGAAACCTAGATCCGAGCTTTAGGGTTTGTATGAGCACATAGGATGTCTTTTGACCAAAACCCATCAGTGGTATCAGAGCCTTGATTGGTTTCTATTGTATTGATGCTTGATATGTTTGAAAAATTCGATTTTTTTGATGTTCTGCTTGATGAACTCGACGAGTCCCACTGTGGACTCGGCGAGTTGCCCCTACTCGGCGAGTTCCAGAGGGTGACTCGGCGAGTCCGTGCGTCAGACAGAGGTATATCCGGGATTTCTTGCTGTTTTTGCTTATGGATAGTTACCTTATCATGTTAGATCAATATTAATCTGTTTATATGATATATTTGACTTTAATTTTGATCTAATAGAAGATATTTATCAATTAATAAGATAATTGTTTCCTTATGTGATAATTGATTAATTATTTTGAGTAAATTGATAAATTGTTTTGCAAGAAATCATTAAATAAATCAAATATGGATAATTATGTGATTAAATGTTAATTTGAATTATTTTTTATTTGATCCTTGTTGTTATGAAAAGTTTCATATTTTGCCCTTTAGGTTTTATAGTTTAAATTTGAACCCCAAAAGTTTTGTTGTTTTGAAATTTAAATAGTTGAAACCCTAATGTTTTGAAAAGGGTTTCAAAACTTGCCCTCAAGTTTTGGAATTTAAATTTTGATTAAATAGTTTAATTTTGATGCATATTTAAATTCTAAACCCTAATGTGTTGAAATGTTTCAAAACTTGCCTCAAGTTTTGGAATTTAAAAGTTGATTAAAAGTTTAATTAGGAATGTTAAATTCTAAAACTCTAGTATTGTTTTGAAAAAGTTCACATCACACCCTTATGGTTTTATTAATTAATTAAGGTGTATAATTAAAAGAGGTTTAGTAAATCCATAAAAGTTTAGGTTTACAATTTAATTGAATTAAAAGTATAATTGTTAAATTAGACCACCTAGTATTTTAAAAGTATAAAATACGCCCTATACTATATATAACATTAAAGGTCTAACATTATATATATGTATGAGTAAAAGTCAGTCTTACCGTTAGTAGGCCTCATTCACGAAGCTAGTCTATAAGGGGTGTTTAAGGAAATTGCCTATAAAATGGCGATTGAATGGGTATCCACTCTTACCCACCGCACTCTTGACTAGTGGAGGGTCGTTAGCCGAACGGGTAGGATAGGACGAAACCTTCCATTATAAGTATAATGAATTACTAAAGTAACTAAATGTTTTCATAAAATTCCCAATCTTAGTTACTTAGGCAAAAGTGAATTGATGCAATTCCATGAAATTACACTTTGTGCCCTTGCGAAGACGTTAGTGGAGCGTGTGTGGTTAACCGGCACACTAAATGGGTCTAAGCAAAGGTAGCAAAGGGTGACTCAATGTTTGTCATAGTTCGGTGGAGCGTGTGTGGTTTACCGGCACATCGAATAGGTGACTGTAACATGTGAGGGCACCATGTAAGTTTGCATGGTTATTCACACCCGCTTTGTGATCCTCGGCATCCCAGTCACAAACAAGAGGGGCATATCGAGATTTAAACATGCCATTGAAAGTTCAATGTATCTCAAAGGATCTAGGAGTTTTCATAGATTTAAAACTTAAATTTCTTTTTCGTTTTTCATGGTGGAAATTAGTGAATCGTCATTCACTTACCTTCAAATATTCTGCAACTAGATTACGGCATCCCTTTTCTAGGTTGTAGCGTATTGTGTTGGGTCCTAGCCTTGGAATTTCATTTGGGTGATCTACCAAGGACTCAATCTATCAACTAACTTGAATTCATTTTTCTCCCGTTTTGTAGATGTCAAAGTTCGACAACTATGGTCTTCTTAAATCCCGTGGAACAAGCTTTCCACATGAAGATGATATTCCACGATTCGTTCGAGGATCAAGAAATCATGCTTCACTTCCTCCTCCTCCTCCAATTATTCTCCCTAACCCACAAGATTGTAAAATTAAAAGGTTCAATATCACTCAAGCCCTTTTGGCAAGTAAACATAAAGAAGGAAAGTCGGTGTGTACACACGTCCTAGGGATGAAGTCGCGCATTGATAGACTAAGAATGATGGGATCCGTTGTTAGTGAAGAGATGGCTGTTGATTGGGTTCTTCAGTCACTTCCCAACTCATATAGTGAGTTCGTAAGAGAGTACTATATGACGAACCACAACGTGACCCTTATAAATCTCACCTATATGCTTATTGCTGCCGAATCAGCAATGGTTTGGCGCAATAGAAAAGCAAAGTTAATTGGTGAATCTGCCTTCAAGACCTCTATGGATATAGACAATGGCAATGAAAGACATGCAATGGTCGAAAAGTTTGATCATAAGAGAAAGGCGATGTCTGAAGTAGTTCCATGTGTTGTTCCGAAAGAGTCAATTTGATTGCCATTGGAGACAAAGTTGCCCTAATTACCTAAGAGATCTAAGAGATGGGAGAGTCAATAGTATGATTGCGCTTTAGGTAAATATCCACTATCTAACTCAATTAAGTTCCTATTCATTGATACATGATGTAATAAGATTGCATTTGAATGTTTTGAAAAGAAAGGAAGCTTGATAAGAAAAAGCAAGATGAATCTAATCACAAGAGATGGATCTCGATCGCATGGACTTGAAGATTAGATTTTGAGCTTAGAAAGTTATGATAGGGTTGTTAGAAAATTTCTTTTGTACATAGTTTTCAATGGATTTTTGCATTGTAAGGACAATTTTTTCCGCTGCTTTTATAAATAAAATAAATTTTGTTTGACTTATTTATTTAATTGTTTATTTCCTTACAATGAAATCATTATGAAAATCGATGTTTGAATATTTCTACAACGAATGGATATGATTCTTGTTTATGTTATTTATGGAAATGTCAAGAATTTACCAAATAGGGAGAGTTTCTCATCGCCCAAAGTTTCAATCGGACAGAAATTTGGAATCATGCAACTTGGTTGCATGATGAATGAGAAATTCATATTTGGAAATTAGACCAATTCGTTGACAAAGTGTCAAGTGAAGGACTAGGAGATCAAGTACACAAAGTAGTGTGTTGATCAAGTTCACCATAAGAATAACAAAGATATTCGTCATGATTTACTAAAGGCTTAGTAAATATGATTATACTTACAAGATTAAGTGTAATTCTAAATTGATTAAAGGGTTTAGATCAATAGTAGAACGAATAAGAAGAATCAAGTAGGCAGAAAGATAAAAGTTTTTCCATTCTAAGAAGAAGGGAGAGTAGCTTTTATGCTTTATGATAGGTCTTAATGATTAAGAACCATATCTCAATTGATCTTCTAAGTGAGTCTTAGTACAATTGTATGTCTAAGAAGAGGAATCAAGAATTGAAGAAATGGTTAAATCAATAAGTCAATCATACTTCGTTCCAATAACAAGTCTTAAGGTTAAGATTGTGACATTGAGTGAAAGGTATTAAGAAGGTTTATAACTTTCATTAAATGTGGTAAGTTGTGATGTCTTAGATAAGACAAAGACCAACTAGGACCAATTTGTGAAGAGTTTTGATAAAAGCTACACTAACTCTTGAATATTTGTTTGTCAAGAAATGTTTTGACAAGAGAATCTTATATGTCAAGGAGTCAGTGGGAGTCTTAATGGTCTTGAAAGGTTTCAAGAACAAATCAAATAAACCTTATCGATCATCACTAGCACACGAGTTGAGGTTTACAACCTGTCGTGTTGACATTATCTTGATTATGTGCCAATCCAATCAAGTTAATTATGCATGTGAGTTCTATGAGTTCTCATTTTTGAACGCATAAAAGGCAAAGCACCTTAATCAATGAAAGGTACATTGATAGGAAAGGGTGAGCTGCTTAACTACTTGGAAGACATGGTGGGCAGCTGTGCTACCATAAAGGCAAGAAATCGAGACCAAGAAAGTTCGATCCATAAGAGTTTGAATTTGTCGTAAACCTTGGTTTTGACAAATTCACATGGATAGGAACACATACACCGCTCAAATCTAAGTGTCATAAGATTTCCTCCTTCATGAAAATGATTGTGAGGAAATGCTTTCACTAAGAAAGATTTAAGAAGATAGTGATTGTAAAATTGCATTCTCAAATTCAATCATGGTTACGGCATCCCTTTCCATAATTTGAATTGTGAGGTTTGGCAACTAGTCTTAATTGTTTAGACACACATATGAACTATCGAAGGCAAAGGTGTATAAGTTCAAGAAGCATTGATAAAGGATTATCAAAGTACTAAGTATTAGAAACATGAACTTAAGAAATTCAATAAGTATTGTTTTCTGAAAGTTAAGATGTTTATGAATACATGTCGAAGCTAGTGGGAGCATAAGTGTTATGTTTTATAATAATCATCATGATAGTGGGAGCATAAATGTTATGATTGTATGATTATTAAGGAAAGTATTGCAAGGTTAGCAATATTAATTATAGAAAACAAGAGTCATACTTTGCAAAGTTGTAAGAGTTGAAAGGTTGTTTTACTATAATTAAGGGAGAGAATATTATGCTTCATTTCAAATCTAAAGGATTAGGTTGAGAAATGTTAATAAAATTTAGTCAAAGGTACAAAGTGTGTTCTTAAAGTTTCGATTATGATTACGGCATCCCTCTTCACAATTCGAATTTTGAGAACATAGCAAATAAAACATTATACGTCGTGTCCCATACGCTTCGAGTATAGGATCCATTGCAAATGATGTTTGACCATTCTAAAATTTTCCAAATGTCGAGCGCATTTAGAGGGAAAAGGGACTAGAATTGGTTTTGACTAAAACAATTAAACAACTATCAAAGGACAACCCAAAGTTCGACGAGGATTGGTCGCTTGTGAGTAGTTGGAAGTATAGTATTGGAAAATATGGAAATGTTTCCATATTGGATGGACCATATCGACATCATTACGAATAGATAAGATTCTATTAAGAATGAGTTGTCATATGGAACATATGGAAGTGTGTCCATATTGGGAATTGAATATTGAGAAATCTATGATTAGATTAGAAACTTCTATGCAAAAGGATGTTCAAAGAATGTACTGTGAGTGAGAGACATCACATCTATGGAATTGTCTTGTAACAATCTCCGATAGAGGACTTTGTAATATCATTGGCTATAGTCTTTGTGACTTTGGTGCAGTGAAATTACGTAAGGATCATTGCATAAAGTGTTAGAATCTAGCATATTCTATAAGTAGCAAGAATTGATATTCTTACACTTATGGAAAAAGGATTTGAAGTTGTAAAATGAGAAAGATTGGAAATGTGTTCAATTGATCTATTTCACAAAGTAAGAACCATAGGTAAACATTGTGTGCATGCTAGGAGCATGGGACAAGTGTTGGAATTCAAGTAAGAAGTTGATTACCCGAAACGACAAATAATGAGTAATCGATATGGTGATAAATAAAAGGAGTTTTATTTATACTCAAAGGTTTGAGGCCATATGGGATTAGTATTATTCTTGTGTTTCACATTTGCATGTTTTGACTTCCAGAATAATTGAGTTTATTAAGAATAATCGAATTATTCAAACGGGCCACAGTCGTTCATATGTTGGAAGTAGATATGAATGAAGACTGTCGTGAATTGGTGTGTGGAATGTCTAGAAAAGTATTAGACATAAGCAAATGTTTGCTGCAACGTTCATGAGTGCTTATGAATGTGATTTGAGCATTGGATTAGACCCACGCTCACTTGGATCACTCCATGAATTGTATCGCGAGTGATTGGTGAGACGATAACATCTTATATTCTTGAAACCGAGATGTGTGAGTTGTATCTTGCAAATCGGTTGCACATTGATAATATGTAAACGCACCAGTAACTTGGTGTTATAAAACATATTGTTGTGTGTGATTTGGTGCGTGAGTGCAAGCGAGCATTGTATCAAAGTTTATCCATTCCTTTTATTCAAAGTAGAATAAAAGCGATATCTTTGGGCCCCTCGATGGTTTAGTGATGACAAACGTAAATGCTCGGCCGGGCTAGGGCTAATTTGATTTGTTCAATTAGTCAGTCGTCATAAATCAGAAATCGAGAAGTAGTACAAAGAAAATGATTTGAAATCATTTCTCATATGATATCTAGAATGGAGGAATATATGATCCCTTATCTAAGGACACGTGTATCTGATATGATCATAGTTGACAGCGGCTTTGGAAAGCTACGATTGCAGATCGGGATCCGAAGTCATACGCAGAATAGTTGTTAGACTTATCCAAGTGGGAGACTGTTGGATTAGTGTCTAAGTCCATAACTATTTTGGTATGTACTTGACCCGATGGTGCATGGTCCTTTTGGGTTGCCTTCACCAAAGCAACTTGATTGGAGAAATGAATAAAGAGAGAGAGAATAATATGATTTATTAATATGTTATAAGAATAATATATTAAAGGAGAAATCATATTTGTTTAATTAATATTGGTCAATAATTAATTAAGAATTAGTTTTGTGATCAAATGTAATTAATTAAACTAGAGGGGCTGATTTGTAATTATGTGATAGTTACAAAATAAGGTAAGGATTATCTTATAAGTGTGGTGAACGAATTTAAGGTTGGAAAGCCTTAGAATTCGAGTATGATAAGGATTCAAGGATTATCTTATTGGTTGCTTAATGGATAATCAACTAGATAAGGATAATGACTGAAACCCTATCTCTACACCTATATAAACAACCCCAAGGCCATGAATTCGTGTATCCCTTCCCAAGAAGCCCTAAATATGAATTCTAACCTCTCTCCTCTCTCTTTATACCTTCTCCATTTGCTTATGGTGTTTGTGAGCCATTAGAGGAGTGACACTTGTGACTCTCAGCTTTCCAAGGTCAATTCAAGGAGGAATTGGATTGTTATTGCTATATAACAATCAAGGTAAGTTCTTAAACCTATTTACATGTGAATTGTGATTTCCATATGCTAGAATTAGGGTTTATAGTCTTGGATTCAAGCATGTACAATAGAGAAACCTAGATCCGAGCTTTAGGGTTTGTATGAGCACATAGGATGTCTTATGACCAAAACCCATCACCCGCGACCCTTCCCCGCTCCCACTCCGTCCAGCCTTAGCAATAAATTAAAGATAATAAGTTCACATTAGAGCATATTATGGTAATATGGATTTAAAGGTCGTTTTAACAACCGTTTCTTTTTCACGTCCTTAACTACTTTTCGATTTAAGTTTTCATAATAAAAATGTCAAAAAAAACATGTTTTGCAAATATGAAACAATTTCTCATTTATCATCGATTATTATCATCTAGTTAAAAGTTTGGATGGATTCTTGTCCAAAATATAAAGTTCAAGTGGGCACAATCTCATAGGTTTTCTTTATTTTCGCGTTTTCTCAAATTATTTGTATTTTCACATGAGCTATATATATATATATATATATATATATATATATATATATATATATATATATATATATATATATATATATATAAGGTTAAAAAAAATCAAACACACTCCAAAGGACATAAAATGCAACGGTAACATCTCCGACGTTCAAATTTTTGAATGGCAGAACCTTGCCATCGACATAATGCCGCCGACAATAAGTCCACCGGGGCGGTGTTTGCCGCTGGTAACATTGTCCACGTATAGTCTAAGTGATGAAATTATTTCATATATAAACCCGGTAAAAGTCATCAAAAAATGATCAATTATGCAAGATACCAATAAACTGAAATGATCTTTAGCAAGAAAAATATTACCCTTTTAAGGATCAACGTAGTATTATTATGCACTTCAAGTCTTCAACGATGTTTTAGAAAAATATTACACCTGTTAGTATTAAACTAGTATTATTATGCACTTCAATGATGTTTCGGATCCTAAACTATTCATTAATCCACAGATTGGTATTTGTATCAATACCCAAACCTACATCAACATAATGTGGATGTTACGAATTATAATTTTATTTTCATCACCTTATAATCCAGACTTCTAAGTTTACTCCACAAGTATTGACTTATTGTGGCTAGAGGATTTAAAAGCTAAGAATATTTGTTTATAATTAATAATGACAATATACAATTCCAAATAAAACCTGATAATCGAAAACAATCAAGTTGAATTACTTTACAGTTTACTGCATTCGGGGCAAGGGAAATGGCCTCTAGCTCCACATTTGTTGCATGACAAAGAACTCGTCTTTGACTTAACTTCATCTGAAGTGATTAAGCTAAATACGCCATCTTGTCTGAGTGATCCAGAACCTTTGCAATTTGAGCATGCAATCAACCTTAGATCACCACATCTCTTGCACATGCCTAATGAGCTACGTATTCCAACAAATATCATCAGAAAAGCTTGCTTATGTTATATCATTAACACAGTCAAACTGGTAAAATAAATAAATGAATAAAAGATAGATAAATAGAAAACAAGTTACTTAGAACTTAGAAGGCGTCGATCTAGAAATATTGGGTGTTTTATTCTTCGGTCTTTCCTATTTACCCAATTACCCCATAAATCATAATCCAAAATTATCTCTTCTAATGTGTGAGCTGACAATTTCATTGTTCCAACTTTATTACACTGTAATCCAAGAATTTTCTTCTATTATCTAATATGAAAGAAATGGAAAAAACCCATAAATAAGATTCAAAATTGCATCACATGATTATGAATGCATCGAACTAGAAGAAATTTTGGGAATTTCTTTCTTTCCACATTAACCCTACAATAACATTCAAATATCTAAGATGAAATTAATCAAGAAAAAACATAAGCAAGGTGCAAGATTACTTCCAAATATGATGGATGCAACTAAACAGTTGAATCTAGAGAGATAAAAACAAAACAATAAGGGATTACCTGCGTTGAGAAGCAGAGATGAAAGAATCGATCTTAGGGGCGGAAATTGTGGCGCAAAGGAGAAGAGCACCAACTCCATAGCCGGCTACTTCACTTGCTGTTATGTGTTCCAGCATGATTTTGTTTCGTGCTTCCTTTTCTAATTCCAAAAATAGCAGCAAAATGGTATAAGATTATACTCGCCTTATCGCTACTGTGAACTGAAATAGGCATCGAGGATGGAAGTGAATTTATAAAGTGCTAAAGACACCCCCGGACTTTCATAAGTTTACTGGAAAAGTCCCTGAACTATTATATACTCAATTGGAAAAATCCCCATGCTTTGGTATGAATTAATCAAAACTCTAATGAAATGAAGCACCACAAAATAGGGATCAGCCTGATGCGGTTTTTTAAAACCGTAATATCAGCTTCTTGATTTTCAAAACCAAAATTATATCAACCCAATCGGTTGTGATTTTTTGGTTTACGGTTTTAACCAATATAGGTCGGTTTTTTTAAACCCAAACCACAACTATAAAAATTTATACCGAAAAAGAAGTTTTAGTCTCCCAAATTAATATGAAGTCTAAGGGGGTGTTTGGCTTAGCTTTTAAAAGCCCAAAAGTCTTTTTTAAAAAAGTTACAAAAAGTCAGGATTTCCTGACTTTTCCAAAAAGTTCATTTTCCTTATATAAAAACTGCAAAAGTAACTTTCAAAACAAGTTTGCCAAACATCTTTTCATTTTTTTTCTTTTTCAAAAAGGACTTTTGGACTTGAAAAGCTAAACCAAACACCACCTAAATCTTAAGGTTTGTAGGTCGTTATTGCTATTTTATTGATGAAAAAACTAAGGGTGTGTTTGGTTGTGGAAAACTGTTTTCATTTTCTATGAAAATATTTTCAGAAAATAGGGTTGAGTTTTCATTTTCAATTTTCAATGAAAACGCGTTTGGTTGGAACGGTAGAGTTTTCATTTTTCATCTTAAAAATTTGAAAAACTTTAGAAAACTGTAAAAATCACTTTTCTAATTTACATACAATTTGGAAAACTAAAAATTTTCATTTTCTTAGAAAACTGAACCAACCAAACGCGTTTTCAAAATTTCTGTTTTTCTTGGAAATTTTTCCTAGAAAACTGAAAAATTTTCCACAACCAAACGCACCCTAAATTTTTTTATATCCGTCAATCGATGTAGTGATAGATGTAATATAATAAAAAAGTTTACAAATGGATCAAATGAAATGTGGTGTATAAGTTTGCAAATTGATCAATACATTTATTAGGGATGTGCGTTTGGAACCCGGACCAGACCGCCCCGAATTAGGACCGAATAAGTTATTTGGGTCGGTTCTTGGGTATCTGTTTTTGCTCAATTCGGGTTTTGGGTTTTTCGGTCCGGGTTACCCAACTAAAGGTTTAATCGGGCCAAAAAGACCGACCCGAAAAATGAATAGTCACTTGAACCAAATAATCCGAATAAACTGAAATGACCCGAATAATCCAAATAAATCGAAATGGCTCGAATAACCCAAATAAGAAAATTTTATATTTAGTTTAAGAAAAAAATATTAAATTAATATTTTTTTTTTTCTTAAACTAAATATAGAATTTCCTTATTTTGGTTATTCGGGTCATTTCGGTTTATTCGGGTTATTCATTTCAAAAACTTTGTGTAATGTTTATTTGGGTTATTTCGGTCCTTTCGGGTTAATAACCGAACTGAAACCCGTATTACCCGAACCGAACCAGTCCCATATTAGTATAATTGGTCCGGGT
Organism: Lactuca sativa; assembly: GCF_002870075.4. Classification (NCBI taxonomy): domain Eukaryota; kingdom Viridiplantae; phylum Streptophyta; class Magnoliopsida; order Asterales; family Asteraceae; genus Lactuca; species Lactuca sativa. The sequence continues at coordinate 181,409,282 of NC_056624.2, read as the reverse complement.
TTCGATTCCCACTTTTAGTCTAATTCGGGTTTCGGGTTATTCGAGTTCTGTCAGTTCCGGCCCGAAGCACATCCCTAACATTTATAACCAAAGAGAAATAAGAATTTTTAGTACCCCCAACATGGGATGAGTAAACCACAACAACTAAAAATCAAATAAAATAAGCTAAAGGGATTGAAACTTCATATCTCAAATTCATATGTTCAACACCTTAATCAACTCATTGTTTTGTTAATTAAGTCATTGTTAGAAAATTATGTAAATTTAGTGGGTGTTTGGGATAGCTTTTTAGTTTTTTAAAAAGCTAATAAGCTAAAAAAGTGTTTGTCTATTTAAAAAGCGTTTTTTAAAACAACTTTTTGGTTAGGAAAATGCAAAGCTTTCAAAAAGCTGGAAAATCCTAGTTTTTTAGCTTTTTAACCATTTTACCCCTGAAAAAGCAGCTTTTCGTATCCAAACACTTTTTAAAACAAGTTTTTCCTAAAAACCATAAGTTAATAAGCACTTTTCTTAAAAATCATTTTTGACATAAAAAAGCTAACTCAAACATACTTATAATATCTATAAACTAAATATATTTATAAGCAATTTATACAAATTAGTGTGGGTAGGTTTTTTTGTGGTTTCCTAATTCCTAAAATTGAAACCGAATCGAATATTTTGATTTAAAAAAAAAAAAAAAAAAAAAAAAAAAAAAAAAAACAAACCCATGGGTTTTATGGATGTTTCTATTTCTTTATTTTTTACATTTTTTATTTTAGTTTTATGATTCGATTTTTCTCACTCTTACTATAAAGGAGAAAATTAAATAGCATTTGCTCTAATAAATATGATTTTGGTGTTCGGTTTTTATTACATGGACAAATAATGTTATGCTTTAAAATTTTGATATTATTAAAAAATGAAATTTCTAAAAAATGACTAAATAAGTTGCTTTCCGTAATTATTTATCAAGAAATAACTAAGAAATTCGTAGTTTTTTTTATTATACCCACACGGCCACACATTTCAAAGTTGACTTAGAGTTAGTTTGATAGTTGTTGATTGAATTAGATCTGACTGAGTCAGAGGCCGACCGAGTCACAAACTCTGACCGAGTCTAGCTCTGACTAAAACTTGGATGTTTAATTATACATCTGACTGACAATCTGAATGATGAAAATGATCATATTACCCTTTTGTTCTATTGCCCCAATATACTTTCAAACATCTACCTAATTACAGCAATTTAGTCATCAAACTTCAACATCGAAAGATTTGACCAAAAAAGAAAACGAAAAGTTCATTTGTATATTCTATGCCTTTTACTAAGCAAAAGTTTTTAAACGAATATTTAAACACAATATCCATAAACAGAAACAAAAATTACAACTCTAACTATAATAAGTTATAAGAGTACAATATTTCATTTCTAGACTTTCTTGATTCAACATCGACATTACTTCTCGAACCCCCTTCCAAACATTCAAATGAACGATGCTCCAACACATTAATCCCCGTGTCAACCGGGACACTACAATACTCAACAATTTGCATATGCCTTCCATGAAAAATCTCTAGTTGCCACACCTTCAATTCATCAGTGATAACTTTGATATTCTCATTCTTTTCAGCAATACAAGTTGAATCCCAATTCAACAATTGGTATTTCCCCCCTTTTATTCTTATATATGAATTCTTCTAATTGCAGAATCCGGATTTTTTAGGCACACAAAGTTGTTTTCCATGAATTCATTTGAATGCTACCCTTTTGGAATTATAGCACCTATGACAAACAATGAAGACAAAGCACTAACCCGATGTATGAATGTAGTGAGTCACGAAATGATGCATGCGTAAATAGGATTTTCAAAGTGTGTAAGTTTATATATATATATATATATATATATATATATATATATATATATATATATATATATATAAAAGTTCAATAGAGAACCATAATTATTGGTTCTTCAAGGAACCAAAACTTTTTTTCAATTTCTAGAACTTATTTTTTATCGGAAAAAAATCTAAAAATATCCAAATTCATATATTAACATTGTGAATGTGAAAAATATTTTTCGGAATCACCGTGTGAATCCGGATTCATGTTGTGAATTTTCAAAGATTCACATTGTGAATTTGACGTAAAAAAATCGAATTTTATATCATTGGAAAAAGGATAAAACGTTATGAATTTCTGTATTTTTAGTTTTTTTTTTTTTTTTTTTTTTTGATAAAAAATAAGTTTTAAAAGTTGAAAAAAAGATTGGTTCCTTGATTCATTGGTTAATTGTGGTTATCTATTGAACCTCACACACACAATATTATTAGTATTATATTGTTAGTAGAAAAATGGATATAATGGGAAGATTTAAATCGTGTAACATTTAAACTAGATCATTGTTTTTTTTTTTTTTTTTTTTTTTTTTTTGGAATTACAAAGACAATCTGTTTGATTCAAAACCAAGAGGAGGAGATATAATTTTCGGATTTTTTGGGATGTTTTGAATTTGAATTAATATTTCCGGATGATATACATACTTTCGGTTATATATATATATATATATATATATATATATATATATATATATATATATATATATATATATATATATATATATATATATATATATATTTTTAAGCAACATATTTTTTTTGTGAAATTTTGGAGAAAAGGGAATGGTGGACTCACAAACATATTACTCTTATGCAAGAAATAATCATATATCATATATGAGATTGTAGGATCTGATATCGAGTTTATTTATCAAGAAATCGAAGCAGAAATAGATTAGTCAAGTAGGATGCATCTCAACAAACAAATAAGAACTGAAAGTAGATTGATATTAAAGTATTTTTAGAAAAAGGTTAGAATTATTGGTTTGTGAAGATATGAAGATGAACTAACCCTATTTCTTATGATGTATCATTTGCAGAAAATGTATTGTTGAAGAAGAAAGCATAATCAAATTCGACAATTGGAATCAAAGTTGAAGATGTATTAAATGGAGTCTCAATATTTATTATTAAAATTTGAATTCAAAATGTTGATTTTTTGGGATTCTTTGAAATCTTTAAAATGATTCAAAAAAATATAGGATTTGTAACCAAAGATTTAGAACATGAATTGATATTATTTCCAAAAAAACATGGAATTTGAAACCGAAACATTTAATAATTTCATAAAAAAACAGGATTACATTAATAGATATCTAATTATTCTGATTTATTTTTGAATTTATTTAATTTATCGGATTTAATCGGAATTATATAATTTTTTCATAAGATGATACGTGGCCAAGTGACAAGGTAGAATATAGATGTGTGGCAAAAATAGATTTTGTTTATTATAAGAGATAGATTGTTTTAAACCAACCAAGCACAATAATCCTTTTGTGTCGATGTTTATTTGATTCACTCATACATTCTATTTATTTATTAATATTTATTAATGTTTCCATTTATTCATACATAACATGCTATTACAACATGTGATGTTTACATATTCGTAAAAACAAATCTAAACCATACCCAATACGAGGTGTGGAACTTTATAGAAGCATGAGATAGCCGGTGTTATTTTTAATTTGTTGTAGTAAAATTCTTTTTGAGATTTTTTTGATGTAGTGTAACTTTTACCGTGTATTATTTATTACATTTCTTTCTGGCTATGCCACTGACCAATACATCTAACAATGCAGTTAGCTAAAAGATATTAAGTTGTACTTTTTTCCTTCATTAAGATTAGTCTTTTATTTGTGATTTTCATGTTTGTTACTTATGATCAGGGGCGGAACACAGATATTGAAACTAGGGGGACCGACACAAACACTATTAAAAACGGGTTATACAACATCATTAAAATGGGTAAGACAACCTAGTTTTGCAACCGGGTCTTATAGTTATTCGGATTGAATAAATGATTTAGATAGTCATATTAAAGAATTAATAAGGGTTTTAGCCAAATTACCAGTGATCAAGTGTTCTATCATATTTTGCGGATTCAATTATTTCCTCCAATGAATTTATATCAACACTTAATACAAGTAAAATAATCAAAATTATAACATAATAATCTTGTAAATAGTACAAAATTAAATAATAATTGATGATTATAAAGAAGTTAACATGTAAGATATACATTAATACATCTCTAACAAATAAAACTATCTTAATTTTTATTTGAATTTTCGTAATATGCATTTTTGTTATAATATTCTTTATTTATTTTTTCACACATTCTAGAAATTGACAAAGCAACAAATAATAATTAAAATTCTTGTAGGCTTTAAAGTTTTCTATTCCTGTAAATGCAAGACTACCTATGCCTACCATTTCATATGTAATTCACCTTTTCAAATATAATATTGTAGTGAAAGAGAGAAATATTTATTTAATGATAAAAAGAACGAGAAACTAACACGATACAATTCTGACGATAAGGACTTTGTAGTTGAAAGACAATAGCAAACAAATGTCCGCCAAGTTCTCTGGTAACTGCGTAGATCGTATTAGCGTAGAGGAAGCAACATCTAACGGCTAACGACTGAAGAGACCGGAGGGATAGAGATCGCCGCATTAGTTTCTTATGATCTTTTTTTTTTTAATTTCCGGTGAGCAATGTTTCTGCGGCAGTGGTATTTTTTTTTAGTATATTAGCTAGGGTTTGTTGTTTCTCAAAGATTAAGTTAGTATTCGTAAATTAGGATGTTTTTATTTATTTTTTATTTATTTTCTTTTCCATTTTATATAGAGTTTTAGTTTCCAAATCTAACATAATCTTATTGGGAATAGTTTTGATTTTTTTCATTGACTTCTTGTTTTTTGTTAATAATATCATGTTTCTTGTTTAGATTTGGGGTATTTAATTATTAAAATAATTCTCTTGAATTGAAAGATAACTGATATATAAAGGGCGTGTTTGGCAAAAGTAGCTGTTAGCTGGAAGCGGGTAGCGGTTAGCTGGTAGCGGGTAGCAGGTAGCGTGTAGCTGGTAGCTGGTAGCGGGAAGCTGTAGCTTTTATTTGTTATATGAATGTTTGGCAAAAGGAGCTGGAAGCTTTTGAAATATATAAAATTACATAAAAGGACAATTGATTAAAAATAAAAAAGTATATAAATATATTTTTAAGGGTAATTATGGAAATTGATTTCAAAAGCTCCGGAGCGTTTTGTTAAAAGCTACATGAAGTAGCTTTTAGAATCAGAGCGTTTTGATAAAACTAAAAGCTAAACGCTCGTACTGCCAAACGAAGCTTTTTGTTTAAACTAAAGTGTTTTGTCAAAAGTTAAAAGCTAGAAGCTCCCAAACGCTTCCAAAAGCTCCGTGCCAAACACGCCCAAAATCAATTCTATTCTATATAAGCCACATATTATAAGTTAAAAAACCAGGGCCATGGCCCATGGCCCCCTAGCCCTTCATAGTTCCGCCCTTGCTTATGATGGTGGCATGTAAGATGTAGGTTTTGTTACTTGTGAGTATAGGTGGCTTGATTCTCTAAACATTATAGAATAAAAATTTGGATATTTAAGGGATCCATATTATTTAAATTTAAATAACGAAATTGACATAACCAATATGACGATTACGTTTGTTTTCTTTATTTAGGTTCACAACAATTATTCTTATAAATTCTTTTAAATATATCATTTATTAATTATAAAAAAAACTTAACCTTCTATATATCTATTATATTATTTTATATATTTCAACTAACTTATCAACTAATTTTATCAAATATTGTTTTTATTAACTAGAAACAGGAACTGATTCGTACACAACACATTTTCTCCGTACACAACAATTTGTGTTTTCAAGTGTTGTATTGTACAACTATATAATACATAAATTATTGTGTATGACAAAAAATTATTGTTTACGAATCATTTCCTAACGAAACTAGTTTTCATTAGTCATGACCAATTCTCAAATGTTACTTCGGATTTAAAATAACTAAAATATCCATATATGCATGTAGTTTGCAAGAATCTCTCATGTTTGTAAATTGGAAAAATACCAATACGGAGTTTGTATATTTAAGCCACTGTTTATAGAGTTCTAATATTCTATGCACAGAATATAACATTTAATTTGATTTGGGTTATATTGAAAACTTAAATTACGAGCTTAATCTTGTTCATGTGTTTATTAATTTTGATTTAGAAAAATAAATTTCAAATCAATGTGTTTGAAAAAGGCGAGCGGTTGAAAAACGAGTGGTGAAAAGAAAATATATTCCTTTAAAGTTTTCACACATGTTTTAGAGACATCAATTAATTTTATAAATCAGATATTTAATATTAAAATTAAACTAGATTATAATCCGCGTTAAACGCGAGGAAACATATAATAATTAATTTTTTTTTTATGGGAAATAGATGAAAAAAAACATAAACTTTTAAATCAAAACAAATTACTTGTCAAACCATGTTAATTGCTAAGACGCGTGTGTAATCCACAACTATATGAGATACCTTTCTACACCAGAGCTGATAAAACAGTAATATGTGTAAAAAAAAACAAATTAGATTTTAATAACTCTAAATCCTATGAAAGATCGGTGGTTGGAAACCTACATCAGCAAAGGGTCGAACGAAGCGCATAAAGATTTTAGTAAAAGAGACTAAGCAATTAAAAAAAAAAATAGAGCACAATGGCTGAGATCACCCGGATAGGCTATAGGTGACACCAACAGTAAGGGCAAAAAAGTCCAAATTAGTCTCTGATTTGCATAGGATGGGCAGAAGTATGATTTCAGACAACCATAACATCAAGAGCAAATGCATCCAGCTTTGATCAAAGATTGAGAGAGGCTTCCAATTATATATATATATATATATATATATATATATATATATATATATATATATATATATATATATATATATATATATATATATATATATATATATATATATATATATATATATATATATATATATATATATATATAAGTTGTACTTTCCACAAAGATTCGTTTAAATTATTTTTAACTTATACAACATCTTAAATCACAAGAAACTAATATCATAGTATAATAGTTATATTTAAAGTTTTTATCTTAGTTTACTATATTTTTTTTTCCAAAAGAGTGTTACTTTACTTTATTATATTAAGTAAACATTAAATAGAAAATAATAAACTAAATAGAATAATGATATAATAAAAAAAATTCATGATGCTCCATACAGTTTTAAATATACTTGCTACAACTAACAAATCCAAAAAAAAAAAAAAAACAAATATATTATTGGCTCTTCTTATTGCACCAGATCATCCCAACTATGTTGTTCTTCGTTTCAAGAAGACTGAAATCCATCAGTGAACTTAAAGATTTCTATTAGAGGGGAATAAACCTCAAAAAAACCTCATCTATGGAGCAAAGAAATTCAAATACATGAAGAGATCTAGCTCTTCAGAAATCCACATCTACGGTAAGAAATCTGAAAAATCAAACATCTAAAATTCAAATACATTCATCATGAAAAAGTACAATAAACTACAATTTATAAAATTCAGAAATTGAAATTACAATCATCAATTAGAATATTTCATAAAAAAGAAAAAAAAAAGTTGAATTAGAATGTGAGGGATTACTTGTGTTACCTTGGAGAAGAGATTAATAGTATAGAAGAAAGTAAGTCTGAGATGCGGATATTAGGATTGTACTTTAATTGAATGTTGAAGAATCGAATCCAGTAGATCAAGTCCGCCTAACAACTGTAACAAAGACACGAAAAAACTCGAGAATACGCAATCATTACAACTAAAAAGGAAATATGTAAACAAGCAAGAATCATATAAAAATGTAAATAAAACTTAATTTGCCTCAATAGAGGGTGGGTTTTGAAAGAAAATTGAGACCCTTGGGACATCTTTTTAGCGAAAGCAACTAAACAAAGTAATAGTAATGAAAAAGGAAAATTGAACCTTTCGCACACGCCCAACACAACACCGATGCTAGCAAATATCAATCATCGGGAATTGGTCCTATGCGATTCCAAATAAAATTTTATACAAGTTAAATTTTCGTCGAGCGTTTGATGAGTTAATAAAGTCTTGTTTCATTTTTTTAAAAAAAGGCAAATTACAAAAAAGTCATTACACTATCAACATTTTACCTGAAAAGTCATTATGAGTTTCTTTTACATAAAAGTAAGTTTATAAAAGAAATTTTCAATTTCAGAAAGAAGTGACCTAAAGAAGCCAGTTAAGAGATTTGATTTGCTTACATGGACAATTTTTAATGATGTGGCAATAGAAATGTCCATATAAGGGGTTGTTTCCCTTGCCACATCAGATGTCACCTCATTAAAATTTACATATAAGTGTCAAAAAGGTGTCAATCAATATATGCTTATGTGGACATTTCTCTTGCCACATCAAATGTCACCTCATTAAAATTTGTGTATATAAGCCAATTAAACTTAGTAACCAATTTTGGTAGGTCAAGAATGGCTGAAATGAAGAAAAAAAATAGAAACGAAGGGTATTTCATCAAAAAGAAGAAACCTATATACTAAAAATGTTAATATCATGGTGTTTTAGAAAAGGGTATTTCAGTCATTTATACAATTTGCCATTCAGGGATAAAAAAATTAGGGATTTTGAGAGCTTACTCATTGGGGATAATAATTTTTGCAAATATTATAGGTTTCCAAGAAGCTACCACTCGGATTTTAGGGTTTGCAGTGAAAACACCTGGATTTTGAACCTCTACTTTGCTAAAATAAATAAATAAATTAAAAAAGAAAAAAACATTTGACAAAAAAAAACTATAGGAGTATATTCATTTAGATCAAAGAGACAAACCTTTCGTCTGAATACTCAAAGATATATGGTATAGTTTGAATAGTGGAAATAATATGACTTTCATATTCCTATCATTTACAACACAAATATGCATATAATACTTTCCAAATCAAAGTTTATACAAGTTAAATTGCCATTATTAGTTAATAAAGTTTTATTTCATTTTTTTTTAAAGATCAAATTACAGAAAAGTCATTACAGATTTTCAAAGTTCTGATAGATGATCTGGATCAAACTTGAAGCTGAAAAAGATAGATTTCATCTTTGTAAAATTACGAGCTTAATCTTGTTCATGTGTTTATTATTTTGATTTGGAAAAATAAATTTCAAATCATTGTGTTTGAAAAAGGCGAGCGGTTGAAAAACGAGTGGTGAAAAGAAAATATATTCCTTTAAAGTTTTCACACATATTTTAGAGATCGAATAATTTTATAAATCAGATATTTAATATTATAATTAAATTAATTAAAAAGATTTAGACGAAATCTGCAAATAAAAGAATTCTCCTCGAATTAAAATTTCAAATTTGTAATTTACTTTAAAAAGTATAGTATAATAACTATAAACATCTTCAATGGGGCAAGAAAATTGAATCAAAAATAGGGTTTTAAGTCTCAGCGGTTTATAAACTGCCCTACGAACTTCTCCCTCTCTCTTCCGCCGCCAGCCACCAATAACTCCGGCATACGAATCAAGGAGGAATACAAGAACAACGACCAGATAACATGGTAGGCGGTGAAGAGACAAAAACAGGGGAAGAAGAGAACCAGAAGAGTTCCACACCTTTTGATCTCAATGATTATACCATCATCAAAGAAGGAGAGGCTGAGATTTTGATGCACACCAAGAATGAAGTCTTTTACAATAAAACCCAGGTCAATATTTTGCTTAGTTATCACTAGATTTCTGCTATAAATTGGATTATCCTTATTTTGCTACAAGTTTTGATATTATCTATCAACATATCTACCTCCTTCAGTCCATAGCATTATGAAACATTTCTGACTATTAAAATTCTAAAATTGGCAGGTTAACAACAGAGATATGTCTGTTGCTGTTCTCAGGACGTTTATATCAAAACGTAAAGAAGAACATGAAGCACAGCTGTCTAAAAGAACAAAAAAAGCAATGAAGGCATCAGAAGACCATGATTCTGGATTAGAAGCACCAAGTGGGACTACTGCCTCTAATGGTAAATCTAACGGTGAATCTGAAAAGATGCCACATGGTGAAGAACCAGAGGCTAAATTCCGAGGGGAGTTAAAGCCACCTAGAGTGCTTGAGGTTTCAAATCTATTTGCTTTTGTTTTACATATCACATCTTCACCTTATTTTTATGCCTTTCTCTGCTAATTAACATAAGTTTTTTCCTTGAATCAATAGGCTCTATCAGCTACAGGGTTAAGAGCTCTAAGATATGCTCGTGAAGTAGAAGGGATTGGACAAGTTGTGGCATTAGACAATGATAAAGGTTGGTCAATTTGTATATTCATGAATCATGTTTCATGATTTTTTGTAAAATCTAATTTTTGTTTTTGTGTGTGTAGCATCTGTTGAAGCTTGCAGGAGAAATATAAAATTCAATGGTTCAGTTGCAAGTGCAAAGGTGGAATCAAACCTTGCTGATGCTCGAGTTTATATGCTTACTCATCCAAAGGAATTTGACATGGTATGATTTCTAACATCCGAGTTCTCACTGTAATTTTATGATTCATATGTTAAGTAATGTTACATGATTAACTTATAATCTTGTGGTTATAACTAGAATTTATTGATTTATTCTTGTTCAGGTTGATCTTGATCCATATGGTTCACCCTCTGTGTTTCTTGACTCTGCGGTTCAGTCAATTGCTGATGGAGGGATGCTGATGTGTACAGCAACAGATATGGCAGTTCTATGTGGAGGCAATGGAGAAGTCTGCTATTCCAAGTAAGATTCTATTATCTGTAGATTATTTGCTTTCAAGATTACACATGAGCAATAGTTTATTAATTTTTGTGCTCTGTTGTTATGAGCTAGATATGGTTCCTATCCACTTAGGGGAAAATATTGCCATGAAATGGCTTTGCGTATTCTTCTTGCATGCATTGAGGTATTATTTTTCTTCCTTTTTCTAGTTTTTCATTCAGTTTGAGCTTAAAGTTTTATCTTATTTCTCTTGCCTTCATGAAACACAGAGTCATGCAAATCGTTACAAGCGATACATTGTCCCGGTGTTATCTGTTCAAATGGACTTCTATGTCAGAGTGTTTGTTCGTATATACACGTGAGAATACCCTTTATCCTTTATTTCACATCTCAAAAAAAAAAAAAAAAAAAAAGTTTGGAAAAAGGCTGTAATTTTGCTAAATTATAAAACAATTACAGGTCAGCAGGAGCAATGAAGAACACTCCACTTAAGCTTTCATATGTTTACCAATGTATAGGCTGTGATTCTTTTCATCTCCAGCCAGTCGGAAGGACTGTATCCAAGGTGCACATCTTATTTAAATTTTGATAAACAATTATTTTTCTTTTTTCTTGAAATCATTTTACCTTTTTCTTAGAACACCAGTGTGAGATATCTCCCTGGGTTTGGTCCTGTTGTTTCACAAGAATGTAGCGATTGTGGTAAAAAATATAACATGGGTGGGCCCATTTGGTCGGCTCCAATTCATGATCAAGATTGGGTGGGGTCCATATTATCAGATGTGAAATCTATGAAGGATCGCTATCCTGCTTTTGATCGGATTTCTGCTGTCTTGACTACAGTTTCAGAGGTGCGTTTCTTGCTAAAAAGATTATGATAATCATTATCGGCTTCTAAATTCTAACTTTTTTATTAAAAAAATATCAGGAATTGCCAGATGTACCCCTCTTCCTGAGTTTACACAACCTTGGTGGTACCCTTAAGTGCACTTCCCCATCAGCTATGGTGTTTAGATCTGCTGTAATCAATGCAGGGTATCGTATCTCTGGTACTCATGTGAACCCATTAGGGTTAAAAACTGATGCTCCTATGGATGTTATCTGGGATATCATGCGTTGTTGGGTAAGCTACTTTCATTATATTTTTTTATTTATAATACCAATATACTTACATTTTGCTATTATTGATCAATCACATTGTATTTGTAGGTTAAAAATCATCCTGTGAAAGCTCAACCACCGGAACATTCTGGAAGTGTGATCCTAGCTAAGGAACCTGTGCTTCAGGTATGGTTCATTGTTAATTGGTAGGGCATGAATAGGGGCAGAAAGGTAATTACTTACTACTTGCATGTGTGTTTGGTTGGGCAGGCTAATTTTGCTCGGGCAGTGGCATCACTAAGTAAAGCTCAAGCAAAGAAAGTTGCCCGGTTTCTTCCAAATCCTGAAAGACATTGGGGCCCAAAGCTTAGGGCTGGGCGTACCATTACTAGCAAACATGCCTCTCTTTTGGGTCCAGATATAGTTGATGGGATTCTTAACAACAACAACAACAACAACAATCAAGAACAACAGGATGAACCTGAACCCAAGCGTAAGAAGACACAAGAAGAAGAACCTACTTCAATTTCTTCTTCATAAAAGACTTGATTTTTTTTCTTTTTAATACACATCTCCTAATCTTAATCTGCATTTCTGTGCAGAAATAGAGTGATTCTATTTTGTAATCTCAAACGTCAAGTCTTTTTTTTTTTTTTTCTAATTAGTATCATGTATTAGCTTGAATGGAAATTCATGTAATTAGCTATATATGTTTCCTTAGAAAAGATATTCATAAAATATTCCGAAATGGTTTTTTTATTAGTGTTGGGTTTGTGCTACACGTGCATAAAAGGTTTAAAAACCTCTTCCGATGAATAAAAGATCATAATGAACACAAGATCTCATCTGCCGAAAATTGGGACTATTACTTTATTGTAAGATTACCAAATGAGATCATCAACTTAGAAACAAAACCTGAAATCATATATAAAACTTTGTTTGAGAAATAATCTTGAATCCTGACACTCATACCTACTACAACTCGAAACAAAAAGACCCTAAAACACACACACACACATAGACACTTTGACTTTTCACTTCCCGTTTCCCTTCTTGGAGTCAAGAGGATTAAGCTCATCCCAAGCTTCAATCCATGTAACCATGGCATCTGCAAGCTTGACAAAGTAAGGATCTATTTTCCCGAGCTTATCCTTAACATGTTTAGACAATTCCACATAACATTGCTGAACCGTTGTGCACTCTTTTGGGAGACTGGTGGCTTGAAAGAATGGAATTATCTCTTCTTGCCAAAAGATACCCTTGTACTCTTTCTTCAAGTTCACAAATGGGTTGCTAGCTTTACTATGCCATATGTATGGCAACCCCGTCTTGATCCCAAGCCCCAAATGATCACAAATCACCTGTATCACTGACTCAAGGGTTAAAATAGTCTTTTTGTAGTTTCTCAAACAACAATGACAAAAAGGTAAGCTTGTTAGTAAGAAGTAAGAACCTTGACACACCAACCAGCCCACATGTCATCGTAGCGACCAATGGGCTGACCATCACCCATGAGCCCAAAGTACATGGCTGGGCCTATGAGTTGACGATCAAACGCCAGGTTCATTCCACACATAGGGAATAGTGTTCCCTTTGGGATTGTCATAACTGCATCAACATACCTGATCAGAATCAACCCAAATGTTATATATTATTATTATCCATGCATTCATGCAAGAAACTAGCCAAAACAAGATAGAAAGTATTTACACTACGTAACGTACGTACCTATTGTTTCTCTCGCGAGGCTTGACAAGCTGTGTTGGGGCATCGTAATCAGGAATGTTGAGCCACAGGCCATGAGACACGGCGGTGGGGACGCCCTCGCGGAGGCTGAAAGGGTAGCCACGGACGAAATCAGCACCTTCGGAGAAAGGGTCATAAAGGGTGTTGAAGAAATAGGGTGTCGATGGGTGAAGGAGGTTCCTAATGTGTTGTGAAAGTGCATCTATATCTTTCCCACTTGGATCTTTAGCAACCTAAACAACAAGATCAATATTTTCGTTGCCCGTTTGGAAAAAAAAATCATCAAAAAGCTAAAGATTACGAAATGGAAGATTGAAACTCACAAAGCAGTCGTCATCAATGGTGAAAATATACTTCTTCTTGGAAACCATGTAGCCAAAGCATCGACAAGCAGAGTCTTTGAAGGAGATGCAAGAAGCCTTGGGACCCAAAATCTTGTTAATGTCGTTACGATTGAAGAGTTCGTAATCGAAGCCATTGGGGACCTTGATGGCTCTGGAAGGATCACCATCTTGAACGATGATCAAATGGTATGGTTCAAAGAAGGGCCTCCACATTTCAAGAAAATCGAGGCTTCTGATTGTGGGTATGACGATATCGAGGTCATCTTTGAGAGGTGGATTGGAGTTGGAGGTCGCCATGAGAAAAACAGAGGAAAAAAGGAGCAAAGTGTTTTGAGAGTTATTAAGGGGGATTGGGGGATGTGAGATAACGACGGGGGCGGAGAATGTAACGGATGTTATTGTTTTGACCACGTTATTATTCCTTCAATTAATTGCTCAATTCTATTTTTCAGAATATATAAACTGCATTACTGTCCTATGGCTATTTTTCAGAATATATAAACTGCTCAATTCTATTTTATCTATAACTTATTTTTTAGTATATGATGAAACTGCAAAAAAAGATTATCCTAGCTTATAAACTTAACTTATATATGTTAGTATTTTTTAAAAAATATTTGAGATGGTTTTTTTGATAAACTAGTTTATAAAATCATCTATTTCTAAAGTTTTATACTATTTGATTTTTTTTTGGTAATATAGCTTATACAAAAGCATTTTCCATGGTAATTATTTCTAAAACTTTTTGCTATTTAAAAAAAAAACTTAAAAAAAAAACCCTCAATCACTTAATAAATTTATTTACTTAACAACTTTTTTTGAAACGACAAATTTACTCTACTTCTAATGTAACATTAGAGTTTAGTGGTATGTCCCCTTTTAACCCTTTTTGCAGAATTCTTTCATTTAGTCCCTAGCCGAGTACGTGGCGAGTACTCTATGAGTACGCTAAGCATACTGGCTTGAGACTTTGATTGCGGAAGCACCCACGTACGTTGGGTGTACATGGGAGTACGCACGGCGTACGCAATGCAGGGGCAAACCCTAATTTTTAGGGTTTGTGTCCTATTTAAACAACTTATGACACCCTTAGACCTCTTTATGAACAACCACCATCTCTCTATACCCTAAGATCGAAAACCTAATTTTCATTTGTGAGATTTGAGCTTGGAAGTGAGTTTTGGTGAATTGAAGGAAGAAGAACACTTGGAGGTTGCTTTGGAGTCGCTTGAGCTTGTAGATCCAGAATCATCATCATTTTTGCAAGCTATTTGAGGTATAAAGCTCTCAACTTGATGGTTCCTTATGCTAGATCCAATTTAGGGAGTTATTTGTACATTTTTGGGTCCTTTAAGCCATATTTGAGAGTATGGTCCACTCCAAAAGCCATGGATGTTAGATCTTAGCACCTTTGAGGTCCCTTGTCCATAAAATTGCAATCTTTATGAGTTATAACCATGCAAGTGTTAGGATCCTTATTATGGTTCTCTTTGAGTTTTGGGTCTCATTAAGTCATACATGGGAGTAAAGTTGCCAACTTTACGTGTTAAGACGCAATTTAGGATCAGATATGAGAGTTTGGCTTAATGACTTAACCGATTAAGTGCTTAATGGGTTGGGTTGGTCGTATGTGGAGTACGCGGGGCGTACCCAGCTTGTACACTATGCGTACTGGCCCCCGGAGGGAGTACACTAAGTGTAACTTTTGTTGACTTTCGCGTATTGAACCATATTTTGGACTTTTAGGGTTTGGGCTTGGTTTGGCCAATAGTCTTTTGATATTGGGGCATTATAAGGCTTTGGGCCTTCTTGGAATTAGGCTCGTGATGGGTTTTGGGCCCAATTAGAAAGTTGGACTATATTGGGCTTTTGATCTATTGGATTAGGCCTCGAATTTTGGGCCAAGTGAGGAAAGGGTAAAATGGACTTTTACCTTGAGGGTTGGACTTTGGACTAGGATTCTAGTTTTGGATTGTGGACCAGTTATTAATTGGATATTATTTAATGATGTTAGTGCAGGGATTTTTCTGGATGAGCAACCCGAGATTTTATTTGAGAGATTCAACAGCTTGAGGTGAGTTTCCTCACTGTGTTTGGCGTGTCGAAGGCACCAATGCCGACCCATAGTTTATTATGATTAGGATGTTAGTTGTCTGCGTGACTCTTGCATGTATGATATCTGATATGTATACTGGGCGGGGCCCGATGCCGGGTGGGGCCTGATGGTTATTTTGTATGCTATTTATCTTTGTGATTCTTGCATGTGTTTATGTGTTTGTATGTATATCGGGCAAGGCCCAATGTCAGGCGGGGCCTAATGACTGACAAATCTGTTCCGAGCGGGGCCGATGACGGGCGGGGCCCATTATATGTTTGATATGTATGGTATGTGGTGTTTTGGGGAACTCATTAAGCTTCATGCTTACGGTTTTTAGTTTATGTTTCAGGTATTTCTGGTGCGAAGGGGAAGAGCTCGGGATGATTGCGTTGCACACACCACATTGTTGCACATTTTATATGACTCTAATGTATTTGTATGTTTATTGACATACTATGATTTTACCATGGTTTTATGAACATGTTCTGAATGATAGTTTTATTATTTTAGAATTTTAAATTTTTTGCCTTAATTTTTGGGACGTTACACCTAAACTATTTCTTAATTCCACCTATGTCAACTGCGAAACTTGAACCATCAACCTCAAGGAGGGAGGGTAACAATGGATACCATAAAAGATTAATAACTCTAAGAACCCCCATTTCATAGTTATTAAACATGTGAATACTTATTAAATATATACAAAAATCCTGATTTTTTGTCTTTTTGTTAAGAAATGAGCAAAATCGTAATTTTTACCGTCTAATATTTTCGTTCATATTTTAACAATATATATATATATATATATATATATATATATATATATATATATATATATATATATATATATATATATATAATACACAAGTTAATACAATCAATTTACAGTTTAATATATAAAATTCACAATTTAATACCATACATTTTACACTAATTCAAAGATTCAAAAAAGTCAAACTCGAACTCTACCACCACCACCAACTACCACATGTCGTCACTAACCACTTGTGCCACCATTGTAACAATCATTTCTTCCAAATCAGATCTGTATCAGACACACCTGAGAGTATGTCTGAACCCCTTAAACTAAGACTCTGATACCAATTTGTAACATCCCAAAATTTAAGACTAAAAATTTTGATTTTTAAATTAATAAAACCACTATCCAAAACATCATCCTAGAAACCATGGTGAACCAAAGTGTATCAATAACATCAAAGTACATCGAAGTAATATAAAAATGTGGAACGATGTGGTGTGTGCATTGCAATCATCTTAGGCCCGTCCCCTTCGAACCAGAAGTACTTGAAACATAAACTGAAAATCGTAAGCACAAAGCTTAGTGAGTTCCAAAATACCACATAACATACATATAAAACATATAATGGGACCCGCTCGTCATCGGTCCCCTCTTGGCATCGAGCCCCCCTCGGAACAAATCTGTCAGTCATCGGTTCCCGCTTGGTATCGGGCCTCGGCCGATATACATATAAACATATAAACATATAATCATATAATCATATAATCATATAACTCATGCAAAAATCACAAAGATAAATAACATACATGATAGTTATCGGGCCCCGACCGATAAACGTATGAACACATAACACATGCAAGAGTCACGCAGACAACTAGCATCCTAAACATAACAAACCATGGGCCAGAATTGGTGGCTTCGACCCACTAAACACAGTGAGTAAACTCACCTCAAGCTACAGAATCACTCGGATAAAATCTCAGTCTGCTGGTCCGAAAAATCCCCGCACTAACATCATCAAATAAATATCCAATTAATAATCAGATCATGACCCATAATCAAGAATCTAAGTTACTTGTCCAATATCCAGGGTAAAAGACCATTTTACCCTTTTATTTTCTTAGTTGGTCCAAAACCAAGGCCCAACCCATTGCTCAAAAGGTCCAAATTCCTAAATGGTATCCCAAAGGCCCAATAAGGCCCAACTTCTAAATTGGGCCCAAAATCATAATGAACCCAATACCAAGAAACCCATAGCCTATCCATGGCCCAAAGTTAGAAGTACAATGGCCTAACAGGGCCTACACCTTAAAAGCCACATATATAGCCCAAACCCGAGAAAGTCAAAATGAAAGTCAATGTGCTAAGAACACTGGGCGTACTCAACTCGTACGCTTAGCATACTCCCCATATTACCAACCCAACTCAAAAGCACTTAATCTATTAATCCAAAAAGCCAAAATTCCAGATCTGATCCTAAATGGTGACTTAACACGTAAAGTTGGCAACTTTACACCCATGCATGACTTCATAAGGCCTAAAACTCAAAAAGAAGCTTGATAAGAATCTTAACACTTGCATGGACCAATATCTTACATAAAGTTTGCATTTTTATGAAAAAAGGACCTCAATGGAGCTAAGATCTAACATCCATAGCTTTTGGAGTAGATTAAAAGCTCAACTTAGTTCAAAATACCTAAAAATGCATAAATAACACCCTAAGTTGGATCTAGCATAAAGAATCATCAAAATGGGGGCTTTTTACTTCAAATGACTTGCTAAGATGAAGATGGCCCTAGATCTACAAGCGCAAGCTACTCCCAAGAAACCACCAAGTCTTCTTCTTCTTCTTCTTCTTCTTCTTCTTCTTCACTAAAAACACCACCAAATCTCACTTTCAAGGTCAAAACTACAAAAAGCACTTAGGGTTTCGTTTTTAGGGTAGAGAGTGTGGAGGATGATCAATAGAATGTCCAAAGGTGGTATAAGTTGCTTAAAAAGGGAACAAACCCTAAAAATTAGGGTTTGCCCCTGCCTTACGTACGCCATGCGTACTCCACGTACATGGGTGAATCTCGCGTCCAGAAAAGAGATAGTACGCTAAGCGTACTCATAGACTATGCATCGTATACTAGCTAGGGACCAAAAAGATAAAGATTTTGCATTAAGGGGATAAAAGGAAAACATACCAAATTACGAATGTTACAAACGTGGATTTCCAAACAGTATACTCTGTATACCAAATGGATCCTACCTCCGATACTATCTTACATGGTTATTTCTAATCAGCTAGAACTTAAAATATTCATTGGGATTATTGAGGAACCTAAACTATTACTATTATAGTTTTGAGAAATGTTAAAAAAAAAGACTAAAACTTAGTGATATTTACATCTAGGTCTTTTGAAAGGAAAAAAACTAAGGTGTTAGGCTAAGCGCTGACCTAACCACACATCATCCAGTTTTAACAAGTGAGTACATAGTTACTTTCATATTATACATAGATATTTAGTATTTTAAATGATTAAATGTTATGTGCGCTATTTATCCATTTTTTCAAAAAATATGTTAGATACAATAACATGACATGATTTTGCTTGTTTAATTGGTTGACAGAATAAATGATTAATTTTACCATAATTATTGGGTAGAGAAGGAATGTGAAGGAAATAGTAATAACAAGAGGTCATGACCAATATAGTACTATTGTACTGATGAACTATCCATCTAGCAACGTATAGATGACGTTCACTGACTATTCTAGACAATATTGTGGAGAACTAGCAGAATCATTACCTATAGATGTTAATGAACTGTACGTTCATTTGAGGTACTCTATCCCCCACATGGTTGCGTTATTGACATATATTGCTAAGGAATCCCTGAATTGATAGTGTCTAATCATTGCTTACGGTGAACCTTTAGGACATGTCCCTTGAGATCATCATCTTAGGGTCAGGAAGCGAGAATAATGAGAATGGATAATTAGGTTAACTATGTGATGTTAAATATATTTAAAAGAGTATTTAATTATATTATTGTGGGTTGAAAACCTTATGTGTTGATCAAGCTCCCAAGCCTGACCCACTCAGTTTCTTTGTATCACAATTAGCGATACGAAGGTACAGGGATAGCGCTGTTTAAATCTAATGATAAATTTGAGGAGTTTAAGGCCATTAGTATAATAAATAGTTGTAAGGCCTGTAATAACTGGTTTATGTTTATGTTTTCTGTATCATTGTTGAAATCAGAAGTTTTTAATATTAAAACATTTATTTAAAAATGTTTTGACTCTGATTTATCTTAAAGAAAAAATGTTTTGGGACAAATTCTGCAATAATGTATTCTTCAAAAGGATACTATATTTTAAATAAGCATAAATAAAAAAATTTATTTGGCCGTAAAAATTGGGGTGTCACACATAGCTCTCGGAAAACAGTCTCGCTACAATCTCGGATGTCTCTTGATGCATACCACCATAATTACTATATAAATCATGTCGCTAACATGTCATTTGTGTCACTTTGCATTATGTATAGGCAAAGATAGATAGGAACCAACTATCACTACAACTAATAAGGCAACAAAGCATCAGTTGTCATTATATTTCGGACCAGACTGATCGCCCGAACCAGGCACATAGATTGCAGGCTGCTAAGTAAAATCCTACTAAAGGTTTATAAGGTTCATAAACTTTACCTTGAGTTTCTTGGCTTCTCATCCCAACTCCATTATAGCAGCAAGCTCTGCCAACAAGGTTCAAGGTTCATAATCTTTTCCTTGAGTTTCTTGGTTTCCTAGTCCAACTCTATTATAGCGACAAGCTTATCCAACAAGGTTTAGAAGGTTCATGACCTCTGCCTTGAGTTTCTTGGCTTCCTAACCCAACTTCATTATAACATAGAGCTCTAACAACAAGGTTCGTAACCTTTTGACTTAAGTTGCTTGGCTTCTCGACCCAACTCTGTTATAGCGGAAAGCTCCGCCAAAAGGGATCAAAAGGATTATAACCTTATCCTTGAATTGCGTACTTTTATGCCTAATTCCTTCACGATCGTTGGCTGGTAAGCCCGATCCATGTTGATGAATTGTTTCACTAATTGTATTTAAGTGTAATGGATTGACTTCTTGACCAAAATCGATATTGATGGATATTAAACAAGTAAGGAAGGTGCGGAAAGTTTATTAAAGATTCAAAGTAGAGTGTCATTTAGAGCGAAGCCCCTGAACGAATGGTAGTCTAGGGGGCAACGCCCCTGGGAGTGGGGTCCAAGGGGTGGTAGCGCAAATTTTTTTTATTTGTGTTATATTGCTTTTTAAAAAAATACATCAGAAATATGTTTTTCTGAAAAAATAACTTGGGTTTTGACCCTTCTTGTAGAACCCGAATTTATGACAGTTTTATTGGTTGCTAAAACTGTTTTAGGACAGTTTTGGTAGTTTTCAGACAAAAAACTACTTGGTGGCAGTTTTTGGACATGGATGGTTAATAACCATTTTTGGTCAGAATTTTAGGAGTACCACCCAAATACTTTGATTTGAAAGTGATAATCACGATTCTAAGAATTTCAAGTGCTATTTCTTATCGATATTTGTAACAATCCATTCCATGCGATGATTTCCCACATGATGATTTATCGACCTCATGCTGCTAAACCCGATCCATTCCATGCGATGATTTCCCGCATGATGCTTTCTTGATCGTTGGCTGATAAGCCCGATCCGTTCTATGTGATGAGCTCCCGCATGATGCTTTCTTAATCGCTGACTACCAAGCCTGATCTGTTCCACACGATGCTCTCTCATATGATGTTTTACCGATCGTTGGTTGTTAAGCTCGATCCGTTCCACGCGATGCTCTACTGTGGAATGTTTTCCTGATCGCTAGTTGTTAAGCCCGATCCATTCCATGAGTTGTTCTACCATGTGGCGTTTTCACGATTACTAGCTACTAACCCAATCCTAAGTCACACGATATAATTCGTGCATTGTAGTGTATCGTAAGTTACGCATCATAAGCCTATGTCATGCTTAGAACCACACATTTTGTGTTTCTTCTATTATAATCAACATGCTTTTCCTGTGATCAGACAATCAATAAGGCATTTCCCACATTATATCTTACTATAACAAGGTTACTTTTCAACAAAGAACATTATCACAACAACAACCCTACTACCTATTATCTCTACAACATCTTTGTTGCCTGGATCTTGGCAATAGTCTTGCTGTGTAATCCTCGCCAATAGCCTCACCCCATCCCTCAACATCTTTGTTGTCCGGCTCTCGGTAAAAATCTTGATGGGTCATCCTCACCAACAACCTCACCACTCATCCATTAACATCTCTTTTCCCTGGCCATCGGAAATAGTCTTGCTGTGTAATCCCCGCCAACAACCTAACCAACCAACTCTTGGAATCTTTACTACCTATTATTAGGACAAAAATTTAATTGCTCATTATCTTGATAATACATTATTCAGACAACAGTCTTGCTACTTACCCCCAAGACCATAGTCTTGCTGCTTGTAATCATGCTAACCTTTTTGTTGTAAATTTTTATAACAACCCTACCATATTCATCATAGTCTGATACAGATACCTAAACTACCGACATCAAACTAAGGGAAATCAGCTAGGTATAGCTCATACAAAAAACACCTTCAAGATGGTTATCAATGCTCATGCAAAACAGACTATGTGGATGCTCATTAGTGACATTCCACCAAGACATGAAAGAAACATTATGTTATCCACGCTGCATATTCATATATCAGCCTTGCTCTAGACGTCATCATTATCAACAACATTTATTTGTATAATATTATCAACAACCTTGCTCTGCATCACATTATCACCAACAACTACGATGCATCATATCGACCATATCACATTCCTCTAACGTAAGAAAGGATTAGTAATTCAACTCATGCTGCATAAATCCATGTCTACCTCATCATGAAATACCAGGGATCCCATGGGCGACGTTCAATCGTTCTTTATATACTTAATTCGATGCATAGTTTCCATTTCTAGTCTGATCCCATTGACAACAAACCAATTACATCGGACTGGGGGACTTGATGCACAAGTTTCATGATAATGTTTAGTATAATCTAATTGTTCACATATCAATCACATTGGACTAGGGGAATTGACGATGTTAGGTCTATTAGCAGACCTACACAGCTCTGGCGCACCATCCTTGCCTGGCGCTCGCCTGCCAGCCTTGCCTGGTGCTTGTCTGCCAGACTTACTTGGTTCACGTCTGCCATCCTGCATGGCGCTCACCTTCCAGCCTTGCCTGATGCTCGCCTGCCAACCTTTCTTGGTCCGTGTCTACCAGTCTCGCTTGGTGCTCGCCTGCCATCCTTTCCTGGCGCCTGCCTAACGCCTCCTGCAGGCCTTGGCTAGATGGGCTTGAATTGAGCTGGACCAAGGCCTGACATAATTCTCCCTTGATCTAATTGTCCCCTATAAATAGAACATTACCTCCTCCATAGAGTAGGACTCTCCTCCTATGGTTTAAGACCCTAAGGGATCAACCTCCATCATGCCTATACACTACCCCCTTACACCAAGATGGTTATCTCTAACTAGGAAGAACGATATCATATCTATAAACCGATCTAAGTTGATCGTCGGAGCCTGCTCCCAAGGTATAGTCCCTGGGGTGGTTCTAACAAATTTGCACAATGATCTAAGATACTCGTTGTAGCATCAGTCTAGAAGACGTCCTAGATATTTGAGTCACATTAAATCCTATTAAACTTTTATTGTATGATTTATTATGTTAAATACAATAAAAATAATTACGTAATTTAATTTTTACCTAAAATAGAAACATACTTACATTTTTTATACATATAGTGACATACTTTAATATTACCTATAAATGTAGGTATGATGCTTACGAGAACATACACCAAGTTATTGCATGCACCAGGGTGGCTACACCACGTTTTCACTTTTTGGATAATTCAAAGATCGTGTTTTATGTCTATACTTTTTAAAATATGTTATTTTGAACCTATTGCATGGAGTATCATGAAATCTAATTTAGGATTTTTCAAGAACAATCAATTTTGAATTCAGGCTTCTTCCAAATTTGAAACATAGAATATACCTGCTGATTTGATTTTTTATAGAGACAAAAGGTTGTAAAGAGGAATAATTTTCAGTTATATGAAAGTTGCAACATTTTCATGAAATGTCCATCTTCCTTTTATACATGGAATATGTCGGTTATGGGTGGTTATGAAGGGAAAACCTCTACCAGGGGCTCTGCCCCTTAGATCCCGCTAGGAGTATTACCCCTTGAAACTTTGACCCTAGGGGCGCTGCCACCGAACTCCCGTTTTAATTCTCGATTCGACATTGATCACTCCGAGTGTGCACCCCCACCTCCATTATTGGATAGTAATCCTAAATATACTAAAATATGTTTATAACACTAAAATTACCAAAAATATGGGAAGATAATTGACATGAGTTTTCTTTTTCTTGTAGGTGTTTAACGGGAGATTCACAAGCACTACTACAAAAAAGCTTATAGGACCCGATTATTTCAATTAAATAACCCGGTTTTGAATCGGGTCCTAAAGTCAGCGAGACCTATGTGAAAAAACGAATAGAACCCGGTTTTAAAACTGGCTCCTATCTAGCACAAAAGAACCCAGTTGTTCATAAAACCGGGACTTATAAGACGAACATAATGCCCACCATTTGGTTATATATGAAGTTTAGGACACGGTCCAACCATACGAATCCAGGTTATATATGGCTAAAAGAACCCGGTTCCAATCCCCAAATCGGGTCATATAAAGATTAAATATAATCCGGTTCCATTCAAATAACCGGGTCTTTTTCAGCCTTGCAAAAACAAACTATAATCACATTCAAAACAAACAAAAAGCACAAACTGATACTAGCATCCAAATAACACATTCAAAACAAACAAAAATTATGCATTGATGAACAAATTATATTAATATAAACATGCTAAATAACCAATCATTATAATCATCCATAAAAACGTGCTTAAGTGCTGCTAAAAACTCATTGATTTGGTCATTTCATAGTACATAAAACTTACATATATAAATTCAAAAATAAAATTGTTTTCCTATGCAGAGGTATTGTCCAATAAGCAAGTGGTGCAGCTATCCTCCAATCTCACTTAAAAGCAAAACACAACAACTATCCTTCATCTTCACTGAAAAAACAAAACACAACAAATAATTAGTTTTTTGTCTAGCATTTTAAAAGAGTTGAATTTAGCAAACAATCATTAAACTAAAAGTAGGATGCTATAAAGATTAACAACTAACCTTATATGCACTTTTAGACAACCACATCATTCATAAAAATTTTCAGCCCATGTAGCAACAGTTGTAACCAACGCCTTTTCCTCAAATGCAGTTCTGTCATTCCAAAGGGTACCAAACTATATGAACATAAAATTAAAACTACTAAATAACAAAACAATTTGTTTCTTGCTTTGGAACAAAAGATTTTTTTAAGAATTACTTACTCTACTCGGAAATCCATGTTATCTGTTCAACACAAAATCAAAGATCCAATTCATTACATAATGCCCACTAAGTTCACGTTCCAATACACCGACTTGGTTGCACTAAAATTGTGATAGAAGGTAAACATAAATCACAAGTGAAACTACATCTAACTAGTAGATAAGTAATAATATAAATTACCTCAGTGATCTTTCATACAATTAGAATTGATGTGTTCTTTTCATAACTCTCAAAAGCCCTAAAAATATACAACTAGCATAGTTATATTCAAACTTATAGAAATAATGTTATTTTCATACCATATTAAAAAATTTCTTACTTCATCAGAGAATCCAAAATGTATACAATATGATTTGACGGGCAAATCACCAAGAGGACCCTGACTCATTTTTAGATCTTCTCGCCAACACATAATCTAATGAACGCTAGCTTTTTATCTCATACAACTGTAACGACAGCTCACTCGATGCCTTCTCTTGTTCCCACTTAGGTTTGTTTCCCTAATACCCATGTGGGCCTACTCGAGCTGAATTGGTATTACACATTGAACTCATCTTTACTTTCTCACTTATAACCTGCCAATAAAAGCAACAATCACAATTATAAAACTAAAACATAATGATTAATATTACCAAGAGACATTATATCCTAGTATCCTACAAACCTGGAATTCCTTTGATAAATGCCTATCCTTAAATTTTAGCAATGCAGTCTTCTCCAGATATGAGTAGGTTTCAAGTGGATTTTCTCATTCTCATTGGCCAAGAAATTCTTTTTAAGCCTCTTCTTGTATGATATCCACTTGTTGTTGCAAGTCATAAGCACATATGTTTTGCGTTTTTTCGTCATGGATATTCCAACGTTTCTATTTTTTTAATGAATAACTATTAGTAACATATATTAATTAGGGAAAATTTCATCCATATCCTTCTAAATTTTAAATATTACGTTAATATCCGTATAAATTTAAATATTACGTATATGTCATTCTAAAACTTTATTATATATATATATATATATATATATATATATATATATATATATATATATATATATATATATATATATCCAAATTTGTTTTTTAATTATACTATATATTAAATTTCTCCATCCTTAGCTACAGTAAATTTGCTAAGGATGGGGCAAAAATGGTCCTTCCTTTATTTATACATGTCTACTTTTGGCTTTCTTTTTCCGTATTTGTTTTTTGGACCGTTTCTGCCGTTTGATCGATTTTTGTTGCTACGTGTTTGCCGCATGTCGTCTTCACCGTTTTCTCACCCAATCACTTTTGGATTGCTGACGTTTTTTTCCGATATGATGGTTCCACCGGTAATTCTTCATTACCGACTGCTTTTATCTATCTTCCACACAAACTTCTATCTTTCACTCGAATCCATCTTCTACACCTCGCCTGTTTCCCACCGCCACCACAATTCTCGATTTTACGTCTCCTTTAGATTTGAGAAGGACCTACATCAATAGCTTTTCATCTTCTTCCATACTCTCTGCTCATCGTCATCTGCTCCTTCCATTGTCGTCTACTCTTTTCGATTCCTTTCGTTAATTAAAATTAATGTAATATAATATTAAAAAACTTATCTAAACTCAAAATTATATAAGATGTTACTAAAATAACCTTCCTAAATGAAATATTAAACTTATATTTGAATTAGTTATGTTGAGGGTCAAAATGTCAAAATTACCCAAAATCCACCTGAAGCATCCAAACACTGGGCTTTAAATTTGTCCTTACATCCAAGGGCGGAACACAAACGTTTTGACTCGAGGGGCCGAATAAAATATAAAACCAAAGTATGTAAACATTCATCTGTGGCTACTCTAATACATAAAAAAAATTAATGTTTTCTTTTTTGGAACCGTTAAGAGTTTATTGTTTCTTCATTTTCATTTTGATGTCCTCTATGTAACATAACTTTTTAATAATTGACAAACAATCAAACACAATAAAAAGTTATAAATACATTTTAGCAAAATCAATTAACTTGACTGTCATATACTTAATAGCAACTATTAAATAATAAAATTAATCAACAATCAACAAATACTTACATTAGCTATATATAAAAATTAACATTTAAAAAAAAAGTAAGTATTAACAGCAAAATGAATTCAAATCGTTGTGTGGACATTAGAGGGTTTGTGTTTTCTCAAAGGTGTCCTCAACCTTACGGCAGATTTAAGATTTTTAGTCTACAGTTTGTGTTTCTCAAAGGTTTAGATAATAATTAGATATTTGTGGGTTTTTATTGAAATTTTGTTTTTCAAATCTGTTGGAATCCTAAATTTATTGGAGTTGGTTTTGGTGTTTTGGTAATTATCCAATTTCTCTTTAGTAATCAATTTCTTTATCTACTTTCCTAATATATTGGTCTTCTTAATTTCTTTATCTGCGTGTGTTAATGGAGGATTAAACACTTAGTTGCCTTTTGTTGTCTCCGGTTGGGGTTCTCTATGCCTTAATGGTCGAATAAATTCAATAAATAGCTAAAGTAATCCCAACAATCAGTGATAATTATTATTCAAAAAGATGTTATCATTATCTGTTAAGATTTTGTTCCATGATCTGTTAAGTTTTAAAATTCATATATTATTTGGTGATAATCTTATATCTTTTTCTCCTATGTTAGATTAAAAAATCAATATTTTTTTTTATGACAATCGTTATTGGTTTTGGCATATCTTGATATGATAAAGTTTAGAATATAGATATACTGTTTTACTGATGACTGTGTTTCATGTTTGCAGAGTGAAGACATTGAACAAATTTTCCAACGTTACCCTCCTAGCTACACACAAGACATAACTTCAACTCAGCTGTACACATGTTTGTAATTGAGTGGAATTACATAAAAATAAAATCAAGCTAAACAATCCCAGAAATTAGTGGTAATTATATTTAGAACCTGGAATCAGAATCTTGTTAAGGGTATTTGGTGTGGACCTTGCATCTAGCTATATTCATACCTGGTGCCATAGAGTTATTACCCACGAGAATTTCATGACCTACGTCTTGACTTTTGATCAATTTTTACTAAAAAGTTGTTGAGTTGCTGATTTTCCATTGGATGGATGCCCGTTCATGAGAGTTAGTTGCTATTCTGGTGCTACTTGGTGTTCATTCATGCTAATTGGGTGGCTGAGAGATAACTTCCTCCCTTCAGATCCAACTTGACCATTTTGCCCCTAGTGTTATTTTGGTGAAATTCAACTGATTTTTTTTGTGCTGCCCTGTTATTAGCTTAAGGCTCCATATGCACAATTCATATGTCATGTGAGCCTATGCTTATAGTTTTCATATTGTTTCTTGAATTAAAGACTTCATTACCTCCTTTTCCTCTGGTTGCCGATTTGGGAGTAAAGTAGTTTTTCTTTATTCTGTTCGTTTCTACGAACTTTTTTTTTATTGCTCTAGCTTCCTGTTGCTCTTGTTTTTTTTTTTTTCTAATATATTGTGGTGGGGAATTATGGACAATTTTGCCCTTGCTTTCATTTTGCCATTCAGATGAGGCATGAATTTAGCCTAAAATACTCAAATACAGAAAGTGGTTACCTGGTAAAGTTGTGTTAGATCAATCTTCGTTATTGGTTGGTTGTTGGATTATAGATGATTCCATATGTTCCCATGGTTGTGTGAAGTTGATCTTCTCCGTTTTTGTCTGATCTAAATGATAATAAGTCAGAGATTCCAATTTTAGATAGCCCTTACCCTTTCCCTAACATTACGTTTCCGACTCTTCCTGATGTGTAACGAAACCTTGTTCACTTAACTCAAGATTATGTAACATGTTGAAAATGTATATATCTACTTGTTGACAAGTGGGGTTTATGATGTTTTGCTTATGGTTTTGGTGTTTCAGCTACAACAATATCAATGGAGGGATTGAAGGTATCTGATGCAGAATTGGTGTTGTATTTCTAACCATCAAAGTGCATCAGAGGACATCTTTTGCGAACTAAGTTCAATTCTTTTTAATATATAGTCTTAATTTAATGTAATTTATTGAACTTGACTATGTTTTCATGTAATTCTAGACCATTGATTAAAAATAGTATATACATGAAAGTAAATTGATGTCTATACATCAATCGTTCAAAAAAAAAACATGATGCCAATACAAATAATACAATATACAATATAAGCATCATCTGAGTTATTATTACTTGTGTTCTACATGAGAAAAAATTGATATAAAAAAGAAACAAGATATGAGCATTAAGTTGACTAATTGGAATAGAAATGAGCACTTTAGTCATCTAGATAGGGTGATGCGTGCAAAACTAATAGAACTCGGTTGTTTTTTCGAAAGCGGGTCACATACCCATAAAACGAAAAGTCCCGGTTGTTATGTTGGGAGCCGGGTTACTTAAGTATAACATATGTCCCGGTTTTTTAAAAAGAACCAGGTCATATTGCTTCTCCCCTTTTAGATCCCGGTTATTTCATAATATGTCCCGGTTTTTTGAAAAACCGGGTCCTAATTGGCGAGTCCTATATGGCCTTTTGTAGTAGTGAAGCTTTTAGTGGTGAGCGTTGGTCTCTAGTTGAAACAATGGACCTATTGTTGATAATAATCTATTAATAGATGTGGGATGGTGTTGGAAATTATTTTGGATGGCTCTTTTCCGTGGATTCAGTTTTTGACGAGTTTGCCCCTAGGCTTTATATATATATATGCATCTTCTTAGTTCATTTCGAGGCTCCTTTAAAGAATATTGATATTTTTAGGGAAATGTTTTAAAGAATTAGGTTGCTCTTGAAGTACATCTTACAAAAAGTACATTAATATTGTAGGGTTGATCTTGAAAATACATTGATATTTTTGGGTTGCTCATGAAAGTATATTGTTATATGCCTACATTAAAAGTTCAAAGTACATTGATACTTTTGGGATCGATCTTGAAAGCACATGGATATTGCTAGGCTGATCCTGAAAGTACATTGATATTGTTGGGTTACTCATGAAAGTATATTGTTATGTTAAAAGTACATGTGTTGTGGTGGTTTCGCTTCTTAGTTACCCCACATGTTAAGATCTTTTAAATGTCTTGACCTGTGGTGTTGTATTTGGGGTAGTTAACATTTTGTTTTTATTATTTGTACTATACAAAACTACAAAAATAGTCTCTGTGGTATGTATTTTTTCCGGGTTTTAGTCCAAACCCCAACTTTTTTTGATTGGTTGTCGTTTTGATCATGTTTGCTTGTGATTTTGGTCCCTCGCAAAACTCAAAAGACAAAAATGTCCTTCTAATAAACTTTTTATGTTTTTTCTATTTAATTTAAAGTTTTATTAATTAAAAACATTAAGGGTCCACCTCTCTCTCTCTCTCTCTCGCATTGTTTCCTGTGCAAACCCACCAGCGATCCAAAACTTGTTCATAATCCATTTCAAGGTGGGTTTTTTTTTTTAAAAAAAAAACTTGTACGTTTATTGAGAGAAGAGAGGGAGGGATGAGTGGTGATTTTTTATGTGTTTCTTATCTGTTACAATGTCAAATTTGCAAGTGTATGTAAACATTCATGTGACCAACCTGGAGCTTAAGTGTGACAATAGTCAAAATCGGGTCAAGTCTAAGCCGGTCAAGGTCAACGAGTCAAACCGGTCAACTCGATTAAAACCTTGTATGATAGGGTTTATATTATGTAATTACTGTATAACTCACTATTCTAATGAGAAAACACCACTTGGAAAGTTCATGTGTTTAAATTTCCTTAGC
The DNA here is from genome assembly GCF_002870075.4 of Lactuca sativa. Taxonomy (NCBI): domain Eukaryota; kingdom Viridiplantae; phylum Streptophyta; class Magnoliopsida; order Asterales; family Asteraceae; genus Lactuca; species Lactuca sativa. The sequence continues at coordinate 181,378,251 of NC_056624.2, read as the reverse complement.
ATTAGTGCTAAACAATGAACAAAAACAATAATACAATGTTGCATACTCATAGGGAGTGCGTAAGATCCTAAATCATGGCACAACGGGGTCTAAAGACCTTGCATTGCGAAGCCGAACACTCTCATTCATCACACACGAAAACACTCTCAATCGTTTTCACTCTATCTTCCAGTATGTCAAATCTCTCCCAAATCTCTCTAAGTATGTGAAATCTCTCTCACATATCTCTTCGTATGTGAAATCTCTCCAAGTATGTCAAATCTCTCCCAAATCTCTCTAAGTATGTGAAATCTCTCTCACATATCTCTTCGTATGTGAAATCTCTCCAAGTATGTCAAATCTCTCCTAAATCTCTCTAAGTATGTGAAATCTCTCTCACATATCTCTTCGTATGTGAAATCTCTCCAAGTATGTCAAATCTCTCCCAAATCTCTCTAAGTATGTGAAATCTCTCTCACATATCTCTTCGTATGTGAAATCTCTCCAAGTATGTCAAGTCTCTCCCAAATCTCTCTAAGTATGGGAAATCTCTCTCACATATCTCTTTGTATGTGAAATCTCTCCAAGTATGTCAAATCTCTCCCAAATCTCTCTAAGTATGTGAAATCTCTCTCACATATCTCTTTGTATGTGAAATCTCTCCAAGTATGTCAAATCTCTCCCAAATCTCTCTAAGTATGTGAAATCTCTCTCACGTATCTCTTCGTATGCGAAATCTCTCCAAGTACGTCAAATCTCTCCCAAATCTCTCTGAGAACGAGGAATCTCTCTCAAATCTCTCTCGAAATCTCTCCCAACTTTCTATAATCACTCGGGGCATCCCGACCCTCGAATTTGGCGAAAATAGCCCAAGAACGGAAGTCTACGCGAAAAACGGGCTTAAGGGAACGAACCCTCCGAACCGAAAGTACTATTCACGAACCGAACCGAAAGTACTGTTCATGAGCTGAACCGAAAGTACTGTTCATGAGCTGAACCGAAAGTACTGTTCATCCGAACCGAACCCGACCATGAAAGAGAGCCGAACCGAACCACGCAAGGAGGAAAGGTCCGAACCGAACCTCACATGGAAGGAAGGTCCGAACCGAAGTTACTGTTCACTACTGTTCACAACAGTAGCTTCGGTTCTAGCCACCCTTCGGACCGAACCTTACCTTCGCGTCGGATAGCTGCTCGGACCGAACCCGCCTTCCGCTTCTCGCTTTCGCTTCGGACTGCACCGCTTCCGAGCCGAGCTCGCTTCGCCTTTCGCCTCCCCGCCTCAGCCTGCCGCATCCGAGCCGAGCCAACCTTCGCGCCTTCGCTTCCGGATTCATCCTCCGCGTCCGAACCGAGCCCAGCCGACCGAGCCTCGGCCGGGATCCGAAGAAACTCGCTGGAAATTGCATTTTTCGCCCCGGTTTTGCATATTTTTGCGTTTTAAACCCATTTTTAATTATTTTGACATGGGATTTTCACCCAAAACTTTATTTTTAATTATAGGACCCCTAAATTAATGATTTAATCACATTTTAAGGGTAAAATTTTATTTAAAAAGGAGTTGGTAAAGTACAAAAAGAAGAAGTGTTGACCTTACCCTAGTTATGACGCAAGCAACCCCCATGTCCACTCCATGACAACCCACACTCCTCCCCACCATACCTTGTACCTTTTACTCTCTTTCACAAGTAACCCCCACAATCTAAGGGCTGATCATACACCCTCTCTCCTCATTCTCTTCAATCACTCTCAAAATTCACCAAGAATGAACTCCAACTCTTTCTCTCCAACTTCTCTCTCTAACTCACGATTTCAAGGCTAATCATCAAGTGTTCTTCCACTCTTGGTAAGTGTAATCCACCCTCCTTGTGATTCTCACACTTCATTCTACTCAAATCATTGATAGCTCATACAAACTCCATAACTATCATGCTAGATTCTCGAAATCTTCAAGACATTCCAAGTGTCCTTGAGCTAAGCACCTCCATTCTTCATCAATCATCTACTGAAAACACTTAAGGTGAGTTCATACCCCTACATTTTCATGTTTTTTTTAAGTTTTTAGGGGGGGAATACAAGTTAAAACACCAAGAACATAACTAAAACTTTCTAACAGCTTTCATCAGAAAAGTTGGACTCCATTCACGGACTGTTTTGGACACCTTAAACATTTTAGTTTTCAAAACTGTTTTAGGTGCATGTAGTTCCACTTCTTAGCTTTAAAATGACTACTTGCACATCTCCATACGATTTTTCTACAATTTATGGTGATTTTTACAAAACTGCCTATCATTTCAAACACCAAACCGGACCAGTCTGTGATTATGGACTTTTTCACCTAAGTTGCAGGTCATTGAAAATCATGGTAAAAATTATGAGTAAACTAGACACATTTTGGGATCTCCCAGAATTTACGGATTTAGTTTTCGACTTCGTATGATTTTTCTATAAAGTTTCAAAAACAGTGTAGAAAGGCTGAAAATTTGTTAACAGCTTGTAATTTTTACTACACTTTGTATTGTGTTGAGCAAGGTGTATATTGTTAAGTTCTAAGTATTGAATGTGATATGTTGTAAATTTTATCATCTTAAACTGAAAATAAGTCACTCATGATAAGATTATTCATTCATTTAGAACACGTATACATACACATAAACTATAATACGCATAGTTTATTGGATTTTATAATCCTAACACCTTTTCGTAAAAGAGTTCTTATATATTACAAACGTTTTGGATAAAACTATAATAAGTATAGTTTTCAATACATCACCTAACACACACGTACGAGAAGGGTACATTCATACAGAAAGGTTTTACACTCCCGCATACAACTAGTAAACTTGTTAGCCTAAATTGTGAGACACTCTCTTTCCGTACGTCCGAGTGCGGAATATAAAATCCTGTACGTTATAATCAGAGTCTCCCGGAGGGAGAACGTGATAGTTATATATAGATCTATATTGGGTTTGACACCCCACACCTTGCTGCTAGCTACAGTTGGACCTGCAGGTCTACGGGTGATAATTGTCATTTCAGTTAATCGACGCCTGAGAAACGTCGTGGCAGGTTCATTAGTCTTAAGTATGATTATAGCGGCTCACATAAGGATATAACAATACATAAAGTTTACGGGATTTTTTTTATAAAACTTAAACGAGTTTTATGACGATTTTGAAATCACTTTTATCTCAATAAGTACGGGCATTACTGCACGTTTTCGGTTTCGGTATTTACGACTACACATCATGTGATACCACATTTAAAATTTTAAGTATGGACAATACTTGTTACTTTCTTGGTCCTAAGATTTAGGACTACACGCACAGAAAATATTAACAAATTTAAGAAATTTCGAGAGTTTCACTAATATCATATGCGTTTAAATTGAAATAAACATACATTATTTTCTGTAAATAAGGAAGACTACTCATACATTACAGTTTTCGGATACAAAACTACATTATTCACTTTAAGAAAAATATCGGATTTTTCTGGAACAACTAGGCCATTATTTGACGAGCTTTTTCATAAAGATATCCTAATACTTATGAACTCACCAACCATTGTGTTGACACTTTTCGAACTGCTTGTATTCTCAGGAAATCGCTAAGCAGGTAACAAAATACTTTTGAGGATGGGACGTTAAGGCGTCAAACTTATCTTATTTTGTCAACATATTGTAATTGAATTTGAAACATGTAATACATACAATGATGTAACTTTTTCAATTATATATATGTTGGTTGTGTTTACTTTCATCACTATTACCATTGTTGTTATGATACTACACATGAAGTCCTCCATCCCTGGACGTTTCCGCCATCCTTGGTTCAGGGGTGTGACAGATTGGTATCAGAGCACGGTTTATAGTGAATTAAGTATATCAAACAACATAGGATATACAAACTATAAACACATTTGGGACTAAGAGTCTCTGATTTTAAAACATTCTAACCGGTTATACTTTTCGAAAACGAATAAGTTCTGTTTAAAAGTATACCTACATGCATTGCATACGCGCGTAGTGTCATAACTAGAAGAACTTAAACTAAAAGAAGAGGAGTTGAACGCTACGAGTATGCCTTGGTATAAGTAATCAGTTTTGGGAAGGATATAGCCTGATCAACTATATTAGTCCGGAAAGTGACTTACTCATACCGGGGGATAGCCGTAGGAGGGCAACAAGTCTTATAACCTAACTTCACCCTACAAAGAGTGCTATAAGAACCAAATCTAAACATTTAAAATACTATAGGAGTATTTGTATGTTGCTATATCGCAATATTATTAATATCTACTACTATCCGCTTCTTACCCCTCTATTCTCGCGCAGACGTCATGGCAAGATTTCACCTACCAGGAGACCCATACTTTCCCAACCAGGGAAATGCTGGATGGATTGAGGAAGAGCCCGAAGAGCTGATTGAAGAGGATCCCGAAGAGGATCCCGAAGAAGAAGAAGAAGAGGAAGACGACGAGGTGGACATGGATGAGGAGGAAAGTGAAGAAGAGCCAGAGGAGGAAGTCTTCAACCCTCCTTACATTGCTAGGGTGCCTGCAAACCGCTGGGGGCACAATGGGCCTGAGCCCCGTTGGGCAACCATGATCGAGAGGTGGAGTCGGCAACAGCACCAGAGGTCACCCTATGGCGACCAACGAGGTTATTATGACCTCAGCCACGGGGGACCGGCTGACAGAGCTCTCCCCGTTATGACCCAGCACATCACGAACTTGGGAAACCAGAGTAGGGAAATGGCAGACCAGATTCGAAATCTCAGCGCTATTACGGCAGCCACCGATGCACGCACCCGGGATTTGGAGAGGGACTTCTATCCATTGGACCGACTCATCGAGGACCTTACCGCCGCTCGAGCGGAGGTAAGGGAGTACCAGGTGAGACACGCAGCTCTCGAGGAGAGGATAATCGCGGCTGAGCGCCGGATTGCGGAGCTTCAGGGAGCCTCGACCTCATCCCAGGGCCACCAGGGATTAGATGCTTCACACCACGAGTAGTGTTCGCGCTACTTACATTTTGTTATAAATCTAGGATTTCGAGTATGCGTTGGTGCTACTCTTTGTTGCGAATAGGTTGACCTTGCGACTAAGTGATCCCACTAGTCAAAGGGACTTTTGTACTGCCAAAACTCTATCTTTTACTATGATGTAATGTAGACCCTTATGAGGTCAAATTCCTAAGAATATTATGTACTAGCAAATTATCAATGAATGTGGTTTGTATTTTATTTCTTTTGATGCTGACACAAACCAAGCACTTGACTCTGCTGGAGTCAACACTAATTAATTCATAAGATTAATTGCATAAACTTGACAATTAATTGCCTTCTAAACTAATAAACTCGGACAAAATACAATTAAAATGAAACAAGTAACGCTCGACTAGTTTCACCATTGGAGTCTTACCGTCAAGCCTTTCTTTTTATTTTCTTATGTCAGAACCATGCCACCAAGGAAAAGACCAAGACCTTCGGAAACTCAGCACCACCCACTCCGCCGCCACCCCCGGAGTTTGATCCGGTGATGTTTCAGGCTGCAGTAACAGCAGCCGTGGCGGCAGCAATGTCGCAAATGGGTACAAATGGTTCCGGCGGTTCCGGATCCGGGAATACTAACTCAAATCAGGGGGACAACACGGGGCGCATCAAGGAGTGTTCATACAAAGACTTCACTAATGGAAAACCCGATCCTTTCGACGGGAGCGGGGGCGTCATAGCGCTGATGCAATGGTTCGAAAGGACCGAAGCAGTCTTCGAAATCTGTGCTTGCCCCGAGGCAAGCAAAGTCAAGTATGCGGCATTCACTTTCACAAGAAAAGCTCTTACTTGGTGGAATGGCCGAGTTAAGTCACTTACGCCTGCAGTGGCTAACTCCATCGGCTGGGAGAACTTAAAAACATTGATGCTAAAAGAGTATTGCCCGAGGGGAGAAATACAAAAGCTCGAGGAGGAATTATGGAATCTCAAGATGTCAGGGATGGATCTCGAAGCTTATACAACCCGATTTAACGACTTAGCACTCCTTTGCCCTGCAATGGTTACTCCGGAGGAGAAGAAAGTAGAGCGATACCTTTGGGGGCTGTCATCCCAGATTCATGACAGTGTTCTGGCCTCGAAACCTACTACCTTTGAAAGTGCCAAGGAACTGGCACAACAACTTATCGATCATAGGGCCAGCCGTGGCACCACGGTCGCCGCCACCAACCAAGCGAAAGGAGGAAACAACAAGAGGAAGTTCTGGAACCTTAAAAAGAAACAACCGATGCGGGACCCCGCAAAGAAGCAACGGACAGTTGCTGTCCGTGCAGCCACTATTGCTCCTGCCCCAGCGCCGCCAAAGCCATATGCTGGAATTCTCCCCAAGTGCAACTACCATCACAAGGGCGCTTGTAGGGAATTGCACTGCAAAAACTGCGACAAGAAAGGGCATACCGCTTGTTTCTGTAGAGCGCCAGCACGACCAAACAACCAAGTTGCCAATGCGGGGGCAAGCCAAACCTGCTATGAATGTGGTGAAGCAGGACACTTCAGAAGAAACTGCCCCAAGGCACAAACCCCTAATGGTGATGGTGTAGGGAGAGTCCTGACAATGGGACACGGAGAAGCGGTCAAGGATCCCTCGGTGGTTTCTGGTACGTTTCTCCTCAATAACACATATGCATGCGTACTATTTGATAGTGGAGCAGAGAGGAGTTTTGTGAGCCATGAATTCAAACAATTACTAAAACAAACCCCTCATTCATTAAAAGATACATACGTAGTAGAAATGGCTAATGGGAAAGAAGAGCACACTAATGATATATACTCAGGGTGTACCCTCACTCTAGACAACCATTCGTTTAAAGTAGACCTGATGCCGGTCACAATAAAATGCTTTGACATAATCATCGGTATGGATTGGTTAAGTTCACATCGTGCCGACATTCTATGTTACGAAAGGGCCGTTCGCCTTAATCTGCCGAATGGCGAAACCCTCTTTATCTATGGCGACAAACCCAGTTCAAATTTGCAAGTCATCTCTTGCGTCAAAGCCCAAAAGTACCTCCGAAAGGAGTACCACGCATTTCTAGCCCACATAGTAGATACGAAACGAGAGGTGAAGGATATCAACGACATTCCCGAGGTGTGCAACTATCCCGATGTATTCCCCGAAGATCTTCCAGGTGTACCCTCCGCACGACAAGTCGAATTCCGGATCGACTTAATCCCGGGAGCTACCCCCGTCGCTAAGGCTCCATACCGTTTAGCACCGGCAGAAATGCAAGAACTTTCCAGCCAGTTAAATGAACTGTTAAGCAAAGGATTCATCAGGCCAAGCTTCTCACCCTGGGGAGCACCGGTCTTGTTTGTAAAGAAGAAGGACGGATCTTTTCGCATGTGCATAGACTACCGGGAACTAAACAAACTCACTATCAAGAACCGATATCCCTTACCCCGAATCGATGATCTCTTTGACCAACTCCAAGGAGCAAGCTACTTTTCAAAGATCGACTTGAGGTCGGGTTATCATCAACTGCAAGTACAAGAAGAGGATATCCCCAAGACTGCGTTCAGAACTCGTTACGGGCACTATGAGTTTGTGGTAATGCCCTTCGGATTAACGAACGCACTGGCAGTATTTATGGACCTGATGAATCGAGTGTGTCGACCCTACTTAGACAAATTCGTGATTGTGTTCATCGACGATATTTTAATCTACTCCAGAAGCGAGGAAGAGCACCGTCAACACCTCCGGCTGATCTTGGAAACACTGAGGGCCGAGAAGCTTTACGCCAAATTCTCTAAATGCGAATTCTGGATTAGAGAAGTGAATTTTCTTGGCCATGTGGTTAGCGAGAAGGGGATACATGTGGATCCCGCAAAAATCCAAGCTATTAAAAACTGGTCAGCACCCACAACGCCGACGGAAATTCGACAATTTTTAGGGCTCGCCGGCTACTACCGAAGATTCATACAAAACTTCTCGAAGATCGCCAAACCACTTACCACCCTAACTCAAAAAGGTGTGGTATTTAAGTGGGGAGATAAACAAGAAACCGCCTTCCAGACGTTAAAACAAGCCCTGTGCAGCGCACCAGTTTTGTCTCTTCCCGAAGGAACTGATGATTTCGTGGTATACTGCGATGCTTCAAACCAAGGCCTCGGATGCGTGCTCATGCAGAGAGGAAAAGTCATCGCCTACGCATCGAGACAGCTTAAAACACACGAAGTTAATTACACCACCCACGACCTTGAATTGGGAGCGGTAGTGTTCGCCTTGAAGATTTGGAGGCACTATCTCTACGGCACAAAATGTACCATCTTCACCGACCACAAAAGTCTTCAGCATATCCTCAATCAGAAAGAGCTCAACATGCGACAACGAAGATGGGTTGAACTGCTAAATGACTACGAGTGCGAGATTCGCTACCACCCGGGCAAGGCCAATGTAGTGGCTGATGCCCTAAGCAGAAAGGAATATTCGGGCCGCCGAGTAAAATCCTTAACCATGACCATCCATTCCCACCTGGCCACACAAATTCGGGAAGCTCAAGTAGAAGCCTTGAAACCAGAGAATGTGGCGGGTGAGGCATTAAGGGGAATGGATAAGAACTTAGAAGTCAAGGACGACGGAACCCGTTATCTTAGTAACCGGATCTGGACACCGAAGTACGGTGGGATCCGAGACGTAGTCATGAACGAAGCACACAAGACTCGATACTCCGTTCATCCTGGGTCAGATAAGATGTATCTAGACCTCAAGAAGTTATACTGGTGGCCGAATATGAAAGCCGAGATTGCTACATATGTGGGCAAGTGCCTGACTTGCGCCAAGGTCAAGGTGGAATACCAGAAACCCTCAGGACTACTTCAACAGCCTGATATACCGGAATGGAAGTGGGAACAGATAACCATGGACTTCATAACCAAGCTGCCTAAGACTGCGAGCGGGCTTGACACCATATGGGTGATTGTAGACAGATTGACCAAGTCTGCGCACTTCCTACCAATAAAAGAAACTGACAAGATGGAGAAATTAACCAGAATATACCTCAAGGAGATTGTGCGACTACATGGTGTACCAATATCTATCATCTCAGACCGAGATAGTAGGTTCACTTCGAGATTTTGGCAGTCCCTGCAGAAATCCTTGGGTACTAGGCTAGACATGAGTACGGCCTACCACCCACAAACTGACGGGCACAGCGAGCGCACTATACAGACATTAGAAGACATGTTGAGAGCATGTGTGATAGACTTTGGTAAAGCGTGGGATACCCACTTGCCACTGATCGAATTCTCCTACAATAACAGCTATCACACCAGCATTAAAGTCGCTCCATTCGAAGCTCTTTACGGACGCAAGTGCAGGTCACCCCTATGTTGGGCTGAAGTGGGGGATACTCAGTTGGCTAGGGAGCAAATTCCGGATAGCACCCTCACTGGTCCTGAAATCATAAGGGAGACCACAGAAAAGATTGTTCAGATTCGAGAAAGGCTGAAGGCCTCCCGTGATCGACAAAAGAGTTACGCGGATAAGCGACGCAAACCTTTGGAATTCCAGGTTGGTGATCGTGTGTTACTAAAGGTTTCCCCTTGGAAAGGAATGATACGCTTCGGCAAACGTGGGAAACTAAACCCGAGGTACATTGGACCGTTCGAAATCCTCGCCAGGATTGGTCCTGTGGCGTACAAACTTCGATTACCTCAAGAACTCGATAAGGTACATCCCACCTTTCACGTATCGAACCTGAAGAAATGTCTGTCCGACGAGACACTTGTGATACCTCTCGATGAGATCGAAGTTGACGAAAATCTCCACTTCGTGGAAGAGCCAGTAGAGATTATGGATCGGGAGGTCAAAAGAACGAAACAAAGTCGTATTCCCATCGTGAAGGTTCGATGGAACGCTAAACGAGGACCTGAGTTCACCTGGGAGCGCGAAGACCAAATGAAGCAAAAGTACCCACACCTTTTCCTAAACCCTTAAAGCCCTGGCCAAAGCGTAAATTTCGGGACGAATTTCCCTCTAACGGGGGGATGATGTGACAATAGTCAAAATCGGGTCAAGTCTAAGTCGGTCAAGGTCAACGAGTCAAACCGGTCAACTCGATTAAAACCTTGTATGATAGGGTTTATATTATGTAATTACTGTATAACTCACTATTCTAATGAGAAAACACCACTTGGAAAGTTCATGTGTTTAAATTTCCTTAGCATTAGTGCTAAACAATGAACAAAAACAATAATACAATGTTGCATACTCATAGGGAGTGCGTAAGATCCTAAATCATGGCACAACGGGGTCTAAAGACCTTGCATTGCGAAGCCGAACACTCTCATTCATCACACACGAAAACACTCTCAATCGTTTTCACTCTATCTTCCAGTATGTCAAATCTCTCCCAAATCTCTCTAAGTATGTGAAATCTCTCTCACATATCTCTTCGTATGTGAAATCTCTCCAAGTATGTCAAATCTCTCCTAAATCTCTCTAAGTATGTGAAATCTCTCTCACATATCTCTTCGTATGTGAAATCTCTCCAAGTATGTCAAATCTCTCCCAAATCTCTCTAAGTATGTGAAATCTCTCTCACATATCTCTTCGTATGTGAAATCTCTCCAAGTATGTCAAGTCTCTCCCAAATCTCTCTAAGTATGGGAAATCTCTCTCACATATCTCTTTGTATGTGAAATCTCTCCAAGTATGTCAAATCTCTCCCAAATCTCTCTAAGTATGTGAAATCTCTCTCACATATCTCTTTGTATGTGAAATCTCTCCAAGTATGTCAAATCTCTCCCAAATCTCTCTAAGTATGTGAAATCTCTCTCACGTATCTCTTCGTATGCGAAATCTCTCCAAGTACGTCAAATCTCTCCCAAATCTCTCTGAGAACGAGGAATCTCTCTCAAATCTCTCTCGAAATCTCTCCCAACTTTCTATAATCACTCGGGGCATCCCGACCCTCGAATTTGGCGAAAATAGCCCAAGAACGGAAGTCTACGCGAAAAACGGGCTTAAGGGAACGAACCCTCCGAACCGAAAGTACTATTCACGAACCGAACCGAAAGTACTGTTCATGAGCTGAACCGAAAGTACTGTTCATGAGCTGAACCGAAAGTACTGTTCATCCGAACCGAACCCGACCATGAAAGAGAGCCGAACCGAACCACGCAAGGAGGAAAGGTCCGAACCGAACCTCACATGGAATGAAGGTCCGAACCGAAGTTACTGTTCACTACTGTTCACAACAGTAGCTTCGGTTCTAGCCACCCTTCGGACCGAACCTTACCTTCGCGTCGGATAGCTGCTCGGACCGAACCCGCCTTCCGCTTCTCGCTTTCGCTTCGGACTGCACCGCTTCCGAGCCGAGCTCGCTTCGCCTTTCGCCTCCCCGCCTCAGCCTGCCGCATCCGAGCCGAGCCAACCTTCGCGCCTTCGCTTCCGGATTCATCCTCCGCGTCCGAACCGAGCCCAGCCGACCGAGCCTCGGCCGGGATCCGAAGAAACTCGCTGGAAATTGCATTTTTCGCCCCGGTTTTGCATATTTTTGCGTTTTAAACCCATTTTTAATTATTTTGACATGGGATTTTCACCCAAAACTTTATTTTTAATTATAGGACCCCTAAATTAATGATTTAATCACATTTTAAGGGTAAAATTTTATTTAAAAAGGAGTTGGTAAAGTACAAAAAGAAGAAGTGTTGACCTTACCCTAGTTATGACGCAAGCAACCCCCATGTCCACTCCATGACAACCCACACTCCTCCCCACCATACCTTGTACCTTTTACTCTCTTTCACAAGTAACCCCCACAATCTAAGGGCTGATCATACACCCTCTCTCCTCATTCTCTTCAATCACTCTCAAAATTCACCAAGAATGAACTCCAACTCTTTCTCTCCAACTTCTCTCTCTAACTCACGATTTCAAGGCTAATCATCAAGTGTTCTTCCACTCTTGGTAAGTGTAATCCACCCTCCTTGTGATTCTCACACTTCATTCTACTCAAATCATTGATAGCTCATACAAACTCCATAACTATCATGCTAGATTCTCGAAATCTTCAAGACATTCCAAGTGTCCTTGAGCTAAGCACCTCCATTCTTCATCAATCATCTACTGAAAACACTTAAGGTGAGTTCATACCCCTACATTTTCATGTTTTTTTTAAGTTTTTAGGGGGGGAATACAAGTTAAAACACCAAGAACATAACTAAAACTTTCTAACAGCTTTCATCAGAAAAGTTGGACTCCATTCACGGACTGTTTTGGACACCTTAAACATTTTAGTTTTCAAAACTGTTTTAGGTGCATGTAGTTCCACTTCTTAGCTTTAAAATGACTACTTGCACATCTCCATACGATTTTTCTACAATTTATGGTGATTTTTACAAAACTGCCTATCATTTCAAACACCAAACCGGACCAGTCTGTGATTATGGACTTTTTCACCTAAGTTGCAGGTCATTGAAAATCATGGTAAAAATTATGAGTAAACTAGACACATTTTGGGATCTCCCAGAATTTACGGATTTAGTTTTCGACTTCGTATGATTTTTCTATAAAGTTTCAAAAACAGTGTAGAAAGGCTGAAAATTTGTTAACAGCTTGTAATTTTTACTACACTTTGTATTGTGTTGAGCAAGGTGTATATTGTTAAGTTCTAAGTATTGAATGTGATATGTTGTAAATTTTATCATCTTAAACTGAAAATAAGTCACTCATGATAAGATTATTCATTCATTTAGAACACGTATACATACACATAAACTATAATACGCATAGTTTATTGGATTTTATAATCCTAACACCTTTTCGTAAAAGAGTTCTTATATATTACAAACGTTTTGGATAAAACTATAATAAGTATAGTTTTCAATACATCACCTAACACACACGTACGAGAAGGGTACATTCATACAGAAAGGTTTTACACTCCCGCATACAACTAGTAAACTTGTTAGCCTAAATTGTGAGACACTCTCTTTCCGTACGTCCGAGTGCGGAATATAAAATCCTGTACGTTATAATCAGAGTCTCCCGGAGGGAGAACGTGATAGTTATATATAGATCTATATTGGGTTTGACACCCCACACCTTGCTGCTAGCTACAGTTGGACCTGCAGGTCTACGGGTGATAATTGTCATTTCAGTTAATCGACGCCTGAGAAACGTCGTGGCAGGTTCATTAGTCTTAAGTATGATTATAGCGGCTCACATAAGGATATAACAATACATAAAGTTTACGGGATTTTTTTTATAAAACTTAAACGAGTTTTATGACGATTTTGAAATCACTTTTATCTCAATAAGTACGGGCATTACTGCACGTTTTCGGTTTCGGTATTTACGACTACACATCATGTGATACCACATTTAAAATTTTAAGTATGGACAATACTTGTTACTTTCTTGGTCCTAAGATTTAGGACTACACGCACAGAAAATATTAACAAATTTAAGAAATTTCGAGAGTTTCACTAATATCATATGCGTTTAAATTGAAATAAACATACATTATTTTCTGTAAATAAGGAAGACTACTCATACATTACAGTTTTCGGATACAAAACTACATTATTCACTTTAAGAAAAATATCGGATTTTTCTGGAACAACTAGGCCATTATTTGACGAGCTTTTTCATAAAGATATCCTAATACTTATGAACTCACCAACCATTGTGTTGACACTTTTCGAACTGCTTGTATTCTCAGGAAATCGCTAAGCAGGTAACAAAATACTTTTGAGGATGGGACGTTAAGGCGTCAAACTTATCTTATTTTGTCAACATATTGTAATTGAATTTGAAACATGTAATACATACAATGATGTAACTTTTTCAATTATATATATGTTGGTTGTGTTTACTTTCATCACTATTACCATTGTTGTTATGATACTACACATGAAGTCCTCCATCCCTGGACGTTTCCGCCATCCTTGGTTCAGGGGTGTGACAGATTGGTATCAGAGCACGGTTTATAGTGAATTAAGTATATCAAACAACATAGGATATACAAACTATAAACACATTTGGGACTAAGAGTCTCTGATTTTAAAACATTCTAACCGGTTATACTTTTCGAAAACGAATAAGTTCTGTTTAAAAGTATACCTACATGCATTGCATACGCGCGTAGTGTCATAACTAGAAGAACTTAAACTAAAAGAAGAGGAGTTGAACGCTACGAGTATGCCTTGGTATAAGTAATCAGTTTTGGGAAGGATATAGCCTGATCAACTATATTAGTCCGGAAAGTGACTTACTCATACCGGGGGATAGCCGTAGGAGGGCAACAAGTCTTATAACCTAACTTCACCCTACAAAGAGTGCTATAAGAACCAAATCTAAACATTTAAAATACTATAGGAGTATTTGTATGTTGCTATATCGCAATATTATTAATATCTACTACTATCCGCTTCTTACCCCTCTATTCTCGCGCAGACGTCATGGCAAGATTTCACCTACCAGGAGACCCATACTTTCCCAACCAGGGAAATGCTGGATGGATTGAGGAAGAGCCCGAAGAGCTGATTGAAGAGGATCCCGAAGAGGATCCCGAAGAAGAAGAAGAAGAGGAAGACGACGAGGTGGACATGGATGAGGAGGAAAGTGAAGAAGAGCCAGAGGAGGAAGTCTTCAACCCTCCTTACATTGCTAGGGTGCCTGCAAACCGCTGGGGGCACAATGGGCCTGAGCCCCGTTGGGCAACCATGATCGAGAGGTGGAGTCGGCAACAGCACCAGAGGTCACCCTATGGCGACCAACGAGGTTATTATGACCTCAGCCACGGGGGACCGGCTGACAGAGCTCTCCCCGTTATGACCCAGCACATCACGAACTTGGGAAACCAGAGTAGGGAAATGGCAGACCAGATTCGAAATCTCAGCGCTATTACGGCAGCCACCGATGCACGCACCCGGGATTTGGAGAGGGACTTCTATCCATTGGACCGACTCATCGAGGACCTTACCGCCGCTCGAGCGGAGGTAAGGGAGTACCAGGTGAGACACGCAGCTCTCGAGGAGAGGATAATCGCGGCTGAGCGCCGGATTGCGGAGCTTCAGGGAGCCTCGACCTCATCCCAGGGCCACCAGGGATTAGATGCTTCACACCACGAGTAGTGTTCGCGCTACTTACATTTTGTTATAAATCTAGGATTTCGAGTATGCGTTGGTGCTACTCTTTGTTGCGAATAGGTTGACCTTGCGACTAAGTGATCCCACTAGTCAAAGGGACTTTTGTACTGCCAAAACTCTATCTTTTACTATGATGTAATGTAGACCCTTATGAGGTCAAATTCCTAAGAATATTATGTACTAGCAAATTATCAATGAATGTGGTTTGTATTTTATTTCTTTTGATGCTGACACAAACCAAGCACTTGACTCTGCTGGAGTCAACACTAATTAATTCATAAGATTAATTGCATAAACTTGACAATTAATTGCCTTCTAAACTAATAAACTCGGACAAAATACAATTAAAATGAAACAAGTAACGCTCGACTAGTTTCACCATTGGAGTCTTACCGTCAAGCCTTTCTTTTTATTTTCTTATGTCAGAACCATGCCACCAAGGAAAAGACCAAGACCTTCGGAAACTCAGCACCACCCACTCCGCCGCCACCCCCGGAGTTTGATCCGGTGATGTTTCAGGCTGCAGTAACAGCAGCCGTGGCGGCAGCAATGTCGCAAATGGGTACAAATGGTTCCGGCGGTTCCGGATCCGGGAATACTAACTCAAATCAGGGGGACAACACGGGGCGCATCAAGGAGTGTTCATACAAAGACTTCACTAATGGAAAACCCAATCCTTTCGACGGGAGCGGGGGCGTCATAGCGCTGATGCAATGGTTCGAAAGGACCGAAGCAGTCTTCGAAATCTGTGCTTGCCCCGAGGCAAGCAAAGTCAAGTATGCGGCATTCACTTTCACAAGAAAAGCTCTTACTTGGTGGAATGGCCGAGTTAAGTCACTTACGCCTGCAGTGGCTAACTCCATCGGCTGGGAGAACTTAAAAACATTGATGCTAAAAGAGTATTGCCCGAGGGGAGAAATACAAAAGCTCGAGGAGGAATTATGGAATCTCAAGATGTCAGGGATGGATCTCGAAGCTTATACAACCCGATTTAACGACTTAGCACTCCTTTGCCCTGCAATGGTTACTCCGGAGGAGAAGAAAGTAGAGCGATACCTTTGGGGGCTGTCATCCCAGATTCATGACAGTGTTCTGGCCTCGAAACCTACTACCTTTGAAAGTGCCAAGGAACTGGCACAACAACTTATCGATCATAGGGCCAGCCGTGGCACCACGGTCGCCGCCACCAACCAAGAGAAAGGAGGAAACAACAAGAGGAAGTTCTGGAACCTTAAAAAGAAACAACCGATGCGGGACCCCGCAAAGAAGCAACGGACAGTTGCTGTCCGTGCAGCCACTATTGCTCCTGCCCCAGCGCCGCCAAAGCCATATGCTGGAATTCTCCCCAAGTGCAACTACCATCACAAGGGCGCTTGTAGGGAATTGCACTGCAAAAACTGCGACAAGAAAGGGCATACCGCTTGTTTCTGTAGAGCGCCAGCACGACCAAACAACCAAGTTGCCAATGCGGGGGCAAGCCAAACCTGCTATGAATGTGGTGAAGCAGGACACTTCAGAAGAAACTGCCCCAAGGCACAAACCCCTAATGGTGATGGTGTAGGGAGAGTCCTGACAATGGGACACGGAGAAGCGGTCAAGGATCCCTCGGTGGTTTCTGGTACGTTTCTCCTCAATAACACATATGCATGCGTACTATTTGATAGTGGAGCAGAGAGGAGTTTTGTGAGCCATGAATTCAAACAATTACTAAAACAAACCCCTCATTCATTAAAAGATACATACGTAGTAGAAATGGCTAATGGGAAAGAAGAGCACACTAATGATATATACTCAGGGTGTACCCTCACTCTAGACAACCATTCGTTTAAAGTAGACCTGATGCCGGTCACAATAAAATGCTTTGACATAATCATCGGTATGGATTGGTTAAGTTCACATCGTGCCGACATTCTATGTTACGAAAGGGCCGTTCGCCTTAATCTGCCGAATGGCGAAACCCTCTTTATCTATGGCGACAAACCCAGTTCAAATTTGCAAGTCATCTCTTGCGTCAAAGCCCAAAAGTACCTCCGAAAGGAGTACCACGCATTTCTAGCCCACATAGTAGATACGAAACGAGAGGTGAAGGATATCAACGACATTCCCGAGGTGTGCAACTATCCCGATGTATTCCCCGAAGATCTTCCAGGTGTACCCTCCGCACGACAAGTCGAATTCCGGATCGACTTAATCCCGGGAGCTACCCCCGTCGCTAAGGCTCCATACCGTTTAGCACCGGCAGAAATGCAAGAACTTTCCAGCCAGTTAAATGAACTGTTAAGCAAAGGATTCATCAGGCCAAGCTTCTCACCCTGGGGAGCACCGGTCTTGTTTGTAAAGAAGAAGGACGGATCTTTTCGCATGTGCATAGACTACCGGGAACTAAACAAACTCACTATCAAGAACCGATATCCCTTACCCCGAATCGATGATCTCTTTGACCAACTCCAAGGAGCAAGCTACTTTTCAAAGATCGACTTGAGGTCGGGTTATCATCAACTGCAAGTACAAGAAGAGGATATCCCCAAGACTGCGTTCAGAACTCGTTACGGGCACTATGAGTTTGTGGTAATGCCCTTCGGATTAACGAACGCACTGGCAGTATTTATGGACCTGATGAATCGAGTGTGTCGACCCTACTTAGACAAATTCGTGATTGTGTTCATCGACGATATTTTAATCTACTCCAGAAGCGAGGAAGAGCACCGTCAACACCTCCGGCTGATCTTGGAAACACTGAGGGCCGAGAAGCTTTACGCCAAATTCTCTAAATGCGAATTCTGGATTAGAGAAGTGAATTTTCTTGGCCATGTGGTTAGCGAGAAGGGGATACATGTGGATCCCGCAAAAATCCAAGCTATTAAAAACTGGTCAGCACCCACAACGCCGACGGAAATTCGACAATTTTTAGGGCTCGCCGGCTACTACCGAAGATTCATACAAAACTTCTCGAAGATCGCCAAACCACTTACCACCCTAACTCAAAAAGGTGTGGTATTTAAGTGGGGAGATAAACAAGAAACCGCCTTCCAGACGTTAAAACAAGCCCTGTGCAGCGCACCAGTTTTGTCTCTTCCCGAAGGAACTGATGATTTCGTGGTATACTGCGATGCTTCAAACCAAGGCCTCGGATGCGTGCTCATGCAGAGAGGAAAAGTCATCGCCTACGCATCGAGACAGCTTAAAACACACGAAGTTAATTACACCACCCACGACCTTGAATTGGGAGCGGTAGTGTTCGCCTTGAAGATTTGGAGGCACTATCTCTACGGCACAAAATGTACCATCTTCACCGACCACAAAAGTCTTCAGCATATCCTCAATCAGAAAGAGCTCAACATGCGACAACGAAGATGGGTTGAACTGCTAAATGACTACGAGTGCGAGATTCGCTACCACCCGGGCAAGGCCAATGTAGTGGCTGATGCCCTAAGCAGAAAGGAATATTCGGGCCGCCGAGTAAAATCCTTAACCATGACCATCCATTCCCACCTGGCCACACAAATTCGGGAAGCTCAAGTAGAAGCCTTGAAACCAGAGAATGTGGCGGGTGAGGCATTAAGGGGAATGGATAAGAACTTAGAAGTCAAGGACGACGGAACCCGTTATCTTAGTAACCGGATCTGGACACCGAAGTACGGTGGGATCCGAGACGTGGTCATGAACGAAGCACACAAGACTCGATACTCCGTTCATCCTGGGTCAGATAAGATGTATCTAGACCTCAAGAAGTTATACTGGTGGCCGAATATGAAAGCCGAGATTGCTACATATGTGGGCAAGTGCCTGACTTGCGCCAAGGTCAAGGTGGAATACCAGAAACCCTCAGGACTACTTCAACAGCCTGATATACCGGAATGGAAGTGGGAACAGATAACCATGGACTTCATAACCAAGCTGCCTAAGACTGCGAGCGGGCTTGACACCATATGGGTGATTGTAGACAGATTGACCAAGTCTGCGCACTTCCTACCAATAAAAGAAACTGACAAGATGGAGAAATTAACCAGAATATACCTCAAGGAGATTGTGCGACTACATGGTGTACCAATATCTATCATCTCAGACCGAGATAGTAGGTTCACTTCGAGATTTTGGCAGTCCCTGCAGAAATCCTTGGGTACTAGGCTAGACATGAGTACGGCCTACCACCCACAAACTGACGGGCACAGCGAGCGCACTATACAGACATTAGAAGACATGTTGAGAGCATGTGTGATAGACTTTGGTAAAGCGTGGGATACCCACTTGCCACTGATCGAATTCTCCTACAATAACAGCTATCACACCAGCATTAAAGTCGCTCCATTCGAAGCTCTTTACGGACGCAAGTGCAGGTCACCCCTATGTTGGGCTGAAGTGGGGGATACTCAGTTGGCTAGGGAGCAAATTCCGGATAGCACCCTCACTGGTCCTGAAATCATAAGGGAGACCACAGAAAAGATTGTTCAGATTCGAGAAAGGCTGAAGGCCTCCCGTGATCGACAAAAGAGTTACGCGGATAAGCGACGCAAACCTTTGGAATTCCAGGTTGGTGATCGTGTGTTACTAAAGGTTTCCCCTTGGAAAGGAATGATACGCTTCGGCAAACGTGGGAAACTAAACCCGAGGTACATTGGACCGTTCGAAATCCTCGCCAGGATTGGTCCTGTGGCGTACAAACTTCGATTACCTCAAGAACTCGATAAGGTACATCCCACCTTTCACGTATCGAACCTGAAGAAATGTCTGTCCGACGAGACACTTGTGATACCTCTCGATGAGATCGAAGTTGACGAAAATCTCCACTTCGTGGAAGAGCCAGTAGAGATTATGGATCGGGAGGTCAAAAGAACGAAACAAAGTCGTATTCCCATCGTGAAGGTTCGATGGAACGCTAAACGAGGACCTGAGTTCACCTGGGAGCGCGAAGACCAAATGAAGCAAAAGTACCCACACCTTTTCCTAAACCCTTAAAGCCCTGGCCAAAGCGTAAATTTCGGGACGAATTTCCCTCTAACGGGGGGATGATGTGACAATAGTCAAAATCGGGTCAAGTCTAAGTCGGTCAAGGTCAACGAGTCAAACCGGTCAACTCGATTAAAACCTTGTATGATAGGGTTTATATTATGTAATTACTGTATAACTCACTATTCTAATGAGAAAACACCACTTGGAAAGTTCATGTGTTTAAATTTCCTTAGCATTAGTGCTAAACAATGAACAAAAACAATAATACAATGTTGCATACTCATAGGGAGTGCGTAAGATCCTAAATCATGGCACAACGGGGTCTAAAGACCTTGCATTGCGAAGCCGAA
The DNA here is from genome assembly GCF_002870075.4 of Lactuca sativa. Classification (NCBI taxonomy): domain Eukaryota; kingdom Viridiplantae; phylum Streptophyta; class Magnoliopsida; order Asterales; family Asteraceae; genus Lactuca; species Lactuca sativa. The sequence goes on along the minus strand of NC_056624.2, from coordinate 181,357,826 downwards.
CACTCTCATTCATCACACACGAAAACACTCTCAATCGTTTTCACTCTATCTTCCAGTATGTCAAATCTCTCCCAAATCTCTCTAAGTATGTGAAATCTCTCTCACATATCTCTTCGTATGTGAAATCTCTCCAAGTATGTCAAATCTCTCCTAAATCTCTCTAAGTATGTGAAATCTCTCTCACATATCTCTTCGTATGTGAAATCTCTCCAAGTATGTCAAATCTCTCCCAAATCTCTCTAAGTATGTGAAATCTCTCTCACATATCTCTTCGTATGTGAAATCTCTCCAAGTATGTCAAGTCTCTCCCAAATCTCTCTAAGTATGGGAAATCTCTCTCACATATCTCTTTGTATGTGAAATCTCTCCAAGTATGTCAAATCTCTCCCAAATCTCTCTAAGTATGTGAAATCTCTCTCACATATCTCTTTGTATGTGAAATCTCTCCAAGTATGTCAAATCTCTCCCAAATCTCTCTAAGTATGTGAAATCTCTCTCACGTATCTCTTCGTATGCGAAATCTCTCCAAGTACGTCAAATCTCTCCCAAATCTCTCTGAGAACGAGGAATCTCTCTCAAATCTCTCTCGAAATCTCTCCCAACTTTCTATAATCACTCGGGGCATCCCGACCCTCGAATTTGGCGAAAATAGCCCAAGAACGGAAGTCTACGCGAAAAACGGGCTTAAGGGAACGAACCCTCCGAACCGAAAGTACTATTCACGAACCGAACCGAAAGTACTGTTCATGAGCTGAACCGAAAGTACTGTTCATGAGCTGAACCGAAAGTACTGTTCATCCGAACCGAACCCGACCATGAAAGAGAGCCGAACCGAACCACGCAAGGAGGAAAGGTCCGAACCGAACCTCACATGGAATGAAGGTCCGAACCGAAGTTACTGTTCACTACTGTTCACAACAGTAGCTTCGGTTCTAGCCACCCTTCGGACCGAACCTTACCTTCGCGTCGGATAGCTGCTCGGACCGAACCCGCCTTCCGCTTCTCGCTTTCGCTTCGGACTGCACCGCTTCCGAGCCGAGCTCGCTTCGCCTTTCGCCTCCCCGCCTCAGCCTGCCGCATCCGAGCCGAGCCAACCTTCGCGCCTTCGCTTCCGGATTCATCCTCCGCGTCCGAACCGAGCCCAGCCGACCGAGCCTCGGCCGGGATCCGAAGAAACTCGCTGGAAATTGCATTTTTCGCCCCGGTTTTGCATATTTTTGCGTTTTAAACCCATTTTTAATTATTTTGACATGGGATTTTCACCCAAAACTTTATTTTTAATTATAGGACCCCTAAATTAATGATTTAATCACATTTTAAGGGTAAAATTTTATTTAAAAAGGAGTTGGTAAAGTACAAAAAGAAGAAGTGTTGACCTTACCCTAGTTATGACGCAAGCAACCCCCATGTCCACTCCATGACAACCCACACTCCTCCCCACCATACCTTGTACCTTTTACTCTCTTTCACAAGTAACCCCCACAATCTAAGGGCTGATCATACACCCTCTCTCCTCATTCTCTTCAATCACTCTCAAAATTCACCAAGAATGAACTCCAACTCTTTCTCTCCAACTTCTCTCTCTAACTCACGATTTCAAGGCTAATCATCAAGTGTTCTTCCACTCTTGGTAAGTGTAATCCACCCTCCTTGTGATTCTCACACTTCATTCTACTCAAATCATTGATAGCTCATACAAACTCCATAACTATCATGCTAGATTCTCGAAATCTTCAAGACATTCCAAGTGTCCTTGAGCTAAGCACCTCCATTCTTCATCAATCATCTACTGAAAACACTTAAGGTGAGTTCATACCCCTACATTTTCATGTTTTTTTAAGTTTTTAGGGGGGGAATACAAGTTAAAACACCAAGAACATAACTAAAACTTTCTAACAGCTTTCATCAGAAAAGTTGGACTCCATTCACGGACTGTTTTGGACACCTTAAACATTTTAGTTTTCAAAACTGTTTTAGGTGCATGTAGTTCCACTTCTTAGCTTTAAAATGACTACTTGCACATCTCCATACGATTTTTCTACAATTTATGGTGATTTTTACAAAACTGCCTATCATTTCAAACACCAAACCGGACCAGTCTGTGATTATGGACTTTTTCACCTAAGTTGCAGGTCATTGAAAATCATGGTAAAAATTATGAGTAAACTAGACACATTTTGGGATCTCCCAGAATTTACGGATTTAGTTTTCGACTTCGTATGATTTTTCTATAAAGTTTCAAAAACAGTGTAGAAAGGCTGAAAATTTGTTAACAGCTTGTAATTTTTACTACACTTTGTATTGTGTTGAGCAAGGTGTATATTGTTAAGTTCTAAGTATTGAATGTGATATGTTGTAAATTTTATCATCTTAAACTGAAAATAAGTCACTCATGATAAGATTATTCATTCATTTAGAACACGTATACATACACATAAACTATAATACGCATAGTTTATTGGATTTTATAATCCTAACACCTTTTCGTAAAAGAGTTCTTATATATTACAAACGTTTTGGATAAAACTATAATAAGTATAGTTTTCAATACATCACCTAACACACACGTACGAGAAGGGTACATTCATACAGAAAGGTTTTACACTCCCGCATACAACTAGTAAACTTGTTAGCCTAAATTGTGAGACACTCTCTTTCCGTACGTCCGAGTGCGGAATATAAAATCCTGTACGTTATAATCAGAGTCTCCCGGAGGGAGAACGTGATAGTTATATATAGATCTATATTGGGTTTGACACCCCACACCTTGCTGCTAGCTACAGTTGGACCTGCAGGTCTACGGGTGATAATTGTCATTTCAGTTAATCGACGCCTGAGAAACGTCGTGGCAGGTTCATTAGTCTTAAGTATGATTATAGCGGCTCACATAAGGATATAACAATACATAAAGTTTACGGGATTTTTTTTATAAAACTTAAACGAGTTTTATGACGATTTTGAAATCACTTTTATCTCAATAAGTACGGGCATTACTGCACGTTTTCGGTTTCGGTATTTACGACTACACATCATGTGATACCACATTTAAAATTTTAAGTATGGACAATACTTGTTACTTTCTTGGTCCTAAGATTTAGGACTACACGCACAGAAAATATTAACAAATTTAAGAAATTTCGAGAGTTTCACTAATATCATATGCGTTTAAATTGAAATAAACATACATTATTTTCTGTAAATAAGGAAGACTACTCATACATTACAGTTTTCGGATACAAAACTACATTATTCACTTTAAGAAAAATATCGGATTTTTCTGGAACAACTAGGCCATTATTTGACGAGCTTTTTCATAAAGATATCCTAATACTTATGAACTCACCAACCATTGTGTTGACACTTTTCGAACTGCTTGTATTCTCAGGAAATCGCTAAGCAGGTAACAAAATACTTTTGAGGATGGGACGTTAAGGCGTCAAACTTATCTTATTTTGTCAACATATTGTAATTGAATTTGAAACATGTAATACATACAATGATGTAACTTTTTCAATTATATATATGTTGGTTGTGTTTACTTTCATCACTATTACCATTGTTGTTATGATACTACACATGAAGTCCTCCATCCCTGGACGTTTCCGCCATCCTTGGTTCAGGGGTGTGACAGATTGGTATCAGAGCACGGTTTATAGTGAATTAAGTATATCAAACAACATAGGATATACAAACTATAAACACATTTGGGACTAAGAGTCTCTGATTTTAAAACATTCTAACCGGTTATACTTTTCGAAAACGAATAAGTTCTGTTTAAAAGTATACCTACATGCATTGCATACGCGCGTAGTGTCATAACTAGAAGAACTTAAACTAAAAGAAGAGGAGTTGAACGCTACGAGTATGCCTTGGTATAAGTAATCAGTTTTGGGAAGGATATAGCCTGATCAACTATATTAGTCCGGAAAGTGACTTACTCATACCGGGGGATAGCCGTAGGAGGGCAACAAGTCTTATAACCTAACTTCACCCTACAAAGAGTGCTATAAGAACCAAATCTAAACATTTAAAATACTATAGGAGTATTTGTATGTTGCTATATCGCAATATTATTAATATCTACTACTATCCGCTTCTTACCCCTCTATTCTCGCGCAGACGTCATGGCAAGATTTCACCTACCAGGAGACCCATACTTTCCCAACCAGGGAAATGCTGGATGGATTGAGGAAGAGCCCGAAGAGCTGATTGAAGAGGATCCCGAAGAGGATCCCGAAGAAGAAGAAGAAGAGGAAGACGACGAGGTGGACATGGATGAGGAGGAAAGTGAAGAAGAGCCAGAGGAGGAAGTCTTCAACCCTCCTTACATTGCTAGGGTGCCTGCAAACCGCTGGGGGCACAATGGGCCTGAGCCCCGTTGGGCAACCATGATCGAGAGGTGGAGTCGGCAACAGCACCAGAGGTCACCCTATGGCGACCAACGAGGTTATTATGACCTCAGCCACGGGGGACCGGCTGACAGAGCTCTCCCCGTTATGACCCAGCACATCACGAACTTGGGAAACCAGAGTAGGGAAATGGCAGACCAGATTCGAAATCTCAGCGCTATTACGGCAGCCACCGATGCACGCACCCGGGATTTGGAGAGGGACTTCTATCCATTGGACCGACTCATCGAGGACCTTACCGCCGCTCGAGCGGAGGTAAGGGAGTACCAGGTGAGACACGCAGCTCTCGAGGAGAGGATAATCGCGGCTGAGCGCCGGATTGCGGAGCTTCAGGGAGCCTCGACCTCATCCCAGGGCCACCAGGGATTAGATGCTTCACACCACGAGTAGTGTTCGCGCTACTTACATTTTGTTATAAATCTAGGATTTCGAGTATGCGTTGGTGCTACTCTTTGTTGCGAATAGGTTGACCTTGCGACTAAGTGATCCCACTAGTCAAAGGGACTTTTGTACTGCCAAAACTCTATCTTTTACTATGATGTAATGTAGACCCTTATGAGGTCAAATTCCTAAGAATATTATGTACTAGCAAATTATCAATGAATGTGGTTTGTATTTTATTTCTTTTGATGCTGACACAAACCAAGCACTTGACTCTGCTGGAGTCAACACTAATTAATTCATAAGATTAATTGCATAAACTTGACAATTAATTGCCTTCTAAACTAATAAACTCGGACAAAATACAATTAAAATGAAACAAGTAACGCTCGACTAGTTTCACCATTGGAGTCTTACCGTCAAGCCTTTCTTTTTATTTTCTTATGTCAGAACCATGCCACCAAGGAAAAGACCAAGACCTTCGGAAACTCAGCACCACCCACTCCGCCGCCACCCCCGGAGTTTGATCCGGTGATGTTTCAGGCTGCAGTAACAGCAGCCGTGGCGGCAGCAATGTCGCAAATGGGTACAAATGGTTCCGGCGGTTCCGGATCCGGGAATACTAACTCAAATCAGGGGGACAACACGGGGCGCATCAAGGAGTGTTCATACAAAGACTTCACTAATGGAAAACCCGATCCTTTCGACGGGAGCGGGGGCGTCATAGCGCTGATGCAATGGTTCGAAAGGACCGAAGCAGTCTTCGAAATCTGTGCTTGCCCCGAGGCAAGCAAAGTCAAGTATGCGGCATTCACTTTCACAAGAAAAGCTCTTACTTGGTGGAATGGCCGAGTTAAGTCACTTACGCCTGCAGTGGCTAACTCCATCGGCTGGGAGAACTTAAAAACATTGATGCTAAAAGAGTATTGCCCGAGGGGAGAAATACAAAAGCTCGAGGAGGAATTATGGAATCTCAAGATGTCAGGGATGGATCTCGAAGCTTATACAACCCGATTTAACGACTTAGCACTCCTTTGCCCTGCAATGGTTACTCCGGAGGAGAAGAAAGTAGAGCGATACCTTTGGGGGCTGTCATCCCAGATTCATGACAGTGTTCTGGCCTCGAAACCTACTACCTTTGAAAGTGCCAAGGAACTGGCACAACAACTTATCGATCATAGGGCCAGCCGTGGCACCACGGTCGCCGCCACCAACCAAGCGAAAGGAGGAAACAACAAGAGGAAGTTCTGGAACCTTAAAAAGAAACAACCGATGCGGGACCCCGCAAAGAAGCAACGGACAGTTGCTGTCCGTGCAGCCACTATTGCTCCTGCCCCAGCGCCGCCAAAGCCATATGCTGGAATTCTCCCCAAGTGCAACTACCATCACAAGGGCGCTTGTAGGGAATTGCACTGCAAAAACTGCGACAAGAAAGGGCATACCGCTTGTTTCTGTAGAGCGCCAGCACGACCAAACAACCAAGTTGCCAATGCGGGGGCAAGCCAAACCTGCTATGAATGTGGTGAAGCAGGACACTTCAGAAGAAACTGCCCCAAGGCACAAACCCCTAATGGTGATGGTGTAGGGAGAGTCCTGACAATGGGACACGGAGAAGCGGTCAAGGATCCCTCGGTGGTTTCTGGTACGTTTCTCCTCAATAACACATATGCATGCGTACTATTTGATAGTGGAGCAGAGAGGAGTTTTGTGAGCCATGAATTCAAACAATTACTAAAACAAACCCCTCATTCATTAAAAGATACATACGTAGTAGAAATGGCTAATGGGAAAGAAGAGCACACTAATGATATATACTCAGGGTGTACCCTCACTCTAGACAACCATTCGTTTAAAGTAGACCTGATGCCGGTCACAATAAAATGCTTTGACATAATCATCGGTATGGATTGGTTAAGTTCACATCGTGCCGACATTCTATGTTACGAAAGGGCCGTTCGCCTTAATCTGCCGAATGGCGAAACCCTCTTTATCTATGGCGACAAACCCAGTTCAAATTTGCAAGTCATCTCTTGCGTCAAAGCCCAAAAGTACCTCCGAAAGGAGTACCACGCATTTCTAGCCCACATAGTAGATACGAAACGAGAGGTGAAGGATATCAACGACATTCCCGAGGTGTGCAACTATCCCGATGTATTCCCCGAAGATCTTCCAGGTGTACCCTCCGCACGACAAGTCGAATTCCGGATCGACTTAATCCCGGGAGCTACCCCCGTCGCTAAGGCTCCATACCGTTTAGCACCGGCAGAAATGCAAGAACTTTCCAGCCAGTTAAATGAACTGTTAAGCAAAGGATTCATCAGGCCAAGCTTCTCACCCTGGGGAGCACCGGTCTTGTTTGTAAAGAAGAAGGACGGATCTTTTCGCATGTGCATAGACTACCGGGAACTAAACAAACTCACTATCAAGAACCGATATCCCTTACCCCGAATCGATGATCTCTTTGACCAACTCCAAGGAGCAAGCTACTTTTCAAAGATCGACTTGAGGTCGGGTTATCATCAACTGCAAGTACAAGAAGAGGATATCCCCAAGACTGCGTTCAGAACTCGTTACGGGCACTATGAGTTTGTGGTAATGCCCTTCGGATTAACGAACGCACTGGCAGTATTTATGGACCTGATGAATCGAGTGTGTCGACCCTACTTAGACAAATTCGTGATTGTGTTCATCGACGATATTTTAATCTACTCCAGAAGCGAGGAAGAGCACCGTCAACACCTCCGGCTGATCTTGGAAACACTGAGGGCCGAGAAGCTTTACGCCAAATTCTCTAAATGCGAATTCTGGATTAGAGAAGTGAATTTTCTTGGCCATGTGGTTAGCGAGAAGGGGATACATGTGGATCCCGCAAAAATCCAAGCTATTAAAAACTGGTCAGCACCCACAACGCCGACGGAAATTCGACAATTTTTAGGGCTCGCCGGCTACTACCGAAGATTCATACAAAACTTCTCGAAGATCGCCAAACCACTTACCACCCTAACTCAAAAAGGTGTGGTATTTAAGTGGGGAGATAAACAAGAAACCGCCTTCCAGACGTTAAAACAAGCCCTGTGCAGCGCACCAGTTTTGTCTCTTCCCGAAGGAACTGATGATTTCGTGGTATACTGCGATGCTTCAAACCAAGGCCTCGGATGCGTGCTCATGCAGAGAGGAAAAGTCATCGCCTACGCATCGAGACAGCTTAAAACACACGAAGTTAATTACACCACCCACGACCTTGAATTGGGAGCGGTAGTGTTCGCCTTGAAGATTTGGAGGCACTATCTCTACGGCACAAAATGTACCATCTTCACCGACCACAAAAGTCTTCAGCATATCCTCAATCAGAAAGAGCTCAACATGCGACAACGAAGATGGGTTGAACTGCTAAATGACTACGAGTGCGAGATTCGCTACCACCCGGGCAAGGCCAATGTAGTGGCTGATGCCCTAAGCAGAAAGGAATATTCGGGCCGCCGAGTAAAATCCTTAACCATGACCATCCATTCCCACCTGGCCACACAAATTCGGGAAGCTCAAGTAGAAGCCTTGAAACCAGAGAATGTGGCGGGTGAGGCATTAAGGGGAATGGATAAGAACTTAGAAGTCAAGGACGACGGAACCCGTTATCTTAGTAACCGGATCTGGACACCGAAGTACGGTGGGATCCGAGACGTGGTCATGAACGAAGCACACAAGACTCGATACTCCGTTCATCCTGGGTCAGATAAGATGTATCTAGACCTCAAGAAGTTATACTGGTGGCCGAATATGAAAGCCGAGATTGCTACATATGTGGGCAAGTGCCTGACTTGCGCCAAGGTCAAGGTGGAATACCAGAAACCCTCAGGACTACTTCAACAGCCTGATATACCGGAATGGAAGTGGGAACAGATAACCATGGACTTCATAACCAAGCTGCCTAAGACTGCGAGCGGGCTTGACACCATATGGGTGATTGTAGACAGATTGACCAAGTCTGCGCACTTCCTACCAATAAAAGAAACTGACAAGATGGAGAAATTAACCAGAATATACCTCAAGGAGATTGTGCGACTACATGGTGTACCAATATCTATCATCTCAGACCGAGATAGTAGGTTCACTTCGAGATTTTGGCAGTCCCTGCAGAAATCCTTGGGTACTAGGCTAGACATGAGTACGGCCTACCACCCACAAACTGACGGGCACAGCGAGCGCACTATACAGACATTAGAAGACATGTTGAGAGCATGTGTGATAGACTTTGGTAAAGCGTGGGATACCCACTTGCCACTGATCGAATTCTCCTACAATAACAGCTATCACACCAGCATTAAAGTCGCTCCATTCGAAGCTCTTTACGGACGCAAGTGCAGGTCACCCCTATGTTGGGCTGAAGTGGGGGATACTCAGTTGGCTAGGGAGCAAATTCCGGATAGCACCCTCACTGGTCCTGAAATCATAAGGGAGACCACAGAAAAGATTGTTCAGATTCGAGAAAGGCTGAAGGCCTCCCGTGATCGACAAAAGAGTTACGCGGATAAGCGACGCAAACCTTTGGAATTCCAGGTTGGTGATCGTGTGTTACTAAAGGTTTCCCCTTGGAAAGGAATGATACGCTTCGGCAAACGTGGGAAACTAAACCCGAGGTACATTGGACCGTTCGAAATCCTCGCCAGGATTGGTCCTGTGGCGTACAAACTTCGATTACCTCAAGAACTCGATAAGGTACATCCCACCTTTCACGTATCGAACCTGAAGAAATGTCTGTCCGACGAGACACTTGTGATACCTCTCGATGAGATCGAAGTTGACGAAAATCTCCACTTCGTGGAAGAGCCAGTAGAGATTATGGATCGGGAGGTCAAAAGAACGAAACAAAGTCGTATTCCCATCGTGAAGGTTCGATGGAACGCTAAACGAGGACCTGAGTTCACCTGGGAGCGCGAAGACCAAATGAAGCAAAAGTACCCACACCTTTTCCTAAACCCTTAAAGCCCTGGCCAAAGCGTAAATTTCGGGACGAATTTCCCTCTAACGGGGGGATGATGTGACAATAGTCAAAATCGGGTCAAGTCTAAGCCGGTCAAGGTCAACGAGTCAAACCGGTCAACTCGATTAAAACCTTGTATGATAGGGTTTATATTATGTAATTACTGTATAACTCACTATTCTAATGAGAAAACACCACTTGGAAAGTTCATGTGTTTAAATTTCCTTAGCATTAGTGCTAAACAATGAACAAAAACAATAATACAATGTTGCATACTCATAGGGAGTGCGTAAGATCCTAAATCATGGCACAACGGGGTCTAAAGACCTTGCATTGCGAAGCCGAACACTCTCATTCATCACACACGAAAACACTCTCAATCGTTTTCACTCTATCTTCCAGTATGTCAAATCTCTCCCAAATCTCTCTAAGTATGTGAAATCTCTCTCACATATCTCTTCGTATGTGAAATCTCTCCAAGTATGTCAAATCTCTCCTAAATCTCTCTAAGTATGTGAAATCTCTCTCACATATCTCTTCGTATGTGAAATCTCTCCAAGTATGTCAAATCTCTCCCAAATCTCTCTAAGTATGTGAAATCTCTCTCACATATCTCTTCGTATGTGAAATCTCTCCAAGTATGTCAAGTCTCTCCCAAATCTCTCTAAGTATGGGAAATCTCTCTCACATATCTCTTTGTATGTGAAATCTCTCCAAGTATGTCAAATCTCTCCCAAATCTCTCTAAGTATGTGAAATCTCTCTCACATATCTCTTTGTATGTGAAATCTCTCCAAGTATGTCAAATCTCTCCCAAATCTCTCTAAGTATGTGAAATCTCTCTCACGTATCTCTTCGTATGCGAAATCTCTCCAAGTACGTCAAATCTCTCCCAAATCTCTCTGAGAACGAGGAATCTCTCTCAAATCTCTCTCGAAATCTCTCCCAACTTTCTATAATCACTCGGGGCATCCCGACCCTCGAATTTGGCGAAAATAGCCCAAGAACGGAAGTCTACGCGAAAAACGGGCTTAAGGGAACGAACCCTCCGAACCGAAAGTACTATTCACGAACCGAACCGAAAGTACTGTTCATGAGCTGAACCGAAAGTACTGTTCATGAGCTGAACCGAAAGTACTGTTCATCCGAACCGAACCCGACCATGAAAGAGAGCCGAACCGAACCACGCAAGGAGGAAAGGTCCGAACCGAACCTCACATGGAATGAAGGTCCGAACCGAAGTTACTGTTCACTACTGTTCACAACAGTAGCTTCGGTTCTAGCCACCCTTCGGACCGAACCTTACCTTCGCGTCGGATAGCTGCTCGGACCGAACCCGCCTTCCGCTTCTCGCTTTCGCTTCGGACTGCACCGCTTCCGAGCCGAGCTCGCTTCGCCTTTCGCCTCCCCGCCTCAGCCTGCCGCATCCGAGCCGAGCCAACCTTCGCGCCTTCGCTTCCGGATTCATCCTCCGCGTCCGAACCGAGCCCAGCCGACCGAGCCTCGGCCGGGATCCGAAGAAACTCGCTGGAAATTGCATTTTTCGCCCCGGTTTTGCATATTTTTGCGTTTTAAACCCATTTTTAATTATTTTGACATGGGATTTTCACCCAAAACTTTATTTTTAATTATAGGACCCCTAAATTAATGATTTAATCACATTTTAAGGGTAAAATTTTATTTAAAAAGGAGTTGGTAAAGTACAAAAAGAAGAAGTGTTGACCTTACCCTAGTTATGACGCAAGCAACCCCCATGTCCACTCCATGACAACCCACACTCCTCCCCACCATACCTTGTACCTTTTACTCTCTTTCACAAGTAACCCCCACAATCTAAGGGCTGATCATACACCCTCTCTCCTCATTCTCTTCAATCACTCTCAAAATTCACCAAGAATGAACTCCAACTCTTTCTCTCCAACTTCTCTCTCTAACTCACGATTTCAAGGCTAATCATCAAGTGTTCTTCCACTCTTGGTAAGTGTAATCCACCCTCCTTGTGATTCTCACACTTCATTCTACTCAAATCATTGATAGCTCATACAAACTCCATAACTATCATGCTAGATTCTCGAAATCTTCAAGACATTCCAAGTGTCCTTGAGCTAAGCACCTCCATTCTTCATCAATCATCTACTGAAAACACTTAAGGTGAGTTCATACCCCTACATTTTCATGTTTTTTTTAAGTTTTTAGGGGGGGAATACAAGTTAAAACACCAAGAACATAACTAAAACTTTCTAACAGCTTTCATCAGAAAAGTTGGACTCCATTCACGGACTGTTTTGGACACCTTAAACATTTTAGTTTTCAAAACTGTTTTAGGTGCATGTAGTTCCACTTCTTAGCTTTAAAATGACTACTTGCACATCTCCATACGATTTTTCTACAATTTATGGTGATTTTTACAAAACTGCCTATCATTTCAAACACCAAACCGGACCAGTCTGTGATTATGGACTTTTTCACCTAAGTTGCAGGTCATTGAAAATCATGGTAAAAATTATGAGTAAACTAGACACATTTTGGGATCTCCCAGAATTTACGGATTTAGTTTTCGACTTCGTATGATTTTTCTATAAAGTTTCAAAAACAGTGTAGAAAGGCTGAAAATTTGTTAACAGCTTGTAATTTTTACTACACTTTGTATTGTGTTGAGCAAGGTGTATATTGTTAAGTTCTAAGTATTGAATGTGATATGTTGTAAATTTTATCATCTTAAACTGAAAATAAGTCACTCATGATAAGATTATTCATTCATTTAGAACACGTATACATACACATAAACTATAATACGCATAGTTTATTGGATTTTATAATCCTAACACCTTTTCGTAAAAGAGTTCTTATATATTACAAACGTTTTGGATAAAACTATAATAAGTATAGTTTTCAATACATCACCTAACACACACGTACGAGAAGGGTACATTCATACAGAAAGGTTTTACACTCCCGCATACAACTAGTAAACTTGTTAGCCTAAATTGTGAGACACTCTCTTTCCGTACGTCCGAGTGCGGAATATAAAATCCTGTACGTTATAATCAGAGTCTCCCGGAGGGAGAACGTGATAGTTATATATAGATCTATATTGGGTTTGACACCCCACACCTTGCTGCTAGCTACAGTTGGACCTGCAGGTCTACGGGTGATAATTGTCATTTCAGTTAATCGACGCCTGAGAAACGTCGTGGCAGGTTCATTAGTCTTAAGTATGATTATAGCGGCTCACATAAGGATATAACAATACATAAAGTTTACGGGATTTTTTTTATAAAACTTAAACGAGTTTTATGACGATTTTGAAATCACTTTTATCTCAATAAGTACGGGCATTACTGCACGTTTTCGGTTTCGGTATTTACGACTACACATCATGTGATACCACATTTAAAATTTTAAGTATGGACAATACTTGTTACTTTCTTGGTCCTAAGATTTAGGACTACACGCACAGAAAATATTAACAAATTTAAGAAATTTCGAGAGTTTCACTAATATCATATGCGTTTAAATTGAAATAAACATACATTATTTTCTGTAAATAAGGAAGACTACTCATACATTACAGTTTTCGGATACAAAACTACATTATTCACTTTAAGAAAAATATCGGATTTTTCTGGAACAACTAGGCCATTATTTGACGAGCTTTTTCATAAAGATATCCTAATACTTATGAACTCACCAACCATTGTGTTGACACTTTTCGAACTGCTTGTATTCTCAGGAAATCGCTAAGCAGGTAACAAAATACTTTTGAGGATGGGACGTTAAGGCGTCAAACTTATCTTATTTTGTCAACATATTGTAATTGAATTTGAAACATGTAATACATACAATGATGTAACTTTTTCAATTATATATATGTTGGTTGTGTTTACTTTCATCACTATTACCATTGTTGTTATGATACTACACATGAAGTCCTCCATCCCTGAACGTTTCCGCCATCCTTGGTTCAGGGGTGTGACATTAAGCTTGAACATGTTCGAGATTAACAGATTCGAGATGGGTTTTCAGGTCCATAGACAGAGAGGGTGAGTCTTCAGATTGACGGATATGAAGTGGTAGAAAAAATTTAGGTGGAGATGGAGGTGGTAGACGGTGGTAGTGGCAGAAAGTGGTCTGTTCTTGAGTTCATGAAGATGTTCTTAGGCTTATGAAGATGTTCTTGAGCTTATGAAGATGTTCTGGGGTGATTATCAAAGACAAACACACACACACACACACACCCTCACAATGAAAGAGAGAGAAGGGGTGGGCATCCTCTTATTTTTTTAATTATTAAAGTAAATAAATAATTATTATATTTTAAAAAAATGAAAGAAAAATAGAAAATAAATACATCAAGGGATAGTCATTTTAATATTCGGATGGATCAAATACGCAACGAAACTAGCTTAAAATGACCATCAATCCAAAAAAGTCGGTGTTTTGACAAAATCCGAAAAAAATACATACCACATGAACCATTTTTGTAGTTTTGTCTTTGTACTATTTTCCAGCTTCTAGATGGTCTTTATATAATAATAATACTAATAATAATACTTTATTGTTAAAAAAATTCTTTAAAATGATTTAAAAAGGTAATTTGTAAAATATAAGATGACATGAACATGTATGAGTTTTATAATAAAACAAAATTTGAAAATAAGTCTTTGATTACTTTATTTGAGAAAGTAAAACGAAATCCAAGAAGCTAACATACCGTATATACCTACTGTTTATGGAACAATGGATTGTTGACCGTTAAAATCAAATTTATATGCATAATCTTATCAGAATTAATCAAATTATGTGCAGAGTTAAGTATTATATTTTAGAGACTACAATTATACATTTTTGTATGTGCAATTTCAAGAATTCCAACAGTTTGCTATAGAAATTAAGTATGCTTGTTCCAAGAAAAACGACAATGAATTTGTCATGTTGAAGAAGTCAAGATAGATAGTTTTCACCAAACGAATAACGAACATATTTTAATGGTTAACTGACCATGGACTTTATTTGTGAGAGAAAGGCCACTCTATTCTCTCCTTCTATCTTATACACACTCGCTCAATAAAACGGGCTTGAAGTGTAAACACAGAGGCATCAAGTAAATCTTGGAAAGCAGTAATGGATTACTGCTTCAGGTCTCTCACCAGAGTATCAATTTCCACCATTGTTCTCGCCATCTTGCTTTCTTCATTCAGTTTCACTTGCACATGTATGAATCTTCTTTACATTCAAGCTCTTGAAGTTTCACTTATGGGAGGGTGTATTGGTACTCCTTTTTGTCCCACATCGCTCACAAGAAGCTGAGTGTGGGAGATTTCACTGAATAATGACAAGTTTCTCCAAGCAAGGGCTGTCTTACTCAAGATTTAAATAAGTTTTCATGAGCCTTACTTTTTCTTGTTAATTTTCAGAATCCTATGATGCACATGCACTCAACCCGAATGGAAACATCACAATCAAGTGGGATATTATGAGTTAGACCCCTGATGGCTATGTTGTAAGCATCAAAAACAACTTCTTTCACACTTTTAAAGTTCATAATTACCAATAACATACTTACATTCAAGGTCTTTTATTTATGCAGGCTGTTGTGACAATGTATAACTTCCAGCAATATCGCAACATTTCATCACCAGGGTGGACATTAGGTTGGACATGGGCTAAAAAGGAGGTGATATGGAGCATGGTGGGCAGTCAAACCACCGAGCAAGGAGACTGTTCAAGATATAAAGGTGCAATACCACATTGCTGCATGAAAACTCCAACTGTTGTTGATTTATTACCAGGAACCCCTTACAATCAACAAATTGCAAATTGCTGCAAGGGAGGTGTCATTAGCTCGTGGGCCCAAGATCCTAACAATTATGCCAGTTCATTCCAGGTCAGCGTGGGTGTAGCCGGAACCACTAATAGAACAGTCAAACTACCCAAGAACTTTACCTTGCTTGCACCCGGCCCGGGCTATACGTGTGGACCCACTTTTGTTGGTAAATCAACAAAGTTTATTACTCCAGATGGAAGAAGAGTAACTCAAGCTATGAGTAAGTATACTGTTTCTTTTTGAGTTAATAGGAATCAGTTAAGCACTTAATATGGACAACTACATATGTTTTTGACTTAATCAGGATATAGCGACTTAATATATTAAATCATTAATGGCTTAGGGGCGCTATTTGATAGTTGCTTATTGAGTCATATCTGAGTTAGACATAATCCTAATACGACTCATGTATCAGGGAAGCCATGACCGAGTTAGAGGCTTATAAATGTGATATCAAAAGTTTGACCGAGTCAGCCTTTTACCAGATCCGGTAAAAGGCATATCAAACAACCCATTAATCTGTTATGATACTAACCCTTACCTATCTGTCCGTTTTTTCTTCCTAACCTGTAAAAGGTGATATATATTGTTATAATATTGTAATTGATTAATATTGTAAAAAAAGAATTAGAATGTAAGATGAAATGGTTTTATAATGTCATTTTAGACGGTTTACTCAATCTAAAAAAGATATAAACCGTATTATACAACACTTTATCATCACTTATTCTATCACTTTACCCATATATGACTTAATGGGGAAAAAATAAACAACCCCTAAGATCAAATTCCTAGATCACTAACTAGTTGTGTTTGGTGTGCATAAGATAATCCACGATAAGACCTTTTCACAAGTTTTTTTTAAGCCAAAAAGTTATTAAAATTTTAGAAAGCTATTGGAGGAGCTTTTTGAAATTCACTCTTTTTCAAAGAGATTGTTAATTAACAAGCTCCAGCCAATAGCTTTTTCAATGAGTGTATTGGTCCTATTATTTTTCAACCAATTATAATTAAACAACGTATATAAACATTCAACAAAAAACATATTGGAAAAACTTTTATATTGTGGGAGATATAATGAGCTTTTTTGTTTTAAGTTTTTTCTGAAAAAACCATCATGTTGTGGATGCTCTAAGCTAGCTTATTTTTGGAGGTTATTGCAATGTAGTGTTTGGTGACACCACTAAAATAGCTCATAAGCTAGCTTTATAAAAACTATTTAAGACAACTTATTAATACGCTCATGGGGATTTTCACTCATGTTTTCCAAATATACCCTTCTACACTCATTTCCTGTTAATGTCTTTTTATGTCATTTGACATTTATCATCTAGCTTATATGCTAGTTTTTACCAAATGCTTATACTTTATGGACTAGTTTATTAACTACCAATTAGCTTATCAACTACTTTTCCAAACACAACCTATATAGATTTTAGAGTAAATTATGGAATTGACCCTTGTGTGATTTGGTGGAAATAGTTGGTTCAAACCAATTTCTGTTTGTGTTGCATGGCTCATACTTGTGGGTTTTTTTTTTTTTTTTTTTTTTTTTTCTTCTTCAGTTTTGGTCCTTCCAACTAATATAACCGTTAAATTTGTATAAAATGACAAACTCACCCTTTTTTTTGTCTCGTTTTGGCAGTGACATGGAACGTTACATGTACATATTCACAACTATTTTGGGATACTGGCGTTTAAAGACATACTTTTCCGCGTGTTTGGGAGACACTACTTAAAGACATAATTTTCCGAGTGTTTTGGAGATACTACTATATGAACTAGAAATTTAAATTTATCTAGGATGTTATGTTGCAAAGTTGAATAAGAAAGATATGGTTTTTTTAAAAGAAAAAATAAAGAACTTTCAAAATTGGGTTAAAATTTAAGGGATGTCCAATTATAACAATGTGATTCAAATACATTGCATATACATTTAAAAGTATAATGTTTTAAGAAAGCATGTATAAGTACAATGCTATAATTGAATGGTTTCATTTAAAGAATTAGATGTGAACTTTCGATTTCTTGAATGGTTTCATTTAAAGAATTAGATGTGAACTTTCGATTTCTTGTTGCATGATTGCAGTTATATTTTGAGAATATAACTTTATATTTTTTTTCAAGGAAAGCTATTATGCATCTTGGGATTTTTTTCTCTTTTTACTGTTCGATTGCAAAGTCCATTTATTACTAATTTTGTTTTTCCCCTTCGTTTTTCATGGATATTTAAAAAATTATAATATTAGGTGGTAATTGATGATGGTTTTGGAAGATTTTAAGGGTTTTCTGAAATTTGCTTTGCTTTGACTTTTGTGAAATAGAAATATTGTGAATTTTAAATAAATCAAATTAATCTTATAACATATTGAAACATCAAACATATTTATAACTTAAATTAGCCATCTAAAATGTCTGACTATTGGCATTTTTAAAAGAGATACCTAAAATTATCATATCTCTATGGAGACTTTTGGTTGGCTGAAGATTTTGAGAATTAAATGGAAATGAAATCCAATTCCATCGTATTCTCATGTTGGGTTCAAGATTTGATAAGGAGTTGGATTCCTAAATGAAAAGAACGATTCCATCAAATGAAGGAAAGTCCATTCAATAATAAATAGGGTGGAGTTAAATTCTTTTTCTTGAAGAAATTTTAAGATTACCATAGTACCCTATCTTTTTTATTACCATCAGCCACCATCACCACCACCCCCACCCACCGTCGCCACCACCATCCACCATCATCACCGCCACCATCACCACCCCTCCGCCTCCATCACCACAACCCACCGCCACCACCCACCACTAATGTCACCTCCACAATTTATTATTTTTATTATATATATATATATATATATATATATATATATATATATATATATATATATATATATATATATATATATATATATATTAGGTGTGAGACCCGTGTATTATATGAGTTGATTTAAAAAAAATTAAACATTAAAGTGTAAACAGAAAATATTTTTAATGTGAAACTTTAAAATAAAAAAGGAAGAAATGTATTTATTGCAATTTAATATCGTATATATATATATATGATATTTAATATTTTACATATATAGTATATGATTTTAATTTTAAAAATTAAAACAAACCAAAAATTGACAAGTGGATAATATTTATTTCAAAAATACCACAAAATGACAAGTGTCAAAACTCATGAGAGATTGACATGTGGCAAAAAAAATCTTCATTTATTAAGGAGGATATATATATATATATATATATATATATATATATATATATATATATATATATATATATACATATAAATTATAAAACAAAGTAAAATAACCCCAAAAAAAAAACAAGGGCAATTCTTTCATTTTACATTATTCCAATAACATTTTCTGCAAACCAAACAAATATGGAATTGCATTCTAATTCATTTCATGTCAGATAAACAGAATATAAAATTAGATTTCAATTTATGTTCCAATTCATTCATAAACATTATGTGAACCAAACTTCACTTTAGATTTAACTACCAAGATATTCACCCCCAATAACCGTTTTCTTAAATGATTTTAGGAAATAACCATATTTTCTTTACTTTCTTTGCAGATAACTATCTATTTTAACAATTGGATTTTTTTTTTTATTTTTGAAGTTCTTTCTTTTTCTCTGAAACATCCCTCATACGAGTGGTTTTTAAAATAGATTAATAAACCAAAATATTTTAAATTTAATAATCCAAAAGTTTTAATGTGCGAAAAAGAGGTCCTAAAAACATCATACAAAGTTAATGTTTCTGAGGATGAATCTACTAATAAACAACACATGGTCCAAATGAACCACACAATATGTCACCTCCAAAATAACCTTGCATTCTTCTAGACATCTTACTTTATGATATTCAATATAAGCATTGGCAAAATATAGTTATGCAATAAAATGTCCAGTGGGATTGACACATTTTAAGTAATGAACCAAACCTCTAAAATTAATTTAAAATCAACAAAAGACTAGATATTTAATAATCTCAAGATTAATGTACTATATACCAAAATACAAAATGGGTTTAATGATTCATACCTCAACAACAAAATGGGTTTAATAATTCTCAATCCAAAATCTAGGGTATAACTTAATCTCCAAAAAAAGGTTATAAGAATCCAATTATCCAAGATAAAGGATATATGAAAGATTGTTAAAATCATGATCATGGTCGTAGGATCATACGATCCTACAATCTTACCTAGGTAAATCAATCTCGATCATTCTAGATCGTTTTTTTGGGTCGGATCGGAGGATCGAATAGTAAGTCGTAGTACAAATCGATCGTAACGATTTACTTTTTTTTAACAAATTTCTAATTATTTGTCGAGACTAACTGTGTGAATCAAATATGAATCTTGTAAGATCCTTTTTGATTTTTTATTGTTAAATTATGTATTAGAGATGCATTTTTCATGTTTTAAATTATTTAATGTTAGCATAATGGGTTACTGGCCAATGGAAGTGGAACATCTGAAAAATCACAACAAATTTAAACTTTTTAAATCAACTCATTTACAAATAAAAGTGTCTACAAAACCATTGTTTTGTAATCATTGTTCAAAACATAGTTTCCCAAGATCAAAAACATAAAATCAGGATGTGTACGGTCACACCTTCGCCTTCCAACAATCCTCAGAAGTACCTGAAACACATAACATAAACGAACAAGCATGCTGGGTCTAATCAGTCATCGGACTGGAATACCCTCGGGTCCACATCCATCGGGTTGGATTACCCCCTCATGGCTCAATCAATCATCGGACTGGAATGCCAACATACAACAGGTCCACTCAGTCATCGGACTGGAATACCAATATACAGCGGGCCCACTCAATCATCAGACTGAAATACCCTCGGGTCCACTGAGTCATCGGACTAGGATACCCCCGGTCTGTTGACTCACGCACAAAACAGTAAAGTCTCAACCCAACCCAGTATGTCGACATATAACAAATAACAAAAATAATCAACAGATAGATAATCATGCAGTCAGGGATCACAGGTAGTCCTACAGATCTATCGGTCTACGCATATCAGCAACTATCATATAATTGTACATATCTATCCCATACTAAGCATATCATAAATCAATGTATAATAGGATATCAATCAAATGGGTCGGCTTTGGTGCCTTCGACCCGTAAGTACAGTGGGGAAAACTCACCTTACAGTCTGAACAATAGCTAATGAGGTCCCTATCCATCCAAATGACCAATTCTCAAACACAATCCAAATATCCAAAATACCCCTAGGTCGAACTTGGTCAAAGTCAAAGTCAAAGTCAAGAAAAGTCAATCCAGACAGAGTACGCCCCGCGTACTTGGCTCATACGCCCCCACGTACTCGTGATCCAGATCAGGGCTCCCTTAGGCCTACGCCCGGCGTACAACAAGCTACGCCTAGGGTACGTAATGGCTTAACAACTTCATTCTGAGGGCGTAATTCCTTAAGTCACTACGTCAAACTTTCATTCTTATCCCTAAATAGCATCCCAAACCATAAAGTTTCCAACTTTATGGTTCTACATGTCTAAATCAAGCACAACAACAAAACCCTAACTTATCTTAACCTCTAAAGCTCTTAATGGCTTCCATGAAGGGATCTCAAGGGTCAATATCATATTTTTATGACTCGAGACATGGAAATACGTCCAAATGGACAGCCCAAACGTTCTACAACATGTCATGCACAAGAAAGGCCATATTTGGGGACAAAAGCTCATATTATCATCAAGTAACTAGATCTAGAAACTTAATCATCAAGGTGGTAACTTTTTACCTTCTGGGGATGGGGAATGAGGCAAGACTTCCAGATCCAATATTGCTTCTAGCTTCTAGGGTTCGCCACCACCTCCTTCCTTCTTTGGAATACACAACACCCTCAAAGTTCTCAAAATGCAATAAAGAGAGCTGGAGTTTGTAAGGGAACGTCTCAAATAATAGAGGATGGGAATTAGGTGAAGAAATATGACTTAAGGATCAATAAATAGGGACCAAACCCTTAAGATTAGGGTTTTCGTCCAGACAGAGCATGCCCTGCATACTCTGGGAGTACGCCCAACGTACTCTGAACGATGGCGTTCCCATAAAGAGGCCTTATTCCCCACGTACCATGTTGGTACACCCAACGTACTTGTGTTTCATACAAAAATACAACAATGCTACTATGGGCCATTTTTCAATCCTTTATTATCCCAAGGGCCAAGATGCAATATAATTTAAATATATGGTCAAAGTTAGAAGTATCTCATCATTGGGATGTTACAATTCTCCCCCACTTGAACTAGACTTCAACCTCGAAGTCGGTTGTGGTGAATAACTCAGGATAATGCTCCCGCATCTCAGCCTTTGGCTCCCAGGTCCACTCGGAGCCTCTCCGATATCGCCACTGAAACTTTACCAAAGGTATCTCCTTGTTGTGTAGGACCTTCATCTTTCTCTCTAATATAGCCATCGGCCTCTCAATATAATTCATGCGCTCATCGACCTGAATATCATCCAAAGGGACCACTGCCTCACCGTCCAACACACACTTCCGCAACTGAGAGACATGGAAAGTGTTGTGGATCTGCCTGACCTCACTCGGAAATTCCAATCGGTAGTCTACCCTAACTACCCTGGCAATCACACGAAACGGACCAATATACCGGGGGCCCAATTTCCCCCTCTTCCTGAAGGGTATCACACCATTCCAGGGTGAGACCTTCAGTAGCACCATATCGTCGATCTGAAACTCCAACTCCGATTGGCCCCGGTCGGCATAACTCTTCTGCCGACTCTGAGCGGTCTGCAGTCTCTGTCTGATCTGTTGAATAAGCTTCATGGTCTAAAGGATTACTTCGGTCATTTTCATGACTTTGTGACTGACCTCCCCGCAACAAACCAGGGTACGACATCTCCGACCATACAAAAGCTCATAAGGCAGTGCACCAATGCTGGAGTGATAGTTGTTGTTGTAGGCGAACTCCACCAGAGGTAGGTAGGAATCCCAACTCCCACCAAAATCTATAACACAGAACCACAATATATCCTTAAGGGTCCGAATGGTCCGCTCACTCGGACTGTTAGTTTGTGGATGTTAAGTTGTGCTGAAATGTAGTCTCGTACCCAGCTCTTCGTGGAACATCAGTTAGAATCGGGAAGTGAACCGAACATCTCAGTCTAATACAATGGAGACCGAAACCACATGCCAAGCAACAATCTCCCGAACATATACATCGGCCAACTTTTCGGTCGAAGAGCTCTCCCGGATGGCCAAAAGTGGGGACTCTTGGTCAATCAATCGATCCACAATGACCCATATAGCATAGAATCCCTTGGCAGTCTTCAGTAATTTGGTAATGAAGTCCATGATGATATGTTCCTACTTCACATGGTAACCTCCAAAGCCTGCAGCTTGTCATGTGACCTCTAATGCTCGTACTTAACCATTCTACAAGTCAAGAACCTCGCAATGTACCAAGCAATCTCCCTCTTTATACACTGCCACCAGTAACTCAATCTCAAATCTTGATACATCTTGGTGGATCCTAGGTGTATAGAAAAGCGAGATTTATGAGCCTCCTTTGACACTATCTGCCTGAACCCACTAGAAACTTGAACTAAAACCCGGCCACACCGGGTCAACAACCCCCGACCATCGGTGACAAACCTGTCGATCTCGCCTTTGATCCTCTCATGTTTCTAGTTCTCCTTCTTGACTCCCTTTGACTATGCCCCTCTGATCAGATCTAAAAGTGGGGAATCAATGGATATATGCATACACATCTCTCTCACTGAAGATCTAGCCGACTTGTGGCTCAAAGCATCCGCTACCACGTTTGCCTTACCCGGATGGTAAAAGATTTTACAGTCATAATCTTTGACCACGTCTAGCCACCTGCGCTACCTCATGTTCAGGTTCGGCTGGTCCATAAGATACCGTAAACTCTTGTGATCCGTGTAGACGGTACAAAGGACCCGGTAAAGATAATGTCTCCAAATACCTGGCACTAGATCAATCATGAACTCAACTTGTCTCTCGAGAGGTACAATGGGTAACAACTTCGGGAATACATCGGCAAACTCCCTAACAACTGGCATATCTAAAACCGAGACTTGCTCCCTCACCCAAGTATCAACCACATAAGTCAGATAACCCGCACACCCATGCTGAATATACCGTCGAGCCTTGCCTGCCAAACAAAACCCTGAACCAACCCTGGTACCCTCTCGATAAATAACCAATTCTCCCCCACTTCGGGTTCGAACTACTACTCGCTGACCCTCGCAATCGATCATGACACCAAACCTGCTTAGCTAATCCCTCCCCACAATCACACATACATCCTCCATGGGAATAGAGATCAGATCAATCGGGTAAGGCACCCCCGAACATCTCCAATACACAGCCCCGACATACACTGGATGCAGAAACCTCGTGTTCGTTGGTGATAGAAACCTGTAACGGACACTCTAACTCCCCAATAGGCATACCAAACTCCCTACTAGATAATGGAGCCTGCTGATGGCAATCCCTCTCAATATGGCCATGCCTGCCATATTTTAGGCATCCAGAAGAAGATCAGAAAGCACCATCATGAAGCTTGTCGCACCTCCCACAAGTGTGACCCCTCTGACTCCCAGATCTAACATCAGCAGCCTTGAACCGCTTTGGCGCAGGCTGTGACTGCGTCTAGGCCTGCCTCTACTCCCTCATTTGGAGCTCCATCTCGATCTCCCCCCGCCTAGCGGCCTCCTGCAACTCCACCGGTGAACCATAGAATTGTGTAGACACGAACTGACGAATATTCTTCTTCAGCATGCTCAAGTACCGGGTCATCTGATGTAACGACTGTATGTTCGGGCTAGACATTTAACGAATTTCGTTACGACTATTCATTTTATTTAAAAAGATTAAAACCCTCGAATAGGATAATTTTTCTTTGTACGCTTTACGGGTTATATAAAAATACTTATTTATTATATATGTGTTATGTGGACAAATATTATAGGTATATAATATTTGTATAAATCTTTTTATAAAATTATCGAAGAGCGATAAAATAACATCTTTTTAAATAGAATATTATTTTGGATAAATAATCTTAAAGAAAGTTGTAGCGGCCCTGAAATCTTACTATGTACGTTATAAGATGTATTTGGTATAAATACACTCAATGGTGAATCCAAGTAGAGAAACAATATTTTTGTGTTACATCCATTGTTCAACCATAATTGTCATGTATATTTTATGATGTTGGTTTTCGATTGTTAAATTTATATAATCGTCAAAAAAATATAATACTAATATATATATATATATATATATATATATATATATATATATATATATATATATATATATATATATATAAAACGAATCAAATCTTTTATATAATGTGGGTCATTTAATTTATTGATATTGTTTATTTTTTAAGAAGAAAAGGGAGTGATTTGGGGATATTTTAAGGCAGTTTCTATACGTACCCCTTCCATGTAAGGGGAATAGTGTTTTGTGTACCTCTCATTGTGAGTGGAGGGGTACTTATACCACAACCTTATTTTAAAGGTTGAACGCTTAAGTGTTTGACTAACCAATTAAAAGAAAATTAAAATTAATAATAAAAAGAATGGAAGTGATAAAATGGTATGTGTTCATCATATAATGCATACATTTGGTAAGGGTACGTGTCCATCATCTACAAATAACTGTACGCTTTCATTTTAGTGTCAAATTTCGAAGTGTACGTGTTAAGTTGTAAAGATGACATATAATGACTAAGCCTTTGATATTTTATGGAGTAACTAATAAGAAACTTGAGTATAAATAGAAGCTATATTCTGTTATTTTGAATCACAATCAAATCATAAGTAATGATTTTAGGAAGAATATGAATAATTTCTCCACCTAAAGTTCCGAACGTTCAAGCGGTGACCGGTAGATAAAGGAAGTGCGTAATGACACCGATTACGAGGATACGCTTATAGAACGAGATAAAGTTTTGGCAATATAATAAGTTGGCAAGCAGTGTTGAGCTTGGAGCCACGATAGTTTCCACTAACTAGTCAAGTGAGTGGATAGTTACTTTCAGCTTACACATAGATATAAGTATTTAAATGCTCAAATGTTATATGTGCTTATTACTTATATTTACAATACTTGTGTTCTACTTGGCTTACTTAGTTGAACCGGTTTTTGATAAAATACTAAATTATTTATTTTATCGTATCTTAAACATATTGGGTAGTGATAGGGTGTAAAAGGTGAAATAATAAAAGGGTGAGGGCGTCCAGGTACTATTGTACCAATGGTGAATTGTCATTTAGCAGGGTATAGATGAAAACCATGAACTATTCTAGACATTCCAATGGGAACACTAACAGGTTCGCAACATGTAGGTGTTAATGAACGATGTGTTCATTTGGTGTACTCTATCCTCCCATGGTTGCGTTATTGACATATATTGCTAAGGAATCCCTGAGGCAACAATGTCTATCGTTGCTCATAGGTGGTCTCTTGAGATCATCATTATAGAACTGGAGATTAAGATTAACGGGAATGGGTAACTATGTTATTTGTTTATGGTGAAATGTATAATTAAAACATAATAATTATATTATTATGATTAAAAACCCTATGTGCTCATCACGCTTTCTCAAGCTTGACCCACTCTGTTTCTTTGTATCACAGGTAGTGACGTAAGAGCACAGGTGTGATAAGTGTAAATCTGGAGTGAGATTTAAAGGAAAATAGGTCATTAGAATAATAAACTATTGTAACGCCTGTAATATTTTGTTTATGCTTATGTTGCTATATTGACCATGACATCTCAAGGTTTTTAACTATAAATGAATCGCATTTCCTCAGAAATGCTTTGATAATGATATTGCCATATTTTTTGAGACAAATTCTGAACTATTACTCTTTTGAAAAGAAATCTTTGATTTGAATAAGCATAAACAAATCGGTCTTTTTTTGCCATGAAATTGGTGATATCACAGTTGATATTAGAAAATTAGTTTAAGCGAACTAGGAATTGTGAGAATTTCTAGAGTTAAACTTAGATTGCTAAGTGATGATGGTGAGGTGTGTGTTTAGTATACTTTAGGTTGGATACCTAAATTAATATTAAATAGACACAAGCACTAAAATATTTTAAGGTATTTGCCTTAATTAATATTATGTGCTAATAGAATCGTTTTATAGCATGCCTAACTTTGAGTACCTTACTTGCTATAATGTGCACTAGCATACTTTAAAAGAGATGCCTTATATGCTAATATGTGCTAAATGATAAACAATATAGCATGCATTAGGTTACTTACCTATATAGATATTACTTGAGTAAGTTTAAGGTTTGTTGTCGACCTTGGTTTAGAAGAGGAATTTTTATGTGTCTAGGATTCTAAATGTTTAATTATTGTATTAGAACTGGCATGAAAATTTTTGAGGTGATAATGAGACTTACGATAGTTAACATAGATAACTTCGTAAATGAACAATCGAGAGATATCTTAAAATAATACCAAGAGAGTGATACCGTACCTTTTGGGTACGTTTGATGATAGTAACTTTGGAGGAGTCTTGTACATGTGAAGTACACTTTCAACTGGTGGGGAGACAAAAATTTGGTGTAATCCATGAAGTCATCCCACCGGTAGGCGTAACTACCGTCGACTAGATTGAAGCAGCGATTGCTTACGGATTCAGAAGAACTGAAAATGGTGATAAATACTTTGACAATATCGAAATTGATGTTGTGAAAGATTTTGAAGAATTCAATGAAGATTAAAGGAAAGTCTAACAAAGTTTTCAGACTCAATAGGCCAAGACCTTGTCTAACGTTGTAATGTAGTATGGAGTTCGAGTGGTGTGTTAAGAGCTGATCTATACCCTATACAGGATGCTCAGACTTAGTATTTAATAATATTGAGTGACAATTGACTTCTATCACATCCTTATGAAATTTCTATAGTGTTTTAAGCCAACTTTAACATACATGATTAGGGTGGTGAAATGAGTCATTGTGTGGTGAAAGGTTGAGTGACTTACTTTTCTAAGTAAGGTAGAATGCTTAGCTAAAGAAGAAATACACCCATAGTATTGCACGAGAAGAGATGTTGTTAGGAACGACAAAGAGCCAAGTTGAAGCTAGTAGAACATGTTGAGATGCAACTAAAATGCAGACTTCCTATGAAGTAGATTTATAATATACACAAATGAGAAGCAAACTTTATAAGATTAATGACTATGTCATGGAAGGATGATATGCATGAAAAGTTACATGAGTTAGAAGATGATACGGGTAGTTGGAGACCGTTTGTCTCCATACCGCTAGAGTAAATTATGGTTTAGTGTGACTTGTAGAGTGGGAACTACCCGGGAAAGAATTTTCGTGAAAAGTTTGGAAGTGAAATTCCTAGAGACCTATGAAAAGTATGAGAATATGCTAAATCAAGCATATGCGTGAGAAGGGTACTAGAAGGCGAGTCTAGGAAAGCGAAGATATGCTTGATAGAGACGCGAAATCCCTAGTTGAGTCTAGGAGAAATTATTGTACGTGCTTATTTGAACACACTCATGTGTGATAAGTTGTTTTGTGATTTTTTTGTATGGTGACGTGGGGACTGCGAAACAATTCATGGGATGAGTATGAGTAGGTATGAAAGGTAGTAGAGGCCTATACTACCCGAAGCACATGACTCGCACTTGGATCGGGAAGAGTCATAAGGTTACTAAGGCATTGGTAGTTGAGTTTGTTTTGTCCGTTTCCGTCATTACCATCATTTCGGTGATGACTAGGAAGATGATTTTTGTTTAAACCCTAGTGGTCATAAAGAATCGAGTCTGGTTAATATAAATTTGCGAAGTGGGTTGATTGGCTCAGAGAACCGCGTCTTGTGTAGTGACTAACTTTATCCGGGAGAATAGAGAAGGAGATGGTCGAGGTAATCAATAGAAGTATAACAACCTTTGTTAAAGTGTCAAGAAACCATTAGATAGAAATGCTACATGGTATGATGTGGTTGTACCACATTAGAACATGAAGGAAAGTTTCTTCTGTGTTAGTATTGACTCATTGAGACAACGATGTAGTTCATTAAGTATTTTTGCAACGTGCAATGGAACGTCATTGGAATATGATCGTTCGATTTTTATACCCGAAGTAAGAAAAGAAAAAAAACTATATCTTAGGTTGAGTCTGCAACCCACGTTGAGAAGGAGAGAGAATATTCGATCTAGGTCGAGTTTGTAACTCAAAAGTTAGGACTAAAGATCCAACAAAGAATGAAGAGCAGATGAAATTTTGAGCACCAGCAACTAAGAAGTCCAAGGGTTTGATACTCGTTTGGAAAGACATAGGAGTTGCAGCTATTGCTTAGGATGGAAAAGGTGACTTGCGGGATCATCATCCAACATTTTTTTGTTGATGATTTCGGGACGTAATCATCCTAAGGGGGAAATAAACGTAACGGCCGTAAGTTCGGGCTAGACATTTAAGGAATTTCTTTATGACAATTCGTTTTATTCAAAAAGATTAAAATCCTCGACTAGGATAATTTCTCTTCGTAGGCTTTACAGGTTATATAAAAATACTTATTTATTATATATGTATTATGTGGACAAATTTTATGGGTATATAATATATGTATAAATCTTTTTATAAAATTATCGAAGAACGATAAAATAATATTTTTTCAAATAGAATATTATTTTGGATAAATAATCTTAACGAAAGTTGTAACGACCCTAAAATCTTACAATGTATGTTATAAGATGTATTTGGTATAAATACACTCGAGAGCGAATCCAAGTAGGGAAACAATATTTTTGTGTTAAATCTATTTTTCAACAATAGTTATCATGTATACTTTATGATGTTGGTTAACAATTGTTAAATTTAGATAATCGTCAAAAAGTATAATAATAAAATACCCATGATATATAACAAGTGTACTTGTTAATTTGTAAAGATAGCATATAATCACTAAGGTTTTGATATTTTACGGAGTAATTAATAAGAAACTTGAGGAGAAACATAAGCTATCTTCCGTTATTTTGAATCACAATCAAATCATAAGTAATGATTTAAGGAAAAATATGAATAATTTCTCCGCCTAAAATTCCGAACGTTCAAGTGGTGATCAGTAGATATAGGAAGTGCATAATGACGCTGATTACAAGAATACGCTTATAGAACGAGATAAAGTTTTGGCAATATAATAAGTTGGCAAGCAGTGTTGAGCTTGGAGCCACGATAGTAGTTAGTTTTCACTAACTAGTCAAGTGAGTGTATAGTTACTTTCAGTTTACACATAGATACAAGTATTTAAATGCTTAAATGTTATATGTGTTTATTACTTGTATTTACATTACTCGTGTTCTATTTGGCTTACTTGGCTGAACCGGCTTTTGATAAAATACTAAATTATTTATTTTATCGTATCTTAAACATATTGGGTAGTGATGGGGTGTAAAAGGTGAAATAATAAAAGGGTGAGGGTGTTCAGGTACTATTGTACCAATGGTGAATTGTCATCTAGCAGAGTATAGATGACGACCATGGACTATTCTAGACAGTCCAATGGGAACACTAACATGTTCGCAACCTGTAGGTGTTAATGAATGGTGTGTCCATCCAGTGTACTCTATCCCCTTATGGTTTCCTTATTAATATATATTTCTAAGGAATCACCGAGGCAACAATGTCTATCGTTGCTCACAGGTGGTCTCTTGAGATCATCATTATAGAACCGGAGAGTAAGAGTAACGAGAATAGGTAATTATGTTATTTTTTTATGGTGAAATGTATAATTAAAACATATTAATTATATTATTGTGGTTGAAAACCCTATGTGCTCACCAGGCTTTCTCAAGCCTGGCCCACTATGTTTCTTTGTATCACAGGTAGTGGCGTAAGAGCACAGGTGTGATAAGTCTAAATCTGGGTGAGATTTAAAGGAGAATAGGCCATTAGAATAATAAACTATAGTAACGCCTGTAATATTTCGTTTATGCTTATGTTGATATATTGAACATGACATCCCAAGGTTTTTAAATATAAATGAATCACATTTCCTCGGAAATGCTTTGATAATGATATTACCATGTTTTTGCGAACAAATTATGCACTATTACACTTTTGAAAAGAATGCTCTGGTTTACGTAAGCATAAACAAATCTGTCTTTTTTTGCCATGAAATTGGGGATGTCACAACTGAGATTGCTCGGAAGCAGCAAACTCAGGGCAAAACATAGCTCTCTCTATGAGCATCTTGGTGATCTCCGTCACCGACTCGGTCCCCTGTCTCAGGTCCAAATACTCCTCAGCCAACCTCTCTCGCTCCACCAATGGTACATATCTCGAACGGAACATCTCATAGAACAGCTCCCAATACACAGCAGCCCTCTACTCAAGGGAGTATGAACTAGTAACCAGTCTCCACCAATCCATCGCTCTAGACCGAAGAAGGTTCAGAGCGCACGTGACCTTATGGTCAACTGGGAAAGAGCAAGTAAAGAAACATCCCTCAACATTTGACAGCCACCACATCGCAATGATATGGTCCTGAACCTCGTCAAACGTCGAGGGCATCGTATTGTCGAAATCCCGGTAGCTGCAACAACCACCAGTGGAAGGCCCTCCCAACGCCAATCCCCGTAGCTGCAACAACTGCAGTAAATGCAGCAGCAGCAGCCACAGAAAGTGCAGTGTATCGGTCATCAAAGAACTCTATCATAGCGGGGTTGAAAGACCCAAAAAAACTCTGGTATCTGCCCCAAATACTAGAACCAACCTCCTCCTGAATGATCTCCCTAACCCAGTCCTTAGTCAATCCTGCCCTATCCATACCACCTGTTCTCGCTCCTGATCCGGATCCTGTCTCAAATCGTCTGGTAACCACCATACTAAAAATAAACCAGAGAGATATCAGATAAAATTCATATCATACTATAGGAACTATTCCCTACAAAATCCTAGGGGTTGTAACTTCCATGTTACATGTACGGGTCCTGTGCTTCCAATAATATGGGCCCATACTACGTTCCACACTTACGCGTATTTGTCTCATGAGATCATCACAACAACCCTAACAATACTCACTGGAATATGCATACACCCTATTCTCACTTCCTAGAGAAAGGCTAAATATCCCTCAATGGATCGGCTGACTCCACATAACTCATCCATGAAACTTCCACCAACCCTGCAGTACTCATGTATGCTAATCATACATAACACTGGATCTTATAGAAAGTTGAATACTTGATTCAACCCTAAGCCCACAACCAAACAAGGGACATGAAATAAGGCTAAATAAAACATTCTCAGGCTATAAAATCTTAGTTATGTACAGTTTTGATGCACACACTAAGCAATTATAGTAATGATGTCAATTCCATATAGGAAAGAGATCCTAGGCTACCAGGCATCATATAATCAGGCAATTCTATCATTTAATTCCTGAAGATCCCTAGCCTATCACTAGCATGTTGTTCTAACATATCATAATTGTTGGGTTTTGAGAACTATAACACTTCCTAAGTGCACATGCAACCCTAAATGCTTTGGATCTATTTTTTTCTCTAATTATACATGCACTTTGTTTTTCCAAAGCATTCACCCTAGCTAGCATACAATTGAAGCTATATATAATCAAAACATAGTTAGGATGCTTACATCTTGAGTAGGATAGAGTTCTTGACCTTTGGAAACTTGAGCACCCTAAGTGTGATGCCTCTAATGGTTCACAAACACCAATATGCAAGAGGAGGTTCTAAGAGAATAAGCTACTTGTCTCTATGGTTGGTGCAACCGATTTTGGTACATGGAGGGGCTATTTATAGTTGTGACAAGTGCTAGGGTTACACTTTGGAAACCCTAATGATCCATGACTTTCCATATTCCTATGATCCGTGGGTTTAACCTCCATGGACTATCCATGGGTTATATTATTGGTTTATCCCACTTACATAATCATGGATCTCTTAGCCCATACTACAAATATCATTGATTTACATAATCAATCCCTCCATATTTAATTAGTCTCTTTTGATCACAAAATTAATCTCAAATTAATTCTTGGACAATACTAATTAAATAACCATATTAATATATTATACTTATAATATATTAATAAATCGTAAATAACCTTATTCTCATAAAACCATCCCATCAAATTGCACTGCTGAAGGCAACCCAAAATGACCATGCTACTATCGGGTCAAGTACATACCGGTTATAATTATGGGCTTAGACACTAAATCCAACAGTCTCCCACTTGGATAAGTCTAATAACAATAGTTGCCTTTGCACTTCAGGATCCGACTTAGCAATCGTAAGCTTCCAAAAGCCACTGTCAACTCTGACCCAGTCAGTGATGCATCCTTTAGATAAGGGATCATATAATCCTCTGTTCTTAAGATATCAGCCGGACAAATACATGGAACAATGTCATACTCATTGTCTAGCAGTTTGTTTCCCGATTTTTGATTCGTCTAACATAGAACATAACTAAACACATCAATTTAGTTCTGACCGGGCCCGACACATAAGTCAAAACTGAATCATCGAGGGGCCCAAGATATCGCTTTTAATCCTCTTAGGATAAAATGGAACAGATAAACTTTGACTCATATGCTTGTACTAACTATTCATTGAATTATACACAACAACACGTTTTATAACATGGAGTTACCGATGCGTTTTCGTACTATCAATGTACAACCAACTCATAGTCAACAACTCATATATCTAGGTTTGAAGATTTATATGATATTATCGTCTCACGATCACTCGTGATAAATTCCATGAAGTGATTCAAGTGAGCGCGGGTTGAATCCAATACTCAAATCTTATTTCAGAAGTACTCATGAATGGTGTAGCAAACCTGTTGCTATGCCTAACTCCTTAGACAATTATACAAGCCAACTCATGACAGTCTTCTTTCATACATACCTCCAAAGTATGATCGACTGTGGATAGTTTGAATAACCTTATTATTATGGAAGTCAAAACATGCAAAGTGAAACACAAGAATAATACTAATCCTATATGGCCCCAAAACTTGTGGGCGTATATAAACACCCTTTATTTAATCACCATATTGATTACTCATTATTCATTGTATAATGTTTTGATTGATCAACTTAATACTTGAATTAAAACAATAGTTATTCCATGCTCCAAGAATGCACACCATGTTTACCTATGGTCCTTGCTTTGTGAAATAAATCAATTTGATTTCCAATTAACCTCATTTCATAATTCCAAAGCTTCAAGTGTAAGAATGTCAAATTCTTGCCACTATTAGAATGTGTTTGTTCTAAACTATTATGCAAAGATTCCTTTTGTAATGTCTAGGTACAAAAACTCACAGATACTTGACCAATGATATTACAAAGTATTCCTTTGGAGATTGTTACAAGACAATTCCACGGAGATGAAGTCTCAAATTCAAAGTACATTCCTTTGAATATCCTTCTTGCATAAAAGTTTCTAACTTTCTCAATATCCAACTCCCATTATGGAAACTTTTCCATAACTGCGATATGACTATCCATTCTTAATAGAATCCAATCTCTTCAGAATTATATCAATATGATCCATTCATTACTATACTTCCAACTATTCATAAGCAACCAATCCTTAGCGAACCTTAGATTGTCCTTGACAATTGTTTAACCACTTTAGTCATATCTGGTTCTAATCATTTTTCCCTCTTAATGCCCTAGGCATTTGGAAAAATTAGAACACATGAATATTATAACCTATGTACTCAATCCTATATTCAAAGCATATGGGACACGATTCATAATGTCTTACATAAATACATGATACTTAACCATTCTTTTGCTATAATATTTCTACTTGCCATATTCTCACAATTCGAACTATGAAGAGGGATGACGTAATCATAATCGAATTGTGAGAACGCAATTAACACTTCCATATATAGAATTTCCTTATGTCGAATCTTTTCAACATAACATTCATATATTTCTTGACTAAATTTGATTAAAATTCTCAATCTAAACTTTTAGAATTGAAATGAAGTATAAGTTCCTATCCCTTAATTATAGCAAAACAATTTTTCAACCTACAAGTTTACTAATTGAAAACTTTGTTTTCTATAATTAACATTGCTAACTTGCAACACTTACCATAATTAATTATGCTCCCACTAGAATAACAATTTTTTTTTGTTACCAGCATAACTTTTATGCTCCCACTAGCCTTGACATGTATCCAAAATCAGCTGGATTTCTAGAAATCAATACTTATTGACTTTCTTACCAAAGTTTAGATTTTTGATATGATATGCTTCGATAAACCTTTATCCATGCTCACACACCTTTTATTAGAAAGTTCATATGTGTGTCTAAACTATTTCAGAACTTACATCAATAAGTTCCGAATGTCCAAACTTTATTTGCCATTTCTCACAATTCAAACTATGAAGAGGGATGTTGTAATCATAAACGATTTTGTGAATGCAAATATCACAATTGCTAACTCTTAAAATCTACTTAGTGAAAGCATTTCCTCACAATCATTTTAATGAATTGGAGAGAAACCTTACGACACTTAGATCTTATGGTGTATGTGTTCCTATCCATGTGAATTTGTCATAACCATAATCACAAAACAAGGTTGGTGACAAAATCCACCACATATGGCCTGAACTTACTCAATCTTAATTTCTTGCTACTTGGCTGCACAAGGGCCTACCATGTCTTCCAAGTTTTTCAGCAGATCACTCACACTGATCAATGAACTTTCACTGACCAAGGTGCTTTTCCCTATGCAAACAATTGAGAACTCATATAAATCACATTCATAGTCAAATTTAACTGAAATGGGTACAGAAACAAGAATATGTCAACATGATAGGTTACAAACCTCAAGTCGTGTGCTAATGATTAATAATAGGTTTATTCTTGATTAGTTCTTAAAACTTGTCAAGAACTTTAAGACTCCCAATGACCTCTTGACATATAAGATTCTCTTGTTAAGATACATTCTTGACAAACATATATTCAAGAGTTAGTGCGGATTCTCATCAAGAATAACACCTCACTCAATTGGTCTTAGTTGGTCTTTGTCCTTACTAGGACATCACAACTTACCAATTTCAAATGTACAAGAGTAAGAAACATTTTACTCTCCATTTGATGAGTGTTATAAACCTTTTTAAGATATGTCACTCAAGTTACAATCTTGGAGTATGACTCTAAGATTTGATTTTCAAACGAAATATGATTCACCTCAATTGATTTGGCCATTTCAACAATTTCCTGATTCCTCTTCTTAGTCATACGAGTGCACTAAGGTGTCCATAGAGGATCAACTGTGATATGGTTTTCCTAATCATTCAGATGATCATAAAACATGATACTCAAGTACTCTCCCATCCTTTTAGATTGGAGAAACTTTTATCTTTCTGCCTAATTTGATTCTTCTGATTCGTCCTGCTATTCATTGAAACTTTTTCAATGATTCAGAATTATACTTAAACTTGTAAGCATAACCATATTTACTAAACTTTAGTAAATCATGATGAATAGTCTTATTGTTCTTTGTAGTGGACCTCACGAGCGCACAACCAAGTGTACCCGATCCTCTAGTCCTTCATTTGTCTCACATATACATGTGAACAAGGAATTAATCTTAATTTCCCAAATATGAAGGTTCCCATTCATCATACAATACAAGTTGCATGATTCCAAGTTTCTATCCAACTGAAACTTGGGTGATGAGAATCTTTCCTTGTTTGGTAAATTTAGACATTACCACAAACGAAAGAATCAAATCCATATTGCTAGAATATACACAAACATCAATTTTTCATAAATGCCATTGCAAGGAGATATAAAATAAGATAAAAAAACAAAATTTTATTTATTTATAAAATGCGGAAAAATTTTCCTTACAATGCAATTACAAATTAAAATTATGCTATTACAAATTTCTAAGCAATCTATCATAACTCTTAAGTAGCAGCTCAAACATCCGATCATCGAACCACGCGATCGAAATCCATATCTTTGCGATCAGATTCAACTTTCTCTTCCTTTAAGTTTCCTTTCTTTTCTTCAATACTACAAAATATCAAAATGTGACCCTGTCACATCATGTATTAAGACTCTCCAAATAGTAACTTAATAGAGTTAGAAAGTGGACTTACCTGAAGTAGAGTTAAACTTTTTGATTTTACCTTCTCTTAGATCTTTCAGATAGTCTGGGCAGCTTCGCAACCAATGTCCCTTCTCTTGGCAACAAAAGCAAACAAATTCTTTTGGAATGGTACACGGAACAATCTCAGACTTAGCCTTTTTCCTTTCCATTTGGTCAACCGGGTTGACAATGGCCGATCCCTTTCCATTGGGAAGAGAAGACTTTTCTGGACTTCCAATGTCTCCATTGTCAGTGTCCATGGAAGTTTGGAGAGTAGATCTTCCAATCAAGTTATCTTTACCATTGCGCCAAATCATTGTTGATTCAGCCGCAATTAGCAAATAGGTAAGATCGATAAGGGTCATGTCGCGATCTGTCATATAGTAATCTTTAATGAACTCACTATATGACTCAGGAAGTGATTGAAGAACCCAGTCAACAGCCAACTTCCTCGAGAAAACGACACCGAATACTCTTAGCCTGTTAATATGTGACTTTATCTCCAAGATGTGAGTACACATAGACCTTCCATCTTGATGTTTCATTGCAAGTAGGGATTGAGTGACCTTGAACTTTTCAAGTCTTTAAACTTGTAGGTTAGGGAGAATGATTGGGGGAGGTGGAGGAAGAGAAGCATGATATTGTGGAATATCATCATCATGTGGAAAGCTTTTTCCAACAGATTCAGGAAGACCATAGTTGTCTGAACTAGACATATACAAGGGATAAATTCAAGTTAGTTGATTTAAGTCCTTAATATAATACTCAAACCAAAATATTAAGGCCAGGACCCAACACAATATTCTACAATTGTAAAATATTTGAAGGTAGGTAAATGACAATTTACCAATTTCCACCAGGAAAAACAAAATAGTTTATTAAGTTTTAATTGGTTTGAAACTCCTAGATCTTTAAGATTCATTGAACTTTTCAATGGCATGTTTAAATTTCGGTGTGCCCTTCAAGTTTGTGACTGGGATGCCTAAGATCACAAACAAGGAGTGAATAACCATGCAAATTAGCTTGGTACACCCAATGTTACAAATCACCTAATCAATGTGCCGGTTAACTACACACGCTCCATTGATCTATGATTAACACCAAGTTACCCTTTGCCACACAGTGTCAGTCCCAGATTAGTGTGTCGGTTAACCATACACGCTCCACTAATGACTTAACAAAGGTGCAAAGTGTAATTTCATGGATTAGCACCATTTCACATTTTTTCTAAAGTAACTAAGATTCGGAATTTTAATAAAAATTTAGTTACTTTATATTTTTATCATTATACTTTTAATGAGGGATAATTAATGTCATATCCTATCCGTTCGGCTAACGACCCTCCCCCAGTTAAGGAAGCAGTGGGTGAGAGTGGACACTCATTAAACTGCCATTTTATACGCAGTAACCTTATCCCCCCCCCCCTTATACACCGACTTCGTGAATGAGGCCTACTAACGGTAAGACTGACTTGTCTTATACATATATATAAGTATTAAACTTTAATATTATAATAGTATAAGGGTAGAATTTTAACTTTTAAAACTCTAGGGTTTTATTTGGAATTAAAGTATTCAAAGGTGAGACTTTGCAAATTCCAGAGCTTGAGGGAAAGTTTTGAACTATTCAAGAAACTTTTGGAATCTATAACATATGAGTTTAATATAGGCTTTAACGAAAAGATTCTTGAAAAACCATAACTTGAGGACAACTTATGGAGTTCATAAAGCTATTTATGGGAAAAAGACTCTTCAAATACATAACCTATGAATTTAATGATCTTTTTAAAAGAAAACTTTTCATTTTCCATAACTTGAGGACAAGTTATGGAGTAAATTAAAGGCCATAAAGACCATCAAATAAACTAACAAGCATGTCAAATAATGTCCATGATCTAGATTAAACTCGTATGAACAAGATAATTCATATCAAAGAAATTTCATGTAATTAGCACAATCATATAAACAAATACAAAACATGAAACTTTGACAATTATCTTCTAAACTGGATAAGCATGATCGTTACCACATCAAAAATAGGTTTATATGTCCAAAAATAGTTTAGGGTAATGATCCTAGTCCAATTCCAGCCTTAAAAGTCGAAAAACTGCACTCTTGAGCACCAACTCGTCAAGTGCAAGAACAAACTCGGCGAGTTGGTTGCATTTGTGCTTGGACTCGGCGAGTCCACTGTCCAAAACAGCAGAAAAATCGTTTTTTTAAGCATTTAACAACAAGTAGCATCAAGTATAATTGAAAACAACCCTAGGCTCTCATACCACTGTTGGGTTTTGAGCACTATAACACTTCCTAAGTGCACATGAAACCCTAAATGCTTTGGATCTATGTTTTCTCTAATTATACATGCACTTTCTTTTTCCAAAGCATTCACCCTAGCTAGCATACAATTGAAGTTATATATAATCAAAACATAGTTAGGATGCATACCTCTTGAGTAGGGTAGAGTTCTTGACCTTTGGAAACTTGAGAACCTCAAGTGTGATGCCTCTAATGGTTCACAAACACCAATATGAAAGAGGAGGTTCTAAGAGAATAAGCTACTTGTCTCTATGGTTGGTGCAACCGATTTTGGTACATGGAGGGGCTATTTATAGTTGTGTCAAGTGCTAGGGTTACACTTTGCAAACCCTAATGATCCATGACTTTCCACATTCCTATAAGTCATGGATTTAACCTCCATGGACTATCCATGGGTTATATTATCGGTTTAGCCCACTTACATAATCATGGATCTCTTAGCCTATACTAAAAAATATCATTGATTTACATAATCAATCCCTCCATATTTAATTAGTCTCTTTTGACCACCAAATTACTTATTGGACAATACTAATTAAATAACCATATTAATATATTATACTTATAATATATTAATAAATCGTAAATAACCTTATTCTCATAAAACCATCCCATCAAATTGCACTGCTGAAGGCAACCCAAAAGGACCATGCTACTATCGGGTCAAGTACATACCGGTTATAATTATGGGCTTAGACACCAAATCCAACAGTCTCCCACTTGGATAAGTCTAATAACTATAGCTGCCTATGCACTTCAGGATCCGACTTAGCAATCGTAATCTTCCAAAAGCCACTGTCAACTCTGACCCAGTCAGTGATGCGTCCTTTAGATATGGGATCATATAATCCTCTGTTCTCAAGATATCAGCCAGACAAATACATGGAACAATGTCATACTCATTGTCTAGCAGTTTGTTTCCCGATTTTTGATTTGTCTAACATAGAACATAACTGAACACATCAATTTAGTTCTGACCGGGCCCGACACATAAGTCAAAACTTAATCATCGAGGGGCCCAAGATATCGCTTTTAATCCTCTTAGGATAAAAGGGAACATATAAACTTCGACTCATATGCTTGTACTAACTATTCATTAAATTATACACAACAACACGTTTTATACCCTCGGGTCCACAGTCGTCGGGTTGGATTACCCTCCTTGCTCAATCAGTTATTGGAATGGAATGACAACATACAACAGGTCCACTCAGTAATCGGACTGGAATACCAATATACTGCGGGCCAACTCAGTCATCGGATTGGAATACCCTCGGGTCCACTCAGTTATCGGAACGGAATACACCCAATCTGTTGACTCACGCACAAAGTAGTAAAGTCTCAATCCAACCCAATATGTCGACATATAACAGATAACAAACATAATCAACAAACAAATATCATGCAGTTAGGGATCACACGTAGTCCAACAGATCTACTGGTCTATGCATATCAGCAACTATCATATAATCATACAGATCTATCCCATACTTATTACATCATAAATCATTGTATAACAGGATATCAACCCAATGGGCCGACCTTGGTGCCTTCGAACCGTAAGTACACTGAGGAAAACTCAACTCACAGTCTGAACAATAGTTGATAAGGTCCCGGCTCTGAATCTCAGCTCTACCCATCACCTATCCATCCAAATGAAAAATTCTCAAACACAATCCAAATACCCAAAATACCCCGAGGTCAAACTTGGTCAAAGTCAAATTCAAGAAAAGTCAACCCAAATCGAGTACGCCCCGCATACTCGCGATCTAGATCAGGGCTCCCTCAGGCGTACGACAAGCTACACCCAGCGTACACAATGGCTTAACAACTTCATTTTGAGGAATTAATTCCTTAAGTCACTACGTTAAACTTTCATTCTTAATCCCAAATAGCATCTCAAACCATAAAGTTTCCAACTTTATGGTTCTACATGTCTAGATCAAGCCCAACAACAAAACCCTAACTTATCTTAATCTCTAAAGCTCTTAATGGCTTGCATGAAGGAATATTAGGGGCCAAGATCATATTTTTATGACTCGAGACATGGAAATACGTCCAAATCGACAACCCAAACATTCTATAGCATGCCATGCACAAGAAAGGTCATATTTGGGTACAAAATGTAACATCCCAAAATTTAAGCCCAAAAATTTCATTTTTGATTAATTAATTCATAAACATTCATCATAAAATATTGTATAAACACGTCATCTCAAAACCAAGTATCATATTTGAACCCACAACCATGAACAAATGTCATATCAGAGTACAATCTCATAAAACACCGTGCGGTAATCATATGTGAGTGTGTGTGATGCCACGCTACACCGGTGGCTCCTTCCCCTTGGATGAAGAGGTACCTGAAACCAAAAACTGAAACCGTAAACACAAAACTTAGTGAGTTCCCCCATCATACCACATACCATACAATACCATCGGTATCTTTCAACCGGTAATCATCATCGGTATCTTTCAACCGGTAATCATCATCAGTATCTTTCAACCGGTAATCGTCATCGGTATCTTTCAACCGGTAACTGGGGACTATTCCACCCCTACCACTAGCATACAATATCAAGATATAAGCACACATTCAGACATATCCGGGTACTGACCTACCCCTTGGTCCTAAGGACCACTATAAGGGAAACTATCCCTATCATGCAACATATCATATAGATATAACTCATAACCAAACGCATACCAGACCAAGATAAATTATCACCAAGACAATTATCTTCAAAATAATCCTCAATGGTGGGTCGGCATTATGGCC
The DNA here is from genome assembly GCF_002870075.4 of Lactuca sativa. Lineage (NCBI taxonomy): Eukaryota > Viridiplantae > Streptophyta > Magnoliopsida > Asterales > Asteraceae > Lactuca > Lactuca sativa. Next base: position 181,315,948 of record NC_056624.2, on the reverse strand, counting down.
TTAGACCCACCCCTACTGGAAGGTAAGTCACCTCGTAGCTGTTGAACTGTGCGGGAATCCTCTGACCGCTGCCACTGCTGCTCCGAAAATCCTCCGGCTAAAATTCCCACAAAACACTTAGTCAGAAACTGACATCTACCCTTAGGGTAAAATGACCATTTTAGCTCTTGACCAAGTCAAAGTCAACTTCCGGTTGACCTGACTCGCCGAGTTGACTCGTCAACTCGCCGAGTCCCTATCCTTCCACCAGACCTCATACCAGTCTCTACTCGTCGAGTTAGGCGATGACTCGATGAGTTTTCCTTCTAAATGAACACCGACTGAAACCACATCCGACTCGCCAAGTTGTATGAACAACCCGTTGAGTTCATCATCAACTGATACTCATGTCCTGACTTGACTCGCCGAGTTGTATGAACAACTCGTCGAGTTACTCTTCATCCTATGAACACGTTCTGTCCTCGACTCGCCGAGTTGATGAACAACTCGCCGAGTTCCATGAAGATTGTCTTGGACTCGCCGAGTTCGTTCAAGCACTCGCCGAGTACCATGAATTCCCAGAACACTTTGCTTAGTCCAGAACGTTGGGTCACTCCCCGGGACTCCTAAAACCCTTCCACACTCAACCGGTCCTTATGAACCTCACTGATATGGGACCAAAGCCCTTGGACTCGCCGAGTCCAGGAAATGGACCCGCCGAGTCTATCACATTCCTTACTAAGAACTTCGATTTCTGATGTACAACACTTAACCAAATGATAGATCCAGGCCCCTAAACTCGATCTAGCACGTAAAGTTACAAACTTTACGTGCATGCATGGGACATTAGAGCTTAAAAGGCTCTAAAATGGTTCTTTTGTTGCATGGGGCCTTCCTTGGTGCAAAAAGCAACCTAGATCTGACTTGTGGCTAACAAAATAATGAGCAAGGTTCATACTTTATACATTCCAAATACTGCAAATAATGAACCAAACTCGAATCCTTCAGTCCCCTCTTGATCCTGCTATGCTCTTCCTTCTTCCTTGAGACCAAAACTCACAAGAATCACTCAAAAAGCCTTAGATCTTTACAAAAATGGCTAGGGTTGCTATGAGGACTGTTTGGGAGCATAAAGGCGGAAAGGAGGCTACATAAGGTCGTTTAAATAGGATGCAAACCCCTGGATTAGGGTTTTTGTCCAAACAGCGGCTACTCGCCGAGTCCGCAACTTAAACCCCGCGCCTCATCCAACTTCTACTCAGCAATTCATTCCTTCAACTCGCCGAATCCAAGGCCAAATATGCAAAAATTAATGAAGATTTAATAACAGAATACATACCAAGAACCAGGTGCTACGAATCTCCCCCACTTATTTTAGACTTCGTCCTCGAAGTCTGCCGCTCGATCCTGAAACAGCTCGGGGTAGTGCTCCATCATCTCACTCACCGGCTCCCAAGTGCACTCCGACCCCTTCCGGTGCTTCCACTGCACCTTCACGAGTTCTACTCTTTTGTTCCTCAGATCCTTCGACTTCCGGTCACGGATCGCCATAGGCCGCTCGATGTAATTCAGGCTGCCATCAACCTGAATGTCCTCTAAGGGTACCACCGCCGTATCGTCCACTAGGCACTTCCATAGCCAAGAGGTGTGGAAAGTGTTGTGGATCTGACTGAGCTCGGCTGGCAGATCCAGCCGGTACGCCACCTTGCCCACCCGGGCTACAACCCTGAACGGTCTGATATACCTTGGGCTCAACTTGCCCCGCTTCCTGAATCGGATGACGCCCTTCCATGGCGACACCTTCAGGAGAACCATATCCCCGACCTGGAATTCCAGGTCTGATCGACACTCATCGGCGTAACTTTTCTGCTGACTCTGAGCAGTCTGAAGCCTGCTTTGGACCTGCTGAATCTTCTCTATCATCTTGAGCACTACTTCGGTGCTCCCCATGACTCTCTGGCCAACCTCGCCCCAACATATCGGGGTCCTGCACCTCCTCCCATACAACATCTGGAAAGGAGGACAGTCGATACTCGCATGATAGCTGTTATTATACGAGAACTCCGCCAACGGGAGGTAGGTATCCCGACTACCTCCGAAATCTAAAACGCATGCCCGCAGCATATCCTCCAGAGTCTGGATGGTCCGCTCGCTCTGGTCATCCGTCTGCGGGTGAAAAGTGGTGCTAAAATGCAGACGAGTACCCAGCTCATCATGAAACCTCTCCCAAAACCTGGAAGTAAACCGCACGTCTCTATCCGAAATCACCGAAACTGGCACTCCGTGCCGCGCCACCACCTCCCTGATATAGATATCGGCCAATTTCTTGGCCGAGATGCTCTCCTGAATTGGAATAAAGTGGGCGCTCTTTGTCAATCGATCCACGATGACCCATATCGAATCCATCCCCCGCGCGGTCCTGGGAAGCTTCGTGATAAAATCCATTGTAATATCCTCCCATTTCCACAGCGGGATATCCAACGGCTGCATCTTGCCGTGAGGTCTCTGATGCTCGGCCTTGACCTTCCTGCAGGTCAAGCACCGCTCCACGTACCATGCCACATCCCGCTTCATGCAGGGCCACCAATAGTCCAGACGAAGATCCCTATAAATCTTCGTCGCCCCGGGATGAATGGAGAATCGGGATTTGTGCGCCTCCTCCATCAGGACCTGGCGCACTCCTCCATAATAAGGGACCCACACCCTACGGTGAAGAGTCGATAACCCTCAGCTATCATAGTCGAAAGAGGAAACTTGCCCCACAATCCGCTCACTCTTCCGATGTTCCTCCTTCATAGCCTCCTGTTGAACCTCCCGGATCCGCTCCAGAAGCGGAGTCGCCACTGTCATCCTTAGACAGATATCCCTGATCGGCGTTGCCTTGCGGCTAAGCGCATCGGCCACGACATTGGCCTTCCCTGGATGGTAGAGGATCTCACAATCATAATCCTTCACCACATCAAGCCACCGACGTTGCCTCATATTTAGGTTTGGCTGGTCCATGAGATATCTCAAACTCTTATGGTCCGTGTAAATCGTACAACGAACCCCATAGTGGTAATGACACCAAATCTTGAGGGCGAACACAACAGCCCCCAACTCCAAATCATGCGTCGGGTAGTTCGCCTCGTGAGGCTTCTGCTGCCTCGACGCGTAGGCGATGACATGCCCTCTCTGCATCAATATCGCGCCCAATCCTGCGATGGATGCATCGCAGTACACAACAAAATCCTTCATGCCCTCTGGCAGGGCTAAAATTGGCGCCTCGCATAATCTCTGTCTCAACGTCTCAAATGCGGCCTGCTGCTCAAGCCCCCAGCGATACACCACCGACTTCTTAGTATGTCAGGTGAGGGGAACTGCTATCTTAGAGAAGTCCTGAATGAATCTCCGATAGTAGCCTGCCAAACCTAGAAAGCTCCGAATCTCAAATGGAGACCTCGGAACCTCCCAATTCATCATGGCCTCTACCTTGGCCGGATCTACTGAAATCCCATTCTGATTGACAAGGTGCCCAAGAAACTGCACCTCGCGCAACCAGAACTCACACTTGGAGAACTTAGCATACAAGTTCTCCCTCCTCAAAGTCTCTAGAACCTCCAGCAGATGCTCCTCATGCTGCTCCCGCGTCTTGGAATAAACCAAGACGTCATCACTAAATACTATCACATACCGATCTAACATCGGTCTACACACGCGGTTCATGAGATCCATGAACGCGGCAGGAGCATTGGTGAGCCCGAAAGGCATCACCACAAACTCATATTGGCCATAACGCGTCTGTAACGTAGTCTTCTGCACATCCTCCTCTCTGACCCTCATCTGATGATACCCTGGACGCATATCAATCTTGGAGAACCAAGATGCTCCCTGAAGCTGGTCAAAGAGGTCATCAATCCTCGGGAGTGGGTTGCGGTTCTTCACCGTTACCTTGTTCAGCTCCCGATAATCTATACAGATCCGATGCGACCCGTCCTTCTTTCTCACAAACAGAATCGGGGCTCCCCAGGGTGACCTGCTCGGTCTAATGAAACCCTTGTCTAACAGCTCCTGCAGCTGTGTAGACAACTCCTGCATCTCAGTAGGAGCCAACCGATACGGTGCCTTGGCTATCGGAGCCGCACCAGGAACTAGGTCGGTCCTGAATTCCACATGTCGTTCCAGAGGTATCCCAGGCAACTCCTCCGGGAATATGTCCGCAAACTCCCGTACCACAGGTACATCGTCCACCGTCGCCCTACCCGTTTCCCGGGTATCCATAACATACGCGACATAACCTGCACAACCCTGCTGGAGGTAGCGCCTAGCTCTCGTTGCTGAACATAAAGTTGGTCCTCGTTGTGGCCTCTCGCCCTGAATCACCAGCTCTCCCCCACTTGGGGTCCTGACCCGCACCAACTGTTGTGCGCAATCGATCACTTCCCTATTAGGGCTGATCCAATCCATGCCTATAATCACTCTATTCCCACGCAATGGAATGGGAACCAAGTCTACTAAGTAGCACTCCTCAAATAACCTCAGCACACAATCTCAAAATACCGTCGATGCCCGCACCGGACGGTCGTCTGCAATCTCTACCTCTAGAGGGCAATCCAACATGCCCGAAGACTCAGAAAATCTCTTGCTAAGCGCAAGAGACACAATCTCTACCTCTAGAGGGCACTGCTGCTAACGCTGCTGTCAATCTCGGGCAATTGGCCCTTTTGTGGCCCCTCTGATTGCAATGGAAGCAAATCAGGTCTGTCATCTGTACCGCAGAGGCGGGGGCAGTACAATCCCTGCCAAAATGCCCCACCTTGCCACACTTATAGCAGCCCAAACCCGGCCCAGTGCGACAAGCTCCCTCGTGTGACCGACCGCATTTCCCACAGCGGTCCCGTCCTGCCTGGCCTTTCGGCCTACCATCAGATCCCTTGGGATTCTTCCCCGAAGCCCCAGTCGTCAGCCTCTCCACTGCCTTCCTCTTCTGGACGTGCTCCAGATCAATCTCCCTCTCCCTAGCCCTGACAATCATGGAATCCAAGGTAGGGCAAGCTGAAAAACTAACATGCTCCCGAACGTCAGCTCGTAGCATGTCGTGGTAATGGGTCCTCCTCATATCCTCATCACCCGCATACTGGGGCACCAGCAATGCCCTCTCCCGGAACTTGGCGGTGATCTCCGCCACAGTATCCGTAGTCTGCCTCATATCCAAAAACTCACTGGCCAGCCGCTGAAGCTCCACAACTGGCGCAAAATCCGCCCTGAATCTGGTCACAAAATCCGACCAAGTCATAGCCTCAACAACCGAGGCTCCCAATGAGTCACCAACAGACTCCCACCAATCCCTAGCCCTGTCTCGCAAGCATCCTTCTGCATATCTCACCTTCAACCCCTCTAGGCAGAAGCCCGTCAGCTGCGCAGACTCAATGTTTGTGATCCATCTCCTAGCAGCAATGGGGTCTTTCGCCCCATGGAAATCCAGCGCACCACTCCCAAGAAAGTCCTTAAAGGACAGTGTGCGCGTACCCATCTGGCTAGACGCCATATCACTCCTGAATGATCGAAGACGATCCTCCATCAGCTTTGATCGACCCAAAGATGATAGGGGTCGACTCAAGGATGCCTCTCGTGATCTCGGACGCGATGAACTCGCGTAGCCCGTCATCAACCTGCTCGGATCCCAAACCCGAGCCCGATCCTGATCCTGATCCGGAACCTCCTGCTCCAAGTCGTGTGGTCACCATACTGAAAACACAAGCATAAAAGTCAGGATCATACATATACTCGTGAGATCTAACACACTCTCCAAGGTTCCCGATTTCATCTAGGCCCTCCTTGATTCGAGTACGGGTCCTCTGCTTTCAGTAGTACGGGCCCATACTACCTTCCATATCTACTCGTGCTTTCCTCAAGGATTTCTTCGAATTCACCAGGTCCCTTTACCGATACCCCTTTCCACTAACCTCATCCTAGGCTTCCCTAGGTCACTCTCTGACCTACTCTCTGCCATCAGCTGCACAGTAGCCCCTACCATTTCCCCCTAACTAACTTGTAGATACTGTTACATATCCGCTCCTTAGTTAGTTGTAAATAGCCAGAACCCCCCCCCCCCCCCCATAGCACAAAGCAAGCAGCATTCGTGCATCGAGTAACCAAATGAAGCATAACCTATACAGGTCATCCTACTGCTGACTAAACAGCCCTAGCATACAGCTCATACAATAGGCATATAAGGCTTCCTCCTAGATCCTTAGCCCTAACTAGCATGCGATTATCAGAATCATATATCACGCACACAAGGCATCTTCCTAGATCCTTAGTCCTATTCTAGCATGCAATTCTGAATCAAGCCATATAGCATAACATAACATGTATGGGTATCTTGGGGAAAACTTACTTGAGCCCGGCCGGTCGCATGCATCACACACCTTGTCTTTCGTAAAATCATTCCGTTTAGATTTTTAGGAAACCATTTTATTGTAAAAATCTTTTAGCCCCTCAGTTTGAGTCCAGACACCCCCGAGGGCGTGTCCGAATCCCTCAAACCAGGGCTCTGATACCAACTTGTAACATCCCAAAATTTAAGCCCAAAAATTTCATTTTTGATTAATTAATTCATAAACATTCATTTTAAAATATTGTATAAACATGTCATCTCAAAACCAAGTATCATATTTGAACTCACAACCATGAACAAATTTCATATCAGAGTACAATCCCAGAAAACACCGTGCGGAAATCATATGTGAGTGTGTGTGATGCCACGCTACGCCTCCGGCTCCTTCCCCTTGGATGAAGAGGTACCTGAAACCAAAAACTGAAACCATAAGCACAAAGCTTAGTGAGTTCCCCCATCATACCACATACCATACAATACCATCGGTATCTTTCAACCAGTAATCGTCATCGGTATCTTTCAACCGGTAACTGGGGACTATTTCACCCCCTACCACTAGCATACAATAGCAAGATATAAGCACACATTCAGACATATCCGGATACTGACCTACCCCTTGGTCCTAAGGACCACTATCAGGGAAACTATCCGTATCATGCAACATATCATACAGATATAACTCATAACCAAACGCATACCATACCAAGATAAATTACCACCAAGACAATTATCTTCTAAATACTCCTCAATGGTGGGTCGGCATTGTGGCCTTAGACCCACCCCTACTGGAAAGTAACTCACCTCGTAGCTACTGAACTCTGCGGGAATCCTCTGACCGCTGCCACTGCTGCTCCGGAAATCCTCCAGCTAAAATTCCCACAAAACACTTAGTCAGAAACTGACATCTACCCTTAGGGTAAAATGACCATTTTACCCCTTGACCAAGTCAAAATCAAAGTCAAAGTCAACTTCCAGTTGACCTGACTCGCCGAGTTGACTCGTCAACTCGCCAAGTCCCTATCCTTCCATCAGACCTCATACCCATCTCTACTCGTCGAGTTAGGCGATGACTCGACGAGTTTTCCTTCTAAATGAACACCGACTGAAACCACATCTGACTTGCCGAGTTGTATGAACAACCCGTCGAGTTCATCATCAACCGATACTCATGTCCTGACTTGACTCGCCGAGTTGTATGAATAACTCGTCGAGTTACTCTTCATCCTATGAACATGTTATGTCCTCGACTCGCCGAGTTGATGAACAACTCGCCGAGTTCCATGAAGATTGTCTTGGACTCGCCGAGTACCATGAATTCCCAGAACACTTTGCTTAGTCCAGAACGTTGGGTCACTCTCCGGGACTCCTAAAACCTTTCCACACTCAACCGATCCTTATGACCCTCACTGATTTGGGACCAAAGCCCTTGGACTCGCCAAGTCCAGGAAATGGACTTGCCGAGTCTATCACATTCCTTACTAAGAACTTCGATTTCTGATGTACAACACTTAACCAAATGATAGATCCAGGCCCCTAAACTCGATCTAGCACGTAAAGTTACAAACTTTACGTGCATGAATGGGACATTAGAGCTTAAAAGGCTCTAAAATGGTTCTTTTGTTGCATGGGGCCTTCCTTGGTGCAAAAAGCAACCTCGATCTGACTTGTAGCTCATAAAATGACATGATACAGAAGCCCAAACCCCCAACCATGTTTGCAAACATGGTTGGCCACCAAAAATGGCTTATAAAAGCCCTAAATCACCCCCAAAGAGGGATCTAACAAAAGAATGAGCAAGGTTCAGACTTTATACCTTCCAAATACTGCAAATGATGAACCAAACTCGAATCCTTCAGTCCCCTCTTGATCCTTCTATGCTCTTCCTTCTTCCTTGAGACCAAAACTCACAAGAATCACTCAAAAAGCCTTAGATCTTCAAAAAAACGGCTAGGGTTGCTATGAGGAGTGTTTGGGAGCATAAAGGGGGAAAGGAGGTTGCATAAGGTCGTTTAAATAGGATGCAAACCCCTGGATTAGCGTTTTTGTCCAAACAGTGACTACTCGCCGAGTCCGGGACTCGACTCGCCAAGTCCGTAACTTAAACCCCGCGCCTCGTCCCGCTTCTACTCGGCGAGTCAGTCCTTCGACTCGCCGAGTCCAAGGCCAAAAATGCAAAAATAAATGAAGATTTAATAACAGAATACATACCAAGAACCAGGTGCTACAAATCTCCCCCACTTATTTTAGACTTCGTCCTCGAAGTCTGCCGCTCGATCCTGAAACACCTCGGGGTAGTGCTCCATCATCTCACTCACCGGCTCCCAAGTCCACTTTGACCCCTTCCAGTGCTGCCACTGCACCTTCACGAGTTCTACTCTTTTGTTCCTCAGATCCTTCGACTTCCGGTTCACCACCATACAACATGTAATGCATATATCTATTCTCATCATATATCAATCTCAATGGTCCAAACTCCTAAATATAGTGATGTTTAGATAAATGGGACTCATGAGTCATGAATATTGTGTTGGAAAATTCGTGTTGACCAATTTATAAAAATCCGTCTATTCCATTTTTTTAACATGTCCAAAATGGATTTATATAAATGAGAAATTAATCCTTAAAGTAAGGGTGTTGGAAGAAGTAAATAAAAGAGTTTAATGGTTGGGAGGAAGAGAAAAAAAGTTCAGGGACCTTTCTTGCAAACATTTCTTTCTTTTGTAATTGAAATTGTAATTAATATTACAATTTAATTACATATTAAGACACATTAACTTTATGATTAATAGAGGCGTTTAATTGGGAGGTTATAGAATGTGTAGTATAAATACAACCATTTGAACACACCAATAAGAATACAAAAACTCTCTTCTTCTCCATTTCATGTTCTTAGTTTTCTTGCTAAAGTAAAGGTAAAATCCAGGGCTATTGAGGGTTCGGGTGGTCTAGAAAAACCACTTCAAAATGGTGTATCTTGGGAAACAAACACCCGGTAACGGGCGAATTTGTTTAAAGGACAATGTGTTAAACACATGCCTCAGTTTTTCTGTTTTCCTGTTAACTTTCACACATTTCGGTAATATTATCTCCTACAATCTTAAACCAAATTCGTTTGTACGAAACGAACTACAAACTGGAAACTTTTGTGATTTTGAAGCACCTTTGGTCATTAAGTAATTAAGACATGTATTTGTAATTAAGTATCTAATTTTCCAGCTTTGGTACTGACTCTATTAAGTACGTAATGAGTTAAGAAGCTAACTTAACTCAAAAACACAATTTACGTGTTGCTGTGAAATGCTATAATCTGTCCTAATCTTTGAAAAATCATAACTTAGTCATGGATACTCATTTTTTGTAGAAACTAATTCTCAAAGTTTGGTATATGATTCTGCTTCGTTTCATTAATTTTGTCCGAAAGCTGTAAACAAATCTAACTAGGGTGAAAAATACGATTTTCACTAACTGGTTAGATTTTGACAGCTATGATACATAGTTTTGTAAAAATTCATAATAAATTGTAGAAAAATCGTGTGCACTTCTGAAAGTAGTCTCTGGAAAGCTAAGAGACGGGGATACTGGATTATGCAATTAGATTGCCATTTTGACAAGTTTTAGTGGGGCTAAAGCAGTCTCACATAGACTGCAATATTTCTGGGGAAAAAACCCTGAAAACTGAAAAACCAGCTTGGTTTTACTTAAAATCATAACATTTTAAATAGTTTTGTTGATAATAAAGTTTTTAGAATTTCCGCATTATAAATCAAGTTTCATAATTGTTGCAATATAGATTTTTAATTATATTGAGTTTTGCCCAAGCAAGAGGCAAACATATTTTCTGGAAATTATAATTCTCAACATTTATAAAGTGTTATGATTTCCAAAGTGACTCCAATGATTGATGGATTGATACGGGTGCTACCTGTCATATGTGTTCAAATAAGGAGTGTTTCAAGAACTATAAAGTTGTGCAAATCTACTATTTTCTGTCCAAGTTGAGGCAGAAAATTATTCTTGAAGTTGTGATTCTAAACACCTAAGTTAGGTTTTTTAAATATTCCAGAAATGGTATCAACTAGAGAAGAGCTAACACTTAAGGATGTGTTGTGCGTTCCAAATATTAGGAAGAACTCGGTCTTTCGATAAGCATGTTTTTTCTTGGGTTTTGAGTCAAATAAGTTTGTATTAAACATAAAGGGCATGTTTATACGCAAAGGTTATTCGGATGGTGGAATGCTTAAATTCTATGTAATGGCTAATAAGCCTAATATCAGCGACGTTAATAACCATTCCACTTATTGGTTTGATTCTTCTAATGTGTGACAAGTTAGACTTAGACATGTTATTTTTGACACATTAAAGTGGTTAATCAAACTTGAACACATCCCTTACATTCATATAGACTCAAAATATAAATGAAACACTTGTGTTGAATCAAAGTTAACATGACAATCATTCACGTCTATTTCAAGGACAACAAAACCACTTAGATTAATTCACACACACACACACACATATATATATATATATATATATATATATATATATATATATATATATATATATGTGTGTGTGTGTGTGTGTGTTTTACATGAAGTTGAATCCATTATAAGGTGGAAATACATATTTAACCACTTTATTGATGATTGCACTAAACTTTGTTATGTTAATTTACTTAAAAGTAAAGATGAAACGATAGAGAAGTTTTTTGTGTATAAAAGTGAAGTTAAGTGTAACATCCATAAAATTCGAGCCAATTTAAAACTTTTTAAATCATTTAAAACCATTCAGTTATTACAGTTTGTTTTCAAAATAGTTTAAACATCAAAGTTCCCAGAAATCATAATCATCAATCGAGTAAGTGTACAGTCGCGCCTTCACCTTCCCGCGGCCATCCGTTGAACCTGAAACAATAAACTGAAACTGTAAGCCCAAGAGCTTAGTGGGCTACCCCCAAAATACCAATCTCATATAGCCATAATCATATCGTATCAACAAATACAGAATAGCATGCATAATGAGCCTTCAGCCTGACTGGACCGCCTCGCAGGGCGTACAACCTATCTGGACCGCCTCACAGGGCCTTCAGCCTATCCGGACTGCTCACCAGTTATGTTGGCATTCAGCACAAAGCAGGACCGCCTCAACCCAACCCCCAATTCACACACATGTGCACATAAATATCATATACTAGCTCATATCATATAACAGTCAAACCGATCTATCAGATCACTAATCATAGCAACATCCCACTAACCAGAATACAGACCTAACTGGTCACTAACATAGCATCATCCTATAACCGAGACACTGACCTAACCAGGTCACTAAGCATATGCATATCACCATCCTAACTACCAGGATGTAAATCTAGTTGATCAATAAACATATCAAGCAAAAACCCAGATACAAATTCGATAAAGGGTCGGCGTTAGTGCCTTAGACCAAGTTGATATAGTGAGGATAACTCACCTCACATTGTTGACTCGAAGATAACTCAAACTTTTAGATCGCCGGCACAAACCACCTATATCCACCATAGAACCATGCTTGTAAATTTCCAATTTCCCAAAATGTCCCCAGAAGTCAACTGGTCAGCCCTTGGTCAAAGTCAAAGTCATCGGTCAAGGTCAACAATCCATGTTGACCTCAACTCGTCAAGTACCCTCAGCTACTTGCCGAGTTCCTTGTATAACTCGCCAACTCGCCGAGTCATTAGAGTGACTCGTCGAGTTCCTAAGGTTTGCGGCCGTAAACTCCTTGGACGACTCGTCGAGTCTCCCTTGCAACTCACCAAGTTCATACATGACCAAAGGTTGGGAAAACCCTAGCCGACTCGCCGAGTCACTCATCTAACTCGCCGAGCCCGCGACAATCTACATAGGACTCACTGAGTTAACCATGAGACTCGTCGTGTAGCACCTGGTTCCTGGTACGTATTCCTTGTAATTAATAATTCTTAAATTAATGAAATTTGCCTTGGACTCGGTGAGTTGAAGGACCAACTCGCCGAGTAGGAACGGGATGAGACGCGGGGACTGAGCCTCGAACTCGCCGAGTCGGTTCCCGGACTCGGCAAGTAGGCCCTGTTTGGGAAAAAAACCTAACCCGGGTGTTTGCACCCTATTTAAACGCTCTAACTTGGCCTCCTTTGTCCCTAACACTTCCAGAGAGCTGAAGAGCGAAACCCTAGCCCCCATTTTGTTCTTGAGAGTGATTTTGGCTTTATGAAGAAGGTTTGGAGCTTAGAAGAAGAAGACGGAGGTTGTAGTGCGCAAGGAGGGGAGGTAGATCCGGAATCTACACTGCAAGAGGTTTCCATTCAGGTAGAAAAGCCCCTACCTTGATCACTAGTTCTTTAGATTCCCTTTTTGTCCCTAAAATTGTGGTTTTCAATCCCTAAAACACCATACTCCTCGTGTTTGTGCTTACTGGTCCGAAAGGACTTCAGATCTAGACCTTATGGACGTATTAGAAGTATAAAGTTTATGTGGTTGGAGTGATTGAGGTCCCCATTGAGTGTATGACCTCATAAAAAGCTTGGATTTGCCTTTTTATGCTTGTAGGGCCATTCATGCACGTAAAGTTTGCAACTTTACGTGATAAGCATGCCCTATGAACATAGATCTATGGTTTTGAAGCATTGCATGTCTCAGATTTGGTCTATATAGGAAATGGGTCAAGGGACTCGGCGAGTCCCAAAGTGTAACTCGGCGAGTTCTATGAAGATGGCCTTAGACTCGGCGAGTTGGATGAACACCTCGGCGAGTCCTATGAAGATTACCTGGAACTCGACGAGTTGTTCTTCAAACTCGGCGAGTCATATGAACTATTACTGAGTAAGAAGGGTTTAAGTGTTGAAGGTCCAACCCCTCGTATCTACATGCGGAATTAGCAATTTAACGTGTAGCAATAGTCCCAGAAACCCAAATCCTCAAGATGGATGCTCTGGTGAGGATTTGGAATCGAGCAGGAGATCTGCTCGTGGGACTCGGCGAGTCGGATCGCGAGTCGGGCCAATCGTCCCATGTAGTGAGTTATGGGTGACCCAGTGAGTGGAAGAGGGACTTAATGAGTTTGTACTGGGTTAAGGAGAGGGACTCGGCGAGTCTGTGCCATGACTCGGCGAGTCCAGTCAACTGGAAGTTGACGTTGACCAAGGAGTTGACCTTGGACCAGGGGTGGGTCAGTCATTTGACTCAAGGGTATTTATGAGTGTCTAATCTATGCTATGGATTTATAGCCGGAGGATTACCGGTGCAGCAGTCAGACGTCTAGCAAGTAGACTTTCAGCAGCTACTTTTCGAGGTGAGTTACCTTCCAGTAGCAGTGGGTCTACGGCCATAAATGTCGGCCCACCAGTAGGAGTTGTATGATTAGATGATTGTCTCTCTGATATTCATTTAGGGTTTCTACTACCTGTGATATGTTTATGTGCTAGTATGATATGCTATGTGCTAGTGACAGTAGGGGAGTTAGTCCCCGATTTACCGATCGATAGGGCCGAAGGGGCAGTCATGCCCAACCATGCTAGATAGATTATGTGTTATGTGTTATATGGTAGTAATAGGGGTGAAATAGTCCCCAACATCCGGTCGAGAGGACCGAAGGGGGGACCAACACCCAGATATGCTTGTCAGTATCCGGTCAAGAGGACCGAAAGGGAGGCCAACACCCAGATATGCTAGCTAATATCCGGTCAAGAGGACCGAAGGGGTAGGTTGGGCACCCAGATATGCCTGACAATATATGTATGATATGTGGTTATATGGTATGTGGTACAGTGGGGGAACTCACTAAGCTTCGTGCTTACGGTTTTTAGCTGTTGTTTCAGGTACCTCATCAGCCAAGGGGAAGGAGCTGGCACGGTAACGGCATATCACACACACGCTCTTGTTTTCCGCATTATGAGACATTCTGGGATTTGTACTCTAGCATTATTATGATTTACGTTTTGACACGAGACATGTTTATCTAAATGATATGGTCGAATGATATTTTGTTACAAACGTTTGCAAACCACTTAATTAAAAATGAAAATTTTTGGCCCGTATTTTGGGGCGTTACACGCCGAGTCCCTTTAGTCCTTCATCCATATAGATCCTTTTTAAGCCATGCTAAGGTTCCATATTGTAGATCCAGCTTCCCAAGGCATGTTTATCACGTAAAGTTGCAAACTGTACGTGCATGCAAAGCTCTAAAGTCTTAAAATGACAAAAATAAGCTTGCAAAGAAGTCTTACACTTGAGGGGAGGTTCATACTTGCCAAAGCTAACAACTTTATGGACTTAGAGACCCAAGAGAGTTCAGATCTGAAGTTGCAACTTCAGATCTTAGCTCAAACACAAGAAAAGCTTCCTAAAATCCACCCAAAAGAGATCTAGAATGAAATGAGGCCAACATAACAGCTTAATACCTTCCAAAGGATGCCAATTGAGGTAGATCTTTGATTCCCACGTGTTCCTTGCGTCTAGTTACTGGTTCCCCAAGCTTTTCTCACCAAAAATCTTTCTTCAAAGCTTAAGACACACAAATGGAACACACTCACACGATTTAAGGCTATGAAGTATCAAGAGGCTGTGAAGGGAGGCTGGGGAGGCCAATGATCCTTTAAATAGGGTGCAAAACCCCGGGAATTAGGGTTTCATCCTCCAGTTCCTACTCGTAGAGTCCCTACTTGGACTTGGCGAGTAGGTCACTTAAACACGTAGACCAACCCGCTGCTACTCGACGAGTCGGGCAACCAACTCGTCGAGTAGACCTTGAAATCATGAAAATTTAACCATAAATCAATACTTTGGGAACCGGGGTGTTACAATTCTCCCCCACTTGAACTAGACTTCGTCCTCGAAGTCTGCTGCAGTGACCAACTTCGGATAGTGCTCCTGTATCTCTGTCTCCGGCTCCCACGTCCACTCGGACCCTATTCGATGCTCCCACTGTAACTTTACCAACGATACCTCCTTGTTCCGCAGAACCTTCACCCTTCTCTCCAGAAGGGTCACAGGCCTCTCAATAGAATTCAGGTGCTCATCGACCTAAATGTCATCCAAGGATACTACCGCCTCCTAATCCATGATGCACTTTTGCAATTGCAAAACGTGAAAGGTGATGTGAATCCCAACCGAACCTTTTCATAAGGTCTATCCTACATGCCACTTTGCCAAGTTGACAAAATCCTGATGATCCAAAGTATCGGAAACTCAATTTTCCTCTTCCTGAAGTGAACCCCTTTGTGCTGACAGGATATTTGTCCCAAAAATATCATACCAAATCAAACCACTAAAACACGAACACTCATGCCTGACCCAATCAGCATCGGGCTTGAATACCAAACATATCAGGTCCAATCAATCCTAGGGTCCGGTCATCCTCATGATAGAATACCCTAGACTGGAATACCTCTATGAATATAACTCGGGTCTACTCATAACTTAAGATCCAAGGATCTATCCTTGCGTCTCATCCACCATCCTTAGATTTGTCACAACCGAGTGCAACTCCCCCGAATCTTCAACAATCCATCCAATCTAAACGCGCTCCTACAAAAGGCATAACCAACACAATCCCTATGCCCACGCCCTATGACTGGAATACCCTTATGTGGTCCTCGGCATAGGTTTGGATTGCCTCCGAGCCCACAACATGAGTCTGGTATGCCCTCCTCGGCCCTCGGCTCATGACTAGAATGCTCCTAATGACCGATCGACACTACTATCGTCACTTCAGTTTCCCAACACTTCGGTCCTGTAGATATCCACTTTCCTCTGCCGCTCGAAGGGCCTACTCAACGCTCCTCTCATCAACACACAACATACGATTCAAAAAAAACTTCTACCACACATGAATCCCAAGTCATAAACCTATTTCAACTCTTCTTACTACCATATGATGTTTCTCAGACGAAGTTGAAACCTCCCTGGTCCCAACTTGTCCGCCCACTACCCAAAACATCGGACACCTCACCGATTACTGGACCAAAAGACACACACAAACAACAGTCCCACGCGTCTCCCGAAAAGAAAACTGACTGGTTGGACTTGCTTCCACGCCCTGCCATCAACTTCTGCTAACATAATGAAGGTTACATGACCCACGTCAGCCTCATCTCCTACCTGGTCTTCAGCAACCCATCTTCTCCTCAATTCTGACACGCTGTGCCTCTTTCACAGATGAAACCAACCCAAAACACCTCACAGTAACTCAAACCATCATCAACATACCTACCACTACCGGCCAACCAGCATGACACTCATATCTAACCCATATCACACCTTCAGGTTGGAATACCAACATGTCTAATAAGTTCACTTATCGAGTTGAAATTATTAGAGTTTGCTGGCCTACCGTCTCAACCCTACCGCTCCCCTTGAGCCTCCATGCCTACAACTTTCAGTCGGCCCGCACCGGGTATCTTGGCCTACTGCATAAAGCAGGACCGCCTCAACCCTATCCAAATGCCATAGACGATCATGAGAAAGATCTGACCCGGTTCCCAGAACCTGAATGATAGAACATTCTAATCCCAAGTCTTCCTAAAGCTAAAGAATACCCATTTGGATCTACTCACAATCCCCAACTGGAGTATTACCCGATCCAAGAAGATTAATCCTATGAGACACTCTGAACTGATGATATCACCAAGATCCTCTGTACTCCATCTGATCTCTAATAACAACTTTCGATCAAACCAAAAATACACCGGAGTCTTCAGCCTACTCTGGGGACAGACCTGTTGATTGCTATAGCATAACAACATACTCAATACCCACACATAGATCTACAAACACATATAGAGTCTTCAGTTTGACTGGACCGCCTCACCAGACCTTTAGTCAATCTAAACCACTCTCAGAACCTTCAGCATGTCTGGACCGCCCCTCAGGGCCTTCAGTCTGTCTGCACCGTTCTAAATTATTGAGTATCTCCCTGGACCAAACCTTCTGGTGATCCTTCCCATGCAAACTGTTCTCACCCACTTCGGGTTCCGAACTCCTGATACATTTCGTGGACTCTAACTCCGGCCTAACCCTAGGCCTCATGTCGATTGTCCACCCTCTCAAAAATCTGTGTTCTGCCCCCTGACCCGTGTATCTACCAAATACACTGATTAACCCGCACACCCGTGTTGAATGCACTGTCGAGCCCTAACAGCTAACAAAACCCTTAAACTATCAATCCAAAAATCCTCAGAGTCAAGCACACCCTCGACCAAATACACGAACTGAACTAAATTCCTGACTAGAACTCCAACCTGGTTCCCCAACTTCTGCTATCAAGCACCAAGAAGACGTCTTTCTTATGTTGGGACTTTTTTCCGAACCCCCAATCAACACAACCCTCAAACCAAGCAGCCACTAGGGCCTCCATTCTCCCTGTCGGGTTGTGAAACTTATCCCCATTTCAAAACCTCTCCCGCTCTGCATCCCGGGGTAACTCTCCCCAACTTAGATTCAACTAAGCCTTCTTAATACATGAAAACTGGAGGATTCCCAATCCTCCTCACTTCCCAACGATCGACCCGATGACAACCAACTCTTTCCCGCTAGTGCTCCATTACTATCCAATCCCAATTGATCAAACACTTTTAAGAACCAGATGAACACTTCCTGAACCCCAGGGAAACCGATAGTCACTAATGCTTGGATGACCTCACACTCAAGTCTTGAAGACCACAAGATAGATGCTCCAACTAATAGCTCGGCGACTAGCTACTTCCCTTGGCGCTTTAGTCTGTCAATCACTAACGGTTGCTAAAACCACTGAATCTTGATAATGCTGAATAACCCTTCTGTGGGACCCTATCCGCAGACCACCCACATAATTCCCATTTTCCAAAGGTGGTCCAAACAAGCTTCCCGTTCTCGGGATCTAGAAATCATTCTCTTCAGGGTTCGCACCCTGACTCACTTACCAGCTCAAACGTCCACAGCTGAACTGCAGTAGCTGAAACAACCTCTGCCCTAAACCAGGCTACATACTACTCCCAAGACATAGTCTACAATCCTAAAAGTGCACTACGTCGCATAATCAATCCTGCTTGATACAAGAGATCCAAGGCAAACCGGACCTCACAATTACTTATGCCACATCGACCCACCTACGCTCACCAGCGTTGAAGTAATGTTGCCTGTTCCTACAACCAACTGACCCCGAGCTGGAATACAACTTGATCCTGGGGTCACAAGCCTGCTCACTCCTTTAAGCTCGAAAAACTGAGAGGGCACAATCCATGCCCTACAAAACGACAATCCAATCCCTCAATTAACCATTCCACTTCTAGCTGTAAAACCCCCATCTGAACATAATCATCACTCCTTTTCGGAGTTCCCATGACTCACATTCTGGCCTCGAGCAAACCCCCGAGCCTCAAATATAGAAACTCACGTGCTAGCCTCTCCCAATCAACCCGGGGAAGTATAACAAGTACGGATCATCTTCTTAATCCCAAATAACTGCAGCCCTCTGCTCTTCATAATATGTACTAGTAACAATTCCCGGTACCGAAAAGCTCGAACAGCTCCTCTCCCTGTCGTCGTTACAGTTGCGGAAGCTGCGGCGGCAGCCGTCTCAGCAATGGTTGCATGGCGCTCGACAAAATACTCAACCATGGCAGTCTTGAAAGACCCAATCATCTCCAGAATCTGTTCCTAAACGATCTCGATCACCTCCTCCCGGATGATCTCCCTGACACGATCCTCTGACAATACTGGCCTATCCTGGTTTCCAGCTCTCAATCCTGATCCGGATCCGGTCTCAAAACGTCTCGGATATCCCATACAATAACAGGGAACCAACTTCCAACTAAACCCCATGGGTTGTGACTTCCTTTCTACGCATATGGGTCCTGTGCTTTCAGTAGTAGGGGCCCATACTACCTTCCACACCTACCCATATTTGTCTCAAGTATCACCACAACACCCTAACAATATACATATACATAGCGAGTGCTCAATCCTTACTATTAGAGGACTGCTAAATATCTCATAACTGGCCTACCGATCCCACACAACCCACCCATCCATGAAACTTTCACCAACCCTGTAGCACTAGTGTATGCTAGCCATACATAACGTTGGACCCTATAGACTTTCAAATATTCAATCCTACCCTATGCCCTCAATCAGATAAGAACAGAACACAAGGCCACATCAAACATTCTCAGGCTATAAGATCTTAATTATGTATAACCATGATGCATACACTAAACAACTATAGTAATGATGTCAATCTCATATGTGTGTGTGTGTTTTACATGAAGTTGAATCCATTATAAGGTGGAAATACATACTTAACCACTTTATTGATGATTGCACTAAACTTTGTTATGTTAATTTACTTAAAAGTAAAGATGAAACGATAGACAAGTTTTTTGTGTATAAAAGTGAAGTTAAGTGTAACATCCATAAAATTCGATCCAATTTAAAACTTATTAAATCATTTAAAACCATTCAGTTATTATAGTTTCCCAAAATGTCCCAAAATCTAAATTTCCAATTTCCCAAAATGTCCCCAGAAGTCAACTGGTCAACCCTTGGTCAAAGTCAAAGTCATTGGTCAAGGTCAACAGTCCATGTTAACCTCAACTCATCGAGTACCCTCAGCTACTCGCCGAGATCCTTGCATAACTCGCCGAGTCACTAGAGTGACTCGTCGAGTTCCTAAGGTTTGCGGCCATAAACTCCTTGGCCGACTCGTCGAGTTTCCCTTGCAACTCGCCAAGTTCATACATGACCAAAGGTTGGGAAAACCCTAGCCGACTCACCGAGTCACTCATCTGACTCGCCAAGCACACAACAATCTTCATAGGACTTGCTGAGTTGACCATGCGACTCGCCGAGTTGACCATGCTACTCGTCGAGTCCCTTCGGTCCTTCATCCATACATATGCTTTTTAAGCCATGCTAAGGTTCCATATTGTAGATCCAGCTTCCCAAGGCATGTTTATCACGTAAAGTTGTAAACCTTACGTGCACGCAAAGGTCTAAAGTCTTAAAATGACAAAACTAAGCTTGCAAAGAAGTCTTACACTTGAGGGGAGGTTCATACTTGCCAAAGCTGACAACTTTATGGACTTAGAGACCCAAGAGAGTTCATATCTGAAGTTCCAACTTCAGATCTTAGCTCAAACACAAGAAAAGCTTCCTAAAATCCACCCAAAAGAGATCTAAAATGAAATGAGGCCAAGATAACAACTTAATACCTTCCAAAGGATGCCAACTGAGGTAGATCTTTGATTCCCATGTGTTCCTTGCTTCTAGTTACTGGTTCCCCAAGCTTTTCTCACCAAAAATCCTTCTTCAAAGCTTAAGACACACAAATAGACCAAACTCACACAAGTTAGGGCTATGGAAATTGGTGTTAACCAATTTATAAAATAGGTATTTCCCATTTTTTTAACATGTCCAAAATGGATTTATATGAATGAAAAATTAATCCTTAAAGTAAGGGTGTTGGAAGAAGTAAATAAAAGAGTTTAATGGTTGGGAGGAAAAAAAAAGTCTAGGGACCTTTCTTGCAAACATTTCTTTCTTATGTAACTGAAATTGTAATTAATATTACAATTTAATTACATATTAACACACGTTAATTTTGTGATTAATAGAGATGTTTAATTGGGAGGTTATAGAATGTATAGTATAAATACTAGGACTATACAACCATTTGAACACACCAATAAGAATACAAAAACTCTCTTCTTCTCCATTTCATGTTCTTAGTTTTCTTGCTGAAGTAAAGGTAAAATTCAGGCCCATTGAGGGTTCGGGTGGTCTAGAAGACCACTTCAAACTGTTGTATCCTGATAAATAAACACTCGGTAGCAGGCAAATTTGTTTTAAAGACAATGTGTTAAACACATGTCTCAATTTTTTTTGCTTTCTTATTAACTTTCATACATTTTCGTAATATTATTTCCTACATATTTAACATAAAACATAACCCTAAGCTTTTGTCTATTATACAAATCTATACATAGTGAACCATCATACTAGCAACATAATGGGCAGTTAACCTCATTTACACATATAAGGGCGTTCCAATAATGGGATCCAAGTCAAACCCAAATCCCAAAGTGTATGTACAAATAGGATCCAAGTCAACTATACATGGATTTTTATATGAAAATGTAATTATTTGTTATTTAAAATGTTACTCATTATTTGGCATTTAAAATGAAACACGTTTAAGTAAAGTTAATTAGCAATACCAGTTAGAAATTACAATAAATTGAAAAATGAATTAACTAAAAAGTATATAAAAATAAGTCTTATCCTACCTTATCAGGGATGAAAATTTCACCCAACCTGGTGAGGAACTCGGTTGACCGGCCCCATTCGGGGATGTGTATTCCCCGCCAAAACGGGTACCGGGTACGGGGCTGGGGATCCTCATTTTGCTA
Source organism: Lactuca sativa (assembly GCF_002870075.4). NCBI lineage: Eukaryota > Viridiplantae > Streptophyta > Magnoliopsida > Asterales > Asteraceae > Lactuca > Lactuca sativa. Next base: position 181,294,190 of record NC_056624.2, on the reverse strand, counting down.
AAACTGGGGATGGGGTCGGAACCAGGTATAACAATCCCTAACCCGTCCCGCCCCCTATTTTAATGATTATATATATATATATATATATATATATATATATATATATATATATATATATATATATATATATATATATATATATATATATATATTAAATTTGAATTAAGTCCACTAAAATGAATTGATCTATATTAAACCATCACAAATAGAGTTTGTATATCAAATTATTGTCCGAATTCCAAGAGTTCGTTAATCATCACTTCGTTCGACGATCTGTATACCAAATCGTCACTTTTCGTTTTGATGGTTGGTAAACTTTATGATTGATGTAAAAAGAATATGATTATTGCATTTAGTTTTGATCGCTTATTAAACTTGGTTTTTTTTGTGTAAGTTGAGTTTATTATTTTGATAGATTGGAGATAGGTTGGGGATAGACTGGGAAATATGCCAAAATACAAAGAGGAGGGATTTAATTCCCTTCATTCATCGGGGATGGAGACGGGATTAGAAACTTGGGGATGGGGACAGGGATGGTCAACCCTGCTCCTAACCTGTCCCATTTCCATGCCTATACCCTATACTAGAAACAATAGTTTGTATTTGATAAATATCATTCTCGAAATTAAAAAGATAAACATATAAATAGGTTTTAGTTTGATTAACTATAATAATAATATAAAATTAAAAGTTATGTATGATCACCGGTGAATATATTAAGATGATATTGTTCAACATAAATATCTATCACCATATTATTTTTTATTTTATTTTGCTAATTACATTCGATCAATATAATAGTCTTTGTTTTTGACCTTCTAATAAATTTATTTTATGATTACAACAATATTTTGTATTAACTATTTTTATAATTATAATAATAATAATTTAATGATAATGACTTTATGAACACATTCATACGTTGCCTAATATATATCATAAAGTTTCAAAACTTAGACAAAGAAATTATCCGTGCAAGAAATGACAAAAGAGGACAAAAATTTCCACGTGGTCTATTGTGAGCTGGATATGTCCTGTCTTTTAGACATTTATTAATTAATAAACCCCTCCATAAATCCACCGACACTCCATTTCATCCTACCAAATCATGGTTTACCGTTAAATATAATTTAATAATTTATTCGAAACGATTAAAAAAAATCTGTAAAACATAGGCTAACATTAACATGTATCACTTTTATAATTAAACAAATTTTGAAAATAAGTCTTAATTACTTATTGGAGAAAATAAAACTAAACCCAATTAAGAAGCTAGTATTCGTTGGATTGTCAAATTATATGTAACTTAAATAGTTCTCCTGTTGCCGACGCAACCTGTGGCTGTAGTTGTCCATGGCTCCATGCTCATTTGCTCTTTACAACTTTTCTAATATTTTCTTTCTTTCAATTTTAATAAAAAGAGAAGAATCACAAAATAAATATCAAAACTCAATACTATTTATTACTACTACTACTAATAAATGTTTAAAATATGATTATCAGTCTTCCATTTAATTTCAAAAATAAAGATGTCGTAGTAGATGGTTAGTATATTATTGTGTGATTTTTATATATTTACAAACAATTGTTTACAGAAATATATATATATATATATATATATATATATATATATATATATATATATATATATATATATATATATATATATATATATATATATATTACTTTTTTTTCAAATTATATTAAAAGCAAACATAAAAAACTACAATTATACATTTATGTATGTACAATGTTTTCAAGAATTCCAACAATTTGCTATAGAAATTATGTGTGCTTGTTCCAAGAAAAAGCACATCGAATATGTCATGCTCAAGATAGATGGTTTTCACCAAATGAACATAATTTAATAAGAGGTGGTTAACTGGACATAGACTTTCTATTTTAATAACGAATCGTCACTGATTTGTGAGAGAAAGCCCGCTCTACTCTCTTTTTCTCTCTTACACAAACACGCTCGCTCAAGAAAACGGGCTGGAAACGCAAACGGATCTAGTAAATCTTGGAAAGCAGTAATGGATTACTGCTTCAGATCTCTCACCAGAGTATCAATTTCCACCATTCTTCTCGCCATATTGCTTTCTTCATTCAGTTTCACTTGCACAGGTATGCATCTGCTTTACATTCGAGTTCTTGAAGTTTCCAGTTGCCATTTTAATCAATTCGGTTTCCGGGTTATGCTTAATTCAATAGATTTGCCCATTATTAATCAAAGACTAGTACGTTACTTGCTCGATTGACTGATGAGTGTAGGAGATTTCACAGACTTGCTAGTATAGTATATTGGGGTAGCTGATTAATGTGTCCTTTATCAGATTAGTTTCTCCTTTTGCCAAATTAAAAAGATTCGATCTTTATTGATCGAGATTTATAGCTCAATACCTTAACTGAATGAGATTTCAATGATCGATCAATTTAGTGTAAGAAATCGGTACATCGGAGATGAAAATGGTTAGAGATCTCATTTCCATTAATGGATCCAGTCGATGCAAATACTTTTGTACACGAAGATCTATAAATCTTAATTGAATGTTTGATCATCTTCTAATCACTGGATAATAATAACGAATTTCTCCAAGTTTGCTGTGCTTTTCAAGATCAAAAACTGACTCAATTACATAACTTTTCATGACCCTTCTTTTTCCTTGTTAAATTTCAGAAGCCTATGATGCACTCGACCCAAATGGAAACATCACAATCAAGTGGGATATCATAAGTTGGACACCTGATGGCTATGTTGTAAGTATCAAAAACAACTTCCTTCTCTCTTTAAATCTCATAATCGATAATTAATTAATTACCAATAACACCCTTACAATTGATGCAGGCTGTTGTGACAATGTATAACTTCCAGCAATATCGGCACATTTCACCTCCAGGGTGGACATTAGGTTGGACATGGGCTAAAAAGGAGGTGATATGGAGCATGATGGGGAGTCAAACCACTGAACAAGGAGATTGTTCAAGATACAAAAGTGCACCACCACATTGCTGCAAGAAAACTCCAACTGTTGTTGATTTATTACCAGGAACCCCTTACAATCAACAAATTGCAAACTGCTGCAAAGGAGGTGTCATCAACTCGTGGGCCCAAGATCCCAACAATTATGCCAGCTCATTCCAGGTCAGCGTGGGTGCAGCCGGAACCACTAACAAAACTGTCAAACCGCCCAAGAACTTTACCTTGCTTGCACCCGGTCCAGGCTATACGTGTGGGCCCGCTGTTGTTGGTAAACCAACAAAGTTTATTACTCCAGATGGAAGAAGAGTAACTCAAGCCATGAGTAAGTATACTGTTTCTTTTTTATTTGATAGGCTTAATGGGTTAAGCACTTAAATATTTGGATGTTTCTTTTTGACTGTTAAGCAAGTATTGGCTTACTGTATTAGGCAGCTATAAAATGACCAACTTACCCCTGTTTTTGTGCTGGTTTGGCAGTGACATGGAACGTTACATGTACATATTCACAGTTTCTTGCTCAAAAAACTCCCACTTGCTGTGTATCTCTCTCTTCTTTCTACAATGACACAATCGTACCCTGCCCAACCTGCACATGTGGATGCCAAAACAATATTACTCACCCTGGAAGCTGTGTAAAGTAAGTAAGGTTACTTCTGTCATTTTGTATGTGGAATGAAAAGCTTAAGATCTTGCTAATCTAACCCTAATATTTTGAATTGTTTTTGCAGCCCAAACTCACCATATCTAGCTTCAGTTGTTAATGGGCCTGGTAAGAACAGCTTAACACCTCTGGTTCAATGCACTAAACATATGTGCCCTATTCGAGTTCATTGGCATGTGAAGCTTAATTACAAGGAATACTGGCGTGTGAAGGTCACCATTACAAATTTCAACTACAGGATGAATTACTCTCAATGGAATTTGGTTGTTCAACACCCCAATTTTGATAACCTTACTCAAATTTTCAGCTTTAACTACAAACCATTGACTCCTTATTCTTCTATAAGTAAGTTCACTTATACATACATTTTGATTATAAGAAAGTTGTATCAATGATTCCGGACTTATTGTTTTTGAATGTATACAGATGATACTGCTATGTTGTGGGGTGTTAAGTTCTACAATGATTTTCTGAATCAAGCTGGACCATTGGGGAATGTTCAATCAGAGTTACTCTTTCGTAAAGATAAATCAACATTTACATTTGAAAAGGGTTGGGCTTTTCCAAGAAGAATCTATTTCAATGGTGATAACTGTGTGATGCCACCTCCCGATGCATACCCTTATCTCCCAAATGCCAGCTCACGTCTAAGCTTCTCGTTATTCAGTCTATTGATGGGGTCTTTGGTCTTTTTCTTTTCCCTTGTTTGAGGTTTAAGTAGCCCTTGAAGATTATCTGCATGTGGTTCATCTTAAACAAGAAGGTTTAAGTGTGTAATGTGGGTGAATTCACCTGTTTGTCAATGTTGTGTTACATTTTTATTGTGTTGTAGAATAGTTGAAGTTATAGTGTTGCTTACAGCTGTATAATTAAAACCCACAAGTGATAATTTAAAACAGATATTCAATTTTGGTTATGTTGTGCTTGTTATTCGACATTTGAAGGTTATAAATTATGTTGTAAATGTATGGATAATGAAGCGAAAGTCAGTTTATCTGGACATGTTCTTGTATTTGTTGTCACTTGTTCCATTGTTTGGCTTCAGTAGCAACTTTGGACAACATATATGTTTGGATTGTATTCCTTTGTTATATTGTTTTTGATAGTCCAACTCCAGTATTTTACTCACTAGCCTTTCCAAGTCTTGTTTTGGATTGTCCAACTTCTGCTTAGTAGCATGTTTCTTGACTTTGGATATCGAAGATCTTTGAGGACATTTACATATTAGAAGTCATACTCAATTGATTATCAAGACAATTCAGTCCGAACCTACTGATGAAAATTAGAATATATTTCTTCTTTTACATTTAGTTCTAGTTTTAAAAAAAAAAAAGGCCAACTCAATTTACTAGGAAAAAAGTAAACCTAATTGGTAACAAAGTTTCATGATTAATTAGTTTCTACAACTACACATTGATTTCCTGAGGCAAAATAAACCTAATCACCTAATAATGTATAGAACTCCCCTTCTGACTTGATTGGGACTCCCGTCGATTAACCCTAGTGAGTTGAGTGACAAACACACACACACACAAACATATCCACAAACATACACACATACATACATACCTACATCATATTGGTTTGTTCTTAGGCCATGGTGACTACAACCAGGGTTCTAGATGTGGTGGTATGTTTGGATATGGTTCATGGTTACGGTTGTCTTGATTGCTATGTTTGGAAATGGTTCATGGTTTAGAAATAAGAAGTATGTTGCTGTTGAAAATCATTATTATTAGTATTTCAATAATTAATCTTGAAATTAATTATTAGATAATTCATAATGTAAATAATAAAACGAACTTTTTATTATTAACATTATAAGTGGGTAAGTTACCAAATTTTACTGCAAACCGAACTGATTCTTCACAATTAATTCGATTGTATGAAAAGAATAGAAATAGATTGTTCAATATAAAACAATCAATCAAAGCAAATTGTTTGACGAATTCTTATATGCACATACGTGATTCATGTCCTTATAGGTTTCTACGTAACGTAAACACTTTTTTTTTTTTTTTTTTTTTGGGGGGGGGGGGGGAATAATTATGATATATCAATTGATCAAATACACGACACTATTGTTCAAGCACAGTACAATTATTACATGTTTGTAATATATATATATATATATATATATATATATATATATATATATATATATATATATATATATCAATTTTTATAAAATATGTAATAGTATATATATTGTGTGTATGACACATAGGTCAATAATGCATAATAGCATCCAATATATATATATATATATATATATATATATATATATATGTGTGTGTGTGTGTGTGTGTGTGTTGTTTGTAATAATACAATAATGTAGAATAGTATGTGTAATTGACTAACAATAGTTAGTCATATGTCGTGTCCGTAAAATAATGTCTATATAAGGATCATTGATCCTACGAAATAAAGAAGAGCGAAAATTTATGAAATGAGTTTACTCTCAAATTTGTCTATTGAAGTTTCTAACTTCTTAATAGCAGTTCAACTACCCTAAAAATATTATCCAAATAATATCATCCAAGAATTCGGCAATAAAACGAATATAATTCGAAAATCACGATCAGGTATCCTCGTATTTATCATTTTTAATACTAGAAATAACTTTTATTTTTTTATTTTTATTTTGAAAATATATTATTAATTTGAAAAGCTATTGTATTTTGAGAAAATTTTGGTATGAGAGCTAGATTATAATGTCCATATCTAATAAAAATATATGTTGGGATGGGGGTGGGAGGATATATGTTGGATTGTGTTCATTTTTTATATTGTTTCGGAATGTCTTTGATTTATTCACTATGCTTCCCAAGTCTTGTTTTGGATTGACCATTTATGCTCTTAAATCATTCAGGAGTTCAACTCAAAGTTCATACATACGGCTCAAAATGGGCTGAAGTTGAACTAACACATAAGTGACCCCGAGCTTGGTTGGGATTGGGACCACTCGGCCATTTACCCCCATAGGGCCCTATGTCCCGTATATTTCCTGAAATTGTTCATTAGGTCATATTAACCCCTACATAAGAAGTTAAAAATCCTCAACTCTTACAAAAATCTCACAACCTAGATTATCCTATTCCACAAAAGGTACACGATCGTCCCCAGTCGAACATCATATGTATACCAAGATTATACATCATAAGCCGTGAGGCACCCTAGGCACTAGTAATAAGTGATAACTCTAAAATACACACCAATTAAAGACCCCAACAACGATCTGCTAATTCATTGCTACATTGGTCGCACTACCAAACACAAAGTTTGTTTTTTTAATCACATTAATTCAACCTGAGTAGTTCGAAGTTCATCTGTACCACCTGTGATCCATATAATATTTTTTTTATTCTGATTAACTTCGGTTTTGTTCTTCATAATTCTTCTCTCAAGATGTTTTTTACTATTTCTAAAGCCAATACTAAAAGCAAGAAAAGATTGTTGTTTTCTAATGAATTTCACAAAGTAATAGTACATATTCAAACACAAAACAACAAGAAACCTAGAGCTCAAAATGAGGAGAAGGGTCAAAATTTCCATAATTATGATTCGGGTAAAATGAACAAAAATGTCTAACGTATCATCAATCCTTGCATTGTTTGAGTTCCTTCCTCAGCAACCTTGTTGGCTTGAATAGTTGTTATTACATTTGCAACATTACCCTGAAAAACAAAATATAATAATTTACATACTGATCACATAAATCAGTAGACAAGTTTGAATTATATAAGAGCAATTTTTTACCCTCCATGTTGTCAGCTTTGTTCTTAGAGCTTCCCATTGAGACACCCCAAACACACGCTCACTGTATCGGCTACACATACCATGACTCAAAAAATTAGTAATTATAATTTATAAACCATATATTTTATTTTCTACACACCTCACTCTAATCACTTGATTCATTTGGTCGATTTTACAATCAATCAATTTTGCAGCGATTGCCTTCACAACCCATGATTCCACCTCATCTTCCTCTATCTGAAGAGAGTTCTTGATTAAAGAATAAGGAATTTGACCAGATTCATTAGAAGCAAGATCCACAATTGTCATTAACCTCATCTTTGAGATACAGTCTTCATGGACAAGGCCTAAATCATGCCAAAAATATAAATATGAAACAAGAACAAGGGTAATTTCGTCCAAAATTTTAAATCGGATACTGATAATCACCGTAGCTTTTCAGTAATTCCGAATTTGTTGTATAAAAATCCAAGTATGCGTCCAATCTTTTGACCAGAAATATCTTGAGAAGCTCAAAGACTAATGCATACTTTGAGTCTTTCTCCAGTTGTGCTACAGCTGGCATCTCAAGCAGATCACACTGCATGATAATTAAACAAAAAAAAAAAAAAAAAAAAAGATGATCAATTTCATTTTCATCACAAAGTATAGTTTGATTTTCCAATAGTAAACCTAAGTACCTGAAACATGTCGGGTGCTTTCACAAATTCAATAATGGTGTAAGCAGCTTCTTCTTTCGCCTCGTTTATATCATGTGCATCATCACCAGAGAATGTTGCCAGATACTTGGTTAGAAATTTGAGGTTTTCTTTGGTTGAGCTGAAATTCCATTTTATTGAAGAAATAATTTAGTGAAGGTGGATTGAGGAATTTATATCGATTTGTGATTGATACCTCTTATGTTCCTTCAAGATATTAGAGATGGCAAGAAAGAGTTGTCTTTGATCATGGAGTCCAAGATTCCATTCCTTCAATAGGGTGTCTGTATTTTTAAATGAAGGTATGATGTGATCCATGACCTTCCCATTGGCTGCTACTTCAAGAGCCTTCATGTAAACAAGGAACCTTCCATAAGGGTTCTCTAACATGTTGTACAGATTGAACAAGCTGAAGAAATGTTGGAAAGATTAGCATGAGATGATGCTTTGTGCAAAGGGTGTAAAAAAAATAATCTGAGCTTACATCTTTAATCGGAGTGAAGGCTTTTCATTTGGTTGTTGGGCAATTTTTGTGGATATGAGCTTTGAAATCTCTAGCGACTCATCAAGGCTTTCGGGCTTCTTAACAAGATTGCAGATGACAGTGAAGATGCACTCAAGATCTGAGATAACAACAAACAAATGGCAGATTAAGAAAATGATTTTCAGAAAACATGTTTTTGAGTGTATCCAGAGTTAAGTATCTAAAGAACTGGTAAACAAATGGTACTAGTGGCATGGCATCTCAAAATGAAATGCATTTCAGAATACTAACCCCTACATGTTTTTCATAGAGAAAGATATGTACAATGATAGTAAAAAAAGAGTGTAACAATGAAAAGAGAATAAACCTCACAGAATTAATCATGAGAAACCAACAAGCATAATAAAGAGACAAATAATGACGATGGAGAATCAACAATTCAACATCTCATCTTTATAACCAGTACAGCTGAGTGCATAAGTGCATTATGGGAGTAGATAGTAGATACCACTTTCAGTAACATAAAACATGTTTATAAAAATTGTTGGAATGTGGTATTCTGATTTCAAGCTTCCATCAAAATTAGAATGTAAACAGCATGTAAAATTGTAAACTTACAATACTAAGCAACGATAGCAATTCAATAGTCTGTATACTAATCATGGTAACATGGAATGTATGTAATCAGAAAAATCAAGCATTAGATTGAACTTAACCTTTTTCTGAAGCTTTAGAAAATACTAAATCAGCCGAAGTAATCATTAGTGAAGCCAAATCCAACCATCTGCCAGCAATCATGCATTCCTGGGCCTCCACGCACAAACTAGTCACTTGTGGTTCAGCTACCTGAGCCGCAATTCAAAGAATTTCAACACAAATTGAACAAGTAACCATAAAACTCCTACATGCTTAAATATACTACATTTTTCTATGCTATTCCGCGTTAACGAAAACCAAATCGACAGAAAACTGCTTCAGTTATTTTGGTGAAATATGCATTTTGTGGGTTGCAATAGATTGGGTTTTCTAATACCTCAGGACCGGCTTCAGCCCAGGCCATCTCGGCGGTGAAACGCACAACGGAGAGGGCGGGATCCTCCTCGGATGTAGGTACGACGGTCGTCATATTTGGTGGCGTTGATAGTAGAAACTGCTCTCTGCAATTCTTGCAACTCGTATCTCTACACTCAGCGCAGCAGAAAGCTACCAAGCTACGAGTTGCGCGAAAGATAAAAACCCTAACCCGGAGTTCAAGCAGTTACATCTGCCTTAGGCCCTTCAGGATTTAATAACTACACTATACCCCCCCTATACTTGGACGACTTGCACATTGAGTGATAAATAAACTTTTCAAAACTAGAAACAAATCAATATAGAAAAATCTTTGAATTCTTAAAAGTAAAATTATAGTAGTAACTTCTAAAGACATAAATTTTCTTTGTATGATCAAACCATGGTGCCATATGGTAACTGCGGAATGAAACAAATAATGGAAAACATCATTTAATTCTTACAAACAAATGTTGTTTGATTGACTTCATGTTTGTTGGAAGGATCGAGTCATTACATAAGAAATGTCATTTCTTTAAAACGCGTGTTTTTGAATGATGCTCACCTTATTTTTTTCATTACTTGGCTCCAAAGAATGATAGTTGTCACATTACCCTTTTATTGATGGGTTATAACTCATCAATCGCATCATAATCATCTCAGCACTTCCACAATCCAACAATTTTATCTAGTTAAACAGTTAGGTAATATTAGGATTGGTGAACCTGCTTCGGTAGAAGCTACCATATTATTTTATCGCTTCCAATGGAATAAGTGAGCTCATTTTAATATTCATCATCAATGAAGTGTTCGATATGAAGGGATATTAATTAAAAGGTATGTGTTGGTTTATTTCCGATTTTCTTTGTCATGTGATTTCCAATATCTCAAAAAAAATCTCTCTTCTTTGTTTCTTGTAACTATGCTTTTTTATTTTTTCTGTGATTCTCTGTTTGTTTCTATTCCTTCCCTTCCGTTTGCTTCTTGCTTTTGGTTGGGTTTTTGATATATTAATATATTTGTTGTTTCCAAAAAAAAATTAAGGTCATTTACACAAGCTTCGTTTTAATGAGTAGATTTGTAATTTTACAAACATAATCATATGAATGAAATGCTTCAATGAAATACTTTCTTTAACAAATCTATATACATGTTGTTTAGTTCGTATTGGTTATGGCAATCAATTATATATATATATATATATATATATATACCATTACATATGATACGATTGTTTTTATGAAATCTACCGTGATTGAGGTTGTTTTTAACCTCCCAGTCATACTTGTTTTGGCAACCTAATGAAAGGCATTAATATCCTGTCTCATAAGCTCTCATATGGAGGGTGCTAAGGACATCTACAATGCATTGAACTCATTAGAGTTTAATGGATTGACGCATCATCGTTCTACTATCCATACAACTTGACCAAAGTTTTCCTATAATGCATTAAACTCTATAAAGTTCAATGAAACATATTTATAAAATCTAATTTAAGATATATTTAATAATTAAAAAGTTTAAATTTTCTCATTAAAACGTTCAATGATCATTGAACTCCATACCCATTAATTGCCAAAATGGCATCTCACAGTGGTAGAGTTTAATCCATTGAATGTTAATTATGCATGTCACTTTATTTAACTCTCCCATTTAATCATAAAATGTGGATGCTCTGAGTAAGATTAAATAAATGATAAAGTTAGAATGCAAAATTGATATTAGAGACAATGTTGAGTTCAAATATTTGAGTAATTTGATTGGAGTTTATGTTTCAAAACCCCAATAGTTATGGATAGAGAGACCTCGTTTAGTTACAAAGAATACATGGTTTACTAAAAAACACCATTAGTAAAAATCAAAACCTTTTTAAAATAACCATACCTCATTAAAACCCTCTCATGATTTTTTTTATAATAGTGCATGTTCTCTTATTTAACCAATTCTCATCCATCCATAACCAATCTCAAACAATATTAAACTCACTAATACAGTTTGGACAATTAAATGATCAAATAGGTGAAATTATGTATAGGTTCCTTTTATCATTTAACATTTATATTTGTTGGATTTCCAAGGATTATTTCGCCGATTCTCCTCAAATAAATGGGCTTACAAGAAGGCAAATGTGACACCCCGGAACTTCTACATTGTTGACCTATTCAATACTATCAATGTTAAACTCGTTTCAACTATCTTTTAAACATTGTTTGAGTCTGTTTGGATGATCTAAAGCCTTGTACAACCAAAGTTTGACTTAGGGATGGGTTGGTTTAAGATCTAGGGTTGCAAAAAGGCCAAACACTCCCTCTGGAGGAGTGTGTGGCCACACACATGAGTGTGTGGCCGCACACCCATTTTCTATATATAGATGAGGCTCCTTTACACTTCATTTCCCCTCTCCTCAACCGTACACACCTCTCTCTCTCTCTCTACTTGTATCAACGACAAACACTTCTAAGGCTTCAAAAACGTAAGTATTACATCTTTCTAGCTTGCTATACTTGAAAGACTTCATGATTTCAGCCTTGATTCACCTTAAAGTCGACCACTTTAGCATGATCATGAAGGGGTACGGCCGCACACCTTCTTGGTGGCCTCACACCCTAGTCTATTGCCCATCTAGGCCTTAAAACTCATGTTACACTACATGGGTGGAACCGCAAACACTCAGGGTTACTAGATCTGACCCTAAATCATCATTTTTGCGTGTTTTATGAGTGTGCGGCCACACACTCCGACCACACACTCTTTTGTGTGGCCTTACACTCCCTTCATACAATCATATGTGATTGTAACACTTGTCCCAAGTGTTTCCTAGTCCCGTAGGGTGTCACTTATCATGATTAGTTGTATTATACACTAATTATCTCCATACATGCATCATTATATGTTAAATAGGGTCCGTTTGTGCTCGAAGTTGCACTTGACACTCAACATCCCTAACGATCCTACATTCGAATCACACGTCAAACGGTGAGTTCATACCGCTACATTTTTTCTTGTTTTTAATGTTTTCAAGGGGGGGGGGGGAATACAAGCCAAACTCAAAGTATTTTATTAAGTTTTAAACTTATTAATATAGTTAATGATTTCCATGTTTAATAACATATTCAGATATTTTATCCCTTTTTGTAATATGATTTGGAAATTTAGCTTCATCAGAAAGGTTTTTATAAAGCATTTTCTATATCAACTCTAATAAACTATAATGGGTATAGTTTGGGATAACACTTTAGGCAGTCTCTACCAAATCAGACTTCATAAATAGATATGTATAAACTATGGCAGATTTAGTTTATGTTATATATTTTTCTCAGGAGTATAAAGTACAACTATTCAAGAATAATTATTGTTTTATACTGTTTTCCCGCTAGTGAACTAGATTATACCGAATTATGAGGCGCTACTTCAATATTGTACCCTTAGGTGTACAGGGATAAATCCTTTTAGTATACCCAGAGTCTCCTGGAGGGAGAGCGTGAGATTTGTGAATAGATCTATTCGGGACTGACAATCCTACACCAAAATTGCTAGCTACAGCTAGGCAGGCATGCCTGTGGTGAACAAATGTTATTTAGCTTAACGCCTGAAGAACGTTATAAAGGTCTCTCGGTCATATCAAGTATGGTTATACGACTCGCAAATAAGTATAAACTAATTTTGGTTTACGGACTTTACTCTTCATTGTTTTATTTTGAGTAATAATACTATTTTCATAAATACACTGATAGTAATCAGGGGTCTCTAAACTTGCATCTCTACCTCTAGGACGGACAAACTGTTTTTAGGGAAAATATAGGATTTTCCGGGGATAACTCGGCTTTTCATTAACGTATTTGTTTTTACATGTAACCAACGGATATTCATATTCATTCCACGACTCCTTAGATTGTACATACCTTGTATGAATCGGGAAGTCATGAAAGGAATGGGTTTTCAAACACGCTTTTTATAAGAAAATATAAGATTTTCTAGAGGAACACTTTTCAAATGGATCAAAGAAACATTTTCTACCAAAATTAAATGCTTACGAACTCACCAGCTTTATGTTGATATTCTTTCAAAACTGCTTGTATTCTTAGGGGATTAGTAGACAGGTACTTACAGGAGATTGGAGAAGTCGGAGCGTTAGAGTCACGTCTTTCTATTTTACTTTGGATATGAACAAAACTATGTACTAAGACAATGTAACCCTTATTCATATATGTATTCAATATTTGGTTGTGTTTACTATGCTTGCTATGATACAGTTATTGTGATAATACGCATGACGTCCTCCACCCCATAACGTTTCCGCCGTTCCGGTTTTGGGGTGTGACAACAAACAAGTTCATGCTGATGTGCAATTTATACGCTACCATTTTAAATTTATAAACCTAACCTACTTAACTAACTAAGCGTTGTTAGATAGAGTACTGATGGGTTTTACATGCATTAACGCAAATAAATCCTTAACACTTAAGGGTACATGCAACCTAAGGATCTATGCCATAACTCTATTTAAGTAATATTGTATTGAGTAAAAAAAACTTTATAAACCCTAGGTTAATTTCAAATTTAATAAAACAAAAGTAGGGTTTACTTACCTTTTAGTTATTGCAGTACATAACTAATTAAAACCTTCTCGAAAAACTCTTGGAAAAAAACGCTACAAGTGTCGTACCTCTAATGATTCGCACCCAAACCCTAGCAACCAAGGAGCTTGAAAATAGATATGAGAAAGGAGGAATTTTGGCCCTGGCTTCTCTAAGAAAGCATTACATGAAAATCAAACCCTATACAGTTTTATATAGGTGATAGGAAGTGTAACATCCCAAAATTCAAGGCCAAAAAGTTCATTTTTTTAAATAAATCATAGCATAAAACCATTGGTATAAAAACATTCATAATGATATCTCATGTCACAACCAATGTGTCGATAATCCAAAACATGTCCCCATAAAAACCATTTTGTCAAAAGTAAAATAAATCAAAGTACATTCCCATGAAGCTCCATGAGGAAAACGTGTGTGTGTGAGTGATGCGCTGCTACACCGCTGGCTCCTTCCCCTTGGACGAAGAAGTACCTGAAACCAATACTGAAACAGTAAGCACAAAGCTTAGCGAGTTCCCCCATCATACCCATAGCACATAATCATCGATATCTTTCAACCGGTAACCAGGAGCTACCATCCCCTTCAGTATCTTTCAACCGGTAATCGGGAGTTACCCTCCCCTTTGGTATCTTTCAACCGGGAACTATCCTCCTTTTCGGTATCTTTCAACCGGTAACCAAGAGCTACTCTCCCCTTTGATATCTTTCAACCGATACCTGGGAACTAACCTCCCCTTCGGCATCTTTCAACCGGTATCTGGGGACTATTTCACCCCTATCCCTATTACATGTTACAGGTCATAACATATTGGTTTCATAATAACATACATAAGCATACTGAGTCACATAATGACATATCATAATCATACTACTATACATGCATGGGTTTTATCCACCCCTTCGGTATCTTTCAACCGGTAACCGTCATCGGTATCTTCCAACCGGTAACCAGGGCTAGTGTGCCCTACTACTACTGAACACATTCTCAGCACACACACACACACATATATATATATATATATATATATATATATATATATATATATATATATATATATATATATATAGTAACTAGATAATTATCACAAAGATAACCATCTCAATCATAGTCACCTACTGGGCTACTGGTGGGTCGGCATTGGTGTCTTAGACCCACCCCTACTGGAAGGTAACTCGTCTCGTAAGGCTGACTGCTGAAAAGCTGATCGATAGATGTCTGACTACTGCTCCGGTGATCCTCTGGCTATAATTCCCATAAAACACTTAGTCAGACACTGATAACTATTCTTAGGGTAAAATGACTATTTTACCCCTGGCCAAGTCAAAGTCAAAGACAAAGTCAACTTCCAGTTGATCTGACTCGCCGAGTTGGGCCTCCAACTCATCGAGTCCCTACCCTTCATTTGTCCTTCTTCACACTTCTACTCGTCAAGTTTAGCAATGACTCGACGAGTTCTCCTTCTACAACAACCTCGAATGAACCTTCATCCAACTCGCCAAGTTGTATGAACAACTCGTCGAGTTCATCCTCGTCCTACAAACAAGTCCTGTCCTTGACTCGCCAAGTCCTAAGAACAACTCGTCGAGTTCATCTTCAATAGTTGGGAGATTGCCTTGGACTCGCCGAGTCTGCTCATGCACTCGTCGAGTCCTATGAACTCCAGGTCTATGGCTAAGTCCAATGCATTAGGTCACTTCCCCGGACCTTCTAAGGCCATCCTAACACTCACTGGGTTCCTTTGAACCCTATTAGAAAAAGGGAAGTCAAGCCTCGGACTCGCCGAGTCCTAAGAACAACTCGTCGAGTCGAGGTTATCCAAGTCTCATTTCTTGATTTATGATGTACAACACTTGTCTAAATGATAAATCTAGGCTCCTAAGATCGATCTAGAACGTAAAGTTACGAACTTTACATGTATGCATGGGATTATGAGCTAAAGACCCTAAAAGAAGCTTTTGACTTGCATGAGGCTTTCCATGGGTGCAAAGGCAATCCCTTTCTGCCTTCTAACCCTTTAATGAGCCTGGATCAGAAACCTTAACCCCCACCATGCTTGCAATCATGATTGGTCACCAAAAATAGCTTATAAAAGCCCTAAATCTCCCCAAAAAGGGATCTAATACAAGAAGGATCAAGGTGTCGACTTTATACCTTCCAAGAACTGGAGATGATGCACAAGTTTGACTCCTCTGGCCAACCTCTTGGTTCCTCAAGCTTCTCCTTCCTTCTTACCACCACAAACCACCAAGAATCACTAAAAAGGCCTTAGATCTTCATCAAGGATGATTAGGGTTTGATGTGAAGGGGTTCTGAGAGCATAAGGGATGAGGGAGGCTGAATAAGTCATTTAAATAAGATGCAAACCCTTGGATTAGGGTTTTGTCCTGCAAGAGTCTACTCGTTGAGTCATGCCGCTGACTCGGCGAGCCCGCCACTTAACCCCCGGGTCCAAGTCGCTACTACTTGACGAGTTGTCCATCAACTCGCCGAGTCTGTGACATCCCCAAATTTCACGGCCAGAAAAGACCGGTTTGTTTATGCTTTATTTTAAAATCAGATTAATCGTTTAAAGAAAACGGTTGCGAAATTTGTTCCCAAAACAAGATATGATAAAAAGTTATCAAAACATTTCTCAAAGAGAATGTATTTTCATTAAATAATAAAACCTCGGGATGTAATGTTCCGATACAGATACAGAAGCATAAACAGAACATACATTCATTTACTCTAGTGATTTACATCTCCTTTAATCTCTCAGTGCAAAGCAGCTTCGTATCGATACCTGTGATACAATTAAACTGAGTGGGTCAGGCTTGGGAGCCTGGTGAGCATATAGGGTTTTCAACCCACAATAATATAATTATTATATTTAATTATCAAATAATCAATCCAATTAACCACCCCCTTTATCTCCATTTATTTCTTAAATATTTATCCTAAGAACCGATTACCCTTCTCCCATTCATTCCTAAGGATTGCCCTAATGAATTGGCACAAAGTCTAGTGCTGCCATGGTTCTTGGATCACCTCTGGTGAACACGCAATTCACAATAATTAATGGACACCTAGTTTAAGAACACCTAAAGAACATTTAGTTCCAATATTACCCAATGAACCTAATTATCTAAGGAACATAGAGTATGAAAGCTCTTAATTCAAACAACGTGATAATAAAGTATATCTCGATCCTGCAAAACCACTGATATTATGAACACATATTATATTTCTAAAACAACATATCCCATCCCGTCGATCCCCACATACTGACCCTATACAATGATCTTACGAGATCTAGTCTAAGGATTCGATATGAATAACAACTGACGAAGTTGCTTCGGAAATTCCCTGGCAGCAAACGAGGATCAATAAAGACATCAAATGAGGGGAATGGAATAAGTTTCACCACGAACCTTCGTTCGTAAAAGAAAGAACCACAAGACATTTTAAGTCAGGGGTAGTTATCCAGATAACAATGCCTAGGCGTGGTCCGACTATCATGAGGTATTATACCCCCAGACTCTACCTATCCCAGCAATATAACACCAGACATACCTAGCAGTGGTCTATTACCGACACACTTTATTATGTAGTCTACGAAGTTCCCTTAATTACTTTGTGAAAGAAAACGCTGACATATGAAGCTCGGTCGATAACTTCATAAAAGAAACGCTGACTCCAAAGCTCTCTCAAAATAAAAGTATGGGGAAATACTAATAGAGTATTCTCGTACGCTCCCGTAACCGACACACAAAATTGTCAAAAAGACTTTGTACAAGATAGTACTTCTTGCACGTTATAGTACTCTGGTATGCGAAAGAATCGTACCTGAGAACATAATAGTACCCTGACACAAGCAGCACCTAAGACACAGAGCTTTGAAAAATACTTCGTACATAAAATGTACTTCTGTACGTAGGACGTACTCCACCGATCATCAATCTCACCCCACACGTACTCTTAATAAGAAACTACCCAAATCCCAATCCTAATTGAACTAAACATCCCATTTAAGTCTTAACCCATCACTAGGCAAACCTACAATGTTTTTAATCATTTTTTTTTTATACTATCTTCGTTTAGGAAACGCTAACTAGTGTATACTTAACACAAGGTTTTTAAGTAATAGTATCATATATACACATCTTAAAACATATTGAACCATATCTGATTCGCACGTTGTATATTATCAAATATATCTAACACGTATTTCAGACAATGACAAATATTTTACATACATATGTATATTTCATATTATAATCAATACTCGTATTTAAAATCACGATTCCTAAAAGGGACTATACACATGATACCTTATCGAATGAATACGTAGTTCTAAAATACATAATCCGTACTCCCGGATCTTAAATTTTCCTCATTACCTAATCCATATTCCTGGAGCTAAAACTAACCTCTTGATCTGATCCATACCATTGGATCTAAAACTAACCTCCTGCTATGATCCATACTCTCGGATCTAAAACAAGTTTATCTCTTTGTCGTTTTATCTCATGGTCCAACCCACCTTTTATCACCTACCAACAACCTCATCTACTCATGTTCTACCCAACATATTTTTAGATACAAAATACATATATAGTTTAACTCATTAAAACTTATATAATTCATCCATTCCACAATCATCTCAAATAAACAACAATATATTATACACATAGCACGTATTTCATAGCAAATACTTAATATTTGTGTGTTAGAAGAAAGTGACCACACACTCACCTGATCAGAAAATGATCGGGCAGCACTACGACTTGTAGAAGTAGTATCCTTCGGTGAAACTGTGATCTCTTCACACACCGGACTTCTCGCGGGTAGAGCTTTGGCTCAGAAACTCTTTTCTTCTCGGGATCTTCAGGCTTCGGGACTTGCTTCGGGTCTCGGGGTTGATACCGGGGCTTCGGGATATTTCTTGCATGCAAATCGAGGTAAAACGGGAGAGAGAGGAGAGAGAATGAGCAACCAAACTCAGCTGGCCCTTCAAATCTATTTATATAGCAAAATTGGCCCTTTCCACGTCGTGGAACCTTTTTCCACGTCGTGGGCTTGGTCGTCATTGCATGCGTCATCGCAAGTTGCATCTGGGGGACTCCCAGAGGTGTCAGAAGACTTGCCACGTCGTGGCACTGCTTGCCACGTCGTGGTATCTGACAGTTTTGGGGTTTCGCGCCCCGAACTTCAGAAACTCATAACTTTCGCATACGAACTCCGTTTTCTACGTTCTTTATATCGACGCGTAGGTAAAAACAAGATCTACAAGTTTCATTTAGACTTTGTAGGCTAATTTTGACTTTATTTTTAATATATTATAAATATATTACTTATATATTATCTTTAGTAGGCCGGGACAGGAAAACTCCGTTCGAAATTCATAACTCCTTCATCTGAACTCCGTTTCCGTGTGTCTTTTTATCGTTGGACTACTATTGATGAGATATTAAATTCTCATTTAGAAAGTTTTGGCTAAATATCACTCGACCTCAATCTCGAGTTTCGGGCTGCATACTGCTAATGCTGAAGCTTCGAAAAATCATAACTTCCTCATACGAAGTCAAATTTAGACGTTCTTTTTATGCACGCTCTCGGTTTAACGTATTCTACGACTTTCATTTAGATTTATAAGCCCAAATATCGCTCTAACGTAAATTCACTATTTACGTCGCGCTGTGTCGTGCCGGTTCTGTCGCGAAACTTCGACAGGTCATAACTTCTTCGTTATAACTCGGATTTCGGCGTTCTTTATATGCACGAAAACCTTGTGACATATACTATAACTTAGTTAAGATTAATCCTTCTAAATAATCTCATCTCTAATTGACTAGCCCTGATCTACGGGCGTTACAGAGTCTGAGTCCAAATTGCGAAAAACACTTGAATGAAATACATACCAGGAATCGGGTGCTATAAGAAGGTATTGGATAAGGCATGTATCTCCAAGATAACCCTAATCCCTTAACTTCCTCCTTTAGGCATACAAGGCACCCTCAATTAGGGGTGTTTACGGGGCGGTTCAGATCGGATAGTAAAAAAATTATAAACCGTGACAACGGGGCGGGTACCTTGCTAGCACTAACCGTAACCGAACCGAATTGCTAAAAAACCCGACCCGAACCGAACCGTATAAACGCGGGTAACCACGGTTCGGTTCACGGGTATCCGTTAAATATAAAAAATAATAATCAATCAAAACTACAAACTTCATTTTCAACAATTCTTTTATAAAAATAAAAAACTCACAAAGTTTAAAAAAAAAAAAAATCAATGCTTGCTAATAAAACAAACTCTTTAATATTATAAAACCAATCATCAATCTTTGATATATTGATATTTGATATTTATTAATTATTGTTTTTTTGCATGTGGCGTCAAACTAATTCTTTGGTTACGAAGGATAATTAATTTGATATCATAAAACCAACTTCACTTCTAGATTTTCTAGATTTACGCATAACAAAACACAATATATTCGAATTACAGTAAAAAAAAAAGTTAATTCGTTGATGTTTAAATTACAATCAAATATATTAATATAACCAAATCTCATATATATATATATATATATATATATATATATATATATATATATATATATATATATATATATATATATATATATATATATATAACGGTTCGGTTCGGGTATTCGCGGATATCTAAATATCTAAACCGAAACCGACCCGTAGGTATTCGGTTTTTTCGGTTTCGGGTTGGCCGGATCGGATCGGTTTTTCGGTTTTCCGGTTTTTTTCGGTTCGGGTAACCACGGTTCGGTTCACGGGTATCCGTTAAATATAAAAAATAATAATCAATCAAAACTACAAACTTCATTTTCAACAATTCTTTTCTAAAAATAAAAAACTCACAAAGTTAAAAAAAAAATCAATGCTTGCTAATAAAACAAACTCTTTAATATTATAAAACCAATCATCAATCTTTGATATATTGATATTTGATATTTATTAATTATTGTTTTTTTGCATGTGGCGTCAAACTAATTCTTTGGTTACGAAGGATAATTAATTTGATATCATAAAACCAACTTCACTTCTAGATTTTCTAGATTTACGCATAACAAAACACAATATATTCGAATTACAGTAAAAAAAAAGTTAATTCGTTGATGTTTAAATTACAATCAAATATATTAATATAACCGAATCTCATATATATATATATATATATATATATATATATATATATATATATATATATATATATATATATATATATATAACGGTTCGGTTCGGGTATTCGCGGATATCTAAATATCCAAACCGAAACCGACCCGTAGGTATTCGGTTTTTTCGGTTTCGGTTTTTTTGGATTCGGTTTTTTTCGGTTTCGGGTTGGCCGGATCGGCTCGGTTTTTCAGTTTTCCGGTTTTTTTGCACACCCCTACCCTCAATGCCCAAGGAAACCCTAGAAAGCCTTCTATAATTCGTACCCCCTAGGGAGGTTCTAGAATTTTCAATGTCCAACTATTGAACATTGTCACATTTAGTCCTCCTACTTTTAATTAATTCAAGTAATCCCAAAATTAATTCCAATTAATTTCTGATTAATTATTAATTAAATAATAGTAGTTCCAATTAATATATTATTCTCATAATATATTAACAAATTATTTATCTTGATTTCTAACTAATTTATTAACCATATAATAAGTTAATAAATCAGTCTCTCTCTCTCTCTCTCTCTCTCTCTCTCTCTCTCTCTCTCTCTCTCTCTTTCTCTAATATATCATATTCAATTGCTAGGTTTGAAGGCAAGCCAAAATGATTGTGCTACTATCAATTCAAGTATATACCAATTATAGTTATGGTTTTAAACACCTAATAAAACATTCCACCACTTGGATACGTATAATAACTATAATTGCCAGTATAACCTCCAAAAATTATCAACAAATTGTAGCTTCCAAAGGTCGTTGTCGAACTCTGACCCAATAAGTTACATGTCCTAAGATAATTGATCAAATATTCATCCGTTCTACAAGACATCGTACAGACATGAGACATGGATTATAATTAGGAGTGTTTACGGGGCGGTTCAGATCGGATAGTAAAAAAATTATAAACCGTGACAACGGGGCGGGTACCTTGCTAGCACTAACCGTAACCGAACCGAATTGCTAAAAAACCCGACCCGAACCGAACCGTATAAACGCGGGTAACCACGGTTCGGTTCACGGGTATCCGTTAAATATAAAAAATAATAATCAATTAAAACTACAAACTTCATTTTCAACAATTCTTTTCTAAAAATAAAAAACTCACAAAGTTTAAAAAAAATCAATGCTTGCTAATAAAACAAACTCTTTAATATTATAAAACCAATCATCAATCTTTGATATATTGATATTTGATATTTATTAATTATTGTTTTTTTGCATGTGGCGTCAAACTAATTCTTTGGTTACGAAGGATAATTAATTTGATATCATAAAACCAACTTCACTTCTAGATTTTCTAGATTTACGCATAACAAAACACAATATATTCGAATTACAGTAAAAAAAAGTTAATTCGTTGATGTTTAAATTACAATCAAATATATTAATATAACCGAATCTCATATATATATATAACGGTTCGGTTCGGGTATTCGCGGATATCTAAATATCCAAACCGAAACCGACCCGTAGGTATTCGGTTTTTTCGGTTTCGGTTTTTTTCGGTTTCGGTTTTTTCGGATTCGGTTTTTTTCGGTTTTGGGTTTGCCGGATCGGCTCGGTTTTTCGGTTTTCCGGTTTTTTTGCACACCCCTAATTATAATCGTTCTCATTGTCCAAGTTCTGTTTCCTGATTTATGATTTATGACAACTAGAATCTGACTACCAATTGAACACGTCAATTCAGTCAAGGCTTGGCCAGGCACTTTAGATGTCATCATCAAATCATCGAGGGCCCAAAGATATCACTTTTCCCGTTAAGGCAAAAGGAACAAATAAACTTTGACATATACGCTTGTACTATTTATGTAACAACCATGAAAAATTAACAAAAATTTAAATTTTTCAAAACCAATCCAAGTAGATAAAATTATTCAAACAACAACATAGTTCACAAGTTGTTTTCAAAACAGTTTCCTATCAGAGTTACCAGAAATCCCAATTCATAAAGTGTGAGGATGTGTACGTCATGCCTTCGCCTTTCCATGGTCACCTGAAGTACCTAAAACAATAATTAATAAATGTAAGCTCGAAGGCTTACTGAGTTACCCTCAAAATACCAACATGTACAAACCAAACAATATAATAACAAACAATATGCATAATGAGCCTTCAGCATGATTGGATCGCCTCACAGGGCCTACAACATATCTGGACCGCTCCCAAGCCTTTAACATGACAGGACCGCCTCGCAGGGCCTACAGCCTATCCGGATCGCTCGACAGGCCTTCAACATGACTGGACCACCTCGCAGGGTCTACAACCTATCCCGATCGCCCCGGGTATGTGGCCTTTAGCACAAAGCAGGATCGCCTCAACCCAACCACCAGACAAACAATCATGTGCACATAAGTAACATATGCTAGCATACAAATATATCAATCGACAACTCTAATAAATCAATTAGCATAACAACATCCTCTAACCAGGATACCAACATAGCAGCCCACTAAGCATACTACCATCCTAAGTACCAGAGTGCTAATCAATAAGCATAGCATGCAATAAACCCGAATATATAATCTGAAGGGTCGTCATTGGTGCCTTAAACCCTGTTAATAAAATGAGAATAACTCACTTTGCAAGTAGTGCAGAACTGAACTGAGAGCCTCCAACCGCTACCTCACCGACAACCTCGACTGTCTAAAATGACAAATACTAAATTAATAAGTGGGATCTCAAAATTGCCAAAGGGGCCATATTGTCCATTTCTCTAATTTGGGCCCAAGGCCTAATATCAACTCATTACTCAAAGTCCATATACATAAGACCATCAATGGCTCAATTTTCCAATTGGTCCTATTTCCTAATTGGCCTTACCAAGTACAAATATTCTAAAGGCGACCCAAACCCGAAACCCAAATGTCAAAAGACCAACAGAGGACGTACGCGGGGCGCACTCCTGTTCCATGTTGACCGCTATTGGGGTGGTTGACCACGTACGCTAGGCGTACAAGAATTACGCTGAGCATACGCGGGGTTTCACCAAAACCCTAATAAGTGCTTAATGTCTTAAGCACTTAAGCCCAAATCTCCAGATCCATCGACCAAATGTGCCATAGGACTATAAAGTCTTGAAATTTATCACTTTGGACGCCAGAAAGTTCTTAACACGTGGTCTTAATCCATTAAGACTTTCATACTTCATGCATGAGACAAATCTAGCTATTGGGACACCATTTTTATCACTTAGGACCTCTTCTAAAGTCTGAAAGAACAACTCATTTCGTCCAAATCATAACATACAACATCCTGGGACTTTTGGGACAAGAATGCTTCCATTAAGCTAAAATGACTAGATCTAAATCATACAAGTATAAAGTTCCAAGCTTTTTACCTTCTGGAGCTTCTAGGGCGCAACACAACTTCAGATCTATAGTCTTGTTCTCATTCTTCAACTACTTGATGCAATGCCTTCACCTTTCAAGGGTTCAAAATACACACCAACTCACACTCTCACACAAAACTAGGGTTTAGAACTTTTTCTGGAATATGGAGGCTAAGGATAATCAGAGGGAATGATCCATAAGGGTGTTTATATAGTCCCCAACCTTAAATATTAGGGTTTTCACCTGACGTGAGTAAGCCTAGCGTACATAAGTGTACGCCCAGCGTACTAGGGCGCGCCTAGTACGCTCAACGTACTCCTCCCTGACCCAAATAAAAGACGAGAGATTCGAAATAGACCTGCAAAGCTCGGGATATTACAACTCTCCTCCACTTGACCTAGACTTCGTCCCTGAAATCTGCTGCAACGAATAGATCCGTGTAGTGCTCCCGTATTTCGGACTCTGGCTCCCAAGTCCACTCGGATCCCTTCCGATACCGCCACTGCACCTTTACTAGAGGTATTTCCTTGTTACGCAGAGGAGATGAAGGCGACGCCTGATGTTGTTAATGGTAACACCCAATATTTTATGGGACCAGTTTGTTAAATGTGGGTTAATACCATAAATGATTTTGTTTAAACCATAACATTTAAAAGTTTGAAATAGTTTAAAATTTTTGAGGTGTTACATTTCCAACGAACTTGTGACAATTTTTCAACGATTTTTACTAAATTTCCATTTTATGAGAAAATTTGAAGGATAGTCCGTGCTACCCCATGCTACATAGTAAATCTGCCCATGATTTCAATCGAATAACCAAACATGAAATAGTAATAAACCACTCCAATACATTGTCCATTTCATTATTTGATTTATTCAATTATGGGCAAATGTCATATTAGCCTATCAAACTTTTACCATTTTCTCGATTTGGTCACTAAACATTTTTTTTGCACAATAGATCCCTAAAGTGTCATTTTACCTGTTAAATAAGCCATTTTACTCGAATTTAGCAGGTAACCCGGTAACAATGCTGATGTGGATTTAATAATTATTTTATGTAGCCACATCATATATTCTACATATATAACATCTTACTTTTTAATCTCCAACCCCCTCATTGGAACTTGCATTTAGCCACCAGCCCACCACAATCTCCTTTACCATGGCCAAACCCATCGCAACCTTTCCTACAATCATTAGGGCAACATGTAGATGAAAACCTCAACGTTCACATCGTTAGGCTCGTTTCCCAAAGAGACTCCTTCACGATGCTCATCAGAGAGAAGAGTTGTGACCCTTCTCCGATCTCCGCTCCATACTTCCTATCGCTGACGCCAACCACTACTTTATCCGGTAAGTTCGACTTTCTTTATCCGGTTACACCTCCTGGGTCAATATATGATGTCTGATTTTCTGGAATCGATGTAACATATGAGTCAAAATCGTCATTATCAAATACTTAAATATTGATACTGACAAGAAGAAAGGGGATTTGATTACTTGGTGCTGAGGATTCACGCGCATACATAGAAAATGTCTGAAGAATACAAAATGAACGGCGGTACCTGTGATCGATTGGGAAGGAATAGTAGGAGCTATTCGTTCTTTGATTGATACCTAAAATCAATACCAGAAGCTACAATCGATTGAAGGAGGCGAAAGAATGGGATCGATCTCTATTTTGCTTGGGGTAAAGGATACGAACGTAGAAGCAAGCACAATCTCTTCAAAATCGCTAGTTGATTTTGTGGTGGTGGGAATTGGGAAGACGAGATCATGGGGGTAGTCGACCTGCAATGGCCCTTTTTTTGGTTTGCTCTTCGTCATTGGTACTCACTAATCGAGGGTAGGAAGGAATATGAACGAAATCAGGAAATCGGTGGATCGATGGCTCTTAATCGATCACGAGGATAATTTCTCTCTATCTCTTTTCCCCTTAGTCTTCTTTGATTTGTTCTTTGTTTTTCAGTGTACAGTGAGTAGATACAGTGAGTATACTTTAATGGAGGTGGAGGTGGAGGTGCAGTTGATGGTCAAACAGTGGTCAATGCACACATTTTACAGCTTACCCGGTATCAGGTCACATAAGGATATTTTAAAACAAGAAAACGAGAGTTCATTCCCTTAATGTACCAAA
This sequence comes from Lactuca sativa, assembly GCF_002870075.4. Lineage (NCBI taxonomy): Eukaryota > Viridiplantae > Streptophyta > Magnoliopsida > Asterales > Asteraceae > Lactuca > Lactuca sativa. The sequence goes on along the minus strand of NC_056624.2, from coordinate 181,267,308 downwards.
AAAAAGTTGGGTAACCTTTTAAAACAAACACAAGTTCGATGAGCTAATATAACATCTACCCTTCAATTATCAGATCATTTCCTTTCTATCAAACCAAAAGAGAGTTTTGATTCACATATTTTTTCAACTTATCGAAGATATATGTAAAGGTGGATAACAATGTAATAATTCACATATTAAAGGGGTTAACATGACTTAAGTTGATGATTGAAAGGGTAAGAGTGAAAGTCGTTTAAAACAAAACTAGCGACCCGAGTTATAATTCTACGGGTACAAAGTGAAAGTCCGACCGGAAAGAGTTCGCTGTATCTAGGGTTTCTAATTTCTGCGGCGGCAGATACACCTACAGACCAGAATCGCTCATGGTAATTTTTAGATTTTCAGTTGATTTTAATTTTTGAATCTATATATCGATTTAGCATGTCGTATTTGTTTCGCATATGAATTCTGTTAACTGTGATTGCAGCCGTCGCACAAGTCGTTCATGATAAAGAAGAAGCTAGCGAAGAAGATGAGGCAGAACAGGCCTATTCCTCATTGGATCCGTATGCGCACCGACAACACTATCAGGTACAATGCTAAACGTAGGCACTGGCGCCGCACCAAATTAGGGTTTTAAATTAAGGAGCTTGATGTATACTTTTATTTGATCTGTAATGACTAAGATGTACAACAGAAAAAGTTGGAATTCTTGATTATGTATCGTTTCACATTCAAAATTTGAGACATATTGGAATCAGAAACCATGTCTATCAGTTTGTTGTCAGTTTAGTATGTTGAATTTTTCCATAACTTTGCTTTGAAGTCCTGCTTTATTCTCTTAAATGCCTGAGAAATAAGGGGGGCCCTGTGTAACTGTGTTGATTATTGCTTTCTTGAAACTCTTTTGTGGTCTTAAATGTGTGTATAAAAGTAGGATTCTGAATTGAATATCACCAAGATTCAAATCCTTAAATGCAATGCATTTACTAGCTGTTAAATGTGCTTACTCTTGAGTCTGTACATCTGCTGCAACAACTTTGATGCACTGCATCAAATAAAAGTATGATATGCTCTGATGCTGATGGTGATTTTACTTGGCCTCTTGCAGACTCCATTGATATTCTTCATAATGTAACTGGTTATAGCTTATAAGTAACAGGCCTAAGAGAGAGTAATTCATAATCATAACTAAACTTGTGGGGCCATATTAATTTCAATTTATTGATTCAAAAAGTAAAAATCATATAAACTAAACTTGTGGGGCCATAAATAAGAGATTTATCACTTTTCTGGATTTTCTAAACCCATCTTTTATGTAGACACTTTAAATTTGATGAAGAAAATACGGTCTGTGGGGTTTTTCTTAAATTTTGTGTTTTGATATCAAGTGTGGAGCTTTTCTGATCTAAAGCTTAGGCCTTTTGATATTTTAGGGTTTTAGTGTATATGGTGGATAATATTGTAATTTCCCATTAGGTTATTTTTGTAAAATAAATAGGCGATCGAATCGATAATCTTGTTGAGGATATGATATGATTGATATTATTCCATTACCTAATTTTCTGCTACCTGTTTGTATAAATATGGTAATAGTTGGTAAACAAGCAATAAGTAGATACATGTACACTAAGAATCTGGAAAAAGATTAATAATAATTTCAGAGATGATGTAACATGAAAAGTTATATGACAAAAAGATTTTGTACCTTCACCTGGTATGATTTGATGACTCGTCAAAAGATTGCAAAAGCTCCATAACCTAACCTTTTATTTAAAATTAAAATATATATTCAATTCGTTATTGCTATTGTTATTCTTTAAAAAGCAAAAAATTAATACATACAAACACATGGTGGTATAACCAGGACACAATATTATTGCTATTATAACTGAATTTTCATTTCAACGATATTTGTTCTCTGCTTTTGTGAGAATGTTAGGTTACTTTTTTTTTTTTTTTTTTTTTATATTATTATTTACTGAAATTAAGTTTCGTTTTGTCAAATCTTTTGTATAACAACAATCATATCACTTACGATAACTTTGTGGAGTTGTAATTAAATTAATTTGTATAATTCGTTAGTAGTAGTGACTAGTCAATAACAACAATCATCAGTCAACCGTTGGACTCTTTAGTAAATAACCCAAAACTTTTTGTTGGGTTGGAATTTGGAAATGATTGAGATACAATTAGGTTCTTATACGAATGTCTTCGTCCATAAAATTTTAAACAAATGTGTTTGTCCACCAATTAAGATATAACTTTTTAATAGCTTTCAAGTATTACTATTATTTGCTTTTGAGCATTAATAGGTTTATTTATGATGTGTTGGAGGTTTGTGGCATATTGATGGTGTATATGTATAAACGAGCTCTTAAGTTGATATTGGGGAGACGTACCTCAAAATGATTTTTTTTCCTCCAAAATCGTGTTCTCCATCAGGACAATCATAACACTCAAAATTACATTTATCGATAACATATGTATTCTCACAATATTCCAACGACTCTTTGTGTGGATGTAGATGTGAATCATGACGCAACATCGACAACTTTTGATAATCATTTCTTGGTTCAACATTCAACAAAGTACTATGTTTGAAGAATTGTTGAAAATGTATTTCACAAATAATAAATTTTGAAAGTGGGGGCATTTTGAAACTAACAAAAGTTATTGTAAACGACTATTTTAGAGTAAATATTTTGAAACTTCGGAAGATCGCAAGCAGTTCTATTTTAAAACTAGCAAAATTATTGTCAACAACCTTTTCTAAAAATTTCTGAGAGATGATCAAATTATTAATATGATTAGAAAAATTAATTATTTTTTATTTTTGAATAATATCCCAAAATAGTAATATCTTCAATTTATTTTTGAATAATGTAGATTTATATTAGCTGTTAAAACCAGTTTAAATGAATGGATGGACCTAATTTTAAACATTAAAAAAAAAAAAACAATAGAAATCGAGTTATATTTTTATGAGGTTGTTTAGATTGCATCATAAAACTATTATCTATTTATCTTATATTGTAGTTTTAGGTTGTAATTATAGATAAACTTGATTTTTATTGTAGTTATTTTATCATTGGGTTTCATTATTAAAGGACTTTTAACTCAATGATATCACGTTTTGATATTTATATTTAAGGTTGATGGTTCAAGTTCTGTTTTAAATATAAACAAAATTATAAGTAATTTCTTTTTAAGAGAAATTAAATATTATCTTACATTTTCTTCCTACATATGAAATGATGACATGTATCATCTTTTGACAAAATTAATTATATTTTTGAACATTAAGAAAAAAAAAATAGGAGGATATTTAATTTCTCTTTAATAGTATATTAAACTTTTCGTGGGTTTTATTATTTGGACAAAGTAATTCGACTATAGGTATATGGTTATTTGTCGTGGAATATCTAATTTTGAATAATAATAAAAAATCATACTAATTACAACATATGTTTAAAAGAAAGATAGAATTTGTTTGTTCTATTTTTTAAACTTATATTATGAATTTGATTTTGTTGAAATGAAAACATCACTATCCATTTGATTTTGTTGCATTGAGAAAAGGTACGGAACGGTGGATCCTGATCATGATCCTGAATTTTAAGATGATCATATGACACACATATCATCAGAATAACAGAGGAGCAGAGCACAATAAAGCTAAAGCATGTCAAAAACTAAATTCCAAAATTTCAATCATCCCATTTTTTTATGGAATCTCATCATGTGCTTTTCATCCCATTATGGTATTATCTGGAAATTTCAATTACTTATTTATGATACATTCCAAAAACAAATTATTGATTTCTTAAAAACTAATAATAACATCCATTACTATTCGTACGTTTTCTTATAAAAGTATGTTTTATTGGAATTTTATGTAACAGAAACGTTTACATTCCAGCTGAATAACCAAATGGAAACGAAATTACGAAGAAATGTGTAGCGTACACGAAGAAGAGGAGATTTACTTAAAAGAGAAAGTTAAATGTGATTTATTGACGTGCCATTTAATCGAGAACCAAAATTCTTACTGAAAATAGCACTTAATTTGATCACTCAAATTTTTTGATGATATCTCCAATTTGATATCTCAAAATGCTCTAAGGTAGAGTTTCATATGCAGTAATCGATGATGTAATCAAATGAAGCGTTAAACCGGAATCGAAAAAACAAATCTTGTTTGGTTGTCACTCAAAGAAAAAGGTATTAAGCATTCCTCATTGTGATTTTTTAGCTGATTTTAGTTCCATGAGGGAGGAGTGTTTCCATTTTTCGTTCATTCATTCAGGAAACTAAAGGGGAGTTTGGTTCAAGAATTTAAAGAAATTTGTAGGAATTTGAATGTGAATTCCAGTAAAAATTATGTTTGGTCAAAAAAATAATAATCACTTGTCATAAGATGTGTTAATCGTTTAAAATTTTAATCTATAAGATTGAACACTCTTTAATATATAAACTACATTACCTTGCACCATGTTGTTATATAGTCAATTAGGAACATAAACCATGTTTATTTTTTCTTTAATAAACTATGTTTGTTAGCACCCAATTTTAGATTTATAAGACTTTGGAGTTTGCACCATGTGACCGAAAGGTTATCCCCTTCAAAAACCTGTAACATGATTTGTGAGTTGTGACGTCCTTTTTAAGAAGGAATATTTTGCATATGGCAGAATATATTAACTAATTTATGTGTAAATATCCTTTAAAAAAATATAATGTCTGACAGTCACATATAATACTTGATTAATTATAATTTTTTGAAAACTTACAAATCAGAATCAATCTTATAAGACTTTATACAATAAATACCGATGATAAAGTTAACATGCAACGATATCTCTTTCTGAAAACACATTGTATGTTCTAGATAAATAAAGTATAAATTACAAAAAATAAAATAAAAAATTAACATGGTTGTCTCACATGTGTCATGACTCATGAATTATATAAATTGCATAGATAGCCCCATGAACATACACATGACCATTATTTTTAGTGTCCCAAATAAAGTTTTTTTTTTTTGCAATAATGATCCATGGATTTTTTTTTTGTTATTTCATTTTAACATGTATGATGAAACTTTTTTGTCGAATCTTGTATTATATTACATGTTATATTTTATTTTGATACGACATCCTTGGCCACCTATGATTTGACTTGCAATACAACACTTTAAAACGTGTCAATCCACATGGTAATTGGGTAGGGGATCGAGAAGAGAAATGTTAGGAGTTAGAAGGTGCAATCATGTGCCCACAACACGAATAATACACTTTTAGATGACCTTTATCACTACTTTTTTACTTGGTCAAAGTATTCATGACTTGTAACTCATGCAATAAAATCGTACATACATACAGGCAATGCATGAGTGCATAACATGACTTGTACCTCCTTAATCATGCAAGCCATTGTACTATAAGCAAAAATTGGTGGATGTAGGCACATGACAAATGTAAATATGTAATGTAATGCACACCTTCAAACTTCAATGGAATGGCATAAAGATGATGGGAGATTTGGCACCTAATGCGTTTCTAGTTTTGTGTACAACCTTCAAAGTAAATATACTGAGGCAAAAGTACAAGTTTGTACCTGTGGTACGAGTGCTTTCCAATGGGAAATGGTCCAACTTAACCATTTATAGGTGTTTCTTGCCAATCCGAAGATATCGCCGGTAGCTTTTCACGGGGTTGTGGACCCCACAAAGGGTGTCGTTTCAAGATTTGGAAGCTGAGAACCAATGACCATGGTGTTGCATTATTGTATAGGTTGTGTTTTAAGGATATTGGCCTAAATGAACCCACCAATACCAAGAAACTTAAAAGAAGAAATGGACATGGCAAATTGGCAATGATACGATTTATAATGGATTTGCAAGAAACGTTAAAGGGAGACTATTTCTGAAAATTCATAATGGCTTTTAGAAATGATTTGAATTTTGAAAAAGCGTCTTGCCTATTGGGAAGCTATTACAATCAAAGCTTTTCGATCATTTTGCTTTTTCAAACCTTAATCGCATGTAATTATACAAGGAAGTCTTTGCACTTTTGCATATATGTGAGGACATGAGAATCCAGAAGTGATGCGTCACGATTAGAGTCTTGATATCATAGTGATTTCATGAAATCGGTAGGCCGTGATTGTTAATATATATAGTTTACAAGATTATCTCTAATCGTAAACTATAGTATAAATTAAAATCACTGGCATTTTACCATCTTACTAACTTTTAACCGTTAATTAAATGATATCTAGTTAACCTCCACAATAGATTTTTTTTTTCTTAACTAATCCTCCCTTATCAATCTAAAATGTTTTAAAAGATGAGGGGGTAAAATATAACAAACATGAAAGTATGACAAATTATACATTGAATAGTCAATAAAAAAATCAAATAAGCTATTTATTCCAATGAGGTTGAGAGCTTATTAAAAAAATAAATAGTAATAAGTCATAAAAGAAAACTCTAATGGAGATGCTCTAAGTTTATATTTTACCAATGACTACATTTTATCGGATAGCTTATAAAATAAAAACTAGTTTTTCAACATAACATTGATCTCAATTATTACTAAGGCTGTCATTCCATGGAAAACCAACCAACATCTTTCCAACTGACTTTACCAACTGAACCAAAAAAATTGATAACCAATATGTTTGGTTGTAGTAACGTACAATGGAGTAATCTTGGTAAGGATATAATATAAAATTTTAAATATCATGCTAATAATATACAACAAATTCATTATATATATATATATATATATATATATATATATATATATATATATATATATATATATATATATATATATATATATATGCGCGAAATCATATATTAAATATTTAAATGTGTTTAGTATTTACAACTTTAAGAACAAGATTAATCATTTAGACGTGGTCAATAATTATTATAACATTAAATTAAAAAAAAATTAAAAAGTTCATTCTTTAGTTAACTAAAAGAACTACTTCACTAATTTCTTTACTAAAGGACAAAAATGTGTTGTGTCGTTAGTATTTAATTATTACAATCGAAAATTAGAAAGAAATTATGATATATCATTTAAGTTGTTACTAGCTAAATAAATTTGTACCAAATATAGTTGATACTATAATAAATTTCTTTTACAAACTATAGTTACTATGATATAAGGTTCGAGGAAAAATATGATATTCACCCCTAATTATTACAATTGAATTAAAGTGTATTTATTGATTTAAAGAAAATATAAAATATAAAAAGTTAGAAATTTGATGATATTGAGGGAAATGTGTTAAATCACTAGAAAAGAAGAGTAAAAGGTTTTGACAGAAGGAAGAACATGAAGGATAGTTTGGTAAATTTGCAAAAGAGAAAGGCTTACAAAAAGGGATTAGAACTTGAAGCATGAAGGTGCCAGTGCATACATGCAATTTACTATAACTTGCATCACCTGACAAACACCACATGAAGAAGGCAGACTTGAGACCCTACCCACATTATTTTGTCCACATGGAAGACCGGAAAGCCAGTGCATATCTGTCCCACTACCTCCTCTCTCTTTCCACAATTGCAAAAAATAAATTATATAAAAATGACAGCAATTTTCCCTCTCATTCTTAAAATTTGACACCCAATTCAATTCCCTCAAAAAAAATATCCCACCTTATATTCCATCAAATGAAATCTCTTCAAGAACCTAAAAAGCAACAATCTTTGTAGATTTTAGTAAATAAAGAAAGAGAGCGACTTGGGCAAGTAAAGCATCTTTTAATGATATTTGCATCCTGATTTGGTTGAGTGGAAGAAGGAATTAGCAGCGGTGGACGCTGGTGGTGGAAATGGCTACGAAGGAGGTTGTGTATGCTTTAAAAGATGATGATAAACAAGAGTTACAGAAGCAATTAGGATGTATGAATGGAATCTTTCAGCTGTTTGACCGGCGTTACCTCCTTGGCCAACGCCGCCGCCACAACCAGAAGAGGCTACCTCCACCTTCAGGTACCACCATGAATGCTCTAGTTCTACCTTAAACAAAGCTTCCATATACAATAGTAGAAATAACAAGCAATAGAACTATATGAATATATAATCATCGCTTTGGTTTTCCATGTCTTAACGAATTGCCAATTGCTTGATCTTTAGGTCAAAGTGGCAATGGTGACAAAGACTTTAGCAAGCCTTCAGAGCAAACCAAGGTAAACAACACGAGCTTAAGCAGAAATAACCATTGAAATTTGCCTAAAATGCTCACTTGGGAATATTTTGGTGTTCTTTTTACAAATTTGTAGGAAAAAAACTCCAAGGTAGCCATGAAAGAGAAGCAGAGAGTCTCTGTTGAATTACCAAGAACCTCGGTGTCTTCTTCTACTTCATCTAACGCTTTGTCATCTTTAGATTGTTGTAAAAGAGTTCAAACAGAACAATCGTCGTCTTGCCAAAGTGTCGTCTCTGAACCCTCTTCATCCCCATTCTTAACCAGAAAACAACCAGATTTTTCTATACAATCACCTGATATCAGAGATGTAGTCAGGGATTCCATGACTAGAGAACCTCGTGTAGTATCAATCAAAGCTATGGTGGGTCCTCCTATGAAGCATATCGATTCCCCAAGGCCATTCCCACATAAAAAGACCAGTCAATCCGATGAAAACGGTCGAAACCTGCGGGAAATTCCATGGTCACCCAAGGAAGTAAAGGAGACAACACGGAGGTCATGTGATGGAAGGGAATCACGATATTCTTTGAAATCCAATATGAAGATCAAAGAGCTTCCAAGGTTATCATTAGACAGCAGGCAAAGCTGTATCAGTAATTCCGCCATTGATTCAAGAAGAAGCTTGCTAGGTGACATGGAGAGCGCCGCAAGAACTAATAAACGACCATCATCAGGTGTTGTCGCAAGGTTGATGGGTCTGGAATCCTTAACAGCCGCCATTGATGAAAGTGCGACGTTGAAGACACCTTGCTCAAGTCAAGAATCGGTCTCAAAGTCAAAATCAAGAAAAGAGGAGGAACTAAAGAGGGGAGTCGGTCATGTAATTACAAGAATACCACTGGAAACAGCTCCATGGAAGCAGGAGGGTAGTAATCGAGGCGCACAGAAGCCACCATTCAAGAGTAAGGAAGATCCAGAAAAATCCGCACCTGCTTCCCCTTCCATTTATGGCGCGATCGAGAAACGGTTGACTGAACACGATTTTAAATCATCAGGGAAGGATCTCAGAGCCCTTAAACAGATACTAGAAGCAATGCAGAAGACACGAAGGAGGTTAGAGTACAAAGATCATGCATTGGACAACAACAGCAGTAGCACCATTGATGATCATAAACCGGTTTCCCCCACCATCAAGGGAATTAGCCCTCCCAGGAAACATGAATTCCTGAAAGTCGACATAAAACCTGCGACGCTAACTTCCGATTCCAGTTCCATTGGTAGGGGCAGATTGAAAGATTCAATCCGGAGAGATAAGAAGTCAACTAGTAGACCACTGTCAACTTCAAACTTTCCAGATTACATATCCACAAGTTCAAGATATTCTGGACCACCGGGCCCAAGAATTCAAAGATCAAAGAATGGTGTAGACAAGCCATTGAAACATGGACCTTCATCTGAATTGAGCAGGACCAGAAAGCAACCCGGTATGCAAGTGGGCTCAAGAACAAGAAAACCAAAGGCCAAATCCATGGATACATTGCAAGAAACAAGAACTTTTAGTCAACAGAGTGATACAGTTTCTTTTCGATCAGAAAGCAACAGTGTCGCTTCACAAAGTGATTCAGAAGTCATGAGCACCGAGTGGATGCAAGAGGTGAATAGCCCATATCGACCAAAGGAAAACCACAGGGTGAGTAATTAATTGTACTTTGGTGATTGTCTCATAACATATGCAAACTCATCACTTAACGTTTATACTAACTTTTCAACACGTGTTATCTTTCTCCAGGGTAATATAGCAGAAAGGTTGACCGAAGAGAAGTCGATGGTTGACCATGCCAAACATACCATGGAACAACCAAGTCCTGTATCTGTTCTTGATGCGTTCTATACAGAAGACCCACCATCTCCAGTGAAGAAGAAATCCAATGCTTTTAATGGTACGTTTCCTATCTATCAAGCCACTTACCTTATTTATATTTTAATGGCTTACAATGATTACGTCTATCTCATTTCAGATGAGGAGAATTTACACTTTGAAGAAGCACAATATTCCGAGTTCAGTAGCATGAAACTAGAAAACATAAAGAATCTAGTTCATCAAATTGAGTTATTGAACACCAAGGCTGATGATGCTAGTGTCGATCACACTCCATGTGTGGGTGAAACTGGAGATGAAAGATATGTAAGAGAGATAATACTAGCCTCAGGTTTCTTAAAAGATCTGGTTCGCATCACCACAATAGTGCAGATTCATCCAACAGGTGGTTTAATCAACCCTGAGTTGTTCCATGTTTTGGAGAAAACCAAAGGATGTACAGACTTCAACCACAAATCAAAATCCAAGGACAAAATCCGAAGAAAAATGGTATTTGACACTGTGAACGATGTTCTTGGCCACAAATTAGGCATGCTAGGTCCTTTTGGGCCTAAAGGGAGGATTTTGAATGAAGACAAGCTACTGAAAGAAGTGTGCTCAGAAATCGACAGTCTGCAAAATAAGTCCAAGAGAGTTGTATATGATGAGGATGATGATGAAGTGATAAACATCATAAATGCAGATGTGAATAAGAGATCACAAGATTGGGAGGAATACTGTTATGAGGTTCCAGGTCTAGTGTTAGATATAGAGCGTTTGATTTTTAAAGACTTGGTGAGTGAGGTTGTGAATGCTCAAGTAAACAGTCTACAAGATTGGTCAGTGAGGCATCGTAGACAATTGTTTCCCATGTAGAAGTTGAATCCTGTCATCCTTTTAAGTTTTCATTTTCTTATCTTTTGCTGGCTTTAGAAGCACAAGTTTAGATTAGTGAAAGCATGTATCTGCAAAGCAAAAGCATATAAATTATAGTACAAGACTAATTGACTGCATTTATGTATATCACTCCATTGCTTTAAACTATTTCCTATAGTATAGGCATGTACAAAATGAATACCAATTCCACATATATTGTTGGGTATTAAGATGCAACCTTACACGGTGGTGGAGATAGTAGGTGGACATGTGGGTGTTGAGCCCCCATAATCCATCTCTTTTAATTGGACTATAAGTCCACGATCAGCCAAAGCTCACTATACGTAAAGCTTGCCGTCTATTTTAAACCTCCTTAACTAAGCTCACTATACGTAAAGCTTGCCGTCTATTTTAAACCTCCTTAACTAAGCTCACTATACGTAAAGCTTACCGTCTATTTTAAGCCTCCTTAACTCTACAATTGGTTGCTTTCAAGCCCTCTTTTATTCAAAAATCTTGGTTTTGCCTCTGACCTCGCAAGGACAATGATATAAACAATTATGCTAAGAAGATTAAATAAGAACACAATAAGATTTTTCATGGTTCACTTGATCTTTCTGATCAAGCTAAGTCCACATGTAAACTAGAAAGACTCTTGTATTGATAAACGAATGCTATAGAATATTGTTGTATTTACCACACTCAAGAATACCCTATCTCGTTACGTAGTCACAAAATCACACATCAGAGTTACAATAAATAACATGTATTTATAGTGATGTTGACCTAAAATTGTAGGATGGGCCAATGGCTTTGACATGTTGGTGTAAAGTCAAATGGACACTTCCGAAGCGGAGAACTAGAAACTACTTCACCCTTGAAGCTCCTACTGACATAGAGATTGTGCTTTAGAACTTCTGATTGGGACCGCACTTTGGTATTCGTTTCCTCTGGATATCACCAATCTTCGTTAAGATCAACTTTGCACTTTGCTCTAGTCTAAAGTCGAGACTACGCTATAGGACGAAGCCTAGACCGAGCTCTTCACTGATCCGATAACCATATCTACATGTTACTTATACAACAATCAGGGACCAAGTCTTAATCTACAACCCAAAATCTTTAATGTGACCCTAAGCCAAACTTGGTCAAAGTCAACAGTCAACGACTAAAAAGTCAACGGTCAGATCTAGCTGACCTACGTAGCATGAAGCTCTACGCCTAAAGTAGAGCTTAAGGTGGTAAAACGAGCAAAATCATGGCTATGCCCAGCGTAAAGCAAATTATGCCCAGCATAGCCTCATGATGACCAACTTAATTATTAAGTCCTTAAAAGTTAAAACAGAAGGTCAACTCTTCATATTTACAGATCTATACCATATATACGTCTTAATGGATAAAGTCTCTGACTTTATCCATTTGCATGGTCACAAGGAGCACAAAACCTAAACCTAGGTCCTTAAAGTTATTTATTGCTTAGGAACTCATGCATGGATGGATGAGAGTAACCAAGCTCTCATTTATATGACTTAACAACCCTAAAAATGTCTGGAAATGATACTCAAATGATCTAGAGTAGCTCAAGAACAACTAGATCTAACATGAAACATCATCAAAGTAGAAACTTTATACCTTCTAGATACGAATGAGTGGATGCAAATTCCAAATCTACATTGATTTGAGCTCCCAAGTGGTTCCATAATACTCTTCTTCCTTTAAAAGTGAACACAAAGCACTTCAAAAGCGCAAAACTTATAAATGGTGACTAGGATTTCAGGGAAGTTGTTTGGGAGGGTGGAGGTTGAGAATGGAGAGAGCCTCAAGGGGTTAGAGTCTTTAAATAAGGCTCACAACCCCAAAGATTAGGGTTTTGGTTCCGCGCTCCTACGCCCAATGTAGCTTAACCTATGCCTAACGTAGGTCACTTAATCCCCACGTACAAACTCCCTCCTATGCCCAACGTAGGGTAGAATTCTTTGAAATTAAATTTTATAGAAAATAACAATACCTCAAAAGATCGGATGTTACATAAAGGACCTTTTCTGCTTTACCCTCTTCGGTCTTCTTGGATTGACTCTTGGAGAGTTTCAAGTGACTCGCAAGAGGTGTACTTCTTGCCATATGTCATATGCGATAAAGACTTGTAAAAACGGAAAATAATTAGATGAAATCGCAGTCGACATAATGAAATCGCAGTCAACTTAACGAAATTGCAAACACCTTTCCTACATCTACGATTCGTTGGCTAAAGTTGAAAATTTCTTATTTTGGCTATTTTATGGAAATGATTAAGAAATGTGATTATTTTTGTCTTTTTCTCCGAACTAAGTTAAAGATAACTTATTAAGTTCAAAAAATTGTAACATTATTTACAAAATAATAAATTATAGAAATGGTCTATGTGGTTGGAATAATTTTGCAATTTTAGTCATAGTTTTTTATTTTATCAAAAATAGTCCAATTGTAGGTTTGTATAACACATTTATCCCATGTATTAGTTACCATTTTGGTTTCTTCGTTAATGCTCCTCGCATGCCCCTCATATGAGGGGCATTTTAGTCACTTCATGATGTTCGGTCTCAGGATAACCTCTTGGTGGCATAAAGATTGTAATTTGTCTTCATTTTTAAACACTATTCAATCATTTCGTCTTCCTTTTTCGAACCCTAATTGATCACTTTGACTTCGTCTTCGAACACTAATCCATCAAGCTTATTCATCAGAAAATGAAAATGTCATACAAGAGAGCCAATACAGTTTAGACATCAAGAAAGGAAGTAGGGTTCAATGAATCTTACTACCAAACAAATATCATTTCCTTTTTCTTTGATAAATATCTTGTCCAATTGTGAACCCTAATCTCGGAATATGGTTTTGGTCCACATTTAGAGTTTATACCAATCGACCAAATCAGGGCAATTCCTCCATAAATTCTCGGGAGTGAGTTTTCTACTGCAGATTTCGTCAATGCGAACTAAAGGCATGGGTGGAGGGTGGGGAATATTCTTGAAAAAGTAAGACATATGTACTTGCTCTATTTTCAGCATCCAAGGGAATACATCTTCTTCCTTTTGGAGTTGTTAAGGTTCCATCAAGAATGCGACAATGACGTTTGGGTTTTATTGGACAGTTCCATTTTCAAGGAAATTCGATCGGCATTAGTTTTTTTGACACATCGGCTAATGCGACACCTCTGATACTAAAACTTCATGATCATACACAATCATGAAGAATAAATTACAACATGGACAAAGTTATCACAACTCTAATCTTGTTCACATACGCTTAAAAAAAGACATCACGGTGTAACTTCCCCTAACCTAGTTAAATAAAGAAGCTCGGTTGTGTATGCCTTCAAGTATAAATTTGAAGCAGGACCAGGCTTCAATGCGCTCCTACTTCAGACTTGGGGGAATTATATATATATATATATATATATATATATATATATATATATATATATATATATATATGTTCACATGTTTGTAGCAACTATTTAGGAATAATTAAATAAATAAAAATTGTTATAAGGGTAATTATGTAACTTTAGCATAATAATTCAAATAAAATCCCTTAATAAATGGAAATTACCATAAAAATCTCCTTGACCAATTATTTAACCCTAGCCTCTCATATGATACGTATTCTATGTCTGCCTCCTCCTATTTTCTTTTATTATTGACGAATGAAGAAGAAGCCGTGGATCAGAAGCTGCAAATCTGTTTCCCCATTTTGTTGACAAGATGAAGATGTTATTCTCGGCGACCCCATCTCCAATCGAAGCTAGCTTCTATCTCCAATAGTTGGTCAAAGAGATTTCTACAATTTAATTTACCAGACTTGCAATTCCATTCCATAGAAAACAGGTTTTTTTCTTCGTTCTTCCAACTAGCCAATTTCTACAATTTCAACTTTTAGTTTTAGATTTTTATAATGGTGCTGAAATATATTGTTGTTCATATGAATTTGATGTTGATGGTTATGAATTGGATTTTTTTTTTCATTCATGATTCATAAAAAAATGTGGTGATTTAAGGAGCGCCCTTAAAGTGTTTGATGAAATGCCAAAGAGAAATATGACAGTCTCAGATTGTATTCATGGTTAGCAATAGAATGTTTATTGTTGTGCATCTCATCACCTAAGGTAAACAAAATCAAAACAGTGAATTATGTTATTCTATCATACTTTAAATTTAGAATTACTCTCATTTTCTTTCAATATTGAAAGAGAGGGAATCATTTTTCGATTATGAAATATATCAAGTGCTGGAAATCACATAAGAATATTCTGTAGAATAATTATTGGGTGTTTATTTTTATCTTCAATTTTTTCATTATGTAAGAATAATTATTTCATTCTTTAAGAATATTATGTGGTGAGTATTATCATCTTGAAATCACATATGAATGATTCTGGCAGAATTGTATTTCCGGTATAATCACATAAGAATGATTCTGCAAGGGTTGTATTGTAATTGGTTGATGTTTTAACATGATTTTTGTTTCTTATGTTTTTCAGATGTTTCAAGTTTTGCCAAGGGATCACTTACCGTCCTCGAGTTTATCTCCTTTTGCAGCTCATTCTATAAAATCTTTCTCATGCAATACAATTCTGACAGAATGCCAATCTCACAAAATGTCAATCTTATAGAATGCTAGATATTTTGAAGTAGCTTAGAGGTCAAACATACACAAGACATCTAGGAACGAAACAAGAAAGTGAATAGGGATTCTTTTAAGAATGCCGATATATTTTTTTCAAGAGATTTCAAGAATGAATGTAATTTATGTTTCATAGTTGTATTCTTTAAGAATGAATGTAATTGTTTATTATAAACTATTAAACTTCGTCTTATATAACATTTGTATTCATTAAAAATTATTGATATTGATTATATGTGTTTATAATATTATGTTCATAGTTGTATACCATTCTGATAGAATTACATAATATCATTCTAACAAAATGACATTCTGATAGAATAAAATCGGTATATGCTAACAAATTATGTTTGAAATTGAATTAATTTGAAAAAAAAAACCAGATTTTCTAAATCAAAATCATTAATTATCCCATAAATCTCGATTTTTCCTTTTTTAAATTTGTCTTAATTGACTAAAATGCCCTTATGCTGAAATTTGTGTGATTATATGGTACATGCTACCCTATTGTAATATCATAGATCCTCAAATCATGACCTTTGATTCTATTCCATCCGGTGGTCCAGATCTGTGCATTTTGGCACACAATAGTTAGTAAAACAAAATAACTTAACCATATATATATATATATATATATATATATATATATATATATATATATATATATATATATATAACTTCCTAAAAATACCGAGTAAAATTTTCATTTAATTTCATTTTTTGTAAGTCAAAATCATTTATTCATTAGCCCAAAAGACAATTATAGTAGAAAAGTATTCTCAAAACATCAGAGCGAAATCATAAATAGACAATGCGGAATAAATCTCCAGGGGATGCAGTGCGATCAAACCAGACCCTTCCTTTTGAAACCAATAGTACCTGAAAACATTTTAAACATACACCGTAAGCAGAAAGCTTAGTGAGTTTTCCAAAATACCACATATCATACATCATACATTCATATCATACTAAAACATATAACATGTCTATTTCACCCCTGAGTCCCTTCCAACTCTTTGAGCTCTTCCGACTCACTGAATCCCTTCCGACTCCTTTGGTATCTTTCAACCGGTACAGATCTATTTCACCCCTACAGCTAAGAATACAATCATATTAGCAAGAGTCACAAAGACAACAAGCACATATAAACGTATCAGTAAGTGTCACGAAGACCACTACTATGTACTATCGTACAACATAATCCAGTGGGCCGATATTTGTGCCTTCGACCCACAAGTATAGTGAGCAAACTCACCTTAATCTGAAGATAAACAAATCACACTCTCTTATGCTTACCTTCTCAATGCACAATTGTTAGCTTCCTCCCCATGATATATATCAACTATATATACACCTCTCAACACACATCTCATCTTCGAACTCTCTCTCTACATACGCGTCACACATACATACGTTCAGATTCCTTTCACTTAAAGAGTCTGATCTGCATTTCATATTAATATTAACTTGATCACCGGAGGCCGCTCCCGGGATGAAAGTCCAGGGGCGACTCTAACGATTCTTGTTTATGAATGTAACATGAATCACACTGAGGCTCGCTAGCAGCATCGAAGCACATATTTGAGATCTTGACTTGATCGGTCTTGTGATGATTTTTCGAGCTACATCAGGTTTATTTAAAAAAAAAACAATCTATGTTCTTGTTGTTACGTTTGAATTATTTGTGTCATGTATTTTGTAAAGATTGAATTGTTTGTGTCATGTATTTTGTTTGGTTTTCTATCAGTAATGATAGAATTTTGATAAGTTACCTTGAATTGAATATATTTTTGTTATCTTAATTATCAATCTCGTTACTTGGATTCTGAATTTGAGTTAGCAATAACTATTATATTACCTCTGGTGTCTAAATTTAAGTAAATGACTTGCAACAAGTAATAACTAATAAATTACATTGCTTGGATTTTGAAATTGATTTAATCATAATTGCTTGGATTGTGGCCCCGAGCAACACCAAATTGAGTCAATCATTTGCAACAAGAAGTCCATATATGAAATCAAACCCAAAACCATATGTTTAGTAGGAGAACAAGTCCCATTGAATGAACCCACAAAAATCTTGAAACAAATGTTCAATGGTATATTATTTTAGTGTTTATGTATTGTTCGTGTAGTTCTCATGGGTATGTCCTTTTAGTCGAAGAAAGGTCTTCAACCACTTGACTGCAAAGACCTTGATGACAGTTAAATTGACGTGATTAAATGAACCTAATGACAATTACAGATGTGATAAAATAAAATGTCACGTCATCTCATATGTAAAGTCTATGTGGCATCTATATAGATATGAAATATATCACATCCTCTAGTATTTGGTTAGGTAATTCCTGATACCTTAATAAATATATGAGATCATGAAATGACTAAATGCCCCTTATGGGAGGGGCACATGAGGAACATTAACGAAGCAAACCAATTGGTATCTTAGATAAGGACTAAATATGTAACTCAAACTTGCAACAAGAACAATTTTGAAAAATTAAAAAAACTAGGACTAAAACTATAAAATCCTGCTAACCATATGTACCATTTGTGTAATTCACTCTTGACAAAAAAAAAAAAATGAAACAGGAGGATGTGCCTTGTTTTAAAGTCTTTGACAAAAACTTAGTGCAAGATTCACGCGCCACCACCGAAGAGTAGGATGCGGCTTAATCCCTGTCAAGATATCGGGCATGTCCGACTGACACCTTCCAACTCACTACCCTCGAATAAATACGCTCCTCTCTTTCTCTCTCTTTAATTTTCTTTTCACTTATTCCCCGTCTCCCCCACTTCATACATAATTCTAGAGAGAGAAAACGACTGTGTCTGTGTGTGTGAGAGAGAAAGAGTGTGTATCTGTGATCTAATGAAGGGGGATGCTGGTGGAAAGATGATAATCAAGTCCAAGCTGAAGTGGGTTGGCTTAGTCGGACTTGTACTCTCCGCTTTATCTCTTTTCACCCACTTCCTTCTTGCTAGATATTCCTACACAGAAGAGGGCATTACAGAGTACCAAGCCATCACCATTTTCTCTTGGCGGCCAATTTTTGAGAATGCAGATCTTTCCTCCAATGTAACTTCGCTCATAACCCACTTCCAAGATCTCATATTTTGCTCCAATTTCATGTAGTTTTTCACCTAATATAGCATCTATATGAACTTTGTCAATAAGGTTTACTACTTTGTTACTCGTATCTTCCTTTATCACAGAAAAAAGTCAAAAAGGGAAACTTTTAGCATTCGATTAAGTCAATGTTTGCATCTCTTATATGGGTGTTCGATAATCAACAAGATACTCATGTTTCTCGTTTCTTAATTATCTGATGTTATGGTTGTGCAGAACAAATTGTATAAAAGGCTATGGGGCCCTGTTAGGCGTCTCGAATCTTTACAACCACATGCTAAACCTAGAGCGCACTATTCAGGTTTGTATAATCCATGTCCACTTTACATAATCCATGATCCAAATTCCAAAAATCGTAGATTGCTTTAACTATGTGTATAAAATTCATGCAATTCAACCTGGTCTGACTGCTTTTTTCAAATGCTTTAAGGATCAAAGCTTGAAGTTGTAAATAGTGCTTTGGAGCTTACTATTTAATTTTGTTATAATTGAAGCCTGATTTGTTCCAGAATTTAGCTTATTATATTGATGTTTTGCACATACCTTCAAGTTTTTAGGACTTTTAGGGTTTTAAGGAGCATAAATCAATATCTTAGAGCTGGATAAAAAGCTAGTAAATTTCAATGTCTATTAAGTCGTTCTTTCTACATTAAGTCAAAAAGTTTCTAATTTTATTCCTTTATCAGTTCCTGTTTCAGAATCAGATAGATATATTTTTGTAAGGATACGTGGAGGATTTCATGAGATCAGGAGCTCTGTGAGTGCATCTTATTCAAAAGCATCAAATTCAACAAAAATAAGACTGTACTTTTCATTTGCTTTAAAGTTTAAACGATTATCCTTTTGTAGATTTGTGATGCTGTTGTTATTGCTCGGCTTTTAAATGCAACACTTGTGATTCCAGAGATCCAGTCAACCACAAGCAGCAAGGGAATCAGGTTTTCATTCTGTTTTTTTTTAACTGATTAAATAGGCTAAAAGGGTATATCTGTAAATACTGAACACCAGCATTGTAATTTTGTATGTTATTTGCAGTGCTCAGTTTAAGAGTTTTGCTTATCTTTACAATGAAGATCAGTTCATGGCAGCATTAGCAAATGATATCTTAGTTGTGAAAACCCTTCCTAAAACCCTAAAAGGAGCCAGAAGAAAGAAAGAAATCCCTTCATTTAAAGTTCTTAACTCACAATCTCCATATTATTATTTACATCATGTTCTTCCAGTTCTGATACGCCACTCTGTGGTCGAGCTAGTTGTTGCTGATGGTGGATGCTTACAGGTAAACCATAAAAATATAACATCAAATTAAATGCAAGAAATAGCAATGTACTTTCATATATTTGTGTATTATAGCAATGTCATCTAACTACATAGCAATTTTCACTGCAATAGTACAATGCTATAATTGGGTTGATTTTCCAAAGTACAATAATGTCTATTGTGAGTTTTTCCAAGATTTTTAATTTTTATATGATATGATTTGTGGTGCATATATTCCAAAAAGGCAACACTTCCTCCAGATCTTGAGGAATATCAACGGTTGAGATGTCGTGTTGCATTTCATGCTTTAACCTTCCGACAAGAAGTACAGGAATTAGCAACCAAGATTTTACACAGGTCAGCAAGTGGTTCAAATATTTCTTGAATACCCGGGTTGTACTGTACAACCAGAACATGCGCGTCTCAATTTATGATCTTTTCAGGTTAAGGGCACCAGGAAGGCCATTTATAGCATATGATCCGGGGATGACTAGAGATGCTTTAGCATATCATGGTTGTGCTGAGCTTTTTCAGGTAATTAATTACATTATTATTGTTTCTTTTTTTTTCTTCCATCAAATACATATGTTATATTGTGTTCTGATGCATTTTGTGTGAATATGAACTATGAAGGATGTGCATACTGAACTCATTCAGCACAGACGTTTATGGATGTTAAAACGTGGAATTGTCAAAGGCAATCTTACTGTGGATTCAAACACACAACGTCTGAATGGTTCTTGTCCACTTATGCCTGAAGAGGTACATATTTTATAAACAAACCAATTTCTTGTGTTTAAACTTTAACCCTTTTCTTCTTTCTGCAGATTGGTATCATCCTTCGTGCATATGGATATTCATGGGACACAATCATCTACATATCTGGTGGAGAAGTCTTTGGTGGCCAAAAGAAACTAATCCCATTTCATGCAATCTTTGAAAATGTAGTGGATAGAACATCACTTACAACATCTTGGGAATTGAACAGAATATATGGGCGTGAAGCGAATCTTGTTGACAAATACCCAAAAACCCCACCTTCTGCTGAGAAAGAAATGAGACATGAAGCATGGAAAACATCCGGGCAACGTCCCCGCCCTCTGCCGCCACCTCCCGCCAGGCCGAAATCGTATCACATTGAAGGGTGGTGGGGTTGGGTGGCTGAAAGTGATAATGAGCCTGAGAGTACTGTGATTGAGTTGAGGACTAATGCTCACAAACTGCTGTGGGAAGCCATTGATTACATGGTGTGTGTTGAAGCTGATGTTTTTGTTCCTGGTTTTGATCGTGATGGTAAAGGAAGACCTAATTTTGCAAGCTTGGTGATGGGTCATAGACTATATCAATCTGCAACAGCTAAATCTTTTAGGCTCGACAGGTAATCTTTTAGTTTTGTATATTTACTCTTCAGTTTAACTTTGTTTATTCATTCCTTTGCGAGTTCATTCCACTATAGCAAAGAAACCCTAATTAGTGCTTACATTTTGCTTGAAACAGGAAAGAAATTGCAAAACATATGGAAGAAATCAGTGACCATTTATACGAAGCCAACCATACATGGATTAAATCCGTGAGGAGTCACCTAAGAGAAAGCTTGCTTGATCGATTAACAGAAGAATCAAAAGCATCAAAATCATTATCGTTTCTCTCATTCCCAGTCCCTGAATGTTCTTGTCTGAGATCCGAGTCAAAAGGAGCTTCCACTTCCCAACTTCCAGCTGCTATTAAGGTTGCACGTTCTTGTCCTGCTTGGATGGGTAAAGATGTAGTTTCACGTCCTGGAGACAAGGAAAACGAAGATGATCTTGATGAGGATGATTCTGGGCCTTTTGGTTTGTTTTTCCGGCAGAGTGGTGGTTCTAGTAACAGGAATAATGGAGGTGGTGGCGGCAGAGGTGGTGGAGAGATGATGAGCAGCAAAGAAGAGACTCAGATGGAAGATCAAGAAGAAATGGACGGTGGCGATAGATGACCTAATTGGGCGGTGATAGACGACGGAGTTAGGAGGTAGGAGGTAGGAATTAGGAGACCCCCTAAATCTAATCGTAGCCTTATTTAAGTTGTTTGTACAGTTGCAGTATATCGTTGATGGTGAAACTGGACTAGTTTTGAGAAAGTACAGTTTGAGTTTTAATGTCAAAGCAGCTATTATCTTTCAACTTCCGATTTGATAATTGATATGATTTGTTTAACATTTTAGAAAAATGAAATGTCTACATTCATCCCCAATAAACAACACTAAATGGGAATGTGTTGGTGTATTCAATTAGCTACAAATTTCTTACCAATTATAATTTATAAATTATTAACTAAGGGGAGCCGAAGGTTTATCAACACCCTCTGTAATTGTATCCAAGTCAGAGAAAGGCGAAGATGATGGCGACTTATCTTTTTGAGGTTGATATCAACCACTAATCTTCCCTCAACCTCTTAAATTTTTTAATTATACAGAACTAAACATTTATTTTATCGTATTTTATTTATTAAAACTACATAGTAAACATATTTCAAATAGATAGTAATAAATTTGTAATTGTTAAAGTGAAGCTCCTGCATTAGAGATAATATTCAAAGAAGGATCTATTTTAAAAATGAAGTTAGCCGAAATCTTATGTAACAAAAATAATAAGCTATGATAATGGTTTAACTCTTCTGGATACTCTAACAGAGACTAGAAAATTTGTATTGTGAGAGAACAATATTTTTAGAGTTTTAAAGTTTTTTGTATTTCTAAAGGAAACAAAAAGAAAGTTATACTTCTAAAATTTTATCTGAAAAAACCATTATTTTTTTTACAAAAAATAATTTATATTTATAAAGGTTTTAAGAGAACAATAATATTGAAAAAAAATCAATAAAACAAAATTTTAATGTTAATATTAACTTTACTGATGTGAGACAAATATAGCAAAATATGTACTAATTAGGTCTACCTTTTTCACTAAGGGATAATGACTTGAAAGGGTAATGAACTTTCAACTTTGTTCACATTTAGTCACTAAACTTTTTTTCGTTATCTATTTGTCATTGAACTATTGAAACTGTTCACATTTTACCCTTAAATATGAACAATTTCAATAGTTTAGTGGCAAATAGATAACGAAAAAAAGTTTAGTGACTAAATGTGAATAAAATCGAAAGTTCGTTCCCTCTAAAAAGTTCAATGACTAAATGTGAACAAACTTCCTATTGTATTATGTTTTTGTTTAATTGTAGCAACATTTGTTGATGAATAAATCTATGAAATAAAAAAAAACAAAATGTAAGATCCAGATTTCCATGTATCATAATTTAAGTATTTTTCTTTTGAGTTAAGAAGAGAGACTCGGCTGATGACTCGGATTAATGAATGGACTCGACGAGTCGGTGAGGTGACTAGACGAGTCCGCACTGTTGGCAGAAACCCTAAATCTTTGGGCCCAAGCCATATTTAAACGCACTTATGGCCTTCAATTGCAACTACCTTTCCCATAAGTGAGAACCCTAGCGAGCTTGAATGTGTAGAGTGAGAGGAAGAGCTATCTTGAGCTTTTTGGTGTGATTTTGCAAGAAAGGAGAAGAGTTCCAGCAAGAGGGGCCAAGGAAGGTTATTGCTCTGAGTTATTCAAGCAAGGAGCTTCATTCTGAGATACAAAAATGAACCCCTTTCTTTTGTGTAGATTTCATTACGAGTTCAGACAATGTTGTAACTACGTATTCATGGGATGTCACAAATTCCACATGCCAAACCAATGGTCATAATTCACATCAGTGAGAATGGTTCATTTTTTTGTAAAACCAAAATCAAACTGGAATTTTTGATTTTTTATTTTGGAAAATCTCAAACCATTGGTTTTTTATTTCGGTTTCAGTTTTTTGTTTTTTTTAATATATTTTCAGGTTTTTTTTTTTTATTTCATAGATTTCTTCATCAACAAATGTTGCTACAATTTAACAAAAATAAATAATTTGCTAAAACATAATACAAGAGGAAGTTTGTTCACATTTAGTCATTGAACTTTTTAGAGGGAAACGAACTTTCGATTTTGTTCATATTTAGTCACTAAACTTTTTTTCGTTATCTATTTGCCACTAAACTATTGAAACTGTTCACATTTTACCCTTATGACCGGTAACAGCCGGTCATAAGGGTAAAATGTGAACAGTTTCAATAGTTCAATGGCAAATAGATAACGAAAAAAAGTTTAGTGACTAAATGTGAAAAAAATCGAAAGTTCGTTACCCTTTCAAGTCATTATCCCTTTCACTAATCGATGACCACATTCTTGTCATGGTTTCAAACACAAGATTAGGGATCTTATGTCTTTTTATTTATTTTATTTTATAGTTTATAACTTTGAAAATCACGGTTATAAAATTAATTAAATTTTTATAATAAAATTTATAATTATTAATCAATTGTTTTAAATAAATTATTAATTAAGAGATATATCAAAAATTTAAAGTTATTA
The DNA here is from genome assembly GCF_002870075.4 of Lactuca sativa. NCBI lineage: Eukaryota > Viridiplantae > Streptophyta > Magnoliopsida > Asterales > Asteraceae > Lactuca > Lactuca sativa. The sequence goes on along the minus strand of NC_056624.2, from coordinate 181,242,924 downwards.
TAACTTCAAATTTAACATATAATTAAAAAATATAAATTTGAATTTTGAAATGAGTTGCCTAATATATCTACATGACACATGACATAATATTAATGGGAGTTGTATTAAAATGACACTCGTCAAAAAGAGATTAAAACTATTCATTTATTAGATAGATATAAAAGATATAGATATAGATTTATTTATTATTATTTTTTAATATCTTAGGTTGCTACAATACTTGATTTGATGCAAAACAAAACAAACAATCATAACCAACATTACATACATGATCAACACTACTAATTGCATGTAAATATATTAAGCTCAAGTTGCTTCTCGACTATATAAACATGAATAAAAATAAAGGGTAAAAATGCAGGGGCGGACGCAAAATTTTACAATAGGGGTTGCACGGTAGTAGAAAAAATTCAAAAATTCAAAAATTCTCGAAAATTTTTCCACTGCGGCCAGAAAAGTTAGGGGTTGCTGGTGCCACCGTGGACCACCCCTAGGTCCGCCCCTGTAAAAATGTCAATATAATTAAGCTCAATTAAGCTCGTGAACTTTGTGGGATAAGTATTCAAATACTCGAGTAGTTCGAGCTCGAGACTCATCCTCTTGAAGTTAGGAAGATTTTGATTTCGAGTTGATCTTGAGTATCTCATGAGTTGTCTTGTTTTATTACACCCCAATGTATTCATAGACAAATAATTAAACCATTAAGAAAGTTTTATTGGTATCTTAATAGGTAAACAATTGAAATTGTTTGAATTTCAGAATAAATATTATAACTTATGTAAGTTATATGGTTTATGTGTATGATGCAACAAAGGGTTAATTTTTTTTTAATAGATTGACCCTCCATTAGGAAATGTATATTACAAAAAGATCTATTTATGATATTTATTAGGAGTTGAAGAGTAAAAAGCCTATGCCAAAGAGAATTAGTGAAAATGAATTCGGTAATGATGTTTTTGCTTAGGTTCGATTTAATAGTGTTGGTCATGATTTCTCTTTGATTAGCTATAAGATAAAAGTTGTAACGATCTTACGTCTATAAAAAAAAAAGAATTGATTCATACACAAATTTTTTTTTTCATATATAACAATGTGTTTTAAAATGTTGTATTGTACAACTCCACAAAACATAAGTTGTGTATGGAAAAAAATTGTTATGTACAAATCACTACTCATAAAAAAAAATAGACCTAACAAAAGACTGTGCTCCAAACAAACAAAGAGCTGGTCATAGGAAGGCTGATCAATCAGTGAAAAAAAAAGGAAAACCTAATTAAATACTCCAGTGTTTGCTTGTATGGACATATATTGATCACATATGTATCGCATTATTAAGTTTTATCCATGTAAACTTTAGAAAATATGAACCAATTTCATCCAGTGAAAAAAATTGTGTTCTTGGAAGAAAAAAAAATAATGAAAGTGTTTCTGTATATATGAATGGCTTTTTCTGAAAAAAAAAAGTTCATTGTTTTTCGTATAAAATGTTAAAAATGTAATGGCTCTTTTGAAAATTTCCCTCAAAAGAATAATATGTTCCAAAGAATAATCCCGATTTTATTTATTTATTTATTTAACAGGGTCCGATAATAGGCTATAGGCCCGGTTACACCTGTTAAGAATTGTATTGACAGGACCTGTTAAAATATTTAGGATTGGCCCGGTAGACATGTTATAAACTGTCAAAGGCCTAGCCAGGCCCGGGTTTTGTCCACCCCACGACATAGATAGACCTCTCAAATTTGACATCAAAGATCCATCCAACACTCCACATGGGCCAAGTACCCGAAACAAAACAGCCTCACATGAAGATTTCTAAAGGATGAACAATAACATGAAGAAGGAAACTTCCATGTATAAACTATTAAACCGGATTTAACAAGTATACAACAGTTTTAAAAATGAAAATTCCTCTAAATTTGTGTGTCCCATCCCAATAAATTCATCTCAGGCAGACCAAAAATTAAGCATGCAGGTTGCAGCCACCATCCCAGAAGGATCTACCACTTGTTTTGGCACCTGTAATGCTGCCTCTAGCAAATTGACCAAAATGACCTTCTGTTTACAAGCTCAGTAGATTGAAGCATCAAATCGCGGCTCATAGAAACAGACTTGACTGTTATACGACTGTAGAGCACATCCAGCAATCCAAGACCATACCTTTTTATCAACATCAAACAGCAAACCTTTCCCTTGATTCCAAGATGTAAAACAGATGAGATTATCCTGTCCAAAACACTCAAATCTCTCTGCTGATAACCTCAGCAGAGCTCTAAAGTATCTTGGTGGCATTCTGCTTATTTCAATCCAAATCACTTTTGCATGATCCAATTCCCAAATTCTCATACTCTGAAGAGTACTATAAAGACCGATTCTTCCAACCAAAAACAAACGCTTCTGTGTCCCCGCAACCAAATACCCATCCAATAAAGATCTTGGAAACCTTGCTGGAATATGTTCCCAATACCCCGCATCCAACTGATACATCATCAACCCAAGAGGTGAAATTGTTTCCAAATATAACCTCGAGTCACAAAATGCCATCTTTGATGAACAAAGATTGACAGCTGGCATGGTTTGGTGAAGCGACCAACTGTCGGCCTTTGAATCGTATACTTCAGTTGGAAGTGATCTGTCACCATAGATATCACTAGCAGCTATGACTTTGAAAGAGCGTTTCTTTCTATCAACCACCATAATTAACTGTCGTTGTTGATTATAATGCATACTTGGTAGTGTTCTCCAGCTTTGTGTCAGGGGATTACAGATTAATGTTCTGAAAGTTAAGCCATCCAGACCTGAGAAACAGACAAGTCCTCCTGAAGATCCAACAAGCCAGAATGCCCATTGAGGTAAGAATGTGAAAGGGATTTTGTACCATTGTTTCAATGGCAAGCTGAAAACAGAGCATTGTGGTGTTTGTGAATTCTTCCAGAATGTGAGAAGGCAAGGGCCATGGGAGGGAACTTGGGAATGGAATTTGAGAAAACTGTTGTCTTGTAAGATTGAATTCCAACGTTTGCAAACGGAACGGAGTCGGAAGATCATGAAAGGTGGAACCCTAGCTAGTATTTCATTCAGTAGGTCTTCAGGTAGCATAGCCCATATGTTATCTTCCATATGAATATCTGGGTGTGGAGCTTTTGGGAATGTAGCAATCATTTCTTCATCTAGACCTCTGGGTTTTGTCTTAACCGCCTTCTGTCTAGATGGGCTAGTGTTCCTCAACCCTAGTCCCCGACCAATTGGGCTAGTATTTCTTGAGCAACTTCCCCCAAAATAACTTAATTGCCTCCCCTCATCCTCTTCATGAGAAGAACCAGTTCTCGCGGATTCAGCAGGTGAATCTGTTGACCTAGAGTCAGAAGCGTCGCCACTCCCTACGACCATCGTTTCAACAACCTAAAAACCCAAATCTATAATCAATGCTTCAACAGACTAAGAAACACACTCAAGAGTCAAGACCCATGTTTTTTTTTGTAATCAGTAACCAACGGGAGGATCATTTGTACACAAAGATCTAACAAGCTGGTTTAACTCGATTGTGGATTCATGAAATTGAACGTGGAAAACCCTAGATTCTCAGATTCAAAATGGGATCCTTGTTTCCCAGTTAGGTAGGCGTATCAAAGTGAAGAGTAAATAAAAGGAAAACGAAGAGTTGGAACATTATTAATCAGAGGTTACCTTTGGTGAAATCGGTTAGGTGTTTTATTGAAGGGTTCATCGGATAACGGAGTTCCTTCACCAACTGGGAAGCCCTAGCATCCATTCTATATTTCTTTGGATTTTTCAGACAAAGGCTTCTGTAGCTTACATTCGCTTTTTGTCGCTAGTGGTATATACAATTCATGTAAGGCATTTTCTGACTACAATTCATCCCAGAAAATGTACTGTACAGCGACATCTTATCTTATGAGGTAAATAACGAGATAAAAGAAAGGGTTGAAATACTTCCAGTAATTATTATCTTTTTGTTTGGATATTTTTATATGAGAAAATAAAAAATAATTTTCAATTTATTAATATTAAATTTTATAAATTCTCCAATCTAGTTTTCTTTTTCTTTTATAAATGTTGTTATTACTCTCTCGCCTAATATCTTATGTATAACATCAACTTAATGACTTTTTTATTTGGGAAATGGACTTAATAAGGTAATTAACTTTTCGGTTTGTTCACATCTGGGTAACTATCTTTTTTTTGTACACATCTAGGTAACAAACTTTTTGTAAGTGTTCACATATGACCATTATGACCGGCTGTAGCAGGTTATAACTGGTCATAACCAGTCATAATGGTCATATGTGAACACTTCTAAAAAGTTCGTTACCTAGATGTGTACAAAAAAAGATAGTTACCCAGATGTGAACAAACCGAAAAGGTAATAGTAAAATACGCGAATGGTCCCTGTAGTTTGGGTAATTTGTGCGTTTTGTCCATAACTTATTTTTTAACTTAGATGATCGTTACTATTTATTTTTGTTGTGTATTTGGTCCCTGTGCTACCTCAAAAGATTATTGTGGGACCCAATTTAAATTTCTCAAATGTGGTTTTCAGATTTAGGGTGAGGAGATACAGATATATGGGGTCTATTAATTTTTTTTAATATATAAAAAATAAATACATAAATAAGAAAAAAAATAAAAAGGGCACAATAGTCTTTTGAGGTAGGACAGAGACCAAATGCACAACAAAAATAAATAGTAGGGATCATCGAAGTTAAAAAAAAATAAGTTATGGACCAAACGCACAAATTACTCAAACTACAGAGATCATTCGTGTATTTACTGTTACCTTTTCGGTTTGTTCACATCTGGGTAACTATCTTTTTTTGTACACATCTAGGTAACAAACTTTTTGAAAATGTTCACATATGACCATTATGACTGGTTATGACCGGATATAACCTGCTACAGCCGGTCATAATGGTCATATGTGAACACTTCCAAAAAGTTCGTTACCTAGATATGTACAAAAAAAAGATAATTACCCAGATGTGAACAAACTGAAAAGTTAATTACCTTGTTAAGTCTATTTCCCTTTTTATTTTTACTTTTATAAGAAATGCCTATTATTCGATCCAACGAGTTTGAAAAGTGTGAATAGGTTGCCACATCCTGTGATACATATGAAGGGTTTGATTATAATTTCGAAGACAACTTAACTCATTTCATGATCATCAGAAAACGAAGAATTTCCACACAAGAAGTTCGATTATATTTTCAAATATATAAAGGGCGTTGAAGAATAACAATGAGAGACTCACGACCATCTTGTATTTTATAGACATATAGAGGCTCTTTGTGAAGTGATAAAAAAAATGAAATCTATTATAACAAATGAAGGTTTTTTTGCCACATGTCCTCTTCTCCTTCATTTGGACACATGGCATTTTCTAACATTTTTAAATTTTCTATTTTCCACTTGTCATTTTATTGTATTTTTCATTTTATTAAATTAAAATTCGACATTTAATATGTAAGATAATATATATGTAAGGTATTTATTAAAAAGGGTTTATATATGTAATGTATCTAATACATTAAAGTTTCATTAATTTTAATAATTTAAAAGATTTTTCTTTTAAATTCAAACTTTTCAAATTATTAAAATTTTATATTTAATTTTTTTTAAATAAACTCATGTAATACATGGGTCTCACACCTAGTATGTCAAATATATTTAAAAAAATATGGAATTGATCGAAAATATTAAAGAAAAATGAATTTTTGAATTTAATGCCGACAAAAATGATTGAAACTTATGAAATAAAATGATTTTCTTGAATATGGCAATAGAATTATACAAAATTTTATTAATAATGAAAAATCTTTGTAACATCCCTACAAATTTGAACGATGAGATTGCATGTGAATTGCGATGTAAAAGGGCAATTTGGTACATACTACATGACGAGTAATCCGGTGTCGCACAACCTATAGATGATGTTTAACGTCGAACGGTGAAATATGTTGCTATAACAAGAAAAGGGTATCCTTCTCTGAGTTACATGACACATAGTTAGAGTATTACACTAATACACTCCATGCTCAAAGTGTGATGACAAGTCACAAATTAATAAAGAACTCGATGTGTCCATACGAGTTACACGACGCGTACAATACGACAAGATCAGATCTTTATTAGGGTTACAATCGGCATTTTTACCTCATTTCTCAACCCCAACTCAATTGAGAGTCCTTGGAAATGAATTTGGGAGCTTTGAGCCAGGAGATTCATCAAGGATTTGCAAGAGGAACAAGAATCAAGCAAGTGGAAGTGAATCCATGTATCCTATTCCTTCCATTTCTTAACTCCACGTGATTCCTCAATTGTGGAGTTGTATTAGAAATCATTAAATGTAACATCCCGAAAAATTGAGACCAAAAATTTCATTTTTAAGCAAGTATTAAAGAAACCATTAGTGTTAAAAACATTCATCGTGTCATCTCATAACAAAACCAAATGTGAATAATCAAAACATGTCACAATAGAACATCATCGGAGTATATCTCCCAAGAATCTCATGTGCGGAATAATGGTGTGATGTGCTGCAATCATGCCGGCTCCTTTCACTTCGAAGAAGAGGTACCTGAAACCAAAATTGAAAACCGTAAACACAAAGCTTAGTGAGTTCCCCAATCATACCACATAAACACATATTGTCATGCATATTTGGGTGCCCGACCTACCCTGTCAGGCATATCTGGGTGCCCGACCTACCCTGTTAAACATATCTAGGTGCTTGACCTACCATGCCAAGCATATCTAGGTGTCACACCCCCGAACCAGGACGGCGAAAACGTCTGGGGCAGATGACTTCATGTACAGCATCATAACAATTGAATATACCAACATCATACATTACAATATACTAACGTCATGTACAATATACCAACATAGCAACCAAACATCATACATTACAATATACCAACATTCATTGTTTTACAAATTGTACTTGTTTAACAATTACACAAAAATAACATAAAGTAGGATTGCTCAAAAGGTAGTAAAATAATCCAGATCCAAGGCTCGAGTACCTGTTCCCTGAGTCCCTGAGAATACAAGTCGTTTTGACAAGCGTCAACATAGAATGTTGGTGAGTTCATAAGCATGTTTGTAGGAAAATAATCCAGATCCAAGGCTCGAGTACTTGTTCCCTGAGTCCCTGAGAATACAAGTCGTTTTGACAAGCGTCAACATAGAATGTTGGTGAGTTCATAAGCATGTTTGTAGGAAAAACTTTGTAATATTGTTGCTTATAATAAGTTTTAAAACTCCAGAAAATCCAATATTTTCTATAAAAGAAATAGTTTGTGAGTCTTGTTCTAAAACCGTGTATAATTGCATGCATGTCCTTTATCATCCTTTGTTTATATTTGAAAAGAGTATATCCCCAGGAAATCCTATATCATATCATACATACTTATAAACCTAGCATTTTTTCTTGAATCTCATGCATTTGAAACCCCCATTCTTTTTTCCTTTCACCACATTCATTTGAAACTCCCATGACTTTTCAATTTCTTTATAATAATAATTATAATTTGGTAATTAGGTTAAATAAATATCAAATCTAAAGTGTATTCATATATAAACTAAATTTCAATATTAAAATAATATCTTTAATTCTACTTATAAAATTATGTTTTTTAACTTTTAACATATTATACTTAATTTATTAGTTTTACTATATTGTTGGATGTAAACCATTATCATTTTAAAGGTATAATTTTTGAACAATTTGTATAAAATACTTAAATTATTAATTAAAATGTAACATTATAGGCTCAACTTAAATATAAATTTTATTTAACTTAAACAACCCAAAGATTATTTTATAAATAGTTAAAAGTGATAAATTGTAGTGTATTTCTAATAATGATTGTAAGTTGGTTAATAATGTTAAATAAATATCAAACCTAAAGTGTAATCATAAATAGACTAAATTTCAATTTTAAAATAATATCTTTACTTCTATTTATAAAGTTATGTCTTTAAATTTTAACATATTATACTTAATTTATTAGATTTAAAATGTTGTTGCATGTAAACCATTATCATTTTAAAGTTGTAATTTTTGAACAGTTTGGACAAAATACTTAAATTGTTAATTTAAATATAACATTACAGTGTCAACTTAAATATAATGTTCAGTTCCACTAAAAAAACCAAATAATATTTTATAAATAGTTAGAAGTGATAAATTATAGTGATAAATGCAAAAACTAAATTGTAATATTAGTTTAGCTAAAATAGTTCCTAAATATATTTATATAATCGTTAAAACTTTTCAAATAAGTAGCTTAAAATAACTTATAATAACAATAGTTAAAAATAACTCTATATAAATGATTATATTGTTACCTTTAAAATCAAAAAATAATGGATGATATTTTAAATAATTATAATAATAGAAATTAAAACATCAAGCAAATAAATTTTAAAAAATTAGTTAAAAATAACAACTATAAATAATATTAAACCATATATAATATTTAATTTTATTGATGTGTAACTCGCGAGTAGAAGTCATTCAAACGATTGAGATTATAACGCTATAATAGATTTATATATTATCATATAATTCAAAATAATCAATATATTATATCAAATTAATATACGAATTATTATATCAAATTTAACAACAACGTTAATGTTATACTTATATATATATATATATATATATATATATATATATATATATATATATATATATATATATATATAAAGACTACAACTATATAGGTGTTTCTGCGCATTACAATGTCAACTCAAATATAAATTTCAGTTCCGTTTAAAAAAAACTAAAGAATATTTTGTAAATAATTAAAAGTGATAAATTGTAGTGATAAAAGCAAAAACTAAATTGTAATTTAAATTTAACTAAAATATTTCTTAAATATATTTTTATAATCGTTAAAAGTTTACAAATAAGTAGCTTAAAATAACTTACAATAACAATAGTTAAAAACAACTCTATATAAATGATTATATTGTTAGCTTTAAAATAAAAAAAAACAATGTTTGATGTTTTAAATAATTATAATGATAGAAATTAAAACATTAAGCAAACAAGTTTTAAAAAATTAATTAACAATAAAAACAACTATGTATAACATCAAACTATATATTATATTTAATTTTATTCATTTGTAACTCGCGGGTAGAAGTCATTCAAACGAATGAGATTATGAAGTTATAATAAATGTATATATTATCATATAATTCAAAATAATCAATATATTATATCAATTTACTATATACAAATTATTATATCAAATTTAACAACAACGTTATTGTTATATTTAAAAAATCATATATTTGTAAAGACTTTAACTATATAGGTGTTTCTACGCAACGCGCGGGCATTCGCCTAGTTTTCTATATAGAAGGTGTTGTGGTCTTAAAACCCTAACACCCGAGTGGTGAAATCACTTTACAAAGTATACGAAACATAGTTTGGTATTTTGTAAAAAACTGGTAGAGTGTAAATCCTTTATAAATCCAAATAATGTTGTTACTCTCTATGTGTCTTTTCCTTGTAGACTAAAAATGAATATGTCCAGAAAATCCAATATTTTCTTAATGACGAGTTGTAGTCTTAAACCCTAAGACCATGCTGAAAATGAATAGTGTATAGACATTTGCATATATAGTTTCATTTATTTTAATAAAACTAACGAAGTAAAGTTTCCTGTAAGCCAAAATGGTGTTGTTATTCCTTATGTGAGTTGCTATAACCATACTAATATGACAGAGTGCCTGTCTTGACGCTCTTCAGGCGTCGGTTTTGTTGAACATATTTGTCACCCTAGATTGGCCTAGTCTAGCTGTAGTGAACAGCTCAGGTGTGGGATGTCAACCCTGTATATATCTATACACAAACTCCAGTTCTCCCTCTAGAAGACTCTGGTTATAACTAATAGGACTTACCGCGTACGCTAGGTAGGTACGACTAAAGGTGAGTCTCACAAGAGTCTTAACAGATTTACGTAAACTATGACTTCTCTTTCTTGTAAAATGACTTGAGTATATCTGGTGTAACTGAAAATATTCACATGATCAAGTGTATACGCATATGCAAGTTATCATTTCTAGGTGTTTTCAAAAGGTTATAACCTTTAAAACTTACATCTAAACACAAGTATAAGCACTTTTAGTAAGTTAAAACAATTTTCTGGTTTTTTGGCTTTTCTATCCCTATTTTTAGAAAAATTATAGCAAATCATCGTAAGTCGAAATTTGGATCCGTAAACTCTGGGAGTTTGGAAATTGAGTCTAATTTGTTCACAATTTTTCTCATAATTTTTTATGGCCTCAAAAAACCATTGTGAAATTGTTCATATTCATAGAGTGGTCCGAGATTATTCCTGAAATGATAGGCCGTTTTGTAAAAATCGCCAAAAATTGTAGAAAAAATATATGAATGCGTGAGAGTAGTCATTTGAAAGGTATAAACCTGAAATTTTTTCATGTAAAACAGTTTTAAAAAATATTACATTCAAGGTGGTCAAAACAGTCCGTGAATGACATATAACTTTTCTGTGGAAGGCTGGAAATTAAGTTTATGTTATACATGTTTGCACACAAGACTTGTTTATGCTATTTTTGGGGTTTATAGTCCCATATTAACAATTTTCAAACAATATATGTGTTAACAACACTTATCTCATGATTTTTATGAAGATATATATGATAAAATTCATATTCAAGTAAAAACCCAAAAATTTAAACATACAACACAATGGTCCATGCAGTTATCCAATGGTTAACCGAAACTTTGACTTGTATCCCCCCCTCCAAAGAGTTTGAAAACATGAAAAATAGTATGGTATGAATCTCACCTTGGAGATCTTTGAAATGTAGATGAAGAAGAAAGAGGATTTTCGAGTCTAGCTTGGGTCTTGGAGAGATCTCGAAACGGTGGTTGTTCTAAGATCCATTTTCACGAAAAATAAGAGTGTAAGGGAAAGATCTTAGCATAAATTGAAACAAAATAATGGAGTTTATAGCTTACCAAGCTTATTATCTTTGAGAAGAACTTCCTTGAAGAACACACACCCACACACCCATAATTTCTTAGAGGAAAGAGATGAGAAATCTCTTGAAAGCTTGGGAGGAAATAAGTTGCAAATGAAGTGGTGAATGAGAGTAGGGGGAGATCGGCCAAATTTAGAGAGAGAGAGAGAGAGGGAGAGAGAGATAAGGGAGGGGAGCAATCCTTGAAACATGTTGGATAATAACTACCTGCATGTAGGATAATTATCATTGTTATATGTTATGTAATATGGAGGTGGCAAGCATAGATTAATTCATTCTTTTCCCCTTATATATATCTATATCTATATCTATATATATATATATATGCCAACCGACCCAAGAGAGGTCCTCGACCCAAAAGGGTTTTCGGCCCATTAAACTTTAGCAAGGGTTTTTGGTTCAAAGGGACCAAAAATAATAACTCTCAGCCCAACTAAGATACTAGTATATGTTTTTGGCCCCCAAAAGGCCCATAATAATGATTAACAAAAGTTTTCGACCCATTAGGGCCCAAGTAGGGGTTTTCGGCCCAAATAGACCAAAAGAAATAGTTATCGGCTGAGTAAGGCCCAATAAGGATGTCTTGGTCCAATAATGGATTTGGATCGGAACTTCTTAGGCTATGGACCAAAAATGATTGTATTTGGCTTATTGGATCGAATTTTGGGCTTGAACGAGGTTGTCTCGGCTTGAATAACAATATATGAAAGTATGGATTTAAATGGCATCATAGTTGCAATTTCACTAAATGGGTTATTACAAGTTTACACGGAGGAATTGTCTCGCACAAGGACCAAAATCTTAACCCTAATTTGCTAGTTGTGACACTGGGTGCCCGACCTACCCTCCAGTTTATTTCAACCGGTTACAGGGACTATTTCACCCTTACCACCACCACATAATAGCATAACAATAAGCACATAAATCATAACAGACAACGACATATCAAAAATTATCACGAAGACAATCTTCTGTACGATAAAAAACTACTAATGGGCCGACCTTGATGCCTTCGACCCACTCCTACAGGAAGGTAACTCACCTCGTGAAGCTGAATGCATAATCTCAATGTAATAAATCTCTAGCGGTAACTCCGATGACTACCCGAGCTATCATGACCACAATAACACTTAATCAAAAACGAATAATTCTTCTTAGGGTAAAATGACCGTTTTACCCCTATCTAATTGGGTCAATGCCTAGGGGCCAACACTATAACATGAAAGGCCCCAAATCTAAATAGTCTTCGCAACCCTCAAGTGGCCCACCAATGGCCCAATTTTCTGAATTGGGCCCAAGCCCTCAAATGGGCCTTATCGAAATCCCAATAAATCCTTAGCCCAAAATAAGCAATTTTGAGTGGCACATTATGGCCCAGGAGGCCCAATACTTTAAATCTCAGTTTTAGGCCTAGAGACTTTATTCCATAGTGGGCCATGAGGCCTAACAACCCAGGCCCAAACTTCTGTTGGATATAGTGTCTAAGTCCATAATTGTATTTGGTATGTACTTGATCCGACCCGGCATGGTCTATTTGGGTTGCATGGCATTGCAATACTTGGATAGACAAAACGAGAGAAAGGACACTTATGGTTATTAATATATTATAAGTTCTAATATATTAATAATAGTGTTATTTAATTAGTGTTGATCAAGAATTAATTTAGAGTTAGTTTGGTGATCAATATGAGACTAATTAAATACATAAGGTTGATTATGGCAATCATCTATTCTTTTATAGTGGGCTAATGATCCACGGTTTATGAAGTTGGGCTATAACCCATTAGGAGCTCCATGGATAGTCCACGGGAGTTACAAACCTATGGATCATTAGAAATGAAGAGTCATGACGATTAAGGGCATTCATGTGTAAACCCTAATTGTGACAACACTGTAAAAGGGACCCTATGGCTAGCAAAATCGGAGACTAGTTGATTCTAAGAGGGCATAATTGATTTTGATTGTTAGTGACATTCTCTCAAGTTATTCCAAGTCTTGTGGTGTTGTGTGAAGCATTTGAGCCACAACATTTGGGGTGCTAGGCTCATAAAGTCATCAAGGAATTCAAGCAACAACAAAGGTATGTACTTCTACTAGTTTTTATATTACATGTTCTCCATGCCATGCTAGTTAGGAAGTAAACCTTGGAAAAATCAAATTTGCATGTATATTAGAGAAAACATAGATCCAAGGTTTATAGGGTTGCATGTACACCATAAGAGTGTTAGAATGCTCAAAACCAATCGGTGGTATCAGAGACTAGGTTTGTTTTCTTGATACTTGATGCAATTTGCAAGAAAAATTGTTTTTTTTTTTTTTGGAATCTGCCAGTTTACCACGAGGTGGTGACTGTTCAGTGAAAAAAAATTAGTTTTTGGCCTGTTTTGGATTAGAATTATTACCACAAAGTGTTTTTGTTCTTAAAACTTGATTTTGATGTTATGGTAATGTTTCTTCGCATCCAAATAAATGGTTATTATCAAAATTTCAAGTTTTATATGGTTTTTTTATGATTCTTGAAATTGTTGATATGCATGTTCATGAACTTATGAGTTTAGAAGATCATAGGAATTATTTGTAACTTGCTTGTTAGTTTAATTCTTGATCATTATGTGTTTTAATGGAATCCATAATTTGTCCTCAAGTTATGGATTACCAAAAGTTTTTTCTTTTAAATTCCATTATTAAACACATAGGTTACATAAAACGAAAAGTCACTTCTTTAAAATTGTCATTAAAGAATAAGAGGTTTCATAAAATGAAGAGTCTTCATTTTTATGAACCATTAAACTCATAAGTTACAAATTGAAGAGTCTTGGAATAGTTTCAAAACTTGCCCTCAAGTTTTGGAATTTGTAAAGTCTTACACTTTAATACTTTAATTCCAAAATTAAACCTTAGAATTTTAAAAGTTTAAAATTCAACCCTTATACTATTATTATAATTTTAATTATATAGATATGTATAAGAATATGACAGTCTTACCATTAGTAGGCCTCATTCACGAAGCCGGTCTAGAAGGGGGTATAAGGTTACTGCCTATAAAATGGTGGTTTAATGGGTGTCCACTCTCACCCACCGCTTCCTTGACTGGTGGAGGGTCGTTAGCTGAAAAAGGTAGGATAAGACCTTAATCCTCATTAAAAGTATAATGAAATTATAAAGTAACTATACATTATAAATTCCTAATCTTAGTTACTTTAGGAAAATGTGAAATAGGTGCTAACCCATGAAATTACACTTTGTACCTTACCAAGTCGTTAGTGGAGCGTGTGTGGTTAACCGACACACTAATAAGGACTAGTAAGAGTGACAAAGGGTAACTTGACTTTATTATAGATCGATGGAGCGTGTGTGGTTAACCGACACATCGATTAGGTAATATAGTTAAGGGTTCCAAGTCAATTTGCATGGTTATTCACACCTTGTTTGTGATCCTCGACATCCCAGTCACAAAATTGAGAGGGTACAATCGAGATTCAAACATGCCATTGAAAAGTTCAATGTATCTCAAAAGATCTAGGAGTTTCAAATTCAATAAAACCTAATAATAAAACATTTCGTTTTTATGGTGGAAATTGGTAAATCGTCATTTACCTACCTTCAAATATTTTATAGCTTGGATTACAACATCCCTCTTCCAACTATAAATAGTTTGATGGATCATAGCCTTAATATTTCATTTGGGTGACTTATTAATACTTCCTCGACAGGGAGCTTAAGGCTGTGAATGAAGCCACTGCTACTCCTGAAGAGTTTGTGGAGTTTGTTGCACATGAGAAGGATGCTACTAAAGTGTCCTGCATCATGTTGGCCACATGACTCCCGAACTTCAAAAATCCTATGAAGATTTCTACCCCTATGAGATGCACCATGATCTGATGGATAGGTACCATCAGAGTGCGCATTAAGAGAGGTATGAAATTATCTCCTCCATGATAACAACCAGAATGAAGGATGTTGAACCCATCACTAGTCACTTGTAGAAGATGCAAAGGTTCGTTGACCGGTTGCTAAAGCTCGATGTTGACTTCCTTGAGGACATGGCGATTGATATCATTCTCCATTCCTTACCTCCAAGTTATGATAAGTTTCGTATGACTTATCATATGAACAAGGAGGAAGTCACACTTAAAAAACTTCAAGGACTCTTAAGGACAGTTGAAAATGGCCTTAAGGGTAAAGCGGTTGTTACTTCTACTCCTTCAACAACTCCTGTTCTGGCAATTGGGCAGGGAAAGAGGAAGAAGAGGAAAACCCCTTCGAAGGGTACCAAGGGAAATTCCCTTGATGGCTCCTCTTCAAGTAGGACAAAGAAAGGTCCCATCACTCTTTCTTCAAACCCAAAGGAAGCACAATGCTTCTATTGCCAGGAAAAGGGGCACTGGAAGCGAAGTTGCCCCAAATACTTGCAAGATGTAAGGGATGGGAAAGTTGAACCCACCCATGCAAGTATTTATATAATATTGTCTAATAACTCATCTAATGCTAATTCTTGGGTGCTTGATATAGGTTGTGGTATTCACATTTGTACTGATTTGCAGGGCCTAAGAAAAAGTGAGCAAGTGGAGCACGGGAAGATAAACTTAGTCATGGGCAACAAAAAAGCATCACATGTTACCAAGATAGGAGTTTATTCTTTATTGCTAAATAATGGGTTAATGTTAGATTTGAATAAATGTTGTTACTCGTCCGAAATGGCGAGAAATATTATTTCCTTTCATGGATTGTACAAACAAGGGTTTACATTTTCGTTTGATAATAATAATGGTGCTATTAATGTTTATTATAATGATGTATTTTACTTTAAAACATTACCTTGTGATGGTGTATATGAAGCTGTGAATGTTGTAGACAATCTAGGAAATAATGTGTTATATATTGATTCTTCAAATAGTTTGGATAAAGCATCCTTGTGGCATTGTCGTCTTGGACATGTCAACAAGAAGCGCATAGGGCCAACTCTAAAAGGCTGGAGTCTTGTAACCATTTGACCTAAATTCGAATGATAGTTGTGAGTCTTGTTTACTTGGAAAAATGACAAAATCACCCTTCACAGGTACTTGTGATAGGAGTGAAGGTTTGTTGGACCTAGTACACACAGATGTGTATGGGCCCTTCAAAGTTGCTACAAGGGATGCTAATCGCTATTATGTGAGTTTTATTGATGATTATAGCAGATATGGATATATCTACTTAATCAAGCATAAGTCGGAAACCTATGAAAAGTTCAAAGAGTTTAAGCAGGAAGTTGAGAATCAATTGGGCACGAACATCAAGATGCTCCGATCCGATCATGGAGGATAGTATCTTAGCATTGAGTTCCTTGACTATCTTAAGGAATGTGGGATTGTCTCACAATTGACACCTCCCAGGACACCACAGCTGAATGGTGTTGTTGAGAGGCATAATCGAACCTTGTTAGACATGGTTCGTTCCATGATGAGTCGAGCTTCGTTACCAATCTCATTCTAGGGGTATGCCTTAGAGACTGTCGCCCACATTCTTAATCTAGTCCCTACTAAAAAGGTTGCCAAAACACCTCACGAGATGTGGACTTGGAAAGTTCCTAATCTGGACCACATCAAGATTTGGGGTTGTGAAGCTTTCGTGAGGCGTGAGACTCATGAAAAGCTTGAACCTCGAAGTGAGAGGTGTATTTCATCGGCTACCCACATAGATCCTTTAGTTACCTCTTCTACATACCCAATGATAACGTGGTCTTTGTAGCAAGAAGATGAGTCTTTCGTGAGAGAGAATTTATCAGCCAAGGAGACAGTGGGAGGCAAATTGACCTTGAAGAGCTTCAAGATTCAAGTGGTGAAGGAACCTCAAATACTATCGGACAACCTGAGGAGGAAACTCTTGTTGAGCCGATAAATGGGTTTGTACCTCCAAGGTGTTCCACAAGAGTTAGGAGCTTACCTGATTTTTATTATGGTTATCACATCACTACTGAAGGTGATACATTTATCAGTGATAGTACACTGATAGATTTGGATGAACCTAATAATTATAAGGAAGCCATGGCAGGCCCTGAGTCTACAAAATGGAAGGAGGCTATGGACAGCGAGATTCAGTCCATGTATGACAATCAAGTTTGGAACTTGGTTGACAATGTACCAGGTCGTAAGACAGTTGGGTGCAAATGGATCTTCAAGAAGAAGACCGACATGGATGGGAAGGTACACACTTACAAAGCGCGACTGGTAGCGAAGGGCTTTACTCAAACTTCGGGAGTTGACTATGATGAGACCTTCTCACCAGTAGCGAACATTAAGTCTATTAGGGTGTTGTTGGCCATAGCTGCATTTCATGATTATGAAATATGGAAGATGGATGTTAAAATCGCTTTCCTTAATGGAAAGTTGGATGAGGATGTTTACATGGCTCAACCAGAGGGTTTTGTCGATGCAAAATATCCTAATAGAGTATGTAATCTTGAGAAATCCATTTATGGATTAAAGCAAGCATCTCGCAGATGGAATCTTTGCTTTGATGAGAAAGTTAAAGAGTTTAGATTTTCGAGGAGCGAGGATGAGTCCTGTGTATGTGTTAGGGCTAGTGGGACATTAGTTAGCTTTTTGGTGTTGTATGTGGATGACATACTACTCATAGGAAATGACATCCCAACCTTGCAGGAGGTTAAGTCCTGGCTTGGGAAGTGTTTCGCTATGAAGGACCTTGGGGAAGCTGCCTATATCCTAGGGATAAGGATATTGAGAGACAGGAGTAAGAGACTAATTGGACTTAGTTAAAGTATCTACTTGGATAAGGGGCTGAAGAGGTTCAGCATGCAAGAATCCAAGAAAGGGGAATTACCTATCCAGAGTAATGCCAAGCTGAGTAAGACTCAGAATCCGAGTACAGAGGCTGAGATAGCTGAGATGAGTCATATATCGTATGCTTCCACTGTGGGCTCCATCATGTATGCTATGACTTGTACTCGCCCTGATGTGGCCTTTGCTTTGAGCATGGTCAGTAGATATCAAGGGAACCCTGGCTAGGCTCACTGGACTGCCGTAAAGAACATTCTCAAGTATCTGCGGAGGACTAAGGACTGGGTCCTTACCCTCGGTGGCAGTGATGACTTGAGAGTGGAAGGATATAGCGATGCTAGTTTTCAGACTAATAGGGATAATCTCCGCTCTCAGTCAGGCTGGGTCTTTATCCTAAATGGAGGGGCAATTACTTGGAAAAGTTCCAAGCAGGAGACAGTAGTTGATTCAACTTGCGAATCAGAGTATATATCAGCAAGCGAGGCAGTAAAAGAGGGGATATGGCTGAAGAACTTCATCGGAGACCTTGGAGTTGTACCAGATATAAAGGAGCCATTGGAAATTTTATGTGACAGCGAAGGTGCGGTTGCTTTAGCTAAGGAACCAAGAGATCACGGAAGATCTAGGCACATTGACAGAAAATACCATTTCATCAGACATCGAATAGAAGAAGGACTCCTCGTGGCAAAGAGGGTATCATCAGATGAGAACCCAGCAGATCCCCTCACGAAGGGACCGAGTAGGGTTAAGCATCTACAACATGCGAGGCGCATAGGGCTGAAGGATGATATTAGTTTTAATAAATAGATAGTTTTCTGAAACTTGTAACATGTAATTGACATTTGATGATTAAATAAAATTGTTATTTATTTATGAGTAAAGTGTTACTATCTTATGTTAATCATTTACTATGGTTTCAATTTTGCATGTTTTGACTTCCTAAATAATTATGTTATTATTCGAACTCTCCACAGTCAGTCATACTTTGGAAGTAGGTATCGATTTAAGACTGTCATGAATTTGGCTTGTATGATTTGTCTAATGTGCATTAGACATAGCAATGGTTGCTGCAACATTCATGAGTACTCATAAAGCCTGATTATTGGATTCAACCCACGCTCACTTGCATCACTTCATGGAATTTATCTCGAGTGATTGTGAGACGGTAATATCATATAAATCTTCAAACCTAGAGATATGAGTTGTTGAATATGAGTTAGTTATCCATTGATTGTACGAAAACGCATTGGTAACTCGATGTTATAAAACGTGCTTTTATGCATAATTCAACAAGTGGTCAGTACAAGCATATGAGTCAAAGTTTATATGTTCCTTTTAGAAATAAAAGCGATATCTGGGCCCCTCGGTGATTTGGTTTTGACTTATGTACCGGGCCCGGTCAGAACCTAATTGATGTGTTCAATTTAGTTCTATGTCGAAACAAGTCAGAGATCGAGAAACAAATGCTGGACAATAAGTAAGACCATGTTCCATGTATTTTTCCGGTTGATATCTTGAGAGCAGTGGATTATATGATCACTTATCTTAAATGGCGTATCATAATCATCTCAGTTCCGAGAGACTTTGAAAGAACTATGATTGCTAGTCGGATTCTGAAATCATATCTGCAAATATAGTTATTAGACTTATCCAAGTGGGAGACTGTTGGATATAGTGTCTAAGTCCATAACTGTATTTGGTATGTACTTGACCCGACCCGACATGGTCCATTTGGGTTGCATGACATTGCAATACTTGGATAGACAAAATGAGAGAAAGGACACTTATGATTATTAATATATTATAAGTTCTAATATATTAATATTAGTATTATTTAATTAGTGTTGATCAAGAATTAATTTAGAGTTAGTTTGGTGATCAATATGAGACTAATTAAATATATAGGGTTGATTATGTCAATCATCTATTCTTTTATAGTGGGCTAATGATCCATGATTTATGAAGTTGGGCTATAACCCATTAGGAGCTCCATGGATAGTCCATGGGAGTTACAAACCCATGGATCATTAGAAAGGAAGAGTCATGACAATTAAGGGCATTCTTGTGTAAGCCCTAATTGTGACAAAACTATAAAAGGGACCCTATGGCTAGCAAAATCGGAGACTAGTTGATTCTAAGAGGGAATAACCGATTTTGAGTGTTGGTGACATTCTCTCAAGTTATTCCAAGTCTTGTGGTGTTGTGTGAAGCATTTGAGGCACAACATTTGGGGTGCTAGGCTCACAAAGTCATCAAGGAATTCAAGCAGTAACAAAGGTATGTACTTATACTAGTTTTTATATTACATGTTCTCTATGCCATGCTAGTTAGGAAGTAAACCTTGGAAAAATCAAATTTGCATGTATATTAGAGAAAACATAGATCCAAGGTTTATAGGGTTGCATGTACACCATAGGAGTGTTATAATGCTCAAAACCCATCAACTTTTAAGGCCAAAAAATCCATGCACGCCACTCTGCATGCGTACGCATGACGTACCTAGCACGTACGCCCAACATATGCTGGCCTTGACCAAAAGCGGGAAGTTGACCCAGTACGCGCAACGTACCAGAGTGTACGCCCGACGTACTGGCCAACTTCCTTGAGACTCCATTTGTGACTTAATCCGTTAAGTCCCTACTTCCAGAACATAGATCCTGGTCCTTTAAGACATCCTAATCCATAAAGTCACAAACTTTATGGCTTTGCATGCATAGGTGGGGGTCAAAACATGATTTTAGTCCTTAAACAAACTTTATGACCATCAAACACTTGCATGGTTGTGGCTTAACCATCAAGGTCCGATTTTTATGACTCTCAATGCTTCCAAGAGCTCAAAAGGACAACTCTTAAGGTCTGTAACTATCAAGATACAAGAAACCTCAACAATGGAGTCCAAAAGTGACATAAAACACCCCAAAATCAAATCTAAGCATCCAATGGTCAAGTTTGAAACTTGATACCTCAAATGAGTCAGAAATGGTGCTAATCCCATGGATCTACAAGCTCTCTCCAACTTCTTGATCCTTCTTCAAACTTCTTTTTCTTCCAAAACTCCAAAACAACACCAAAATGCTCTCAAATGGCTACCAAATCACAAAAACATACAAATATGGATTAGGGTTTTTGTGAGGGTTGCTTAAAGGTGAGAGGGAGGCTGGAGCAACGACATAAGGTTCTTTATATAGGGATCAAACCCTAAAATTAATTTAGGGTTTAGGAGCTGCATGCGTACGCTGCGCGTACCCTGTGGTACGCTGGGCGTACGTGCATGGCATCCTCGCATTCATCTCATGAGTACGCTGAGCGTACATGGCCTGGTATGCCCCGCGTACGAAATTTCCTCAGCCCAATCATAAGGGCCCAAAAGGTCCAAGCCCAAACCATTTTAATTTATTAACCTTATACAAAAATAAATAATACCTTATAAATCCCGGACGTTACATTAAAAATGCCATGAATATCCAGTGCAATGTAGTTACAAACATTGTGATTATGATTTCAAGCTTTATATGTTAAATCCATGGTTAAATACTTAGATTGAGAAATATGGTTATGAAACCCTAGGCGGTTGATTTTTTAGTTAATGGAAATTAAGTTTATATCTTAATGAGTTAAGACTTATAGACGTAATATCCATGGAGGTTAATTTATTTTGAGACAAAACGTTGGAATTTGATTTTTTTTTTGATCAGTTGAATTGGGGTTATTCCCTTTATGGAATAATTCGTGTTATCGGGAGCCTAATATGTTGCTTGAATATGATTCGAAAGAAGATTGGACAAAGGGCACCAAGTGAAGGATAAAAGCCAAAATGATAGTTACTTTTCACTAACTAACAAGGTGAGTTTATGGAGCTTTTTAAATAGAGATGCATGACTTACTGAATTGATAACTATGTTTTATGATATAATTAATAAGAAGTTATGATTCTTCGAAGTTTCACGTATAGCCCTATATGGCGAAGTGTGTCGTAAAAGATGAATCGGAGATAAGTTGCTTATTAGCCTAAACGACCTAAATAAAAGTTGTATTAATTGTAAATACGAAAGTGTGCATATAAAAAACGCCTAAATCTGACTTCGTATGAGGAAATTATGATTTTTGTCAAAATTTTAGTGCGGCATAGTACAACAGTGTGTGATATAGAAATCGAAATTAAATTGGTTGATAGTTACCCAAAACAATGTAAACGAGAGTTGAAGATCTCGTAAATACGAATTCGTTGATATAGAGACACTCGATAACGAAGTTTGTATGAAGAAGTTATGAATTTTGCATGGTCTTTTACAATGTAATCTTCATATATTGTAGATTTAAAATGGAATGTGAATTAGCCGACAAAGTCTAGCAAGACGATTGTGGTGGTTAAGTGGAAGACCGAACTCTTGATATTCTTGACTAGTTTGGTCAACTCTTGTCCTGCTTATTAGTTAATGGTGCAAAGAAAGCAAATGAAATAGTATAACGGGTCCCGAAAGTTTTTGTTTTCAAAAGCGACTTCTTGCATGCAACGGAATCAATTAACAATTGTAGCATGATTGCGACGAAGACGAGTGACCGTGATATCCTTTATATTTATTTTGGTATGATTTTATTTTTCATTTTTTGTTTTAGCTTGTTTAATTTTTTTTCCATGTTGATGCTCTTATAGTTTAGATCTTTGCAAAAAAATTTCCCTTCGAATATTTTCAGTAATTCCAACAATTAGGATCGAGTGCAGTTTTCTAACAAGAGAAAGAGTCGAGAGAGTTTGAAGTTGATAATCAAGAGCCACGACTTTTAGTAAGTGTGGGGTGCACGTTAAGTTAGTGAGGGATTATTATTAGAATTTTTATGTAGCATTATGAAGACTACAAGAAGGAATTATACACCCATGAGCCACAAGTTTTAAGAGTGGTAGTTCTAACTTCATCGATTTCTATGGCGTGGAAGAGTTGTTCCCATGTCGTGGAGTTTTGTTACAACGCGAATCAGAAGTATCATACCGGCTGCCACAACATGGTTGACACTTTCTCAAGACGTGTCAATGTTCTTGATTGTGATTTAGATTTTTCCTCACTCGATACCACGACGTGTGTAACAACCAGTTATTTCGAGTTTATGAAAATCAAAGCAGTCAATAAAATTCAAACAAATCAAATCAAAGTCAAAGATAGTCAATTACGTTAAACAAAAGTCAAATAAATAAAATTATTTGATTTAAAAATGAAAAATAATATTGCTATATTTGTTTTCGGTTTTGGAGTCAAAAATCCACTAGGACCGAAATCCCTTTCCATCGAAAACTACTCCACCGAAATCATCCTGCTAGGACCCCACCCTCGGACCGAAATCACCTTCCTAGACCGCGAACCCTCTTGACCGCAAACCACTTGGACTGAGAACCTTGACCGAAAACTCCCTTTTCGGTTGGACTTTTGGACCGAAATCAAGGATTTCGGTTGAATGGATATGCCAAAAACTCTAATTCTAGGCGGTGGCACACTAAATTAGATGATAAGTTACACATCCCAATACACATATCACATCAATTTATCCCATATTTATAAGACAAAACCGAAATCACCTTCTCATAATCCCATTTTCACTTCACAAATTCGTTACTTTTCTCTCAAAGCTCATACAAAAACCTTCATATCTTCATACGAATTGCCCATATAACCTTCGAATTTTCATATCACATTTAAGAACAATTCACATTTTCATCCAAATTTCCCAGGAAGAACAAAACTCTCAGTTAATTCTTTATAATTAACTTGGTAAGCTTTCCTATTATCACCTGGTGTTTATATAACACTTTATTACTAGTTTAACTAATATATACATAATATCATGCATAAATACTATTAGGATTTCGAGTAATTCGTGTATTCTAACACGAAGAACGTTGCTACTGCATCGTACCCAACTAAGAACGCACACTCGAGGTGAGTTCATACCCCTTCGTTTTCATGATTTTTCATTGTTTTAGAGGGGGGCGGGGGGAATACAAGCAAAACACAAGAAATCTTGTGTTAGTATCACGTTCCTTGTTTGGTTGTGGGCTTAAGGTAGAATCATTTATTCGACTGTCTTTTTAATCTTAATTATATATGCCTTATATATATATATATATATATATATATATATATATATATATATATATATATATATATATATATATATATATAAGTATTCAAATTATTTCAATACGTTAAACAAAAAGAATATTTTCGCAACTTATCTTATTACCGTTTGTACCAAAAAGGTTAAATTTCACGAGATATATTTATAGAGTTACGAATATATACGTCCAAGTTGTTAAAAATACAAAGATTTTCATTTCAATAGAACATACTCGTTAAACTATAATAGGTATAGTTTATGTAACATACGTACTATTTTACCAAATTCGGGATAAAATACAAAAACAAACATATAAACTATAATACGTATAGTTTATGAGACATACATATAATTTATTCATTACAAAAAGGTTTTTCATTGTTCTACATGTAACTGTTAATATAGCTTTGTGAGACACACTTCAAGTACTTATCTAACTACCAACGAAAGTCCTGAATTTATAACTAGAGTCTCTTGGAGGGAGAGCATGACACTTGTGTATAGATCTATATGAGAATGACAATCCCACACCTAAACTGTTAGCTACATTTAAGCCGACAGGCCTGGGGTGACAAATGTCGTACCAATTCTGACGCCTGAAGAACGTCGTATCAGACCATCTTAGGTCATCAAGCATAGTTATAATAACTCATAATTTGGTATTAACAATACGATCAGTGTACGAATACATTAATAACTTCAAATAGTTTTATTTGATAATAAAACTACAATACAATATTTTACAGTACAGCTGGTGGATCCAGGCACATACATTCACAGAGTTTTATACAAGTACAATTACAGTATACTATTTTAGAACAGAGAAACTTACTCTCTTTAGCCCTATGTCTCTTATCCCTAAGAGGCCTTCCTCCACTAGCAGGTTTTTTTCGGAAAACTCTATTTATTCTAGTGTGGTTGGCAGGCAGGCCTATATTTCTTGGTTTTTATAGGACTCCTTACAAACGTTGTTTCTATCTACTATTATCTAAAAATAATCAAGTTAATAATGACTGGATGAAACCAAGAAATAACCCCTCACGTGCGAAATTATAGAAGATCCCCTTTAAGATCAAACAATTCCATCGAATTGAGTATGATTGTATAACTAGTTATGGTAAGCATGAATGAGCTAAATGAAATATGTTCTTTTTATACATATGTTTATAAAAAAGCACTTACCTGAGTTTCTTTTTTTTTTTTTTGCAAAATAGGCGATAAAAAAACACCAATTGAAAGAATAAGTCTAATTGAAAGGTTTTGATTGATCTATCATTATAGACCTAAGAAGGAGAAAGTCATAACTGTATAAGAAAATGGATTAATCATCTATAACATCTACCCATACCGCCAATCATCGAATTCATTCATTGATAATTTTTCAACTCTACTTAGAAACGAATAATAAGAACTGGGTCATTTAATTTTATTTTAAAATGAAAGTCTTTTCGAATCATTATGGAATGAAATTATTAAATTATTCCTCTTTTTATCATTTTTTTTTCTAGAAACATTCATTTATTGATTTTATGTGAATTAAAACTACATTATACTATTTAAGAGTACAACAACACTTACACATTTTTGTCTTATGATATTAAGACTACAATTCATTTACAACATAAAATATTGGATTTTCTGGAAGAACACAATAACATTTTCAAGGAACAAATGACAGACTTCTAATACAAAAATGTTTATGAACTCACCAACTTAATTGTTGACACTCTTTTTCAAAACCACTTGTATTATCTGGAAATCAGTAGACAAATATCCACACAGGTTTTGAGAAGACGGAGCTTCATAGAGTCACGTATTTTAGTTTTTTCTATACATTTTGGTTTCAAGTATGCAATGATTTCAACACAGATGTAAAAACTATACATTATTAATATGATGGTTATTGTACTTTGATTACTATTATTCAGTTGTTGTGATACTGTACATGACGTCATCCGCCCTCGAACGTTTCCGTCGTTCTGGTTTGGGGGTGTGACAACGTGGTCGACACTTTTCCATGTCATGGTCATTGTTCATTGAATTATTTTGCAATCTTTTGCACGGAATTTCAAAAGTTGGTGCTCTTGGTTTTGTTTTGCGTCGCACTCAGAAGCAGTGTGTAACACTAAAAAAATCATCATAAATTTAAAATTTTCAAAACCAACCACGAATCAGTATTGCTTACAAAAAAGAGTCGTTGTTTCAAAAGCATTATTTCAAATAAGAGATTTCCCAAGACCCGAAGACATAAAAACAGGAAGTTGTGTATGGTCACGCTTTCGTCTTCCCATAATCCTTGGAAGTACATGAAACCATAAACTAAAACTATAAGTTAAAGCTTAGTGAGTTCACCCAAAGTACCACCACAAAAACATATAACCAAACAAATTGTCGGTTGGAATGCCCTGGTTGAATTACCCCCAACCCACATAGATAACAGGTCCACAACCTCCTGGTTGAATTACCCCCAGTCCACAACCTTTCGGTTGGAATACCCTGGCCCACAACATTGTACGTTGGAATCCCCCGGTCTGTTGACTGATAGCACAAAGCAGTACAGTCTCAACCCCACCATACCATGTAGACATATACATAACATATAACATATATCCAACAAGAGATAATCATATAACCAGTTAACAGACTATTAGATAGATCTACAAATCACTATTGTATAACAACATCCTATATACCAGGATACATAACTAAAGGGGTCAACATTTGTGCCTTCGACCCACAAAAACAGTGAGGAAAATCGCCTCTCAGTCGGAATGCAAACTGAAAATCAGCTCAACGAACACCTAACTAAAATCAAGAACCTAATATTTAATTAATAGCTCAAATACGTAAAATACCCTTAGGTCAACTTGGTCAAAACTCTAGTCAAAGGTCAGAGTCAGCAAGTCAACCCAACCAAGTCAACTTAGGCCTCGTAAGCGGGGCGTGCTTCGGATGTACGCGGGGTGTACTTAAGCCTTGACTGAGATCGGGTAGTTGACCTCGTACGCTCGGCGTACGTAGAGGTGCGCACGACATACGCACCGAAGTCACACTTTCGATATTAAGAGCTTAATACTTTGACTTTTTATGTCTAAATGCATATCCAAGGCCAAAATACCACTAAGGCTATGTTTGGCGTACTAGCTAAAAAGCTAGTTCTTAAATAAAAAGCTACCTGATAGCCGAAAAGCTAGCTGATAAAAGAATAACGTTTGGTAAAACTAGCTGAAATATATAAAATTACATAAAAGGACATGTAAGAGTATGTGTTTCTATAATTAATTAAGGGGTGTATTTGGAAAATTTTAAAAAAGCTCCTAAAAAGCTAGTCTAAGTAGATTTTTTCAAAAAGCTAGCTTATAAGCTACTTTTTGGCTTACCAAACACGACAACATAAAAAAGCTCAAAAAATAAGCTAGCTAGGGTTAGATAGAGGGACGTTTTCTTAGGTGGAGGCTGAAGATGGAACGAGAAATGAGGTGATAATGATGATTATATATGGACCAAACCCTAAAAATTAGGGTTGGGATTTATCACGTACGCCCAACATACTAGGGTCCACCCAGTACGCCCAACGTACTAACTCTTTGGCCAAAATCACTAAAATTCCACTATGGGTCATTATTGCAATCTTTCTCAAGCACAAGGGTCAAAATGCAATATTCCTTCATATATAGGGTTAAAATTGAAATTACCTAATCATCGGGATGTTGCAATTCTCCCCCACTTGAACTAGACTTTGTCCTCGAAGTCTGATGTTGCAAATAAATCAAGATAATGCTCCCGCATCTCCGACTCCGGCTCCCATGTCCACTCAGAGCCTCTCCTATGTTGCCACTAAACCTTTATCAAAGGTATCTCCTTGTTGCGTAAGACCTTCATCTTTCTCTCCACTATCTCTACCGGCCTCTCAATATAATTCAGGCACTCATCGACCTAAATATCATCAAAAGGAACCACTTCCTCATCATCCAACATGTACTTCCACAACTGCGAAACATGGAAAGTGTTGTGGATCTGAGTGAGCTCACTCGACAAATCCGACCGGTAGGCCACCCTGCCTACCCTGGCGATCACACGGAACGATCCAATATACCGAGGACCCATATTTCCCCTCTTGCTTTTACCTCAGAAAAAACCCTAGCTCTAATTCCCTTGGTGATTTGTGGCCTTTTGGAGAAATTTTTGGCTTGGAGAAGAAGAGAAGAAGGTGCTCTAGTGGTGGATCTTGCAAGGAAATAACATCTTCAACCTCTCACATTGCTTCTGGACTTTTGTAAGTGCCAAAGGCTCAAACTTTATTGAAGTGGTTAGATCTAAGATATTGTCCTATGTTCTTCATGTCTAAGCAAGTTTGAATCAAAGGAACACATAAAGTTGGCAACTTTATGACTCTCTTAAGTCCCTTGAGCAACATATATTGTAGATATCAACTTTGGTTGGGGTTCTTGATCTTGCATGGGTTTTTGGTCATTTTTAGCTCATTTTGACCTAAAATGGATTCTAGACATGTATTGGACATGCATGTCTATAAAGTTTCCATCTTTTTGCTAGATCAGGTATTAGAAACTCTTATAGAGTGGTTGGGTTAAGAAAATTTTGGATTAAGAGCTTAATGGTTAAGACATTGTTGTACTTAGATTTATTTGGACGTAGGGTTTGAGATCTTGATCTCCTTGGGTGTCTTAATGGATAAAATTGAAAATTTTATCCATCTAGACCATAAAATGGACCATATCTGAGCTTTGGAGCTCTTGGAATTGATGAAAACAATTTAATCCGTTAAGTTATTCGAGACCTAGCGCCCACGACGTGGTGACTAAGAAATACCCGAATGTATCATTATATGGGGGACACGACGTGGAGGTTGACTAAAGTAAACGCTGACCGTTGACTTTTGACATGGGTTGACTTTTGGTCAAGATCACAGATTTAGTGTGTAGACTAAGGTTGGTCCTTGTATGTTAGTGCTATAGCAGTGGTTGCGAGGCCTTGAGCTGTGGTTTAGTTGATACGTGAGTTAGGTGAGTCTCTTCACTATGCCTATGGGTCGAAGACACCAATGCCGACCCACTAAAATGTGTTATATAGGATGCTAACTGTCTTTGTGACTCTTGCACTGTATGTTGGACTGGGCCCATTAGCATGCATGTGGAGTTGAACCTATTTGCATGAGTGGGATGGGCCATTGTATGTTGGGCTAAGCCCATTGTATGTCGGGCTAGGCCCATTTGTATGTTGGGATGAGCCCATTGATTAGGAAAGACTAGACTCATTATTGTGAGTTGGGCCCAATATGCGGGTTAGGCTCGATGTTATGTATGACATGTGGTATTTTGGGGAACTCACTAAACTTTGTGCTTACGTTTTTATGTTTATGGTTTCAGGTACTTTCGGTACGAAAGGGAAGGGCCTGACGTGACTGCACAACATATCCTAGAGTTTTTTGCATTGACTATTTATGATTTTTAAACTGATGTTTAAATGATATAATCACTTTGTTTGGTTTTGGAACAAGTCATTTTTATAGTTTAAGTGATCTATTGCAAAAAAATATTCTATTGCAATAAAATAAAATAATGATCAAATTGGATAAATGATAATAGTTGAACCAACTACATTGACATTTTCACCTATGACGACTTAGGGGCATTTTGGGGATTTCAGCACGAGCATACCTCGTCAACCACGAGCATACCTAGGAGTCGTAAATCGTGCAATCGTGCCGTGTTTTCGTCTGATACGACACGACACGACAATGTTTTATGTAGCACGAACACGAGACGATACGTTGCCGTGTTTTTTTGAACTAACACGAAAACAAACCAATTAAAAAATAAAAAACACGACACGACAAAGATAACATAAAAGAACAATTAATATATTTAATTAACATTTAAACATATATAACACGAAAACACAACTGACAAACAGATGATAAATCGTGTAAATTTCATGTCGGATTTTGAACACAAACACAACATCGTGTTTTTTACACTTGACACAGATTCAAATTTGAGTGCTTAATTTTTTTCGGGTAGTTTCAACAATTGCTTAAGGGCATTTTGGGGATTTAAGCAGAATTTGCAATGACGAACGAATTACATGCCGAAGCTTTGCTTTCGTCATCAATGGCGGAGGAACTCCAATTATGGAGAAATTATTGTTTAATTTTACACTATTTTTCCCGGATGGACATGGACAGGAGCAATTTTGAAAACTGTTCGCTGTTGACGACGACGACAGGGCTTTGGTTTTTGCCTTCAGGTTTCTTAAGGTACGCCACATTTTATTTACAATTTGTATATACGGTGAACTATAAATCGAGACCTCTAGTAGTTTGATGAATCACTGTAGTTTTGACCGTAAGTGACACCGGTGATTTGAAGGATCACAATTCACAGGTTTGGTTGCGAAGCGAAAATGTTGAGTTGGAAGTTTACTTAGACTGGAAATGGGGAGCGCCGCTAAGCTTATCGTGGATGCCCTGCTACAACGCTTCCTTCCACTTGCTAGACGTAGGATTGAAACAACACAAGCACATGTAAGAATGGTTCAGTCACTCTGCATGCTGTTGCTTATAATCAAAAGTTTGTTTTAGTTGATCTTCCAATAAATTTCTTATTTCTTCAAATTATGTGGGGGAAATACAGGATGGACGCTATCTTCGGCCATCGGATCCAGCTTATGAACAAGTGTTGGATTCCTTAGCTTTGGTGGCTCGACACATGCCTATACCTCTTCTTGAAGCGCTTCTTCGCTGGAGAGACAGGTGAGTTTTTTTCCTTTTAATATTCAGATTTTAGGCAGCTAATTTATTAAAGAGATGTACAATGATGTATATAGAGCTTCATCAGTCCATTGTATCACTGGAATTATGAATATGTTCTGATTTCTTTTGTAGTGAATCCCCAAAAGGTGCAAATGATACATCTGCATTTCAGAAAAAGGTTCAAATGACTTGATATATCTTGTGTGCATCTCCTTGTTTGTGAAAGTGTAGTTATAATGATGCTTTGATCGGATCAGCTTGCAGTGGAGTGCATTTTTTGTTCAGCTTGTATTCGCTTTGTGCAGTGTTGTCCACCTGATGGACTTACAGGTTTGGCTGTTCCACCATTAGTCTATCCTTAATCCTTGTAAGTTAAGTCATTTTGTTCTAAAACAGGATATGCTTATTGTAATTGCAGAAAAACTATGGAGTGGGCTTGAGCATTTTGTATTTGATTGGTTGATCAATGCTGACAGGTAAGGGCAAGTTGTCTTCAGAAACTTGAAGATATCTAGTTGATGTGCTCATTGATTTCAAGTGGCATAATTGGAATTAAGTCATGTGGTGTTGTGTTTATTTGATAGATTTGCTGATTACAGGGTTGTAAGTCAGGTTGAATATCCTTCGTTGGCTGATTTGAGGGGGCTCCTTCTAGACCTAGTTGCACAGCTTGTGGGTGCTCTATCACAGACCAGGTGATTTGTAAATTCGGTCAGTTTTTTTTTTTTTCTTACTATGCGTGTATTGATGCCTAAGACCGAAGTGCATTTTAGAAGAAAGCAATGCATGTTTTGTTTCTCGAGCTTATCATTGATTTTTTTCTTTCTTGAAAGACTTAATAAACGAGTGCAATTTGTAAAGTTTGAGAATTCCATATATCTTATTATTTATTTTCCCTAAATCCTACTGGTTCTTTGGTGAATGGTAGGTAGCTTCTGTTATCTGTTCATCTAGTTGTAGATTTACAAAAAACCAAAAGCCACTGCAATGTGATTTTATCTGTATATTAATCAAATGTTAATAAATGTCTTGGTTTATGCTTCACATCTCCCAAATAGGTTCACATCTGTAACTGGACACTTTTTCATGGAACTCAACACCCGTCGTATCGATACTAGTGGGGCCCGAACTGAAACCCTCAGCATCATTAATGGGATGCGACATCTAAAGCTCGGGGTATACATGACACATTTTTTATTTTCTTAAAATATTATATGATTTATGTGATAAATAAATATTTAAGGTGAAGACGGAGGGTGGTATCAACGCGTCAGCATCTTTTCTGGCAAAAGCCAATCCACTGAGTCGTGCTCCCAGCAAACGAAAAAGTGAACTTCACCATGCGCTTTGCAATATGTTGTCAAGCATTTTGGGCCCACTTGCAGATGGTGGTAAAGCTCACTGGCCTCCACCTGGCATGCAACGTGCACTTCCTGCATGGTATGAAGCTGTTGCACGTGTAAGGATACAAATCATTCATTGGGCAGACAAACAGAGCAAGCATATACCTGTAAGTAAATGCTGAATTCAAATCCTCATAGCTTAATTTGTTTCAAGCGAAGTATATCAATGTTGCTATTATGGGTTACAAAACAAAGCACAATGCTATTATTAGTAAAGAAATGAAAGCAAGTTGCTATTATTTGTAAAAGATAAAGTACATTGCCTATATTGGTAAAAGAGTAAAGTATGTTGCTATTCCCCGCAATTTGCCCTTTGTTTTATTCTCTTCTTTTGGCTTGATTGTCCTTCTACTTTCTTTGTTGTTTGTGTTAGGCTGCTTACCCTTTGGTGACTCTGCTTCTTTGTCTTGGTGATCCTCTTGTTTTTCTCGGTAACTTTACTGTTCATACTGAGCAACTGTACAAACATCTAAAGGTAACTTTACATGCACACGTTATAATCTTTATAGTTTATAACATTATATTCTTGTCTCAGATGACACAGTATATATTAATTTATTTTCCAGGATAAGAACAACCGGTTTATGGCTCTGGATTGTATACACTGTGTTACAAAATTTTATCTGAGTGTTCATGGGGAGTCCCAACAATCAAACCGGGTATGGGACTACCTGGACAGTGTGACTGCACAACTTCTAACAGCTCTTAAAAGAGGGATGCTTACTCAAGATGTCCACCATGATAAACTTGTTGAACTCTGTGTTACAATAGGGGAACATCACCTTGATTTTTGTATCAATCATGTGATACTCGAAATGCTTAAGCAAGATAGTCCAAGTGAGGCGAAGGTCATTGGTCTTCGTTCTTTACTTGGCATTTCAGTGGCCCCCACAAGCGAACATATCGGCTTGGAAACCCTTCATGGTGATTGATTAATCTTTTTGTTGTCTGATTTTCAAATCTTTCCTTTTTGACTTTGGTCTATTATGATTATGACAGCTCAGGACTTGGGTCACTACGTTCCAAAAGTAAAGATTGCAATCGAGTCTATATTGAGATCATGCCATAGAGCTTACAATCTGGCGCTTCTCACCTCTTCAAAGACAACTATAGATGCTATCACAAAGGAGAAGTCACAAGGGTATCTTTTTCGGTCAGTTTTAAAGTGCATACCATACCTGATTAAAGATGTTGGTAGAAGTGATAGAATGACTGAGATAATACCCCAACATAGTATCAGCATTGATCCTGGTATTCGTGAGGAAGCAATACAAGCACTGAATAGAATTGTGAGATTCCTACCTGAACGTCGATTTGCAGTTATGAGAGGTATGGTGAATCTCATCTTACGCCTTCCAGACGAGTTCCCTCTTCTCATTCAAACATCAATAAGCCGCCTTCTAGAACTGTTGCGTTTATGGAGAGCTTCTCTTTCTGATGATAATGTTGAACATGATGATTTCCATGCTTCAGAGATTGAAGCAGTTGGTCTTATCTTTCTTACTTCTGCTGATACTCATATTAGACATACAGCATTGGAGTTGTTGCGATGTGTGCGTGCTTTACGAAATGATATACAAAGCTTTCTGTTATGTGAAAAGTCGGATCTCATTGAGCCTATACTAATGATCGATGTGTTTGAGGAAAATGGGGATGAGATTGTTCAAAGCTGTTACTGGGATTCCAGCCGTCCGTTTGATCTGCGACGAGAATCTGACGTGGCACCTCCTGATGCGACACTTGAAGCTATGCTTTTTGAAAGCCCTGATAAGTACAGATGGTCTCGTTGTCTTAGTGAGCTTGTCAAATATGGTGCACTTCTCTGTTCACGTTCCATTCAGGAAGCAAAGTAATCACAACTTTGAACTTTTTTTTTTTAACTGTATTCTGCTTTTTACTGAATGGTTAACTGATACTTATATATATATATATATATATATATATATATATATATATATATATATATATATATATATTCTCAGGGTAGAGATTATTAAAAGACTTGCACTTGTGACACCTGCTGAATTGGGGGGAAAGGCTCATCAGTTACAAGATGCAGACAACAAAGTAGATCAATGGCTGTTGTATGCTGTGTTTGCTTGTTCTTGTCCACCTGGAAGGGAAGGAGCTGGCACATCATCAACACGAGAACTATTCCGACTCATCATTCCCTCACTAAAATCTGGTTCTGAAGCATATGTTGTAAGTATTATCCATTAACTTTGTGTATTTATAAAAAATAAAAGAAAAACTCTACACATGATGCAGTAAAAGTAACGTAGTCTTGACAGCATGCTTCCAGTATGGCTCTTGGTCATTCACATCTGGAAGTGTGTGAAGTAATGTTCAGCGAGCTGGCATCTTATATGGATGAAATTTCTTCAGAAACAGAAGGAAAACCAAAATGGAAGGTATTTTATCCTTCCATATAAACTTATATGCTCACATCATAATTCATACATAATTAAATAGTAATATCTTATATTCTTTTGACACAGAGTCAAAAACCTCGACGTGAAGAACTCCGAATCCACATTGCAAATGTATACAGAAGTGTAGCTGAGAACATATGGCCTGGGATGCTATCGCGTAAGCCGGTTTTCCGTCTTCATTATTTGAAGTATATCGATGAAACAACAAGATTAATCACAACAGGACCTCTTGAGAATTTTCATGAAATGCAAACTCTTCGTTACACACTTGCATGTGTACTAATCCCATTGGCTCCTGAATTTGTGGACTCAAAATCAGAAAAATTTGATCCGAAAATCAGAAAGCGATTATTCGATCTTTTTCTCTCATGGTGTGATGACTCAGGTAGTGCATTGACTCAGGATGGGTTAAGTGATTATCGGCGTGAAGTTGAACGATACAAGTCTAGTCGCTACACACGGTCAAAAGATTCGGTTGACCGAGTCTCGTTTGACAGAGAACTTTCTGAACAGGTTGAAGCAGTGCAATGGGCTTCCATGAATGCCATGGCTTCATTGTTATATGGCCCTTGTTTTGATTTTGATAATGCGAGAAAAATGAGTGGAAGGATTATATATTGGATTAATAGTCTCTTCATTGACTCTGCACCCAGGGCTACTTTTGGTTATTCGCCCACTGATCCAAGAGCTCCATTTTATGGTAATAAACACACAGGAGGAGGTGGAGCTACTGGACGTGATAAAACCAGATCTGGTCACCTTCGTGTTTCCCTTGCTAAAATAGCTTTGAAGAATCTTATTCTTACAAATTTAGACCTTTTTCCTGCTTGCATTGATCAGTGCTATTATTCTGATGCGGGTGTAGCAGATGGATACTTCAGTGTATTGGCTGAAGTCTACATGCGTCAAGAAATGCCTAAATGTGAAATCCAACGACTCTTGAGTTTGATTCTTTATAAAGTGGTGGACCCATCTAGACAGGTTCGTGATGACGCCTTACAAATGCTTGAAACTTTATACATCCGCGAATGGGCTGAAGAAGATAAGATTGAAAGTTCCGGAAGCTGCTATCAAGCTGCAGTAGTTGGGAACCTTCCGGATTCCTACCAACAGTTTCAGTACAAATTATCTTGCAAGCTTGCCAAAGATCGCCCCGAGCTGAGTCAGCTTCTTTGTGAGGAAATCATGCAGAGACAACTAGACGCGGTTGATATAATCGCACAACACCAAGTTTTAACATGCATGGCTCCTTGGATTGAAAATCTTGATTTTTGGAAACTTCAAAATTCAGGGTGGAGTAAAAGATTATTGAAAAGTCTTTATTATGTGACGTGGCGACACGGTGATCATTTTCCCAATGAAATCGAGAAGCTTTGGAGAACTATTGCGAGTAAGACGCGTAACATCCGCCCGGTTCTTGATTTTTTAATCACTAAAGGAATCGAAGATTGTGATTCGAATGCATCAACGGAAATAAGCGGTGCGTTTGCTACGTATTTTTCAGTTGCTAAAAGAGTAAGCTTATATCTAGCTAGAATTTCTCCACAAGGTACAATCGATCACTTGGTTTACCAATTAGCCCAAAGAATGCTTGAAGATAGTTTAGAACCCATCAGACCAACATCTAACAAGGGCGATTTGGGAAATTTCATTTTGGAATTTTCTCAGGGTCCAACACCAGTTCAGATGCAGAGTACTGCCTCTGTTGTTGATAACCTAAACCCGCCGCCTCATTTGTCACCATTACAGGTTCGAGGATCTGTTGATGGTCAACTAACAAGGATAAACCTTGCTCCGGTAACTTCCGGAAGGTCTAGCCAGCTGATTCCGTTGATGTCACCGCTAATGGGAGTCCGGAATTCACGAAGCCGACATGCCTCTCGAGATAGTGGGGATTACCTGATCGAGACACCGAATTCGAATTCCGAAGTAGATGGTCTGCATGCTTTTAGTGGAATACTCGGTGTTAGTGCTAAAGAGCTTCATACAGCTTTACAGGGTCATCAGCAGCAACATTCCTTAACCCATGCAGATATAGCTCTGATCCTACTTGCAGAAATTGCTTATGAAAACGACGAAGATTTCAGGGAGCATTTACCTTTACTTTTTCACGTGACATTTGTCTCCATGGACAGTTCAGAAGACATTGTTCTAAAACACTGTCAACGGTTACTCGTTAATTTGCTATATTCACTCGGTGGGAGACATCTGGAGCTTTACACTGTTGAAAATAATGACGGGGAAAACCGGCAACAAGTCGCGAGTCTGATTAAATACGTCCAATCAAAACGCGGGAACATGATGTGGGAAAACGAGGACCCCACAGTCACCGAAATCAACCTCCAAAGTACAAAGCTATTGTCTGCACTTGTGCAAAGCATGGTGGAAGCTATCTTTTTTCAAGGTGATCTTCGTGAGACATGGGGAACTGAGGCACTCAAATGGGCAATGGAGTGCACGTCTAGACATCTCTCGTGTAGGTCCCACCAAATCTACCGGGCCCTACGACCCCAGGTCAACCATGACGCGTGCATCCTTCTTCTCAGATGCCTTCATCGATGCTTACAAAACCCAGTACCTGAAGTTTTGGGTTTTGTTATGGAAATTCTGTTGACTTTACAAGTAATGGTGGAAAATGTGGAGCCCGAGAAGGTAATTCTATACCCCCATCTTTTCTGGGGGTGTGTCGCGATGATGCATACGGATTTTGTTCATGTTTATTGTCAGGTGCTTGAGCTATTCCTGCGTGTGATTGACCATTTAGTATTTTCGGATAGAACAACAGAACATGTTCTTCTTTCAAGCATGCCACGGGACGAGTTTGACCACAGTGTGGTTGACTTTGACTTTGACTTTGAGTTTCAGAGAATCCCGGTTTTCGAAGGCGTACAGCCTCTTGTACTCAAAGGACTCATGTCAACCGTGAGTCACGATGTTTCGATCAAGGTTCTCTCACGGTTAACCGTGCCCTCTTGTGATTCCATATTCGGGGACCCGGAGACGAGACTTTTGATGCACATCATCGGTTTGCTTCCGTGGCTATGCTTACATTTAAACCCGGAAGCAGTTGTGGGGTCCACTTTTTCCCCCCAAAATGCGTGTTTGGTTTCGGTGAATCTTGCAATATGGTGTCGGACGAAATGTTTAGATGAATTAGCGTGTGTTTTCACGGAGTATTCTCAAGGGAGAATAAAAAGTATAGAGGATCTAGTTGTGTGTGTTTCAGCGTTGTTATGTAAAAAATGGGTAGGGAAGCATTTGTCATTGGGTTTGAGACATTTGGTTGGTGTTTTGGAGAAAGGTCCTGTTGAATATCAGCGTGTTGTTTTATTAATATTGCAGGAGTTTCTTCAGCATATTCCGATGGATGCTGTTCAGAGCTCACAAATATATGCACTTGTTTCACAGCTTCTTGAAAGTGGTTTGTGTTGTTCAGAGGCGTTAAGTGTGTTGGAAGCTCTTTTGCATAATTACGGGTCTATCAATGATCCGGTGGCATATTACGAAAGTAGCCTTGGTGGGGTGGGAGTGGGGATGGATGAGTCATCATTCATGGCCCACAGTGGAGGTGGAGGTGGAGGTGGAACAAATGAGGAGTCGGGGGGTAAAGAGTTGGGTTTGCGGAATACCCGGTTGATTCTTGGGCGGGTGCTTGATAATTGTGTGCTTGGGAGAAAACGGGACTACAAACGATTGGTGCCGTTTGTAAATACCATCACTAACTTCTAACCTTCCCTTCAACTAGGTATATATCATCATCATGCCAACTAGGTAATAATTTTTGGGGTTAAAGTCTTTTTATTAGATTGCTATGGCGCAAAGAGTTCCTACAGGCGTCTCATTTTTTTTTAAAGGAAATACGCCATTTGAAATATGAGTATTTGAGTTTGATATTAAGTCTGTTATTAATTGCGACACACTTTCATATTTTTATTGTTTTGTCTTTTTAAATGATGTTTTTTAAACACCATTATAAATTTTCATTTCATTTTCACGAAAGCCATTTTTGACCTATGATGAGGTGGAATTTTGACGAAAGAAAAAAAGAAAAATCAAATTGATACATGACATGGCAAAAGAAAACCATTAAACTCTTGGTTTCAAGCAAGATACCAGTGGATCTCGATGACAAAGGGTGAGTATATTGCAGTTAATGAAGCTACAAAGGAGGCCATGTGGATAAAGAAGTTCATCATAGATCTCGGTGTTGTTCCTAACATTGATGGTCTTGTTGAGATCTTTG
This sequence comes from Lactuca sativa, assembly GCF_002870075.4. Taxonomy (NCBI): domain Eukaryota; kingdom Viridiplantae; phylum Streptophyta; class Magnoliopsida; order Asterales; family Asteraceae; genus Lactuca; species Lactuca sativa. The sequence goes on along the minus strand of NC_056624.2, from coordinate 181,204,140 downwards.
GTGACAATGATGGTGCATTCACCTCGGCTAAAGAACTCAAAGATCACAAGCGCACAAAACATATATTTAGAAAGTACCATTACTTACTAAAGCTAGTAGAGTAACCACATAAGAGATATTTGCTACTCCATTCACTTGACTATTGTTACAAACCAAACATGATTCTAATACTAAGTTGATAGACGTTAGCTTTGCAAATGAATTGGTTTGTGTATTTAGTGTAATTTGATTTTGATTTAGGAACTTACATATTGTAAATCTTTATCTGATTTGATGATTATTATGTTGAGATCTTAATATATGTTTGTAATGACGTAGTCATATGGAGGCAATGTGGGCCTTGACCCAACCCACATAAATTTGAGTTTTATATATTATACATATTTTTTTAAGTAAAAAAAATTACGCTTCATATGGCTTAGATTTTGACGATCAAAGATTTGATAACCGCCACTTTTTGAATTGTTGCTCACTATTTTGTATTTGTTCATTATTCATCAGCATTATTGTTCATAAGCCCTACCACGAGGTAAGTATACTATTTTTTCTATTATCGCAATACTTAATTATTTGTTTTTACTTTATCATAGACACTTTTTAGTCAACTTACTTTTACTTTTTACCAATTTAGGTTTGCATTGATTTTATATTTTTATCGTAGATTTCTAATGAATTAAGTTATTATTTCTTGCTATGAATTAGTAATTTGTATTATTGTATTTATATATATTATTGTATTACATATAAGTTTGTTTTGTATAAAATATAAGACTATGTAATTGATATCGCTAAGCTTTTCTATTTAGACTATATGTTTGTTATCATTTGAAGTATTTTGCTACTCGTTTATATTTTGTAAATTATTTGGTCCACCCTAAAACAAAATCCTAGCTACGTCATTATATGCTCGTACTAGTCATTTTCATTAGTTTGTTATTGTGTTAGATTTGCATGTTTACTCGACTTCTTGAATGTTAATTTATTCAAAGTCTCCACGGTTAGTCATACTTCTAAAAGTAAGTTGTGATTTAAGACTGTCATGAGGTATTAGTCGATAGTACACGGAGACATAACTAATACTCATGTGTACTTAGAGATTACTTTATGGAAATTGTCACGAGTAAATTTAAGATGACAATATCTTAGATTCTTCAAATGGATAGACATGAGATTTTTTTTGTTTTGTAGACTGTTGTGTTTTGGTGTTCTCCAAAGTTGTCCGTAACTGACATCTATATAGGGAATGTTTGGGTATGACATGATAACTGGGTGATGTCTATGTAGTTAAAGTTTATTTGTTCTCTCTACCATAACAAGAGAAGCGGTATCATCGACCCCCTCAATTATCTTAGTGTTGACATCAAATTAATGGTCGTGTTTACACTAAATTGATAATGAATCAATATTGCAGTCTGTTGTACTCAACACAATCTTGTCCATATGAATATCTTGAAAAACAAAGGAATATTTTTTCACTTACCTAAGGACTCATACCTAAAGGTTATGAGTACAATTGTAGTTTTGGATGACGTACACCTTGTTAGGTTTAAGGAATATATGACTATACAATTATTGCGACATGTGTGCAAGTGGGAGACTGTTGAAAGTATGTCAATGGTTACAACAAGTTAATGATATTTCTATAAATAGCAATGTCCTTTTGGGTTACATACAAGTTAGTGACATTGCTAATTCATCATGTGTAACGTCCCAAAATTCAAGACTAAAAATTTCTTTTATAAAACATTACTTAAAGCATAATCATCAATCCAAAACATAATCAGAGTATTAATTTCCAAAACATATGTTCATTATCAGAGTAAAACATTCCCAGGCTGACTAATCTATGGTGTGTGCCATGCGATCATCCCGAACTCTTCCCTCCGCTACCAGAAGTACCTTAAACCAAAACTGAAAACCATAAGCACGAAGCTTAGTGCGTTCCCCAACCTACCCCATACCATGCATAACCACATACTGCACATACTGGGCCACGCCCGCTACTTTGGGCCTCGCCCCCTTCCTCGGGCCTCGCTCGCTACAACGGCCCCGCCTGGCTTCGAGCCCCGCTCGGATACAGATCTGTTTACTTAGGCCTCTCCTGTGACTGGGCCTCGCCTGCCAACATATACTAACACATAAACATATCACAACACATAAACTAAACATATACTACCGAATCCTGTCCTAAAGGCCTCGCCTGTCTTGGGCCTCGCCCATGTCCTGCAACTGATGAGTCATGGAACCTCGTCCACGCTTCCACTGATAGTGAGACACGGCCCAGCCCACACTCACTCTTCCCCTAACTTGGCCCTCACCCCTGCTCTACTGCTAATGAGATGTGGAACACCATCCACACTCTGCTATTGGTAAGATACGAGACCTTGCCCACACTCACCTCCCTACCAGGCACATACAAGTATCACACAGACAACAAGTATAAACTATCATATAAACCATTCCTTGGGCACTCGCCCGCTATCATTGGACATCGTCCTGAATATCATACTAGCATACTGTGCCTAGGGCTAACCCCCGGGTCTTCTACTCACAACTACATGGGCCGACATTATGGCCTTAGACCCATTCACACAAAGGGAAACTCACCTGCACTTGCTGAACTTGCTGATAACCCCTCTAGTTGCTGCCCGACAACTCTCTGAACTCCTGCTCCACTAGCTCCCCGAGCTACCAATATCAATGCAACACTTAGTCTAACTGACCCCCAAAAGTCAACTTAGTCAACCCTGGTCAAAGTCAAAGTCCTGGTCAAGGTCAACCTTCCAGGTCAACCCTACTCGCCGAGTCTGCCTACTGAATCGCTGAGTTCATATGCTCAGAGTCCTTCCATTCGTGACTCGACTCGCCGAGTTCATATGCTCAGAGTCTTTCCATTCGCGACTCGACTCACCGAGTCAGTCCATGACTCGCCGAGTCCACCGTTTCCGAGTCTTGACCCGTCTAACTCACCGAGTCTCCACTCGACTCACTGATTTGAGTCTCAACTCGAAGGGTTTGGGGTTTCGCGACTTGATTCGCCGAGTCCCAGACAATCTTCAACAGACTCGCTGTGACATCCCCAAAATTACAGCCAGAAAAGACCGGTTTGTTTATGCTTTATAAAAATCAGAGTACTTCATTTTATAAAAAATGTTGCGGAATTTGTTCCCAGAAAAACATGGTAAATACGTTATTAAAACATTTTCGAAGAAACGTATTTATTCCATTTTAAAACGTTTGGGATGTCATCGTTAATACAGAAACATAAGCATAAACAGAACTTACAATGATTTACACTAGTGATCTATATCTGTTTAAATCTCTCAGTGTAATGTCACTTCATATCAACACCTGTGATATACATAAACTGAGTGGGTCAGGTTGGGAAACCTGGTGAGTACATAGGGTTTTCAACCCACAATAATATAATTATTATTTTTAAACATCAAACAATCAACCCAATTACCCATTCCCGTTATCCTCACATTACGTCCCTAAAACATCTAACACAAGGGACCTAGTCAAAGGACTATCATTGGGATGGAGTATACCTGGTGAGCACACAGTTCACACAGTTCGAATAAACACACAGTTCGAATAAACACACAATTCGGTTAAACACACAGTTCGAATAAACACCTACAGGTTGCGAGCCTGCTAGTGTTCCACTGGACTGTCTAGAATAGTCCGTGGTTGTCATCTATACTCCGCTAGATGACTAGATCATCAAGAACATCTATAACGAGGCCTCTCATTATTTTATTTTGTCACACAGCAACTATTATATCTACCCGTGTTTTACCCCGCACATTATGTAGATATAAAATACTTATACAGTTTGAATCACTGAAAACATGTATAAAACGTTCTTCCCATATAGATAGCAAGTATACAGATAATATACACACACAACATGTAAAATACTTCATATCTATGTGTAAGCTGAAAGTAACTATGCACTCACCTGAGTAGGTGGTGACTTAGCACTCGGACAGCGCTTCGATACTCTCAAAACGATATTCCTTCGATAAAACCTAGTATCGATACCACTAGGGTTTAGTTTAACGATAACCGCGACAAATTAATTAGTCTGACTATTATTAAGCGTTAATAATGCTCAATATAACTCATAATAATAGCTCAAATAATTATTTTAAGGACCTAATAACATTCCTATAATTATTTGAAAGCTATATAAAAATTTGCGTAAGCGTAGCACACTTACAACGAATTTTATCGAAAACCGGGACTTAATTGGAGCGGCGTTTCAAAACCGAAAAACTCATTTTTCTCGGGACTCCGGGAGCCTCGGGGCTTCCCTAGGGTGCTAAGGGGTTTTTCTAGGGTTTATGGGGGTTTAGATGAGCTAGAGAGAGAAACTAGTGAGAGAAAGAAGTGGATTTGGAGTGAAAAACTCGGAATGGCTCGCATGCTATTTATAGCCCCAGCAGCCTCGGACTATGCGGCGCGTCCAGCAGCTACGCTGGGCGTAATCTCGGATTGGGTCGCCAGCTCGCACCAGCTGGCTCGCACTTCGGAAGAGGATAAGGACCGAGGGTACGCTGGGCGTACCGAACTCCGACGCGGGGCGTAAAGCGAAGTGAGGCGACGTGGCGAGATCCGAAGGGCGCTCTGTTGATCGACGATGGACGGCTGCGATGAGGCCACGTCATCTATCTCGCATCAGATTTCGCAAATTGCATGCCCATCTTTAAAAATTCATAACTTTCGCGTACGACCTCCGTTTTCGACGTTCTTTATATCCACGCGAAGGTGGGAACGTACTCTACAACTTTCGTTTAGACTTCGTCGGCTAATTTTGGCTCGATTTTAAATTTTATATTATTAACGGGCCGAGACACGATTGGCCGTTAAATCCTCATAACTTCTTCATCCGACATCCGTTTTCGCCCATCTTTTTCTCGTTACGCTACTCTCAACGAGATCTTTGATTCTCGTTTAGGTCGTGTCGGCTAAAAACCGCTTGATCTAATATTCGAATTTCGGGCTGTACACTGCTAGTACGAAACTTCGAAAAATCATAACTTCTTCATACGAAGTCAGATTTGGGCGTTCTTTTTATCGATGTTCTTAGTTTAACATATTCTATGACTTTCGTTTAGATTGCTAAAGCTAAATCTCACTCTATCGTAAATTCACTATTTACGCTTCCCGGTATTGTGTCGGTTCCGTCGCGAAACTTCAACGGGTCATAACTTCTTCGTTATAACTCGGATTTTGGCGTTCCTTATATGTACGGAAACCTTGTGACATACTCTAAAACTTGGTTAAGATTATTTATTCTAAATAATCTTTTGTCGAAAAGTCGTTTTCGACCCCTATTGCCTCTAAATTGACTAGCCCGGATTTGCGGGCGTTACACTCGCCGAGTTGTTCTTCCAACTCGTCGAGTTCCTGCCCAACTTCAACCAACTCGCCGAGTCCACCCATGTGACTCGCCGAGTCGCTCCAGTTCTTAATCCATTCAGTGGCTTTTCGATCCATGCAGGGGCTCTAAATCATAGATCCATACTTCCAAAGCTCAATCCTTACATAAAGTTGCAAACTTTACGTATAACTAAAGAGATCTAGGCTCAAAACACATTCGGGTTTGGTTTTAGGACAAAAGGGCTTCACCAACTACTCAATATCTGATGCTTTATGACATATTGAACCATCCCAACACTAGATCTGAAGTGGCAACCACATAACTAAGACCCAAGCTCGAATTGGGTCTCAAACAACCATAAAACCCCTAAATCTCATAACAAAAATAGATCTAGATGCAAAGGAGGGAAGATGACGACTTATTACCTCCAAGATGAACATAAACTGAAGTAGATCTCGGATCTAAACCTCTCCTTTGAAGCAACCCTCTTGATCTTCAAGTTCCATTCAAAAGATCCTTCCTCTAAAGCTATTTCTCTCAAATGATGGAAGCTCTCACGAAATCTAGGGTTTACAGGCTCTCTAGGATGATATGGAGGTTGTGGAAGGGACATAACACCCTTTATATAGGATACAACTCCCGGGTTTAGGGTTTTCCTTGTTCAGACCAGACTCGCCGAGTCCCCTTAGCCGACTCGCCGAGTCGGTCACTTATTCCTCGACCCGAATCCCGCTTGGACTCGACGATTTGACCCCCTTGACTTAGGGTTTTCTTTCCTTTCTTGGTCTTTCTGATTTTGGGTGTTACAACTCTCCCCCACTTAAATTAAACTTCGTCCTCGAAGTTTCTCTACGACCAATCGCCCAACAATCTGCTTTCTATACTCTACTTACTAATCCAACACCAGCTGCCTACCTTTGCTGGCCTTTCGCCCGGTCATCCTGACGACCCTTAATCTTTTCAAATAGCATCCTCGGGTTCACCCTAACCTTGGTCATCCTGGAAACATAACTTACTTAACCGAAAAACCCTCTGGTACTCCCCAAGTACTCATGCTGAACACCCTGGGGATTCACCCCTTTCTTTCCTTGAGCGATTTCTGGCCTTTCCAAGGCAACGCTCCACAACCAACTACTTCCTTTGCTACTGTAAAGGTCCTAATCTTCACCAACTCCATCACCCTCGCTACTTCCAGTACGGGTCATTACCACCAGTATCCACTGGACACTTCTTAACTCCACTGCCACTTACTGAAAATCTTTGTTGTCCCGTATCCGTCTTCCGGATGAACCGAGACCACCCTGGTCCCTACTGATCTATCAATATCTGGGTTACCGGCTCCCACTGGTCGCTAACCTCAACACAACCTCCTAGTCGCTCCCAACAACTTTCGAAGAAACTTAGGCTATCTAATATTGCCCCCTCTATTCTGCCACTCTGGCGCTACAAATCCTAGTATCCTCGATCCCATAACTTGACCCTGAGGTCCTTACTAGGTCTCACCTACGCTACTAAAACTCATGGGCCTCGCCCATGGGTCTCACCCAACCATACTACTGAGCAAACCTGCTCTCAGGTCTCACCTATACTGCTACTCACATACGGGCCTCGCCCACGGGTCCCACCCAACTACACCATGGAGCGACCTCTCCCAAGGTCTCACCACTCTAGGGCTATACAGGCAAGCTCCCTACTATCCTCAACCACTACCCATTCTTGATCCCTACCTTGATCACTAGGAGATAAGGGCCTCGCCCCAACTCCGCTAACGAAGCTACTATGGAATGCTACGACTTACCCATAGTCTTATAACACCTTCCATCTCTGACGGTTAGTGAATGCTACGGCTGCCCCGTAGTCTTACAACACTTTCTACCACTGACTGCTGATACGAAAGCACCCCATGCTATTATTTCTCAAGATCCTCATTCCAACTCACCCGAGTCCTACATGCGATCCTAGCGTGTGAACAAGCCTCTCCCTTTTATTTGCTTCTCTCCCACTCGGTTTTTCTTGTGCATTCCACAACCCTTATTTCTAAAGGCAGAGCTTCAGTTCTGGACAAAGAAAAAGGACTCTCTTATCTTTCTAGATCATTGTCTTGGGGGATTCCACATTAGAAGAGTTATAGTTTGGGCTCTAGATCATCCAAGAAATCAAGAAAGGAATCGAACCATTAAAAGTATACAACTCGAACTATACTCTATGATTTTTAGTTTTGTTGCATTAAACCATGAACTTGTGATCCATGGTGCAATATGACGGTAAAAGTTTTAAATTTGCTTCAGTTACGTTCATTTGTAAAAACATCATATTCAACATCCAAGGCACCCTTCTCTGTCTTGAAGGCAATGCTTTGATGCATTTAGTGTCAACCTATATACAACTCTATTCAGAGGCCTTATATTATCTTAATATGCATAAATACATTTCAGTTTGCTAAACCTAATGTGTTCCTATGGACGTTGATGAGTGTAATGTAATGCAAAACATGCATGTATACAAACGGAGTTCCCAAAACAACAAGAGCAATGATGTTTCTCCAAATCCACCAAAACTGCGTCAATGCCATTTATGACCTCATATAAATTCTTTCCACTTGCACTTGCTAGAACTAACTAATACCTACAATGTGAATATAAAATATTAGAATTAAGAACCCATATCTAAAACTCAATGCTATTATAGACGATGCATTGTATTTTTTCCCCATTTTTGCATCTTCTTCAATCTAGCAGGGCAATTATCATGAACATTAAACTTTTATTAATATTTTGTAGCGTCTTTCTATTACATAGATTAGTTCAATTTTTTTTCTTTAATTTAGTTTATTATTATTATTATTATTATTATTATTATTATTATTATTATTATTATTATTACTCCTTTATCTATTAATATTATATTATTTATCTATTATTTTTATTTATTAACAATTTTTAGTTTAACCTAAAATACAAATATTACAAACAAACAAAATGAAACTTTTTTTTTGCAAAGTACAACTCTAAGCATATAAAGTAAATTTAATGACTTCATTATAGATATCTATTGGGTTGAAGACGAATCACCATCTGAGTGGCCCAATGGTTGAAGAGAGAAAGGGTAACCTCCCCATAGAGGGGGCCAAAGTTCGAATATTGGCTGAATGTTTCAAATAGGGATGGCCAAGAGTGAGATACGTAGTTGTCTGAAATGACATTTAGTTCTCCGCCAAAGAAAACCCCCTTCTCCATAACCTCGAAAAACCAAGGACCTAGTAGTTGACGGTGCACACAATCTATTTAGATAACCATCCAAGAGAACGATGAAAATTTATCTTAAAGTTTTTAGAAATAAGAGTTTAACGCATTGCGAGTAGGGATCTAACAACACGTTGCAGTGATGCCAATGTGTGCCATGGTGTTAAGGCGTGACTTTTCCGTCCTGAAAACACTTATGGCATTGTTGCATACCAAGGCTTTTCTAGGAAGGCCATTCCATAACGTCTTTTTTAGACGTTTTATAGGTCGGATGATTATATAACTAGTTGACAAACTTAGACAATTCGTGGCGTGTGTCACGCCTTCAACAAATCTATGAGTGCTTTCAGGACGACGAAGTCACGTTTTGACATGGCACATGTTGAACTATTTTTTAGACCTTGATATATATGGTTATACACTTTAAGTTATGCCTTAAAATGTCATGACCTCGCTATAGATCATAAGACCTGATGCTTGATTATGATGTCACGACACGCCATACGTTGTTTATAGTCTTAATTTATGTGTTAACATAAATAGTGATGACAAAAATCCCCATACCCGATGAGGAACTTGAAACCCGTACCGTTTTGACCGGGGAATCCTCAAGTTGACCGATGATGGGGACGGGGATAGGGAATCCCGTATAAGAAAGTGAGGATAGGGATGGGGATACCCCTAGACCCTGACCCAATATATGTATATTAATATATAAAAATAATATAAAATATATATTTATAGTATAATCTATAATATCTAAAAATTTATCCAAGTAATCAAACTCATTAGTCATTACTTGGTTGAAATTGTGTTTTTCCTTCTTCTTTTATCTAATTTAAACATGTGTATAATTTTTTTTTCTCCTTGGTTTATCTATTTTACCTCAAATATCACTTTAATAATTTTTTTTATATTTGATTTTTTATATATGTATTTAAATTTGGTAGAAAATTTGTTTATAGTTTTTATACAATATATGATTATTTTTATGTTTTTAAAAATCTTTAAACTTATATAGATAAAATTAAAATTTAGTGTTTTTCTTTAAATAAAATTTTCATATTAAAAAAAAAAAAGAAATCCCCAATCCCCGATAAGAATGGGGATGAGGATTCATTTATATTCTCCGATGATATTGATGAAGATTAAAATACGAATTTAAGGATGTGGATAAAGATTGGGGTCCCATGTGTTTCCCGTTACCATTGTCATCTCTATAAATGAATTAATTAGTAAGGCAGTGTTTGTTTTTTGTCTGTAGATCTGCGAGACCTTTTCTATCTGCGCCGCGCAGACCACGCGCAGACATTAGCCTTCGCAGACTGTTTGTTTTTTTGAAGACTGCAGACCTAAAAATGTCTGCGCACCCTCTTCTTGGCGCAGATGTGGACCAAAGTCTTTTAACATCTTCAGACATCTTCTAGCCTAAAAAAACATATATATCTTTATTTTTTTCAAGTTTTTTTTTTTTTTTAATTTATATTTTTTCCAACTTTATTAATGATAACAATTTGAAAAAAAACTACAAAACTTAAAAAAAAAACTTTTGACGATACAAACATGACATTTTTAACAAATTTATAAATAAAGATTTATTACAATAATAGTCGTTGAATTTGTTTATATAAATATGAAAAAAAATCATAATATATTCTTATATTTTTTTGCCAAATTTTGTAAAACATTATTTAATACAATATCGTCAATTTCTCGAGAAAATATTTATGGTACGTTTTTAATGGATTTAATTGAAAAAATCGAAGTTTATTTCCATCAATTTATGTATCAAATTCTTTGATCACTAATTATAATGGTTAATTATAATTTTGCAACAAAAGTTGTTGGTTTTTATCAAATATATATGCTAATTCATACCATTTTTAATTTTATTTTTTATACAATAATACATAAAAGTTGATCTAGATTCGTTAATTATTTATAACAAAATCATAAAAATATTAAAAAAATCACTTTGAAGTTTAAAAAAATAAGTTTATTTAGATTTCAGTTTATTTTAGTAGCCCGCAGATGTTAAACCGTCTTTTTTTTTTCAGACTGCAGACGTTTGATCCACCTCTTCTACTGCAGAGGTCTACAGATGTGGTCCAGACTGCAGACATTTTGTCTCAGAAAAAATAAACAGCACTTAAATGATATTGACTTTCATTGTAAAATTGTCCATAAATAGATACTTTATTTAACTTTTGGAAAATCTAAGAGTCATTATTGTAAATGTTAAAAAAGGAGGGAAACGTTGAAAAGGAAACAGATCCGCGCCTATGCCTATGAATGCCAAAGGCGTGAAATGAAATCTGTGATCCCAAAAAACCAATCTCTCCTTCCATAATCCATAACATATCTGATTTGGGTACGTTGATTCTGGATTCAAATTCACGATTGCATGTTTCCGTTGGTCAGATATTTATCTTCTTCCTAAATTGATGTGTTCTATATCTGATGTTACCTAATTTACGACGAAATTTCATTTTCTAGAACACGAAAGAATCAATAAAGAAAACAGGATCAGAACTGCAAATCATAAAGCAAAAGCGTTCTCCTGCTTCCTTAACCGATAATTTTCTGGATTTGGTATGTAGATTTTGGATTTAAATCCACGAATGGCTGATTTTCGTTTTTGTTTTCGTTTTCTTCCTAATTTTATGTGTTCTATCTGATTGTACCAAATTCACGGTGTAGTTTTATCGTTCTGAACCTTCATTTCATAGAGTTACGGATGAAATTTTTGAGGCTGCTTCTGTTTGTACAGTTGATATCGTGTTTTTTTATTTCATATTCTCATATCAGAGGAATTACTTGAATTCGTACCAAAACGTTTTTTCTCGATCTTAGGTTTTCCATTTTTAGGCTAATTTTGGGTCGAGAAAGTATATCATTACGTGAATGTAGAAGTGGTCAAGAAACCCATTTTTTCTAATTTTGCATGTGCATGATCCCTTTGTGATTCGTTTATGGTTTCAATTAGTCTGTTTTAAGTTTTTAGTTGCTCAAGTTTCTCCATTCCCACAAACGACTTTGTACAAAACATAACAGTTGCATTATATACGTAATTTCATGATATACATGCTCATCCCTCTAACAATGGTATTGCTTGTACAATCTACACATGGCTCTAGAAGTAATAACATACACTCTTCCTTTTTCCCTTCTATCAGGTGTGTGTGTTGATCTGATCTCTTACATCTCAAGATGGATATGCACTTTGGTTATGAGCCATCTTCTGCTGCTGGATCGGTCTACTCTTGTAGGCCAGAATCCGAATTCTTTAAAACCATATCCAGAAGGAGTTCATCAATTGCAGATACATTTCAGGAGTTAGAAAGTGTTGGAGAGGTTGTAACAAGATTCGAACTTGATATGGCATGTGTCTGTGAGAAACTTGCCAACTTGAACTTACTCTTGATGCATATGGAAACTCTAAAAAGCGACTTTGAAGCGTTTGTATCCGATACAAATCAAAACCAAAGTGACATGGAAGTCAAAGCACTGGAATTTGACTTCTTATATGGGTTTCTGAATTCCGAAGTGACTGTATTAGAGAACCACATATCTGATTTTCAGATGGAAAAAACTAACATGCAGGATTTTGTCTCCTCAAGCAAAATGTTAGGAGAATCTTCCATGGAAACAGAAGATATGTTGAATGATTCAGAAAAATCATTGCAACAAGCATTGGATCAGCTCTCAGAATTAAAGACACGAGCTGGCATGTTTGAGAAAACTGTGTCAAGATTTGCTGGAGGAGGACCCCGTAAGTTACATTAGTACTAATATTAATCCTTGTTTTCTTGAAATTAAATGTTACTAATTGGGATTTTGATTTCTTTAATGGGTTTTCACCTTTCAGGTGCAGACAAGGATGATTCAGTGGAGATAAACAACAATGATCTTCCTGAACTGAAAGACAAAATGAATGTCCAGACTGTGGAACATCAAAGACATATCTTGAGAATGCTTGAAAAATCTTTGGAAAGAGAACTGGAATCTGAGAAAAGGGCATCTGAGTTGGCTCAAATTGAAGAAGCTTTGACAATGAGGTTGCAAGCTACAGAACAAGAAGTTCTTTTAGCTGAAGAAGAAACTCTACTCACATTGGAAAAGTTGTATAGCGCTGATCACACATCTGAGATCCTAATGTCAATCACTAAAGAACTGATGAGTAAGATGAAGAAAGATTCAGGCTTTCAAAATCAAGAAACTGCTGTGGTTAAAGATATGAAAGAACGAGTTATGAAGGCTGAACAAAGGGCTGAAAAGGCTGAATTGAAATGTAGCAATGAGGTGAAAGCTTCATTTGAGAAGGTGGTTTTACTTGAGAAAAAACTGAAAGAGGCTAAGATTAAGCTAAAACTTAGTAAATCCAGGAGAGATAGTTTTGAGGATGTGGATCCGATGGTGGTGATGATGCAGGTGGGAGTGACGGAAGATTATTATACACTCCCAAGATTTCATTGAAATATATACTTTCAAGCTCTGTGTGTGTGTGTGTGTATAAAATCTTTGCATTTTCTTGAAACATAGGCAAAATTTCAAGATTATGATAGTTATTATCAGAACCCTGTTGAAGTTTTCTGGGATTTAGAGTCTTTTGTTCATAAAATTGGGAGACGTGAAAGGCCAAATTTTGCCTTTTGGAGCTTTTTGAAGCAAGAACTTGTAATATCTTTGTGTTTGTGAAATTGAAATAAAGGTTGATGTTGTATGTTGAGGGAAAAAAAAGGTTAAAAAGATAAACCGAAAGTTTTATAATAGCAAATGTGATTAAGGGTGTGTGGATGTAAGCTTTGAAATTATTGATAAACACAATTTGATGTTACATTTGGTCAAAACTTTAAAACCAAATGATGTGATATAATTGTTAATTGATATGAACATGTTTTGAACGTTTTAGCGAGCCGTTGTAAAGCGGTTGTTTTGGCATAATAAATTTCTACTTTGCATCCTTTTGGCTTTTTGAGTAAAGTAAAGGAACCTCTTTAGTTGTAAAGGTAACATTCCAACCCCCATAATATTAGCAAAAGAGCATAAAAGGACTGATTTTTGGATTCATTTGCACAATGCCACATAAAACCATTATAATTTGGTCATTTTTACGGTCTAACAAATATTTTTTATTTTAGTTGAAAGCTACCTATTTTAAAAGAAAATTTTACAAAGACAACTATGACCCCTCATTTTTTGTTTAATAGGTGTTAAAAGTTAAAACTGACATGAATTCTGATTAAACTACATAGAATTATATATAATTCCTAAAATAACATCCAACTTTCTAAAATGAGCTTTGATTTACCTAAATGGTATGTGTATAATCTGTTAAACCGACAAATGAGAAACCATTTTAAGAAGTATGGTGTTATTTCATAAAGTGCATATGATGTCATGTAAGTAAATAAGAAGTCATGTTAGTTTTAAAGCTTGCTAAACCGAGAATAAGAGATCACAACGGTTGTAGTGAAAATCTCTTTCAAAAAAGGTGTCTTGCATTGATCGAAATAATATATAGTGATTAAAATGAAAACTTGATCAGACATAGTTTCTTTTATGTATATTGAGCTTTTGAGATTTGAAAGTTAACACCATTATGAGAGCAAAGTAACTCAAGTACTAAATGAAATGGCCTTCATCATAAGAATATTCGGTTTCAGTGGATGTTTCGTAGTTTTCTAAAACCTCAAGGCAATTTCTGTAATTATCGTAGAAAGTGGGGAACGGGTGGGTTTCTTCAATAAGGCAAACGGGATCACTAAACAGTGAATGAACAGAGGAGCGAATCGGAACTGCAAATCATAAAGCAAAAGCGTTCTCCTGCTTCCTTAACCGTATTATTTTCTGGATTAGGTATGTAGATTTTGGATTTAATTTCACGAATTACAGATTTTCGTTTTCATCTTCTTTCTAATTTGATGTGTTCTATCTGATTGTACCAAATTCACGATGTAATTTTATTGTTCAAAACTTCCTTAGAGTTATGGATGAACTTTTTGAGGCGGCTTCTGTTTGTGTAGTTGACATCATGTTTTTATCTCATATACTCACATCTGAGAAATTACTTGAATTCATATCAATTTTTTTTTTTCTCGATCTTAGGTTTTCCGTTTGTGGTCGAGAAAGTATCATTACGTGAATGTAGAAGTGGTCAAGAATCCCATGTTTTCTAATTTTGCATGCGCATGATCCGTTTGTGTTTCGTTTATGGTTGCATTTAGTCTGTTTTATGTTTTTAGTTGCTCAAGTCTCCCCATTCCTAAAAAAGAGCTGCACCTTGAATATCAGTTTAGCAAACCTCGCACCTTTGAGATGAAAAAATAGGGTTTTCTTGAATAGTTAACACCATCAATATACACTATTTAGTATGTAGTTCAATGTGATTAGCTATATTATTGATCACATATTTAGATGTAGCTCTTTCTTTTTGGTAGATGGATTAATTATGTGCAATTATGAAACTGGATGCAGAATAGTCATGGCACTTTGTTCCTTATTACTGGTAAAAATCTTTCCATCTTTCCTTATTACTGGTAAAGTTGTATGGAATTATCTAGATGAAGCAAAGAGTTGTGAAGCATAGTCTAGCATAAACATCTTTTAGTCCTATCAATGTAGGGAAATGGTGGATACGTTATACCTGGAGTCAATAAAAACCTTAAATGCTTAAATTCTGCTCTCTTTAGGATATTAGGTCATATGGTCTAGTAGACATAAGATAATGGTTGTATTATGCTATTAGTTGTGTAGTACAGGTGCCACCCGTGTTGACCGCTGTAAGGATTGTATTGTATGCAAAATCTAAGCTCATTATTTTTATATATTTGTGGTAAGAAGTATAACATTTCCTCTTCTTCTCTTTCTTCTTTATCAGGTTCTGGATTGAGGTAACAACTGGAAGCTTAAAATGGATGCCATCAGCAACTATGATGATGAATCATCAGAGTTCAATAAAAGCAGCATATCTTTAATGACTTCTTCTGGCGATGATAGTGTTCAAGACTCTGAAAGCCCTGTAGAGATTATAAAGAGATTTGAAGTGGAAATAGCATATATTTGTGAGAAGCTGGCCAACTTAAACTTACTGTCGATGCGTGTGGAAACTAAAGAAAATGCCTTTGAGGCCCTTCTTTCTGAAATGGACCCTGTTTTGGTTGTCAATGCACTAGAAATTGATCTTTTATCTGGGCTTTTGGATTCAGAGGTAAGAGTACTAGAGAAACACATATCTGATCTTCAGATAGAGAAAGCTAATGTAATGGAGTTTCTATCTTCACGCAAACCCTTTGGAGAAGAAGAACCTCTCATGAGGATGGAAGACATGTTGAATGGTTCTGGAAGAACATTGGAGCAATCACTGGAGCAGATTTTAGAAATAAAAATACGATCTGCCAACTTTCAGAGGAACTTGTTAAGATTTGGTGGAGAGAATGAAAACACAGAGTCCTTAGAAGACACCGATCTTCTAGAACTTCAGGAGAAAATGAAACTGCAAAATGTGGAACATCAGAGGCATATTTTAAGGATGC
Source organism: Lactuca sativa (assembly GCF_002870075.4). Taxonomy (NCBI): domain Eukaryota; kingdom Viridiplantae; phylum Streptophyta; class Magnoliopsida; order Asterales; family Asteraceae; genus Lactuca; species Lactuca sativa. Next base: position 181,187,974 of record NC_056624.2, on the reverse strand, counting down.
TTGAGAAATCTTGGGAGAGAGAAATGGATTTGGAGAAGAGGGTGAGCGAGTTAAATGAAATAAAAGAATCTCTGACAAAAAGGCTGCAGTTGTCAGAACAAGAAGTTGTTTATGCTCATGAGGAAGCTGAAATGACCTTAGAGAAGTTCTACGAGGCAAATTACAAATCTGACCTCCTTATGGAAAAATCTAAAGAGTTATTAAATGACATCAAGATGTTACAGTTCAATCTCAAAGGTTCATTTCATCGAGAAGCTGAATTAAGAAATAGTTTGGTGAAACTCAAAGAACAAACTAAAGAAACTGAGCTTCACCAGGTTAATGAGAAAGCATCCATGGAAATTACACTTAAAGAATTGAGAGAAAAAGTTACCGAAGCAGAAAAAAAGGCTGTGAATGCTGAAACAAAGTCTCGGTTGTTAACAGAGACATGTGAAGAACTCAAGGATGCTAATGAGAGAGTTGTTTCACTTGAGAAAGAAGTAAATGATATTAACATTAAGTTACAGCATGTGGAGGCATGTTATGAAGCTAGTCAAGAGGAAAAAATCATGCTGCATTCGACAATTAAAGACATGGATAATGTAATTGAAGACCTGAAGGAAAAGGTTTTGAAAAGTCAAAATGAGACCGATAGTGTTGAGGACAAGTGTATCTTCTTGTCTGAGACAAACACAGACTTGAAAAAGGAACTTAGTTTTGCTAAAAGTAGGATTAAAAGCTTAGAGGAATCTTTGCACCAAATGGAGGAATCCAAGAAGGCAACTGCTAAAGACATAAGTCTTCGTACAAAGTTGATAACAGATCTTGTTATGCAAATGGCACTTGAAAGAGAACGCCTTCAAAAGCAGGTTTCTAATATTACAAACTTTTTCATGCTATTGAAAAACTTAAACCCAACCCTTTTATGGTTTTATCTTAATGGTATTATGTATGTATGCAGATATCTTCGTTGAAGCAAGAGAACAAAATCTTGGTAAAAAAACGTGTAAAGAAAACCGAAGGAGATCCTACTGTAAAAGGTAGCCATGGTGATAAAGTTAACACTACAGAAAACAAAGATTTCCTATCAACCAATATCCAGGTACCTTTTCTTTTAAGTCGTTTGTTAAGCTTATTAAGTAAAAAAAAGTGGTGATTACTTATTCATGGAGTATTCCACTTTTCAGACAGAAAAGGAACATGAGGAGAGTGTAATGGGCCCCACAATGTCTGAATCAGAGCCATATATTGCAAGAAACATAGATGCATGGCAGCTTAAACCAAAACAGTACCTGTTAGCAGCCATCATCCTAATCATTTCTGTGTACTGGGGACTTCAATTCTCACTTCTCACATAGATCATATGTAAAGAATATGCTCATAGAAAGGTTTAATAAGTTTGTAATTTTTTTTGCTTTAGGGTTTGTTACGACTGTGTGTTGTGGAGCTGATTATTGGTAATAGCCAGTTTTTAATATTTGGATAAATGGATTCTGTTTTTTAATTTTCATATTATTTGAAGGTCAAATAATTAGTTTCATGTCTTGAAGAGGTGGCATATTTACCTTCTTCTTAATTTTACCTAATTTGAAATACATTTATTCCCATTTCATAACATTATCTTTCCTTTTCTCCTAAGATGAATTTTTCCTGTCGTATATATGTTAGTTCCATGAGTAACTTACAAAGCATAACTAATTTGTTTAATTATAACCATAAAAAGGCAAAAACATAGCAATCATTATCTGCTGTAGTGAAACATGATGATGGTAATAAATTTGGGGTTCTCTAGGTTTTCTCACATTTGCTCTAGAGATTTTTTTTTTGTGTGTTTGTGTGTAGGTGGAACTATATAAACAAACAGCTCAAACAATAAACTAGAGCAAAAAAAAGTTTGTTACGGGTTAAAGTTGCAACCAATTTTTTTGGTTTTTGAAGTCCCGAAACCAAAACTAACAGTTTTTTGGTTTTGCACTTTTGCTCACCCCTACTTTTCAACATTGTATATACACATTTGATTAAATGCAATTGCAAGTGAGTTCATGTAATGCCATTGTGTTTTGAGGTTGGCCTTAGTTCTTATAATTTTGAATATGTTGTTACTTTTGCAACGTAGTAATCCATTGCCATAATCCTTTATCAAGTTGTTAGCTTCCGGTAATGTTGTTGAAATATGTAGCAAGGCTTTTGCCAACAATATATATATATATATATATATATATATATATATATATATATATATATATATATATATATATATATATATATATATATATATATATATATATATATTGTTCCAGTAGGTTTTTTAAGTTTTGATCAGTTGGTGGGGGTTTCTTTTGGTGTTGGTTTCGTTCTGGATTGGGATTAGGGTATGTAGTTTATTTTGGTGTTGACTGTGTTTTTGGATTTAGATTAGGGTATGTATTTGGGATGGATTAAGGTATGCATGTTATGGAGGATTGTCTGAGTTTTCGGGATCATAGGAAAATAATATATTTCTATAGTAATTTGGATTCATGATTCTTGTATAGGACAGTTGTGTGCAAATGTGAATAGAGATAGAATATAATTGGTAGCTGTTCATGATAATATTATAGATTGCCTCAGGGCCGGCTCAACAAATTTGAGGGCTCTAAGCGAATCAAAAATTTGGAGCCCTTTGATATTACTATACTTAGCTATAAACCCTCTTCCTTTTTCCAGACTTAGTATCGGCAATAATAAACTAAAAATTTGGGGGCCTTTCACATTACTATACACAGTCCATGTTGAATGTATAAGCAAGACTAAGGGTAGTTTTGTCAATGATCTTTAAAGATAGTTATTTATGACAGTTTTTTGGTGGTTAATCATCACCCACCATTGTGTTGGTTCAAAAGTTGTCATGTACTATATATTGTTGGCTACAAACTACAGAGTTATCAATATTAGGTCGATTGCAAAGAAACAAAGTTCTCTATTACAGTATATCCAAGTTTTGTTAATTCAAGGGAAATCTACCAGAAAATACAGATAGAACATGGAACTTGGAATAAATAGTTTATTACCGTTTATGGAGTTTGGGGAATGCATGCTTCAATGGAGACAGAAGAAACCTGAAACCATATGCAGTGGAGAAGGAAGAAATTGTAAGTGTATGCAGTTGTGCGGCACAACTTGTGCTGTGAATCAGAACTCAGAAGATTAGAAGAAGATTAAGCAGATCAGCAGAGCAGACGATGACGGATTGAGGGCGCAAACACAGAAATCGTATGCAATGGAACTATGGAAGAAGAAACGTCATTTTTTTAACGGTTTGCCTTAGCCGATTAGGGATATAATACATATACCCCTTGGTTTGTGGGGCCCTCTTGATGTGGGGGCCCTAAGCCCTAACTTTGATTTACTATGCATTAAGCCGGCCCTGAATTGCCTTATATGACTTCCATATTTGATATTTTGTGAATAACTCTATAGATATTCATGTCAAATGGACACACAGCCTTTTGCAAATTGTAACATTCTAATTAAAAATAAATTGAAAAATTGATCTTTATGGTTTAACAAAAAGTGCAGTTTGAGTCCATTTTTGTTTTGTCGCATGGCCAATCCAAAATTGGTCCTTCAAAAATTTAAATGTACTTAAAAAGACTATTTTGCCTTTGTGATATTCTTTTTAATATTTTTATTTACTTAAAAAATTTTATAATTAAAAAAACAAAAAGAAAATAAAACCCCTAAAAACCTATCACACCGACCCCTTTCTCTTTTAATATACCAACATCATATTCTCTCTCTCTCTCTCTCTCTCTCTCTCTCTCTCTCTCTCTTCCTATTGTGGTTACCGTAAATATCTCATCCAAACACCACCGTCATCGGAGTCGCCCCTATTTATCAACTCGTACCACCGGAGCACTAATATCTTGCTGGAGCACCACCAAATCACCACCAATACCGACCTTCGCCACCACCTTCCACCCATTGTTTCGTGTGCTGCTCTTTTTAACCTCCCTTTATTTCCGCTTTCTAGATACGTCGCCACTTAGATAAGGGAAAACCCTAACACTATGGTTCCAGAGCTCAGCCCAAACACCGATATGAACCTCCCTCTCCCCCACTATTTGAGTTCCTCAATTGATGGGCCAACCAGCCACCAGCATCCACTTAAGGCGAACCCTAGCACCGTCGTCAGATTTGTTTTCACCTTGGTCATATCGTCTGAGAAATAGAGAGAGTTCGCGGGAGGTGGAGATATGCTCCTCGGAGGAGGTGGATGTCGATTTTTGTATATCTATTTGTCGGAGGAGGTGGACGGCGGTGGATCTTAATAGATCTGAATAGATGTAGGTGGTGGTGGATCTATACAGAGTTATATTTGATAAGATGTGACCGACGGAGGCCGACAATGGCCAATGGTAAATGACGATGACAGACAATAGTGCTCTTGCAACACTAAAGGGAGTTGGATTGGGGTTAAAGAGTAGGGTGTGGGTAAGGTGAGGTTAATAAGGGATGGTTAGATTATTTTTTTCTTTTTTGTTTTTTAATCTGCTAAATAATAAAGAAAATAGAAAAGAAAATTAAAAAGACAAAATAGTCTTTCAAGTGCATTTATTTTTGTAGGGCTAAGTCTATATTATATCTAAAAGAGAAATTAAATATCCTCTTACTTTTGTTCCTATAAATTCTCCTATCCAATTAAATGATGATATATGTCATATTAGTATACTAAAATATCATTAAATGATATTTTAGTATACTAATATGACATATATCATCATTTAATTGGATAGGAGGATTTGTATGCACAAAAGATAAAAGAATATTTAATTTCTCTATTTAAAAATTTGGACCTGGTGTGCAAACACATTTTAAAAAGTAACTTTTATAAACCCTAAGACTATACCTTTTAAAAATACCATAGGATCCAAATTTGCAATTTACTCTTCTAACTACACCTAAATTGTAAGACTTTAGGGGAAAGAATTACAGTTATCTCAAAAAGGGAAGCAAAAAGTGAAAATGTCAAAAACACCACTCTGTTTCATCTCACCAAATGGCCCCACCACACCAGAAAACCAACCAACAACGGCGGGATCGGAACACCGTCCGTCGCCTTCGCCATCGCTGTCGCTGTCACTGTTACTTTCCTCGCCGGAGATTCCAACTATCACATCTACCCTCCTTCTTATCAGATCTCATCATGAAGATTCGATGCTTGTTCTTAATCTTTCTTAACTGATACAATTTGGTAGAAAAGTGTTTTTGGTGGTTGCTTACAGCTTTTGGTAAAAGTTATGGCGGTTGTGGTACGGAGCGGCAGAGGTGGTGGAGGATCTGCGTCTTCCTCCGCCCCTCGCAACTTCGTTTCTTACCGGATCTTCGTCTCTGCTATGTTTACTCTCCTTTTCTTCGCCACCGCCTCCGTCCTTTTCTCTTCCCACCCCGCACATTTCTCTGACAATTCTGTAACTCTCTCTCTCTCTCTCTCTCTCTCACTCTCTCTCTCTCTCACACACACACACAGAATTCGCAACCTAGTACCTATAGTATTATTGTGATTTAATAATGCAGCATTTTATTGTGGTTCTTGTTATGCAAATCTAATCTCTATTATGTTCCATGGATGCATCATTTAAGATCTGAATTTTAAAATTGAAATGGTAAATCCTTAGTTCCTGAGCCGTTACTTGTAATTTTGTTAAATTTATGAGCAATTAAGGTCCGTTTCTGCACCACACACTTTTACAAACTTTTAATCTGAAGTTCCTGTTGGCTGTTGATAGAAGTTAATTATCCAGAAGCACAAAATCTGTGCGTTAATCTATGATAGAAAATAATGCAATCGAAGTTACCATTGGTTGAGGATTACTTTAAAATCATTAATCGTGATAGTGTGCTTTAAGACGTAGGAATAAAGGAATTGGTTTTTGAAGCTCCTTTAATTGGTTTTGATTGAAATCTTTCAGGGGATGCAAACAACTGGGCGAGCATACATGCAGAGGACCTTTCTAGCTTTGAAATCGGATCCATTAAAGACTAGGTTAGATTTGATGCATAAGCAAGCAAATGATCATATTGTGCTTGTGAATGCATATGCTGCATACGCAAGGAAGCTTAAGCTGGAGATATCCAAACAGCTTAAGATGTTTGAGGATCTGGCACAAAACTTCTCTGACTTGAGTACGAAACCAACATATCATACTGCATTGTTCGAGACGAATGAGCCATTAGATGAAGAAGTCTTGAGACAGTTTGAGAAGGAGGTCAAGGATAAAGTCAAGGTTGCTAGGCTGATAATAGCTGACACAAAGGAATCATACGACAATCAGTTGAAAATTCAGAAGTTAAAAGACACGATATTTGCAGTTCAAGATTTGCTAACTAAAGCCAAGAAGAATGGTGCATTTGCTAGCTTAATTGCTGCAAAATCAACTCCAAAGAGTTTGCATTGTCTTGCAATGCGCTTAATGGGGGATCGAATTGCAAATCCAGAAAAATATAGAGATGAGGAGCCTAAACCTGAGTTTGAGGACCCGTTACTGTATCATTATGCAATCTTTTCAGATAATGTGATTGCAGTCTCTGTTGTGGTTAACTCAACTGTAAAGAATGCTGAAGAGCCATGGAAACATGTTTTCCATATCGTCACTGATAAAATGAATCTTGCTGCAATGACGGTTTGGTTTAAAAAGAAGCCAGTAGAAAGGGGTGCTTTTGTGGAGGTGAAAACAGTTGAAGGATATACATTCTTGAACTCCTCATATGTCCCTGTTCTGAGACAAATGGAGTCTGCAAATTCACAGAATCTCTACTTTGGAGCAACAAGAGATGCCAACAACAACATTAGGAACCAAAAGCATGTGTCAATGTTGAATCACCTTAGGTTTTACTTGCCAGAGATGTACCCGAAGCTGCATAGGATATTGCTTTTAGATGATGATGTTGTGGTTCAAAAAGATTTGACTGCATTGTGGAAACTTGACATGGATGGGAAGGTGAATGGTGCTGTTGAGACCTGCTTTGGATCGTTTCATAGATATGCTCATTATTTGAACTTTTCACACCCTTCGATTAGGGAAAAGTTCAATCCAAAAGCATGTGCTTGGGCTTTTGGCTTGAATATATTTGATCTTGATGCTTGGAGACGTGAAAAATTAACGGATAAATACCATTATTGGCAAGATCTGGTATGTCTCCTTTTGCTTCTGATTACAACTTTACTACTTAGATTGGTATTATGAGTAAAAAGAGTAAACTAGAGGTTGGTATTTGGTGTAAGTTGTGATTTTATTGCTAATGGTTGACAGAATGAAGATGGGGGTTTATGGAATTCGGGAATGCTGCCACCTGGACTAATAACATTCTACTCAAGAACAAAATCATTGGAGAAAAAATGGCATGTTCGTGGTCTTGGGTACAACCCGAGTATAAGCATGGATGAGATTAATGCTGCTGCAGTCATTCATTTCAATGGGAACATGAAACCTTGGCTTGATATTGCCATGAATCAGTTCAAGCATCTTTGGACTAAATATGTCGATAGAGAAATGGATTATGTGCAGTTATGCAACTTTGGTCTATAACTATAACTATTAAACAGATTCAAACTTTAACTAACTAAGGCCTGTGTCTGTCCAGTTTTGGTAATTTTGTTACAACTTGTTAATAGCTATGGCCTATGGGCTTATTACTCATGTGCTTATTACTTACTTCAACCAACATAAACTTCTTTCTTAAATGCCTCTTTTGTACAATTTGTCCTCAATGCCCAATGCACATGAAATAATTTGGGTTTCAACCAGTATTTCTTTTGCTGTCCATTTACATTAAATCAAAATCTCTCAATTTAACTTCTTATAAATGCTGAATGTCAAGTTATCCGAAATTCCATAAATTTAAAGTGAAACTTCGCTCTTTGGGGTATCATCGGATAGCAGTTATTGATTCTTAGATAGTGTTTGGCACGAGGGAATCGAGTAGGTAATGAAATGGTTGATTCCATTTGGAATAAAAAAAAATATACATATTTGTTTTATCTGATGGAATGAATGGATCATTTTTTGAGGAATGTGATTAAGTCCATTTTTTTTTCAATCCTATCATGGAATTGAATAAAAATTCGCACTTTAACCCATTATTTTTCAATCCTATAATTTTTTTTCATTCCTTTTTTCTTTTCAATCCTATCTATGCAATTTGTAATAACACAATTTAAAAACAAAAAAGTCCATGAATGTAATTAAATATGATTGTATTTTCTAAAATAGCTAGAAAACATCTTTTCTGGTATAATATTATGTGGGTTACGATGAGTTTTATTACGTTCAATTTTTTAATTTTACAAATAATAAAATTAAGTAGTTATAAAGAGTTAAAATTACATAGTTATTGTGTTTTAATATAATATAAAAAAGTTAAAAAAAAATCAACTATAGAACATAGCAGCGGAAAAGTTGATTTGTCCTGTATGTCTTGATTTAAACATGAAATTTAATACATGTTTGACCTGATTTTAACTAGAATTTCAATATCTTGTTGACATTTATTTGAAGTGATGTGTCATTTAATTTTCTTGTCTTTGACTTTGAATATTCTATCAATCTAACATCTCTCCGATTTTATTGTATTATTTTTATATATTAAGATCGGGTACTCAAACGATCACATGTGAAATCCTAATGAGTCTCATATGCCTTTCACATCTGTGCAAATCAAAAGCCAAGTCAATATTTGTCCTTGACACCATGTAACATGCCAAAGCAACGTCATGACTCATGAATATGAACATTAATCATTATAGCAGATCTTGCATTTTAGTTTACATTTCTGAAAAATATCTTATATCTTCATTTTAACTTTAAAAGGGTGTGTAATAATTGTACTTAAATAAACCTTTAACATTTTAATAACTATCATTTGGATCCCAAAATAAATGCGGTGAAACATCTGTGTTTTACACAGATGATACGGACATTTAGATCCACTTTTTCTAGAAGAACAAACAAAAATGCGAATATTTTAGCAAATGTTCCATACGCTGTTCTTTACGTACTTTCAGTTTGCCCCCTCATTTTTCATTACAGTTGCTATTTGCGTCTCATATTAAATTCGATCTTTTTCTCATCGGAAGATTCATTTTACCTGCAAACACATAAATAGACTATATAGTAATTCGTATTTGAGTTGGCCTATAAAAGAATATAACATCTCTATTTAGATAGCTAACATGCATTCTTTGATGATGATAATTATAAAAGTTAATATTTGTTAAATTAGATTAAATTTTAATCATAACATTAAAAAAATCTGAAAACTATGTGTAGGCATTAGGAAACATCACAACAAGTCACTTAAACAATATCTCAAAAAGTATTTTGTCATCTATACATCCAAACAATACATCTTAAAATACATTTTGATTTTGAGTGTCAAAAATATGGTAAACAATAACATCTAGACGCTCTATAAATGGTCTTTTTATTTACACCTTAGTATACTAAACTAAGATATACTAAATAATACCCATAAATGGTATTTTTATTTACACCATATTCTATTTTCAAAATACACTCTTATCTAGAATTTGATTATTTTTTTTTATTGGGAGTCAACTTTTCTTTTCATGTTTTTTAAACTTTTAAAACTTTTCATTGGCACCACCATATAATAATTAGGCGTGAGGGAGTGATTGTGGTAGAGGATGCACTCCTTGCCACCTCAGCTTGGAATACTGACCCATCACTACGGTTTTGGCGTGGTAGAGACCGCAGTGTGGTACTCCAAGGGAGCACTCATCTTTTTCTATTGTCATTCCAATTGACCGTTGAATGGTCAGATTTAGAAAATATGTTTTATTTTTCTTTTTAAACCTTTTAAATTGAGTGTGTCGCAACTCCTTAGGTGTGACATGAAACCACACTTTTGTGGTAATTGCTGACGTGTCACCTATGTGGCACTATGGATTCATGAAGAAGTGTGGCGCACTCCCTTCAGCCTTAGACTAAAGTATACTTACCTTTTTCTAGTCAACCTAACTGATAATTGATTAACTAATTTAACCATTATTATTTATTATGACATGGCATCTACCTAACATATATTGCAAAAATCAATAAATGGGAGAACTCATCATCTTCTTTACTCATCCAAATTCTCTTACCAAAATTACTTTACTATTAATTTTCATAAGTTTCTATAGGTATCATTTGTGAACTAAGCAAAGTAACCCTCCATTTGAGGTGGTTCAACATGTCATTGAGACCATCATATTTAATTATTTATAAATTATAATGGTTTCCAATTCTTGCACTTGGCTTTGGATGTAAGAACATCATGAATTCATGATCTCGCCTCCCTAAATTTACTCAGATCAAATCCCTAACAAGTGCTCACGTTGTCGTTGCCATCATAATATCATATCAACACGTTTGATGCATCCGGACAAATACCCAATCACTTTTCATAAATACAATAATATATAGTGCCTATTGGGGAAACAATTCAAGGACCTAAGTAACACAAATAAAAAGTATTCAATACGTTTTTATTATTTAAATGTTAAATCGACATAAGTTTCTATAAAACTTATCAGTTTTCTTCAATTTCCAGTACAAATATAATTCTAAAAGTCAAGTACTGTGCAACACATCACATGCCTTTATCCATGACAAATTCCGAGATGGGACAAAATTTGTCATTATTAAAAAATATCACATGACATTCACAACTTTTTGAAGAAAACCTAGAAGATGAGGGGGTTAAATGAGAAACATGTTAAAATAGGAGGAGGTAGATGGAAATAGATTAAGAGATCGATGAGCTCACCAACCACCACCACCACCGAGGAGGTCAGAATTGACTCACTTTGAAGCCGCCCCAGAAGAGGACCTCGTTCTCTTTAAATACTCTTCTACTTTCCCAAATTCAGATCGTCTTCATTTTATTTCGATCGTCAATTAACCTGCAGATCCTTTCATCGCGTTCATTCTTAGAAGGTATCAACTTATTTCTGAACTTCTTCTTTCTTAAATTTCCTCCGATTGCTGAAAGTTATTTAGATCCCTTGTTTTTTATCCGCATGTGCATTGATGTTTTTATAGATTGAACATGAATCGTTTCATCTATGGTTTCCCGAACTTGAGGACGTCCAGCGTTAGGAAATTTGGCTTTGAATAGCTATATGTTCAATCTCAAAACCAGCACCTAATTGATTTGATTCATTGCGTTTGAGTTTTCAATTCTTTGATTTTTAGGAAGTAGGAGCTACTAGCTCCCGCTGTGATCTGAAATCTGCAGTAAAACTGGATTTGTGTTTGATTAGTAGTAGCCAGACCCAGACTATATCGGATGTACTTTGATTAGTGAAGCGACCTAAAATTGGCGAGCTGCTCATTGCTGATCTTAGGATTTAAACCGCGTTTATGCATGTTTGTGGATTCTTTTCTTATTTGAGTGATGGCCTCTTTTTTTGGTTGGGGTTCTTGTTTCTGAGCATGGTAGAGATAGGGGAGATTTGGGATTGCTTGATCATTTAGACTTCTCCTCAAATGATTAGAACTACGAAGGATCAATGAAATACCCATGCCCCCTTTATTTGCTGTGCATATTGTTAGCCAATCGTAAAAGCTACTTTTAGCCCCTTTTAGCAAAATATGGTATCAGGATAACAATCATAACATATCATTTTTGCTTTATACAATGAATAAATCTGAAATCATGTTTGATTTGCTAATGTTTATAATAAATCATTCTTTCGGTTTCTGTATCTCCAAGGAGTTCTGATGCACTCATACCTTAATGTATTTGTCCGTCTTGAAAAATTAATCTCTGCCATTTACATCATCTTTCATCTATCCATCTAAGAACTTACCATCTCTTCTAAACACAAAAAACATCACTTTTTATATATATGGGGTGACTTCTATCAGATGACAATTAGTCAAGTAAGCTATATCTCACAAAAAAGCTTCATATTAATGATGTAAACTGCGATCAGTCTCTCTTAAGAAAGAAATCAGTCTTTGCTATTAGATCTGGCTGTTCTTATTTATCTAAGTTGAAATTATGTTTTTTTACAGAAAAAGATATGGCTGATCAAAAGCTAACAAGAATAGGCCTTGCTGGTCTTGCTGTTATGGGTCAAAACCTTGCCCTCAACATTGCAGAAAAAGGGTTCCCAATTTCTGTTTACAATCGTAGTACAAACAAAGTCGATGAAACTGTCGAGCGAGCTAAAAAGGAAGGCAACCTTCCACTTTACGGTTTCCATGACCCCGAATCATTCGTCAATTCCATCCAAAAACCTCGTGTGATCATCATGCTGGTCAAAGCCGGTGCCCCTGTTGACCAAACAATCAAAACCTTATCTCAATACTTGGAAAAAGGTGATTGCATCATCGATGGTGGCAACGAATGGTACGAAAACACCGAAAGAAGAGAAAAAGCCATGGCGGAATTAGGCCTTCTCTACCTCGGAATGGGCGTTTCCGGTGGCGAAGAGGGCGCCAGAAACGGACCATCCATGATGCCTGGTGGCTCAATCGAAGCTTACAAATACATCGAAGACATCGTGCTCAAAGTAGCCGCTCAAGTACCCGACAGTGGTCCATGTGTCACATACATCGGCGAAGGCGGTTCCGGCAATTTCGTCAAAATGGTCCACAACGGAATCGAGTACGGCGACATGCAGCTGATTTCAGAAGCATACGACGTGTTGAAATCCGTTGGGAAACTCTCGAACGAGGAACTACACAAAGTGTTCTCGGAATGGAATCAAGGGGAGCTTCAAAGCTTCTTGATTGAGATCACCGCTGACATCTTTGGAATCAAGGACGACAAGGGAGACGGATATCTAGTCGACAAAGTGTTGGATAAAACAGGCATGAAAGGGACCGGAAAATGGACCGTCCAACAAGCGGCGGATCTATCAATTGCTGCCCCCACAATCGCTGCGTCTCTGGATTCGCGATTCCTGAGCGGATTAAAAGACGAACGTGTCGAAGCTGCTAAGATCTTTAAATCCGGTGGGTTCGGTGATATTTTGGAGACTCAAAATGTGGATAAAGAAAAATTAATAAACGATGTAAGGCAGGCTCTTTATGCTGCTAAGATATGTAGTTACGCACAGGGGATGAATTTGATCCGTGCGAAAAGCATTGAAAAGGGTTGGGGTTTGAAGTTGGGTGAGTTGGCTAGAATCTGGAAAGGTGGGTGTATTATTCGAGCTATATTTTTGGACCGGATCAAACAGGCTTATGATAGAAACTCTGAACTTGCCAACCTGTTGGTGGACCCTGAGTTTGCTAAAGAAATGGTGGAGCGTCAGTCTGCTTGGAGGAGAGTTGTGTGTTTGGCTATTAACTCAGGGATTAGTACTCCTGGTATGTCTTCTAGCCTTGCGTATTTTGATACGTATAGGAGGGAGAGGTTGCCTGCTAATTTGGTGCAAGCTCAAAGAGATTACTTTGGGGCCCACACCTACGAGAGGACTGATGTCCCCGGTTCCTTTCACACCGAGTGGTTCAAACTCGCCAAGCAGATAAAAAAAAACTAGGTTTTTTTCAGGTGAAATCCAGTTTATAATAATAATAATAATAATTTTGTTTCCTCATTCCCAGAAATCCCTTTAGATTTGTCTTGGGTGAGAGAGATTTTTTGTTGTTGTGTTGTTTTGTTTTGTTTTGTTATTATCTCTTGAACCAAAATAATTAATATTATTTGGTATGATTTCTGTAATATTTTACTGCTATTGAAAATTTGTTCACATCTGAACCATTTTGTTATGTGGTACTTGAGGTCATTTCTTCTAGGAGACTATGTCATCAAATGTCCGCTCAAAACTGCCTTCCAATTTTGAACAAAGTTAAACCGATACAATAAGTAAGAGCTTTGTTGAGACCTAAAATATGTTGACTATTGAAACACAGAAAAAGCTTCGCAAACTTGTTGGTTAGTGGACCAGATTTATATAATAAAATGTTTGATGGTTTAGAAAAAAGTTAAAGGTCTATAATTCTATTTGCCACTACTAGTATCCGCGTATAAAGTGACTTTTAGATCAGTGTCTCTACTCTCTCGTGTTGTCACCTGTCGTGCATATTAATTGTATCCGGTATACCTCTATATAAACTTCATGGCGTACTTACAGATGGAGAAACTTCCCTTGGAGATGATCTTTTTTGATTAGTTTACATGTAGGGATGTCAAAAAAACCCAAACCCGAATTAGCCAAATAGGGTTGGGTCTAATAGGGTCTAAAAAGAAAATCGGGTTATTCGGGTTAACCCGACAAACCCGAAAGTTATATAGGGTCAGGTTTCGGGTAGCATTCTTTGTTTTTATTCGGGTACGGCTTAACCCGAATAACCCGATTAGTGGTTTTTTTACACAAACACAATGTACAATAATTAATGTATATGGTACAATCCTTTATGCTTTTAAGATTATCTAGGCTAATATCGCAATCATATACGACATTGCATTACTTGCGCTTTTATATTTTTAAGTTACGCATGTTATATTAAATCAACGATTTACTTGCAAAACCCTTTGAATCGGTTATATCAAATAAAAAAGAAGAATAAAAATTATTAGTATACTAGGTTATAACCCATGGAAACCACGGGAGGTAAGTTAAAAAAAAATTATCCTACCAAAAAAATTAATAACTATAAAAAAGCATTTGATTTTGGATAGTAAATAAGTACAACTTTATTTGATAAATAAAAAATATAATTTTGTTGTCTCCTTTTGAACTTATATGAATTTTGTTGTCTGAAGATGTTAAAGACCAACTTGAAATAAAAACTCAATATCAAATGTTACTTTTAGTTAAGACCATTGTTTCTATGACACGATTATCCAATGATACCATCTGAAGTCTAGTATCATTACATAACCCATTTTTCTGGTTGATATTTCTTTGTAAAGATGTTATAATAATATATCGAGAGTTAAATGATCACATTTCTTAATTAATTACATTTTTTAAATGTATTGTTCAAGTGAAAGCCAAGGGGCAAAAATTTTATGTTAATATAGTCTAGGGACTATAATTGTAACTCACTCTACTAAAACAACTTTATGTGGCAACGAACAGATGAATAGACTAAGGGGGTGTTTGGCTTAGCTTTTAAAAGCTCAAAAGTCCTTTTTGGAAAAGTTACAAAAAATCAGAATTTCCTTACTTTTCCAAAAAGTTCATTTTTCTTGTTTAAAAACTCCAAAAATAACTTTAAAACCAGCTTTGTCAAACATCTTTGCTTTTTTTCTTTTTCAAAAAGCACTTTTGGACTTGAAAAGCTAAGCCAAACACCCCCTAAATAAGAAGGAATAGAAATCTAGCGGTTTGGCCAAATCAACTCGCCGGAGTCAAGCCGCAGGTAATATGATATTGTGGTGAAGTCCTATTATAAATAATTGTTTGAATTTGCGTTTTAAAACAACTTACAGTTTCTTCAGATAAAATGAATTTTCATAACCTAATACCCTAAACTATTCTAACCTTGCGATTTTTTTATTTTTATTTTTTTCAACCTGGGTGCAACTTTGTTTTTGAATAAGGAATGAATAGAGAGCAGAGAAGAAAGATATCTGGATCGAGATAAAAATCTGGAAAAATGGTTTTGAAGAAATAATGGCGTCGTTGCTGAAAGACGTTTTGAAGAAGAGGAATAAAGGTAAAATCAAAAAATTTCGTTCTTTGTAGAAGATGCACAAATAATTGTATGAATAGATTCTAGATTAAGTATTTAATAAATTGTTTAGGTGATTGCATTTGAAAAACGAATTTTGAATTTTTAGTGTTAATGTGTGTAAAATTCAAAATAAAGCATCTGAAATTTTGGTTTTATATTGTATTTCCTGCTTGGTGTTTTATCATGTATTTTGAAATTAAGGAAAATGATGATTTTTTAAAAATACCTCAATTTAAATATGACATGACAGGGGTGTAAGTATAATACTAAAAATTAGTTGATTACGGTATTAAACACTTAAACTTTGTTTTATAAAATCACATATTAAATCAAATATTTGTTACTAAGATAATTATCTTACTTGTTGAGCAATTTCCTTGACTATATGATTATATATGAACAGATATGTCATGGAACTACATCTTGTATACCTCAGCATGGATGGAAAAATAGTTGTGTACCAATATATGTTAATAATGTGATACATGTACCAATAACATAAACAGATAAATACACATCAACATAAACAAACATGGACTGCAAAAATTACTGTTTTACCCTTTATGCATTAAGTTTACATGAACAAATATAAAACATAAGTAAATTTGTTTACTTTCATCTTTTATATTGACATATTTTTCAAATTTAAGTATATGTGCAAATACAAATGTACTTGGAAACTAAATTGATATATTAGAGCAGATTAGAAAAATAAAAATAAAATATTGCATTTGGGCAACATACTTTGTAACTGTGATAAATTTTTGTTGTACCGGTAAATTACTCATTAAAAAGGTAATATGTTATTATGCCAATGATAGAATGGAAATTTTTGTATTGGGGCACAATGGTCCAAGTTGTCCATGCTTCAATAAAGCTTCTTAATAGTTATAAAAAATAATGCATCGTAATAATTTTTCACATTCACAAAAATATACTCCAACCTTTAACATTGTAATTTGATAAATGACGAAATTTGTCCCTGTTTTTTAAAATCTACCGAAACTGTCCCTATTTCAAAGAACATTGCTATAAAAATTTAACATGGGCCATTACTTGTATTTTTTATTTTAATAATATATATCAACTTTATATGAAATTGCCAATCTGATTTATTATTATTAGTTTATAAAAAAACTCATATTTACAGTTAGCATTTCATAAAACAATGAGATTAGACACTACAAAAATAAAAAAAATAAAAAATAAAAAAAATATCAGACCTGTTACGTTTTCCATGAATGCACTTAATTTTAAACCAAACTCTTAGTGGTTAAACCAGAAGAAAATTGATTCGGTAAGTAAATTGAAAGAAAAAAAAATACAGTGCATTCATGGAAAACGTAGCTATTATTTAATAAAAAATATTCTTCACATTTCTCTGATTATATATCAGAATGGACCAAACTTAATCTGGTATGCAATTATAAACTTTGCAAAAAATAATTGGAATGTTTCTTACGACATTATTACATATCATAATACAGAAAAAATAAGAAAACAAAATAAACACATCAAAATCTATATGAAATCAGTGAATCAAAACATATATGGAGAAATCGAATCAGACATAGATGAGTAAAGTAGGATGCATTTGAAGAAAGAAATAAGAACTGAAAGTAGAATGGTATTAAAGTATTTTCAGAAAAAGATTAGAATTATTGGTTTACAAACATATGAAGATGAACTAACCGGTTTTCTTTTATGATGTATTTTCTGCAGAAAACTTAATGTTGAAGAAGAAAGCACCATGAAAGTCGACAATTGGAATTGGAACGCAAGTGAAAGACGTATTATTGAAGTTTTCGATATGTATAATCTTAAAATTTGAATTAAAAATGCTGATTTTTTGGGATTCTTTAAAATCTTTAAAAGTATTCAAAAAATAAATAGGACATGTAACCAAAAATTTACAAACACAATTGATTTTGTTTAAAAAAAAAGGAATTTGAAATTGAAACATTGAACCATTCAATCGGAAGTATAGGGATTTTGTATTTGATATTTGATATAATATATATAATTCTGAAGTATAGGGATTTTTGAATTTGAAATGTGCAATCCTGATTAATTGTTGAATTAATTTATGTTAATTTTAATTTTAATTTTTGGGAAATATGGGGATGTTGTATAACATGACACGTGGCAAAGTGGCAATTTAGAATAGGAACATGTGGCCAAAATGGGTTTTGTTTATTAGAAGAGGGAGATGCTTTATATTTGCTTCTCCGTTATGGTAACTTTAAGATGAATTAAACTTCTCTGTAACATTAAAATGAATTAAACTTCTTCTCGAGATCTACATATGAAATCCCTAGCACTTATTTTTATTAAAATCGCACCACATTGCCTTCAGTCCCTGCACCACTATGTGATTTACTAAAATAACACAACACAAATTCATCTTACAATTTAACCCAATTAACCCGAGTAACCCAACCCTATTAACCCGTCACCTGAGTAACCCGAATCTTAATAGGGTTGGGTTTCGGGTGCAATATTTATTTTTAAAAACCCGACTAACCCGATCGGGTTGACCCGATTAACAACCCTATTTACATGCGTAGATTTATTTGGATTGCATTATATCTTGACCGGATAAATTGGTAAAATGTAAGAATTTAGCATATCGTGAAACCCGTAAAGCAAATCAAACAAATGGAAAGACGACCAAAACTGTATTTAGATTACATTTTATCTTTTGTAAACATATCTAATCTCTCATACATACAACTTTATAAGGGGGTGTTTAGAATTATTTTTTTCAACCTCAAAAGTGTTTTCGGGTAAAAGTTTATTGACTTATGACTTTTCGAAAAAGAGTTTTTCAAAAGTATTTGGATAGCTTTGTTTTATAAAAAACTAGAAGCATAGTTGTGCGTTGTACAAGATTAAAATAATATGATTAAAAAAATTGGATACCATATATGAACCTATTAATTTTGGATATAATTTTAATATGAAACTAATTATAACCAACATCAACAATACATTTAATAATATCTATGAAACACTATGGTGAAAATAAAACATATATATAATAGTACAAATATCGTATGTGAATCTCGTATTATTGTGGCTCATTCTTTAATGAATCTCATTTGGTTTAGAAAAATATAATATAGAAGATTCCACGGGGTAGAATAGAAAAAATGGCCAACAATTTTGTTTCATATTATTTTCAAACAGTATAAACAAAATTTATATATTCCGCTTATATAAACTTGTATATTCTTCTTCTTCATTCAATATGAATACATGCACCACAATGTAGAGTTTTAAATGTTCTCAAATCATATTTTTTCTCCATCTTATACACCAAACTCTAAAAATCTCATCCACATATGTGAACTATGTATATATTTATATTAACCAAATAAATATAATAATTATCACTTACTATGTTATTAATTATTTTAAAGTTTGAAATCATAAATACACATAACTAATCATATATATACACACAAGTTACAAAACTTTTGAGTTGTACTTAGTATTAGTCCTTAATTAGAAAGACTTTTGAAATATATTTTAAATAAATATGTTGCAATGAAAGTTAGTGTTATAATAGATATATAGATTGGACACATTGTCATGTTATCATATTTTTTTTAATTCATATATATTCAACTAATATTCATTAATAGTATAATTCTACTTTTGTAATTATATTAGTGGCATACATAATGACGAAACTCAATCAAACAATCATATAAGACATTGAAAAGTAAAAGCATACATGTAACGTCTATAAGTTAGTTTTAGACGGTAACGCCCGTAGATTCGGGCTAGTCAATTTAGAGACAATGAGCATTAAAAATGATTTTTTGATGGAATATTATTTAGAAAGATTAATCTTAACCATGTTATAGTATATTTCACAATGTTTCCGTACATATAAAGAACGCTGAAATCCGAGTTATAACGAAGAAGTTATGACCCGTCGAAGTTTTACGGCAAAACCGGCACAGCACCGCTTAACGTAAAAAGTGAATTTTTGATAAATTATTTTTAGCCTTATCGATCTAAAAAAAATCGTAGTATACGTTAAACCGAGAGAGTGTGCATAAAAAGAATGACAAAAGCTGACTTCGTATGAGTAAGTTATGATTTTTCTAAGATTTCACATAACAGTATATAACCCGGAAATCGAATTTTAGACCGAGCAATTTTTAGCCGACACCACCTAAATGAGAATTGAAGATCTCATTAATAGGAGTTTAAAGATAAAAAGACAGTCGAAAACGGAGTCCGTATGTAGAAGTTATGAATTTTACACGGTCGTTAAACAATGTAATATTCTCATACTGTTAAATTTAAAACTGGTCGAGAATTAGCCGATGGAGTCAAAAGGAGAGTTGTAGATCTTGTCAATACCTACGCGTGAATATAAAGAACGTCGAAAACAGAGCTCGTATGCGAAAGTTATGATTTTTTTTAATATTGGTTGTTTTATCTGCGTCCAACGCCACGTGTCAGCACCAGGCGAAACCTTGGTGCCCACGCAAGTCCACGACATGAATTTAAGTTTCACGACATGAATCAACCCCAGACAGCCTATAAATAGAAGCGTAAATCACCTCATTTCTTTACACCTTCACCCTTCTTTCTCTCTCAACACTCCCAATCTATCCCTCTCCTTCCTAGTACTTCCTAAGTGCTAGAGGCAAGTCCCGGAGCGTCAGAAGGCTCTGAGAAGAAGAGCTTTCGACTCAGAACTTCTGCCCCCGCAGAGCCCGGTTCCTAGCCAAACATCCCGGTAAGTGAGTTATGCTTACCGTACTTTAAGTATAACTTATGTTTAAGTTCATTATCGTTATTATAAACCTATAAACAAGATTTATCAGCGATTCCAAGTCGTTATACTGATTGATCTACTTACAAAAATAATGTCTAGGCTGTGATTTAATGAGGTGTTTAAAGTGGGATTTCCAAACAGTATACTTATTATACCAAATGGACCCTACCTCCGATATGATCCTACCTGGTTGTCCCTTACTTGATAGATCGTGAAAGTAAACTTTGATTTAACGATGAATCTAGACTAATAATTAGTCGCAATAAATATTAGACTAAGACTTAGCGATAATAATGCTAGATTACGTCAAAGAAAAAGACGATTGCTAGAAGCGAAACGCTGCTCGAATTTCGAGTCGTCACTTTAACAAGTGAGTGCATTGTTACTTTCATCTTACATATAGATATGAAGTATTTAATATAAATTACGTGTTATGTGTGCATATTATTTGTGTTCTTGATATCTATGTTGGATGACCAAAATATACATGTTTTATTCGATTTAAACTGTATACGTATTTTATACCTATAATTATGATGGATAAAGATGGGTATATTAGAGATGAGATGAGAGATGAGAGATGAAATGAATGATAAGAGATGAAAGATGATATAGATGATGAGAAACAATAACCCAAGCGATGACCTAGTCATCTAGCATAGTATAGATGATAATCATGGACTATTCTAGACTGTCCAATGGAAAACCAGCAGGCTCGCAACATGTAGGTGTTGTGAGCGAGGTGTGATGGGTTTTGGTCATAAGACATCCTATGTGCTTATACAAACCCTAATGCTTGGATCTAGGTTTCTCTATTGTACATGCTTTGAATCCAAGACTATAAACCCTAATTCTAGCAAATGGAAATCGATATTAACATATAATTAGGTTTATGATATTACCTTGATTGTTATGTAGCAATAACAATCCTAATTCCTCCTTGAATTGACTTTGGAAGGCTTAGAGTCACAAGTGTCACTCCTCTAATGGCTTACAAACACCAAGAGCAAATGAAGAAGGTATAAAGAGAGAGGAGAGGTATAAGAATTCGTCTCTAGGACCTCTTGGGAAGGCATGGACGAATTCATGAGCCTTAGGGGGTCTTTATATACGTGTAGAGATTAGGGTTTTAGTCCTTATCCTTATCTAGTTGCTTCTCCACCAAGTAACCATAAGATAAGTCTTGAAACCCTTATCCTAGTCGAATTCTAAGGCCTTATCACCTTAAATTCGTCCAACCTATTAATAAGATAATCCTTACCTTATTTTGTAACTATCACATAATTACAATTCAGCCCCTCTAGTTTAATTAATTACATTTGATCATAAAATTAATTCTTAATTAATTATTGACCAATATAAATTAAACAAATATGATTTCTCCTTTAATATATTATTCTCATAACATATTAATAAATCATAATAACCTCTCTCTCTATTTATTTCTCCAATCAGGTTGCTTTGGTGAAGGCAACCCAAAAGGACCATGCACCATCGGGTCAAGTACATACCAAAATAGTTATGGACTTAGACACTAATCCAACAGTCTCCCACTTGGATAAGTCTAACAACTATTCTGCGTATGACTTCAGATCCTGATCTGCAATCATAGATTTCCAAAGCCGCTGTCAACTCTGATCATATCAGATACGCGTGTCCTTAGATAAGGGATCATATATTCCTCCATTCTAGATATCATATGAGATATGATTTCAAATCATTCTCCTTGTACTATATCTCGATTCCGATTTATGACGACTGACTAATTGAACAAATCAAATTAGCCCTAGCCCGGCCGAGCATTTATGTTTGTCACCACTAAATCATCGAGGGGCCCAAAGATATCGCTTTTATTCTACTTTGAATAAAAGGAACGGATAAACTTTGATACAATGCTTGCTTGTACTCACTCACCGAATTACACACAACAATATGTTTTATAACACCAAGTTACTAGTACGTTTACATATTATCAATGTGCAACCGATTCGCAAGATACAACTCACACATCTCGGTTTCAAGAATATAAGATGTTATCGTCTCACCAATCACTCGTGATACAATTCATGGAGTGATCCAAGTGAGCGTGGGTTTAATCCAATGCTCAAACTCATATTCATAAGCACTCATGAACGTTGCAACAAACATTTGCGTATGTCTAATACTCTTTTAGACAATCCACACACCAATTCACGACAGTCGTCATTCATATCTACTTCCAACATATGAACAACTGTGGCCCGTTTGAATAATTTGATTATTTTTAATAAACTCAATTATTCTGGAAGTCAAAACATGCAAATGTGAAACACAAGAATAATACTAATCCCATATGGCCTCAATCCTTTGAGCATAAATAAAACACCTTTTATTTATCACCATATCGATTACTCATTATTTGTCGTTTCGGTTAATCAACTTCTTACTTGAATTATTACACTTGTCCCATGCTCTTAGCATGCACACAATGTTAACCTATGGTTCTTACTTTGTGAAATAGACCAAATTGAACACATTTCCAATCATTCTCATTTCACAACTCCTAATCCTTTTCCATAAGTTTAAGAATATCAAATTCTTGCCACTTATAGAGTATGCTAGATTCTAACATTTTATGCAACGATCCTTTCGTAATGTCATTGCACCAAAGTCACAAAGACTATTGCCAATGATATTACAAAGTCCTCTATCGTAGATTGTTACAAGACAATTCCTTAGATATGATGTCTCTCACTCAAAGTACTTTCCTTTGAGCATCCTTTTGCATAAAACTTTCTAATCTTAGACATAGATTTTTCAATATTCAATTCCCAATATGGACACGCTTCCATATTTTCCATATGACAACTCATTCTTAATAGAATCTTATCTATTCATAATAATGTCGATATGGTCCATCCAATATGGAAACATTTCCATATTTTCCAATACTATACTTCCAACTACTCATAAGCGACCAATCCTCGTCGAACTTTGGATTGTCCTTTGATATTTGTTTAATTATTTTAGTCAAAACCGATTCTAGTATTTTTTTCCCTCTAAATCCGCTAGACATTTGGAAAATTTTAGAATGGTCAAACATTAAAACATTTGCAATCGATCCTATACCCGAAGCGTATGGGACTCGACGCATAATGTTTTATTTGCTATGTTCTCAAAATTCGAATTGTGAAGAGGAATGTTGTAATCATAATCGAAATTTTAAGAACACACTATGTACCTTTGACTAAATTTATTAACATTTCTCAACCTAAGCCTTTAGATTTGAAATAAAGCATAATATTCTCTCCCTTACTTATAGCAAAACAACTATTCCATTCTTACAACTTTGCAAAGAACGACTCTTGTTTTCTATAATTAATATTGCCAACTTGCAATACTTTCCTTAATAGTCATACAATCATAACTTTTATGCACCCACTATCATGAACATAACACTTATGCTCCCACTAGCTTCGACATGTATTCATAAACATCTTAACTTTCAGAAAAACAATACCTATTGAATTTCTTAAGTCCATGTTTCTAATACTTAATGCTTTGATAATCTTTTATCAAGGCCTCTTAAACTTACACACCTTTGCCTTAGATAGTTCATATGTGTGTCTAAACATTTAAGACTAATTGCCAAACCTCACAATTCAAATCATGGAAAGGGATACCGTAACCATAATTGAATTCGAGAATGCAGTTTTACAATCACTATATTCTTAAAATCTTTCTTAGTGAAAGCATTTCCTCACAATCATTTTCATGAAGGAGGAAATCTTATGACACTTAGATTTTAAACGGTGTATGTGTTCCTATCCATGTGAATTTGTTGAAACTAAGTTTTACGACAAATTCAAACTCATATGGACCGATCTTTCTTAATCTTGATTTCTTGCCTTATGGTAGCACAGCTGCCCACCATGTCTTCCAAGTAGTTAAGCAGCTCACCCTTTCCTATCAATGTACCTTTCATTGATTAAGGTGCTTTGCCTTTTATGCGTTCAAAATGAGAACTCATAGAACTCACATGCATAATTAACTCAATTGGAACAGCACAGAAACAAAATAATGTCAACACGATAGGTTGTAAACCTCAACTCGTGTGCTAGTGATGATCGATAAGGTTTATTTGATTTGTTCTTGAAACCTTTCAAGACCATTAAGACTCCCACTTATTCCCTGTCATATAAGATTCTCTTGTCAATAAACATTTCTTGACAAACAAATATTCAAGAGTTAGTGTAGTTTTTATCAAACACTTCATAAATTGGTCCTAGTTGGTCTTTGTCTTATCCAAGACATCACAACTTTCCACATTTTATGAATGTTATAAACCTTTTAATACTTGTCACTCATTGTCACAATCTTAACTCTAAGACTTGTTTTGGAACGAAGTATGATTGACTTCTTGATTTAACCATTTCTTCAATTCTTTATTCCTCTTCTTAGACATACAATTGTACTAAGACTCATTTAGAGGATCAATTGAGATATGGTTCT
Source organism: Lactuca sativa (assembly GCF_002870075.4). NCBI lineage: Eukaryota > Viridiplantae > Streptophyta > Magnoliopsida > Asterales > Asteraceae > Lactuca > Lactuca sativa. Next base: position 181,163,023 of record NC_056624.2, on the reverse strand, counting down.
TAATCATTAAGACCTATCATAAAGCATAAAAGGTACTCTCCCATCTTCTTAGAATGGAGAAACTTTTATCTTTCTGCCTACTTGATTCTTCTTATTCGTTCTGCTATTGATCTAAACCCTTTAATCAATTCAGAATTACACTTAATCTTGTAAGTATAATCATATTTACTAAACCTTAAGTAAATCATGACGAATATCTTTGTTACTCTTATGGTGGACTTGATCAACACGCAACTTTGTGTATTCGATCTCTAAGTCCTTCACTTGACACTTTGTCAATGAATTAGTCTAATTTCCAAATATGAAATTTCTCATTCATCGTGCAACCAAGTTGCGTGATTCCAAATTTCTGTCCAATTGAAACGTGGGCGATGAGAAACTCTCCCTATTTGGTAAATTCTCGACTTTCCATAAATAACATAATAAGAACCAAATCCATTATTGCTAATAATAGAAACATTTTAACATCAATTTTTCATACACGCCATTGCAAGGATAAAATAAAAATCAAAATTTATTTTATGCGGAAAAATTTGTCCTTACAATGCAACTCATTGAAAAACTTATGCTAATACATCTTTCTTAGCAATCTAATTCTAACTCTAAGTAGTAGCTTAAGAATCTAATCTTCGAGAAATGCGATCGAAATCCATTCCTTCACGGTTAGATTCTGCTCACTTCTTCCTTTAAGCTCCCTTTCTTTTCTTCGATTCTACAAAACATCAATTGTAATCTTATCACATTATGTATTAAGAATCTAGAATAGAAGCTTAAAAGAGTTAGTTAGTGGATTGTACCTATATTAGAGCCATATGTTTCGACTCTCCCATCTCTTAGATCTCTTAGGTAAATGGGACAGCTTCGTCTCCAATGCCCTTTCTCTTGGCAATAAAAGCAAATTGACTCTTTTGGAACATGACATGGAACTACTTCAGACATTGCCTTTCTCTTATGATCAAACTTTTCGATCATAGCATGTCTTTCGTTGCCATTATCTATATCCATAGAGGTCTTGAAGGCAGATTCACCAATCAACTTTGCTTTTCCATTGCGCCAAACAATTGCTGATTCAGCAGCAATAAGCATATAGGTGAGATCTATAACGGTCACGTCGCGGTTCATCATATAGTACTCTCTTACGAACTCACTATATGAGTTAGGAAGTGACTGAAGAACCCAATCAACAGCCATTTCCTCACAGACAACGGATCCCAACATTCTTAACCTATCAATTTGTGACTTCATCCCTAGGACGTGTGCACACACCAACTTTCCTTCTTTATGTTTACTTGCCAAAAGGGCTTGAGTGATCTTGAACTTTTCAGGCCTTCGAACTTGTGGGTTAGGGAGAATAATTGGAGGAGGTGGAGGAAGTGAAGTATGATCTCTTGTTCCTCGATCGAATCGTGGAATATCATCTTCATGTGGAATACTTATTCCACGGGATTTGAGAAGACCATAGTTGTCAAACTTTGACATCTACAAAACGGGAGACAAACAAATTCAAGTTAGTTGATTGAATGAGTCCTTAGCAAATCACCCAAATGAGATACTAAGGCTAGGACCCAACACAATACTCTACAACTCGGGAGAGGGATGCCGTAACCCTAATTGCAGAATATTTGAAGGTAAGTGAATGACGATTCACTAATTTCCACCATGAAAAACGAAAAAGAATTTAAGTTTTAAATCTATGAAAACTCCTAGATCCTTTGAGATTCATTGAACTTTCAATGGCATGTTTAAATCTCGATATGCCCCTCTAGTTTGTGACTGGGGTGCCGAGGATCACAAAGAGGGTGTGAATAACCATGCAAACTTACATGGTGCCCTCACATGTTACAGTCACCTATTCGATGTGCCGGTAAACCACACACGCTCCACCGAACTATGACCAACATTGAGTCACCCTTTGCTACCTTTGCTTAGAACCATTTAGTGTGACGGTAAACCACACACGCTCCACTAACATCTTCGCAAGGGTACAATGTGTAATTTCATGGAATTGCATCAATTCACTTTGCCTAAGTAACTAAGATTGGGAATTTGAAAAACATTTAGCTACTTTAGTAATTCATTATACTTATAATGGAAGGTTTCGTCCTATCCTACCCGTTCGGCTAACGACCCTCCACTAGTCAAGAGTGCGGTGGCTAAGAGTGGATACCCATTCAATCGCCATTTTATAGGCAATTTCCTTAAACAACCCTTATAGACCAGCTTCGTGAATGAGGCCTACTAACGGTAAGACTGACTTTTACTCATACATATATATAATGTTAGACTTTTACTGCTATATATATAGTATAGGGTGTATTTTACACTTTTAAAATATTAGGTGGTCTAATTTAACAATTATACTTTTAATTCAATTAAATTATAAACCTAAACTTTTATGGATTTATTAAAGCTCTTTAAATTATACACCTTAATTAATTAATAAAACCATAAGGGTGTGATTTGAACCTTTTCAAAACTATATTAGAGTTTTAGAATTTAACATTCCGAATTAAACTTTTAATCAACTTTCAAATTCCAAAACTTGAGGGCAAGTTTTGAAACATTTCAACACATTAGGGTTTAGAATTTAAATATACATCAAAATTAAACTATTAATCAAAATTTAAATTCCAAAACTTGAGGGCAAGTTTTGAAACCTTTTTCAAAACATTAGGGTTTCAACTATTTAAATTTCAAAACAACAAAACCTTTGGGTTCAAATTTAAACTATAAAACCTAAAGGGGAAAATATGAAACTTTTCAAAGCACAAGGATCAAATAACAAATAATCTAAATTAACATTTAATTACATAATTATCCATATTTGATTTATTTTAATGATTTTTTGCAAAACAATTTATCAATTTAGTCAAAATAATTAATCAATTATCACATAAGGAAACAATTATCTTATTAATTGATAAATATCTTAAATTAGATCAAAAATATAGTCAAATATATCATAAAATCAGATTTATATTGATCTAACATGATAAGGTAACTATCCATAAGCAAAAACAGCAAGAAATCGTGAAATACCCTCCATCTGACGAGTTGACTCGTCGAGTCAAGCATGGACTCGGCGAGTTCAGCTATGGACTCGGCGAGTCCAGCCTCCAGAACATCAAAAATCGAATTTTTTGAACATGTAATGCATCAATACAATTGAAACTAGTCTAGGCTCTGATACCACTGATGGGTTTTGGTCATAAGACATCCTATGTGCTCATACAAACCCTAATGCTTGGATCTAGGTTTCTCTATTGTACATGCTTTGAATCCAAGACTATAAACCCTAATTCTAGCATATGGAAATTGATATTAACATATAATTAGGTTTATGATATTACCTTGATTGTTATGTAGCAATAACAATCCCAATTCCTCCTTGAATTGACTTTGGAAGGCTTTAGAGTCACAAGTGTCACTCCTCTAATGGCTTACAAACACCAAGAGCAAATGAAGAAGGTATAAAGAGAGAGGAGAGGTATAAGAATTCGTCTCTAGGACCTCTTGGGAAGGCATGGACGAATTCATGAGCCTTAGGGGGTTTTTATATAGGTGTGGAGATTAGGGTTTTAGTCATTATCCTTATCTAGTTGCTTGCCCACCAAGTAACCATAAGATAAGTCTTGAAACCCTTATCCTAGTCGAATTCTAAGGCCTTATCACCTTAAATTCGTCCAACCTATTAATAAGATAATCCTTACCTTATTTTGTAACTATCACATAATTATAATTCAGCCCCTCTAGTTTAATTAATTACATTTGATCATAAAATTAATTCTTAATTAATTATTGACCAATATAAATTAAACAAATATGATTTCTCCTTTAACATATTATTCTTATAACATATTAATAAATCATAATAACCTCTCTCTCTATTTATTTGTCCAATCAAGTTGCTTTGGTGAAGGCAACCCAAAAGGACCATGCACCATCGGGTCAAGTACATACCAAAATAGTTATGGACTTAGACACTAATCCAACAAGGTGTTCACCAGATATACTCTAAAAACCCGTTGACATGTATATTGTGGGTGGACTCCCTAAAATAACACTATCGATGAAAGAAATAAACCTTGGCAGCTATGGATTTAGTGCCTTATATGTAATGCTCGTGTTTCTAGGCTAGGCATTAATATTGACAATATAATCTAGGTTAACCTTTGTAACTCATTTTGAAGAAATGAAAAGGAATTATGTGAATATTATGTGAATTATGTGTTTTATGCTTAATTATTAGGGTTTAATTAATTAAGAATAAAAATAAGCATCAAAATTAAAGTGTGAGATAAGCCCGATATCTTTACATATAGTTGTAGTGGTCAAAACAAGGATTTCAGGGATATAAAGAATACCAAAATCCGAGTTATAACGAAGAAGTTATGACCTGTCGAAGTTTTGCGACAAAACCGGCATGGTGCCGAATGTTGTAAAAAGTGAGTTTTTTGATAAACTAATTTTTAGCCTTAGTTATCTAAATGAAAGTCTTAGTATTTGTTAAACCTAGAAGTTCGATAAAAAGAACGCCCAAATCTGACTTCGTATGAGGAAGTTATGATTTTTCGAAGTTTCAGTCTAGCACTAGACAGCTAAAAACTCGAATTTTAGATCGAACGATTTTTAGCCGACACGACCTAAACGAGAATCGAAGGTCTCGTCATTAGTAGCACAACGGTAAAAAGTCTAATGAAAACGGACGTCGGATGAAAAAGTTATGAATTTTTAACGGATTTCCTGTCCCGATTTGTTAAAAATAATAATAAAAAAATTAAAATCAAAATTAGCCGACGAAGTCTAAACACAGGTTGTAGAGCGTAACTTTAGCTACGAATGCATATAAAGAACGTCAAAAAACGGAGCTCGTATGCGAAAGTTATGGATTTTAGAAGTTTTGGCACGAAAATCGAGAAAATTCGCATAGTCACGAGTTACCACGTCACCCTCGCTCAAAACGCGCCACGTGTCCAAAAATGTTGCTGAGTCATCTGAGATGCTGAGTCATCCGAGCACCTGGCCTTATCCGAAGTGGTCCACTCAGAAGGCGACACGTACCCTCTTGCACGAGACCGAGCCCTTGCAAGCCACGAACCCCCTACTTCGGACCCTAGACCTCGGTCCAATCACAGACTAACAACAAGCCCATCGCAGGTGCGAGCCATGTGCGAGCCCTCCCTGCGAGCGCTCGGATCTGCGACGCCTGGCTTCTTTCTGACCGTCCGATCAGAAGCCTCGCCCCTATAAATAGAAGGGTGCGAGACCTCCCGTGTAACTTTGGAAATTTGCCACTTTTAACCCCTTTTTATGTATTTTCTTCATATTAACATCCCCCAAAGCCCCGGTATCGATTATAAGCCCCGGAATACTCCACGAAGTGCCCGAGAAGCCCGGAAAATTTATCTTTTCGGTTTCGAAGCCCGACCTTTGCAGAGCCCGGTTTCTCAATAAAACTCCCGGTTTTATTAGAAACGATCGTTTTAAGCAACGAATTGCTGCCCGATTATCATCAAATCATGTGAGTGTATAGTCACCTTCATCTTACACCTAGATATGAAGTATTTTATATGAAATACGTGCTACGTGTAATTATATTAATTGTTTAACTGAGGTGACTGTTGAATTGACGTTTTATACAAGTTTTAAACTGTATATGTATTTTTATCTACAAATATGTTGGGTAAAGCATGGGTAGATAGTGATGTGTGATAAAATAAAAGTGATGAGAGGCCTCGATGTGTTTTGAGATCCAGTCATCTAGCGGAGTTTGGATGACGACCACAAACTTTCTAGACAGTCCAGTGGGAAACATTAGCAGGTTCGTAACCTGTAGGTGTTAATGAACTTGGGTGATCATTCGATGTACTCCATCCCCCTCACGGTTGCCTTTAGGACATGTATGGCTGAGGAAACCCCCCAGCAGTAGTGTCCATCCCGATGATATTCTTTAGGCTAGGTCCCTTGTGATAAGTGTTTAGGGACGTAAAGTGAGGATAACGGGAACGAGTAATCAGGGTTATTGTTGATTGATGAACTTAGTAAGTTTATTATTATTGTGGGTTGAAAACCCTATATGCTGACCAGGCTCCCTAGCCTGACCCACTCAGCTTTTTATGCTATAGGTAGTGGACCCTGAGCATAGTCGGAGGATGATGATGGATTTTTGGATTATAGGCCAGTAGTTGTAAATAATTGTTGAAAGGCTTATAATGTCTTGTTTATGCTTTTGATCTGTATCGGAACATGACATCCCGAGGTTTTGATATGAAATGAAACTATGCATTTCTTAGAGAAGGTTTTGATAAACTTTTATCATGTTATTTTTTGGGAACAAATTCCACAACATCTTTTAAAAAGATTTCTCTGATTTTATTTTAAAAAGCATAAATTAAATCGGTCTTTTCTGGCCGAGAAATTAGGGGATGTCACACTATAGACAAACAATGGCAGCTGCCCCACAACCCATAGATGTTTTTGAACTACGTGTTCACCAGATCCTGGTAGCTGCGCCTAAAGGATAATGATGGCAGATGTGCCTAATATATAACATTGGCAACTATGGACTTAGTGCATGTTAGATAAATCCTGGCAGCGAAGGACTTTGTGCCTATTCCTTAGGACAATCCTTATGAATGAATAAATGAAGAATAAATGATTCTTAGGGTAGATCCTTAAGAGTAAAAAAGATAATGAGGATGAGTAATTGGGTTAATTGATTGATGATGAAATCTAATAACTAAATTATTGTGGGTTGAAAACCCTATGTACTCACCAGGTTTTCCAACCCGACCTACTCAGTTTATTTGTATCACATGTGTCGATACAAAACTACATTACACTGAGAGATTAAAGGAGACATAGATCATTATTGTAAATGAATGTAAAGTCTGTTTATGCTTATGTTTCTGTATTGACAATGACATCCTAAATTTTAATATAAACAAAATACATTTCTTTGGAAATGCTTTGATAATATTATTATCATGTTTTTCTTGTAACAAATTTCGCAATACTATTTTTTAAAATGGATACTCTGATTTTTAAAATAAACACAAATAAAATTTTTAAAATGACCGTGAATTTGGGGATGTCACATAGACGTTTAAGAGATTTGAGCTATAATTATTCATTTTATTGAATAATTAAAATCCTCGAATAAGATAATTATTCGTTATACGGGCTATATAAATATCTATTTAATATATGCATGTTATGTGAATAAATATTATAATATATTATATTTGTAGAAAATCTAATTAAAAAATGTATCGTTGAAGTGATAAAATAAAGCGTAAAAATAAAAGATTATTTAGGATAAATAATCTTAATAAAATTTGTAGTAGTCATGATGATGACCCCGTATATATAAAGAATACTAATATTTGATTTGATATGAGGAAGTTATGATTTTTCAAAGTTTCGTGTTCAGCTTTACACAACAATGTGTGTCATAAAAAGTAAAATGGAGATTGGTTGCTTTCTAGCCAAAGCAATGTAAAGAAGAATCGAAGTACTTGTAAATAAGAATCCTTCGTTATATCGAACGTCGAGAACATAGTTCATATGAAAAAGTTATAATTTTCGCAAGAGTTCTATGTAACAGCCCAAAAAAAAGGATAAATTTTTTCATTTTTAGACAAGAAGTACAGTCATTAAATTGTTCCAAAAACCGTTACATAATAATTATGTCAAATCATCAGAGTAACAACATCACTAAGTGCGGAAAATGGTGAGGGGAGAATGTTGTGCCTTCATGCCGGACCCTTTCACTTAGTGTCGGAAGTACCTGAAAACATAAATACAAACTGTAAAAAAACAGAGTGATTTTCCCCAATAAATTAGTGCTATGGGCCAAACCATAGTCTTACAAGTAATTCCTTACCGAAGGCCAAATCCCGGTCTTCCATACAGTTGCCAGGGGCCAGATCATAGTCATTCATATAGATGCCAGGGGCCATATCCTGGTCTTTCATACAGTTTCCAGGGGCCAAATCATGGTCTTTCATAAACATATCAAATATATAGTTGTTACCCTATATCACAAATAATGGGCCGGCCTTGGAGCCTTCGATCCATTGATATAGTGAGAAAACTCACATCAGTCCGTTGATAATAACTAACTACTCAGCTAACGAACTGGAAGATCCCACATTGAACATAAACAAATCAACCTAATCAAAAATAGGTTATAACCCATAATCGTGGGCCTAAATCCCAACTCCGGACTCCTAAGGTAAAAGCCCATTTGACCCTTTCCCATAATGGGCCTAACCAAACTTGTCCCAAAAGACAATAATGGGCCTCAAGGCCGAAAGCATACTATTTAAGGCCCACTAACATAATTATGAGGCCCACCTACTCTAAACAGGCCAAAGCCTAAAAACTAACTAAGGTCCAAAGGTCCAAATCCCAACCAAAGTCCAAAGGCCCACTAAGAGACGTACGCTCGGCGTACGCGCGACGTACACGATCGCTTGCCATTACGTGTTGCATACTCTTTGGTACGCTCAACGTATTGAGCTGCTTGTCACCTTAAGCCATTTGGTGCTTAATCCTTTCAGCCATTCGATCCCACTTTCATATTTCGACCATTATGGGGTTCTAATACATAAAGTTGGCAACTTTATGCCTTAGCATGTCTTAATTGAACCCAAATCCATTTTTTTCCAACAAATCTCATATTAAGGACTTAAATTCATGCATGGACTCAGATCAACCACCAAGATGGTTTAAAGTGCAATTGTTTAATAGTTGAACAAAAGGTTTCATAACCTTCCACCAGGAGGGTGGACAGTTTCAAGGGGGATAATCTAAGATTTCTAGATTATCCTATATGGATAAATATGGAGTTGGATAATTATCAATTTAAAATATTATTGTTATATTCAGATTAGGGTTATCCAGGTGTAACGCTACGACTCCCAAGTATTAATTTTACAACTATATTTTTCATTTTGGAAGGTCTACTCGACGAGTTGGATGCCCTGACTCGTCGAGTATGAACTTTTGGGGCCACGTGTTTAAATGACCAAATCGCCGAGTCGGAGACATGACTCGACGAGTTGGAGCTGGAGGATGAAACCCTAATTTCTGGGGTTTTACACCCTATTTAAAGGGTCATTAGCCTCCCTTACAGCCCCTTGTGAGTCCAAAAACCCTAAATCGTCGTTTTCTCTCCATACTTGTGTGTTTTAAGCTTGAAAGGTGGATCTTGGTGAGAGGAGCTTGAAGATCAAGAATTTTGAGGCAAGGAACGTGTGTGGATCTGAAGTCTACCCCAGTTTAGCATCATTTCAGGGTATCAAGTCGTTACCTTGATCTTCTTCTAGCTAGATCCTTTTATATTTGAGTTTTAGAGCCATAGCATCTTGGTGATTCATTTTGAGTAATGAACCAAGATTTGAAGTTGCAACTTCAGATCCAGGCTCATCTTGGTCCTTATAATCATAAAGTTTCAGCCTTTAGCATGCTAGTGTATTTCCCTTGCCTAGAATATCTTCTTTAGCTTGATTTAAGTCATTATCACCTTGCATGTACGTAAAGTTTGCAACTTTACATAAGAAGTATGTCTTAGAAGCTTAGATATATGTTGTGGAGCTTTGGAATGGCTTAAAAAACATCTAAATGGAGAAAGGACTGAAGGGGTTCAATGAGTTGTGTGGTCAACTCGGCGAGTCCGGTGAAGATTGTCGTGTTTGGACTCGGCGAGTCAGTAGGATGACTCGGCGAGTCAGATAGGGTTTTCCTGACATTTGGACATGCATGAACTCGGAGAGTTGCAAGGAAACTCGACGATTCAACGGGGCATTTCACGAATTGTCGAGTTCAGGAAGGACTCAACGAGTCGGTGAACTGCACTCGACGATTCAGGTCAACATGGACTGTTGTCCTTGACCATTGACTCGGAGTTTGACCAAGGGTCGATTAGTTGAATTCTTGGGTATTTTGGTAAATTGGAAATTTATGGAAATGGCCTTATGGTAAATATAGGTGGTGGAGTTCGTGACCGTGGTTCGAGAGCTTGAGTTATCTTTTCAATTCGACAGTTGAGAGGTGAGTTACCCTAACTATACTAAGGGGTCTAAGGCACCAATGTCAGCCAATTGGATATGATATCCTAGCAGTTGTATTATGTTGAGTATGAGTTAGTTATGCATGCTAGTTGCTATGCCAGTAGGTAGATCTGTAGGACTACTTGTGTTATTACCTGATTATTTGTATTTGAATTAGTTATGTTATATGTCGACATATTATGTGGTTCGGGTTGAGATTATACTGCTCCGTGCGGTAGCCAACAAACCCTAGAGTATTCCAGATATGAGTTGAGGGTCGGGCGGGGCATGCCAGACTCATACTGAGGACTTGGTAGCATTCCAGATACGAGTTGAGGTGTAGCATCTGGTTCCTGGTACGTAAAATTTATCTAAGTATTTTGCATTTTAGCCTTGGACTCGGCGAGTTGTAGGCCCGACTCGCCGAGTAGAGACAGGTTTAGGAGCATGTTTAAGTTGGCGACTCGGCGTGTCCACATTCTGGACTCGGCGAGTCCCCGCTGTCTGTTGAAACCCTAAATTTCAAGGGTTTGCACCCTATTTAAACCAACCTTGTGCGCCCCAACCTTGCTCCCTTCACCCCTAGAGCTCCCAACATCGTCCAATCCCTTATTTCTTGTGAGATTGAAGTTCTTTGGTGTGTTTCTTGAAGATTTTGAGAGAAAAGAAGAGTAGATCAAGAAGAGAAGAAGGAGGCCAGACATCCTTGTGTTATCTCAGTGATTTCCTTGAGGTATAACTCAGTTTCCCTATGTTTTCATGCTTATATTCCTTTGTAGCTCCATTAAAGTCCTTCTTGAGCCATTTCCAAGCTTGATTACGAATTAGGGTTTGTAATAAGTTGATTAACCCTTAGATCTAGGCATGATTGAGCTCTAGGAGCTCAGATCTACTGCCTTTATGGAGCCATATTGCATGAAAGCCCTAGATCTACTCTTTTAGTGCATTTTGAGCCCTAAAACCTTCATTGGTGTTTATTTACACATAAAGTTGGAAACTTTACATGTTAATCAGGCCTTAGAAACCCAGATCTATGTATGGCATGAGCTGGATTCGAGCAAAATCGAGTATATAGTGTTTGCATGTGAAAGACCCGGCGAGTCGTTCATCGGACTCGGCGAGTCGAGTCGCGAGTCCCCGAGTTTTCCCCCTTTTCGTGTTTGCATAGTGGAGTAGTGAGTCATGGGGTGTGACTCATTGAGTCGGAAGCCAGACTCACCCATGAAGGAACTCGGCGAGTCAATGCCCTGACTCGGCGAGTCCAAGGCAATCTTCTTGCCTCAAGAACAGACTCGGTGAGTTGTTCATACAACTCGGCGAGTCTCAGCATAGAGTGTTCTTCGGATGAAGACGAACTCGATGAGTTGTTCATACAACTCGGCGAGTAGGATGAAGTACGTTTGGACAACATTTTAGAAGGAAAACTCGACGATTCGATGCCAAACTCGACGAGTAGAGTCGGGACTATGGTCAGACAAAGGGATAGGGACTCGGCGAGTTGGCAGGCCAACTCGGCGAGTCGGGTCAACTGGAAGTTGACTTTGACTTTGACTCTTGGTTTGGTTAGGGGTAAATGGTCATTTTACCATAAGGTCGATTAGCAGTGTTTGACTGAGTGTTTTGTGGGGATTATAGCTGGAGGATTTCCGGGGCAGTAGCAGCAGGAGACAGTCAGTTCCCACGCAGATCAGCAGCTACTTTGAGGTGAGTTACCTTCTAGTAGCGGTGGGTCTACGGCCACAATGTCGGCCCACCAGCAGGAGTTGTATGATAGATGATTGTCTCTGTGATATTCATCTAGGGTTGCTACTACCTGTGTTATGTTTATATGCTAGTATGATATGATGCTATGTGATACGTGTTATTCGGTAACAATAGGGGGTGAAATAGTCCCCAGTATCCGGTCGTAAGTGTAACGACCCAATTTTCACGTCCAAAAATTTCGTTTTTGAAACATTACTTTAGAAAACATTAATAATTAAAAACATTGTTTGATCAAACCACATCACAACGTGAACCATGTCTAAAAGACAATTCATACAAAATTGTAAACTGTAAGCACAAAGCTTAGTGAGTTCCCCCACTGCACCACATACCATAATCACATAACATATATATATATATATATATATATATATATATATATATATATATATATATATATATATATATTGTCAGGCATATCTGGGTGCCCGACCTACCCCTTCGGTCCTCTCGACCGGGCGTTACCTAGCATACCTGGGTGCTGGCCTCCCCTTCGGTCATCTCGACCGGATACTGCCTAGCATATCTGGGTGCATCTCCCCCTACTGTCACTAGCACATAACATCATATCATACTAGCACATAAACATAACACAGGTAGTAGTAATCCCTAGATGAATATCACAGAGACAATCATCTACATACAACTCCTACTGGTGGGCCGGCATTGTGGCGGTAGACCCACCGCTACTGGAAGGTAACTCACCTCAAAGTAGCTGCTGATCTGATCGGGAACTGACTGTCTACTGCTGCTCCGGGCTTCCTCTGGCTATAATTCCCACAAAACGATCAGTCAAACATTGCTAGATGTACTTAGGGTAAAATGACCCTTTTACCCTTGACCACGTCGAAATCCAAGTCAAAGTCAACTTCCAGTTGACTGGACTCGCCGAGTCCGTGAGCAACTCACCGAGTCCTTCCCTTACTAATCCGGTCCTACCCGCCAAGTCTCTCTCCCCACTCACTGAGTCACCCTTGACTCACCACTCGGGACTATGGGGCCGACTTGAGTCCCGACTCGCCGAGTCCTGCGATCAACTCGCCGAGTTCCTCGAGCGGATCCCCTACTCGCTTCCAATCCACACCATAACACCCCATACGAGGGTTTGGGGTTTCGGGACTACGTTACACGGTTAATTTCGCGTGCAGGTACGAAGGGTTGAACCTTCAACGCTTAAAACCCTCTTGCTCTGTGAAAGTTCATATGACTCGCCGAGTTTGAAGAACAACTCGGCGAGCTCCAGGCAATCTTCATAGGACTCGCCGAGTTGTTCATCCAACTCGCCGAGTCTAGGACCATCTTCATAGAACTCGCCGAGTCCCTCGACCCATTTCCCGAGTAGGCCAGATCTGAGACATGCAACGCTTCAAAACCACAGATCTATGGTCCTAGGGAATATTTACCACGTAAAGTTGCAAACTTTACGTGCATGCATGGCCCTATGAGCTCAAACATGCAATTCCAAGCTCTTTAAGAGGTCCTACACTCAATAGGGACCTCAATCACCTCAACCACAGAGACTTTATGCTACTAGGATGTCCAAAAGGTCCAAATCCGAAGTCCTTGCAGAACATTAACCATAAACACATAGAGATTTAGGTTCTTAGGGCTTAAAACCACTTTTTAGGGACAAGAAGGGGATTTAATGAACTAAAGATCAAGGTAGGAACTTTTCTACCTGAATAGAAGCCCTTCACAGAGTAGATTCCAGATCTTCTTCCCTTCTTGCACTCTTCAACCTTCTCCTTCTTCTCCCAAGCTCCAAACCACCTTCACAAGCTAAAAAAAATCACCCACAAGGACACAAAGGGGATAGGGTTTCGTTCTACAGATCTCTGGGAGTGCTATGGGAAATGGAGGTTGGGTTAGATCGTTTAAATAGGGTGCAAACACCCGGGTTAGGGTTTTAGTCCAGACAGGGTCTACTCGCCGAGTAGACAGAGTAGATCCCGCATCTAGTCCCGCTTCTACTCGGCGAGTTAGTCCTTCAACTCTCCGAGTCCAAGGTTAAAATGCAATATATAAGGAGAGTTAATAACCAAGAATACATACCAGGAACCAGGTGCTACAAATCTCCCCCACTTATTTTAGACTTCGTCCTCGAAGTCTGTTGCCTGCTCCAAAAATAGCTCGGGGTAATGCTCCATCATCTCTTCCACCGGCTCCCAAGTCCACTCCGATCCCTTCCGGTGCTGCCATTGCACCTTCACGAGTTCCACTCGCTTGTTCCTCAAATCCTTCGACTTCCTGTCGAGGATTGCGACTGGGCGCTCAATGTAATTCAGGCTGTCATCAACTTGTATATCCTTTAACGGCACTACTGCTGAATCGTCCACTAGGCACTTTCGCAGCTGAGAAACATGGAAAGTGTTATGGATCTGGCTGAGCTCGACTGGCAGATCCAGCCTATACGCCACCTTGCCCACCCGGGCTACAAATCTGAACGGTCCGATGAATCTCGGGCGCAACTTGCCCCGCTTCCTGAATCGAATGACGCCTTCCAAGGCGACACCTTCAGGAGAACCATATCCCCGACTTGGAACTCCAAGTCGGATCGACGCTTGTCGGCGTAACTTTTCTGTCGACTCTGAGCAGTCTGAAGCCTGCTCCGAACCTGCTGGATCCTCTCGGTCGTCTTGAGCACCACCTCGGTGCTCCCCATGACTCTCTGGCCAACTTCACCCCAGCATATCGGGGTCCTGCACCTCTGACCGTACAACATCTCGAATGGGGAACGGGCAATACTCGCCTGGTAGCTGTTGTTGTATGAGAACTCAGCTAAGGGAAGATAAATATCCCAGCTACCACCGAAGTCTAGCACGCACGCCCGCAACATATCTTCCAGAGTCTGGATGGTTCGCTCGCTCTGACCATCTTTCTGCGGGTGGAAGGCGGTGCTAAAATGCAAACGAGTGTCCAACTCGTCATGAAACCTCTTCCAAAACCTAGAAGTAAAACGCACATCCGTGTCCGAGATAACCGATACTGGCACCCCGTGCCGCGCCACAATCTCCCTAATATAGATGTCGGCCAATTTCTCGGCCGATATGCTCTCCTGAATCGAAATAAAATGAGCACTCTTTGTCAATCGATCCATGATGACCCAAATCGAATCTACTCCCCGCGTGGTCCTGGGAAGCTTCGTGATAAAATCCATCGTGATATCTTCCCATTTCCACAACGGGATGTCCAACGGCTGCATCTTGCCATGCGGTCTCTAATGTTCGGCCTTGACCTTCCTGCAGGTCAAGCACCGCTCGACGTACCAAGCCACATCCCGCTTCATGTAGGGCCACCAATAATCTAGATGAAGATCCCTATACATCTTCGTCACCCCTGGATGAATAGAGAATCAGGATTTATGCGCCTCCTCCATCAAGATCTGGTGCACACCTCCGTGATATGGCACCCACACCCTACGGTGTAATGTTAATAGTCCTCGACTATCATAATCGAAGGAGGAAACCTGACCCACCACACGCTCGCTCTTCCGATGCTCCTCCTTGATAGCCTCCTGTTGAGCCTCCCGAATCTGCTCCAACAGGGGAGTCACTACGGTCATCCCCATGCAAATATCACTGATCGGCGTCGCCTTGCGGCTAAGCGCATCGGCCACCACATTGGCCTTCCCTGGGTGGTAAAGGATCTCACAATCATAATCCTTCACCTCGTCCTACCACCGACGCTGCCTCATGTTCAGATTCGGCTGATCCATGAGGTACCTCAAACTCTTGTGGTCCGTGTAGATGGTACATCGAACCCCGTAGAGGTAATGCCGCCAAATCTTGAGGGCAAAAACCACCGCCCCCAACTCCAAATCATGCGTCGGGTAGTTCACCTCGTGAGGCTTGAGCTGCCTCGAAGCGTAGGCAATGACATGCCCCCTCTGCATCAGTACCGCGCCCAACCCTGAAATGGACGCGTCACAGTAAACCACAAAATCCTCTACGCCCTTTGGCAGGGCTAAGATCGGCGCCTCGCACAATCTCTGTCTCAGTGTCTCAAACGCAGCCTGCTGCTCGGGTCCCCACCGAAAGACCACGACTTTCTTCGTTAGCTGTGTCAGGGGTATGGCTATCTTGGAGAAATCCTGAATGAATCTCCGGTAGTAGCATGCCAACCCTAGGAAACTTCGATTCTCAGATGGAGACTTCGGAACCTCCCACCTCATCACGGCCTCGACCTTGGCCTGATTGACCAGAATCCCGTTCTGGTTGACAAGGTGTCCAAGAAATTGCACCTCGCGCAACCAAAACTCACACTTGGAGAACTTGGCATACAAGCTCTCTCTCCTCAGGGTCTCCAATACCTCTCTCAGATGCTCCTCATGCTCCTCCTGTGTCTTGGAATAAACCAAGATGTCATCAATGAAAACTATCACAGACCGATCCAACATCGGTCTGCACACGCGGTTCATGAGGTCCATAAACGCGGCAGGAGCATTGGTGAGCCCAAACGGCATGACCACAAACTCATAATGGCCATAGCGCGTCCGAAACGCGGTCTTCTGCGTATCCTCCTCCCTGACCCTCATCTGATGATAACCCGAACGCAAATCAATCTTGGAGAACCAAGATGCTCCCTGAAGCTGGTCAAAGAGATCATCAATCCTCGGGAGTGGGTAACGGTTCTTCACCGTTACGTTGTTCAGCTCCCGGTAGTCTATACACATCCGATGCGACCCGTCCTTCTTTTTCACGAACAGAATCGGGGCTCCCCAGGGTGAATTGCTCGGTCTAATGAATCCCTTGTCTAGCAGCTCCTGCAGCTGCGTAGACAACTCCTGCATCTCAGGAAGAGCCAACCGATACGGTGCCTTGGCTATCGGAGCCGCACCAGGAACGAGGTCAATCCTGAACTCCACCTGTCGCTCCGGAGGTATCCCAGGAAGCTCCTCTGGGAAGACATCTGCGAAATCTCGCACCACCGGAACCTCGCTCACTGTCGCCTTACCCGCCTCCCGGGCATCCATCACGTACGCGACATATCCTGCACATCCCTGCTGAAGGTAGCGTCTAGCCCTCGCTGCTGAACATACAGCAGGTCCACACTGCGGCCTCTCGCCATGAATCACTAACTCTCCCCCACCTGGGGTCCTGACTCGCACTAGCTGATGTGCGCAATCTATCACCGCCCCATTAGGGCTCAACCAATCCATGCCTATAATCACCTTGTTCCCACACAACGGAATGGGAACCAGGTCCACCAAATAATGCTCCTCAAATAACCTCAGAACACAATCTCTGAATACTGATGATGCCCGCACCGATCGATTGTCGGCAATCTCCACCTCCAAAGAGCAATCCAACGTGCCTGAAGACTCAGGAAAGTTCTTGCTAAGCGCAAGGGAAACAAATGATCGGGTAGCACTCGAGTCGAACAACACCTGAACTGGGATACCATTCACATGGAACGATCCTAACACATATATATACATACACCGAACACATATATATACATACACCGAACACATATCAATATCATAACATCATATAAATAAATAAGAGGGAAAGAATCATACCCGTCACCACGTCAGGTGCTGCGCGTGCCTCCTCGGCGGTCAGTTGAAATGCCCGGCTCCTCACCACTGGAGCCTCTGCCTTGCCCTGCTGGCCATCTGTGATCCGCAGAGTCGCTGGAGCTGGCGCCTTCACCGGCGCTGAAACTGTCAACTGGGGGCAATTGGCCTTCTTGTGGCCCCTCTGGTTGCAGTGGAAACACAACAACTCAGACGCCTGAATAACTGCTGTCGGAGCATTTCAATCCCTGCTATAGTGCCCAGACTTGCCACACTTATAGCAGCCTGATGATCCCAACCTGCACGCCCCCTCGTGCGACTTGTCGCATTTCCTACAGCGGTCCCGTCCATGTTGGCCCCTTGGCCCCAAATTCGATCCCTTGGGCTTCTTCCCCGAAGCCCCTCCTGAATGTCCCTCTTCTGCCTTCCGTTTCCGGATGTGCTCCAAATCTATCTCCGTCTCCCTCGCCCTGGCAATCATGGCGTCCAAGGTGGGGAAAGCTGAAAAACTAATGTGCTCCCGGATATCAGCCCGGAGCATGTCATGATAGCGGGTCCTCCTCATGTCTTCATCACCCACATACTGGGGCACCAACAGTGCCCTCTCCCGGAACTTGGCGGTGATCTCCGCCACAGTCTCCGTCGTCTGTCTCATGTCCAAAAACTCCCTGGCCAGCTGCTGAAGCTCGACAGCCGGCGCAAACTCTGCCCTGAACCTGGTCACAAAGTCCGACCAGGTCATAGCCTCGATAGCTGAGGCTCCCAACGAGTCACCCACTGACTCCCACCAATCTCGAGCTCGGTCTCGTAAACACCCTGCTGCGTACCTCATCTTCGACCGCTCGAGGCAGAAGCTAGTCAACTATGCAGACTCGATGTCCGCAATCCATCGCCTGGCAGCAATGGGGTCTTTCACCCCGTGGAAATCCGGCGCCCCACTGCCCCTGAAGTCCTTAAAGGACAGCGTGCGAGATCCCGACTGGCCAGATGCCATGTCACTCCTGAACGCCCTGAGGCGATCCTCCATCAACTCGATGATCCGTTCCTTGATCGACCCAAAGATAATGGGAGTCGACACAAGGATACCCCTGGTGATCTCTGACGCGATGAACTCGCGTAGTCCCTCATCTACCGGCTCGGAACCTGATCCCGAACCTGACCCCTCTCCTGAACCACCATCTATCGGCCTCGATCGAAGTACCACCATTCTGCAATACATAATAACAATCATTAGTGATACTGATACTTCCTGAGGGATCGCTGCTACCTACAAGTTCCTTGGTCTTATCTTGGCCATCCTTGGTTTGGGTACGGATCCTCTGCTTTCAGTAGTACGGGCCCATACTACCTTCCACATCTATCCGTACCTTCTTCAAGGACTGCCTCGACTCCACCAGATCCCTTTCACTATTGTTGTTCACTGCTATACTCATCCTAGGCTTGTCCTAGGGAAATCTCTGACTCTACCCTACCCAGTCCTCAGCTGCTGAAGGCCTCCTTGTAATGCCAATTAGCCAATAACTGAATACCATCACATGTGGTGAGGCTCGGATAATCCTTCGAGTATCAGACTCGTCCCTATAACGGTTAGACTCAAACAAGAGCTGCGTAATAGAGCCAAATCCAACACTCTAAGATTATCCAACCCTGATCACATGTGACGTGACGTATTCACCTAATGGCTAACTCCCATTACTCAGAGTCCCACAAAGCACAAAGCAAGCAGCATTCGAACTAAGGAAACAATCTCAAGCAACTCCGCTCCCGTAGAGAGAACTGAACTAGCATATAATGTTAAACTCATACTATCAGGCATAACCCCTAACAGGCTATCCTACTGCTGTCTACTCAATTCTAGCATTCAATTTTTCATATACTGAAGCACATAAAACAGGCACATAAGGCATCACTCCTAGTTCCTTAGTTCTATTCTAGCATGTTGTTCTACTGAAACTGATAAACACAACATAAACTTGTATGGGTACTTTGGGGAACACTTACTTGAGCTCGGCCGGTTGCGCACATCACACACTTCGTTCCTTCTTAAAATACTTTACTTAACCTTTTAGAAAACGTTTTCTTTTTTCAAAATCTTTTGACCCCTCGATTTGAGTTCAGACACCCCCGAAGGTGTGTCCGAATCCCTCAAACCAGGGCTCTGATACCAACTTGTAACGACCCAATTTTCACGTCCAAAAATTTCGTTTTTGAAACATTACTTTAGAAAACATTAATAATTAAAAACATTGTTTGATCAAACCACATCACAACGTGAACCATGTCTAAAATCCAATTCATACAACCAATCGAAATATCAGAGTATAAATCCCAGAGAAATCTCGTAAAAGCGGAAACCAGTGTGTGTGCATGATGTGCCGCTACCGTGCCAGCTCCTTCCCCTTTGATGAGGAGGTACCTGAAACCAAAACTGTAAACTGTAAGCGCAAAGCTTAGTGAGTTCCCCCACCGCACCACATACCATAATCACATAATATATATATATATATATATATATATATATATATATATATATATATATATATATATATATATATATATATATATATATATATATATTGTCAGGCATATCTGGGTGCCCGACCTACCCCTTCGGTCCTCTCGACCGGACGTTACCTAGCATACATAGGTGCTGGCCTCCCCTTCGGTCCTCTCGACCGGATACTGCCTAGCATATCTGGGTGTTGGCCTCCCCTTCGGTCCTCTCGACCGGATACTGCCTAGCATATCTGGGTGCTGGCCTCCCCTTCGGTCCTACCGACCGGATATCTCGGGGACTATCTCCCCTACTGTCACTAGCACATAGCATCATATCATACTAGCACATAAACATAACACAGGTAGTAGTAATCCCTAGATGAATATCACAGAGACAATCATCTACATACAACTCCTACTGGTGGGCCGACATTGTGGCCGTAGACCCACCGCTACTGGAAGGTAACTCACCTCAAAGTAGCTGCTGATCTGATCGGGAACTGACTGTCTACTGCTGCTGCTCCGGACGTCCTCCGGCTATAATTCCCACAAAACGATCAGTCAAACACTGCTAGATGTACTTAGGGTAAAATGACCCTTTTACCCTTGACCACGTCGAAATCCAAGTCAAAGTCAACTTCCAGTTGACTGGACTCGCCGAGTCCTTCCCTTACTAATCCGGTCCTACCCGCCAAGTCTCTCTCCCCACTCACTGAGTCACCCTTGACTCACCACTCGGGAC
This sequence comes from Lactuca sativa, assembly GCF_002870075.4. NCBI lineage: Eukaryota > Viridiplantae > Streptophyta > Magnoliopsida > Asterales > Asteraceae > Lactuca > Lactuca sativa. Next base: position 181,142,448 of record NC_056624.2, on the reverse strand, counting down.
TATGGGGCCGACTTGAGTCCCGACTCGCCGAGTCCTGCGATCAACTCGCCGAGTTCCTCGAGCGGATCCCCTACTCGCTTCCAATCCACACCATAACACCCCATACGAGGGTTTGGGGTTTCGGGACTACGTTACACGGTTAATTTCGCGTGCAGGTACGAAGGGTTGAACCTTCAACGCTTAAAACCCTCTTGCTCTGTGAAAGTTCATATGACTCGCCGAGTTTGAAGAACAACTCGGCGAGCTCCAGGCAATCTTCATAGGACTCGCCGAGTTGTTCATCCAACTCGCCGAGTCTAGGACCATCTTCATAGAACTCGCCGAGTCCCTCGACCCATTTCCCGAGTAGACCAGATCTGAGACATGCAACGCTTCAAAACCACAGATCTATGGTCCTAGGGCATGTTTACTACGTAAGGTTGCAAACTTTACGTGCATGCATGGCCCTATGAGCTCAAACATGCAATTCCAAGCTCTTTAAGAGGTCCTACACTCAATAGGGACCTCAATCACCTCAACCACAGAGACTTTATGCTACTAGGATGTCCAAAAGGTCCAAATCCGAAGTCCTTGCAGAACATTAACCATAAACACATAGAGATTTAGGTTCTTAGGGCTTAAAACCACTTTTTAGGGACAAGAAGGGGATTTCATGAACTAAAGATCAAGGTAGGAACTTTTCTACCTGAATAGAATCCCTTCACAGAGTAAATTCCAGATCTTCTTCCCTTCTTGCACTCTTCAACCTTCTCCTTCTTCTCCCAAGCTCCAAACCACCTTCACAAGCTAAAAAAAATCACCCACAAGGACACAAAGGGGCTAGGGTTTCGTTCTAAAGATCTCTGAGAGTGCTAGGGGAAATGGAGGCTGGGTTAGATCGTTTAAATAGAGTGCAAACACCCGGGTTAGGGTTTTAGTCCAGACAGGGTCTACTCGCCGAGTCCCAAGAGCCTACTCGCCGAGTAGACAGAGTAGATCTCGCGTCTAGTCCCGCTTCTACTCGGCGATTTAGTCCTTCAACTCGCCGAGTCCCAGGTTAAAATGCAATATATAAGGAGAGTTAATAACCAAGAATACATACCAGGAACCAGATGCTACAGTAAGGACCAAAGGGGAGGCCAGCACCCAGATATGCTAGGCAGTATCCGGTCGTAAGGACCGAAGGGGAGACCAGCACCCAGATATGCTAGTCAGTATCCGGTCGTGAGGACCAAGGGGGAGACCAACACCCATATATGCTAGTCAGTATCCGGTCGTGAGGACCGAAGGGGAGGCCAGCACCCAGATATGTTAGGCAGTATCCGGTCGAGAGGACCGAAGGGGTAGGTTGGGCACCCAGATATGTCTGACAGTATATGTATGTTATGTGATTATGTGGTACGTGGTACAGTGGGGGAACTCACTAACCTTCATGCTTACAGTTTCCAGTTTTGGTTTCAGGTACCTCTTCTTCGAAGGGGAAGGAGCTGGCACGGTAGCGGCCTATCACACACATGCCTTGTATTCCGCACTATGAGACCCTCCTGGGAATTTGTACTCTGACATTATTATGTTTTATAAAAAAAAATTCAAGACATGCGATAACTTTTATGAAATGATATGATTGGTGAACGTTTTAATTCTAATGTTTGCTAAGTATATGTTTAAAAATGAAATTTTTGGCTCGTATTTTGGGACGTTACATGAGGGCCGGATAGGGCATGCCAGACTCGTACTGTGGGCTCGGTGGCAATCCAGATGTGAGTTGTGGGCCCGGAAGGCAATCCAGACTCACATTATGGGCCCATTGGTAATTCAGTCTGTATAGATGTGGACCCAATACATGATGTTATTTGTATATGTGTGTTATGTGTAGTGTATCGATATTTTGGGGGAACTCCCTAAGCTTTGGGCTTACAGATTCAGTTTTTGTTTCAGGTAGATCAGATGATCGTGGGAAGGAAAAGGCGTGATCCTGCAGCTCCTCATGTTGATGACTTGTTTCTGGGATACTCTAATATTATATTATTTTGAAAACAAGTTTTGTAATGATTAATGGTTTTGAAATGTTTTGAAAAAGTTTAAATTTGACATGATTTTTATGAGTGTTACACCAGGGCTTCCTTGTACCACTTAGCTGTAACACCCGAGTTTTCAAGTAATTTGAAATTTACCCTTGGGTTTTATTTATGTCACTTTTGGTCCTTGGAATTGAATGAAGTGGCCATGGGAAGCCCTAGTTGCAAAGAAGTAACTTATGGAGCATGAGCTGTAAGTTGGGCGTACATGTGAGTATGCTAAGCGTACTGGGGCACACCTAGTATGCTGGGTATACACATATGTACGCATGGCGTATGTATGTACGGGTGAAACCCTAACCTTTAGGGTTTGTGGGGTATTCAATCATTCTTATGGGTCATTTTGACTAACTCTTTCAACCTCCAAGCCCCTTAGCCATTTTGAGTGAACCCTAAACCCCCATAATAAGCATCTTGAGCTTATAGTGTGGTTTTGTGTGCCAAAAGGAGAAGTTAATGCATCAAAGGGGTCAAGGAAGCAAGCAAGCTTGTAGATCAGGGATTATCATCTTCTTGGGAAGCTTCAGAAGGTATAAAGCTTCTACCTTTATGCTTGGATTCTTTAGAACTTGCCTTGGTTGCTTTTTGGTGTTCTTCTTGTCCCAAAAGTCCCAAATTTGTGCATGCTTTGTTTTGGACATGTTGAGTTGTCCTTTCAGACCTTAGGATGGGTCCTAAGGCATAAAAATGAGGTTCCAATGGTTAGCAGTATCCCATGTATTTGGTAGAAAGGTCTTAATGGATTAAGACCATGTATTAAGAAATTTTAGACGTCTAAAGTTATAAAGTTTGAGACTTTATGATTGTAATGTGCATTTGGACCATGGATCTGAAGTTTGGGCTTAAGTGCTTAAGCTATTAAGCACTTATCATGATTTTGGTCTCTGCGAGGGTACGCCCCGCGTACGGAGTTAACCACCCCGATGGTGGTCAATAAGAGGCGAAGTAGGCCCAGCGTACCGAAGGGGGTACGCCCGCGTATCTCCTCTATTTTAATTTCGAAGTTGGGTTTCGAGTATTGGGCCATCTATTGGGCTTTGATACTTGGGCCCTAATGGGCTAACTGGATAAGTGTGTTTTGGGTTAATTAGAGGATCGGACCTTTGGATAAGGCCCAATAAGGAGTTGGACCTAATTTGGAAAATTGGGCCAAGTGTGGACCTTGTAGTAATTTGGGCCTTTTGGATCAAGATTTGAGTTTGGTTTGCGTTGGGTTTTGTTGGGTCGTCTGGGATCTTATGGTTGGGCTTTTGGCTTGCTGGATCTTCTTGGGTGAAGGCCATGAATGGAATTAGGCCCAATTTAGAAAACTAGGCCATAATCAGACTTAAGGAGTTTATTTTGATATTGGGCCTTTTTGTCATCTAGTTTGGTCCTTCGCCTTGGGCTAAGCTGGAGGAAGGGTAAATAGGTCTTTTACACTAAATTGGACTCATAATATGAGTCCGTGACTAGATGCTGATGGATTGTCATTTTGGTATTTGTTAGCGCGGATATGGAGTTACAGATTATTCATGGAATCAGTTATTGATGGGGTGTTGTCGTGATGTGGCGGTTCAGGGATCTGGAAGCCAGCAGCCAGGGATGTGTGATCGGCAATGCAAGATGAGTTTTCCTCACTGTACTTGCGGGTCGAAGGCACCAATACCGACCCTTTGGATTGTTATCCTGGTTTATCTCATGATTAAGTATTGTGATGATGTATTAGATTTGTAGCCTGGTAGTGAGGATGATGCTATGCTTAGTGATCTGTTAGATCTGCCTCTTATCAGTTCTGGCTATATGTTTATCGGTCGCATGTGTTGATGTAGTTAGGTTGGTTTGAGACTATACTGCTTAGTGTTGCCAGTCAACAAACCCTGTAATGTTTATATCGGTACATTATTTGTATGATTATATGTTATGTATATGTCGACATGGTTTGTGTGTGTGTGTGTGTGTGGTTGGGTTGAGGCGGTCCTGTCGTGTGTTGATGACTAACAGACCCAGGGTGGCTCGGATAGAATGAAGGTCAGTGGGGCGTACCAGTCAGGCTGAAGGCACGAAGAACGGTCCAGACAGGCTGAAGGCCCGGTGAGGCGGTCCAGACATACTGAAGGTTTTATGAGCGGTCCAGACATGCTGAAGGTCGGGTGAGGCGGTCCATCCAGGCTGAAGGCTCTGTATGCATGCTATTTATTTGTATATGTTACATGGTTGTGTGTTGGTACTTTGGGGGAACTCACTAAGCTTCGTTCTTACAGTTTCATAACTTATGGTTTCTGGGATACTCTGATAACGTTATTGTTTTGAAAACTATGTGTAAATGATTCTGGTTTTAAATAATGGTTTTGGAAAGAATGGTTTTGTAAACACTTCTTTAATAAATTGGTTGTTTTGAAAAGTTTAAATTTTATTGAAATTTTATGGATGTTACATTAGCCCTGTATTTTCAGCCACCATTCTATCCTAAAGGATAGTCGAAATTCTAAGCCCTCCCTCTCCTCTCTCCATAATCTCTTTCTTGCTAGCTTGAGTGTGAACCATTAGAGGCACAATATTTGTGGTGCTTGCTTCCAGAGCTCCTACTAGTCAAGGATAATTGTTATTTACAATAACAACAATAAGGTAAGTAATCCTAAACTCTTTATTGTGTTTTTCGAAAATAACGTAGGGTTTCTAGCATTCTTATTTTGAGGTTTTTAGTTATAGGCTTAATAGAGAAAACATAGATTTTGTTTTAGGTTGCATGCACACTTAAGAGTTTTAAGTTTGTTTTTGTTATACCTAAAACCCATCATGTATAATGACATATGTAGTGTATTGGGGGACTCACTAAGCTTTACGCTTACAGTTGTGGATAAAATGTTTTTGCGGGTTGTTCGTGTGAAGAGCTCGGCGAGACTGTACACTTGCATCGAATACATTGTTTCAGTTGTTTTGTAATTCAACTTTGTTAATCATGTGGTTTTCAAATAACCGGATCTTACAACATGATTTCAAGTAAAGAGTTTTTATTGGTTAACCTATTTTAAAGGAAAAATCTTTTTTATAATTTTTGGGACGTTATAATTAGCATTTGTTTCGTTCTTCAATGATCAGAGAGAGAATCTAAAGGGTTGAGTGTAAAAAATGGGCTACAAGTGTGTTTTAGGGTTTAAATATAATGGGTTAATGGACCGCAAAACCGAAAACAGGCCGCGAAACCGTAACCCGTATTATGAAACCGAAGGCGTGTTCTCCCCTAAAATCACGAAATCGAAGCCGACTAGACGAAACCACAAGTAGTTGAATAAGGTAGCCTCATCGGCGGTTTTAATGACTAAAAAAAACATAAATTTTGACTATTTTTTGCAAAAGTAATTAAAAGTGATTGTTGTATTTATATTTCTCTCCTAAAAATTTTTGTTTGTTGAGTTTAATTTTGGTTAATTAGTGGGTGTGGTGTTTATTTACCATATAAAATGTTATTGAAAAAGTGTCCGCTTTTATCCCTGCTGCGGTTGCTCTAAATTACATATTTTGTTATTATTAATATAAATAAAACACTAATTATAATAAATAAACAATAAAATACATTTATGTAAATAGCAAATTATGTCGATGAATCCAGTAATCTGCCCTAAAATTTCGATATATTGTGCCAAGTGCAAGTGTAGAAAGAGCAAACAACAAAAGAAAATGTCTCTCTTATCCCTAATGGAAAATGCCAATTTTCACCGACATTCATACCATCTGCGTTTGCTGCATTCCTTCAGTTCAGCAGTCTCAACTGCATGGGATCATTCCGACCATATTTTCCACCACCCTCCTCGAGACTCATGAACTCTTCACGAGATATCCCAGAATTTGCTCCACCGTAATTAAAATCCTTGTTTTTATGCATCATTGAACACTTTTTCCGGTGAATCAGACAGCGGATGAAAATGGATATAGTCCAAACATGAAACAAGTGAACAACTGATATCATAACTTGATTTATTAATCTCATATTGATTACATACAATAATTCCGGGAAAATACGAAAGAGATGAAAAACCAACAAAGATTGTTGACGGAGGAATCTAGCGAGACCGGTCGGAGAGATGGGTGATTGTGCCGCTGCAGCCGGGGACACGAGCAGGTGCAGCTAAGTAACTCGGAAGTTGGTCTCCGGCCATAACGACGACAATTTCAGGGCTGACTTTAGATTCGTTGCTCACATACCGAGCCACCTTCTGAGGGTGTTCATCACCACCTTCGATATCGTCACCGGCGCCGGTAGGTGTTGATTGGGTCCTCCATTGAGAACAAGCCAACATTATCAAAGCCATCAGTATGAGAGCAAGCATTGCACCTATCCCACAGAACAAATAAACCAACGGCGTATCCAAGCGCCACGACGTCGACGACCTCAACGACTCCATTGGTGTTGTGTTTTCCAGCTGCTGTCCCATCCTTGATCCTTGTACTGTGTGTGCTGTGCGTTGAAAATTACATAAGAGAAAGGGAAGCATATATAGATGCAAAGGTACAACATGCATTAGCATGAGGTACAAGTCCTCCAAGTAAGGTTAATAATGGGTTTTTTTTGTTTCATTTGTGGTTTCGTACTAAAGAATAAATCCATAGCCTCAAATCTGAAAAGCATTTGTTTAAATCCCTATTTACTTTGATAAGACGAGGAAAATTGAAAAACAATATGAAAAGCATATTCCATGATGCGAATTAAGCAATTTCGATTATGATGCAAGTACAAGTACTACCGAGGGGAATATTTTGAGTTAAACCTAAATTATCATATTTAACGAATTGTTCTCCGTTATATCATTCTAATCAAGGTTCTAAAAAGCTCGTTATGGCTCCGCCAAGGCGCGCCACGACTCCAAAGCTTGCACCTGCTGCCAAGCTTTGCCAAAACGCCACTTTAACTCATATATGTGTATAAAAATTAATAATAGTTGAAAATACATATAAAAATATTAATTATATAGAAAATTGCCGCCTTAAGTCACGCCTTACAAACGTAATGACTCGCCAAGGCTCGGAAAAGCTTAAGGCTTAACATTGCCGCCAATTCACGTCTTACGTTATTTAGAACCTTGATTCTAATACACTCTTTGCATCCTAAATTTATCCATTTAGGTCCCATTTTGTTGGTGATTTAGTATATTGGAATAGACAAAATTATTATTGGAATTCATATCGGGAAGTGAACACATGTCTAAGATGAATTTGTTCTCGGTACGTCAAAATGGAGATCAAGAGGGTTGCACTCCTGTAGGTAGGGTTGTGCATGAGTCGATTTGGGTCGGTTTTGAACTCAAACTCAACCCAACCCATAATGGTCGGTTTTTGGTTTTCAGAACACAATAGGATCGGTTTCTGGTCGGTTCGGTTTCTCGGGTTCTGAGGTAGGTTTGGGCGGTTTTTTGGTTTTACTCACGGGCTATGGGTTTAAACCCATTTTCCATAAATGAAACAAGTTAAATACTTCAAAAAAACACCAAATTTAAGTTAAATACTTCAAAAAAACATGATTCTTACAACAAATAGTCTATTACAAGTTACAACCACAACTCGAAATAGTCTATTACAACCAAAACACAATTAAGTATGGGTCGGTTTCTCTGTTGGATGGGTCGGTTTTTTGGGGCGATTTGTCGTTTTTAAGTATGGGCCGGTTTCTAGGTAAAAATCGAAACCGAACCTGATTTTTCGGTTTTTAAAAAATTCAAAGCCTAACTGTCGATTTTGCTTCAGTTTCGGTTTCGTCGGTAATATAGTTGGTTTCTCGGTGTCTTAATTTAGGTTTACTCACCCCTACCTGTAGGTTCCTAGGTGCATGTAGGTTCCTAGGTGCAGCACCTGGCATATAACTTCTAGTAACTTTTCATAACAGCCATCCCTATCCACTTATGAATGTAATAAAAGATTTATACTTATTAACAAATACATTTTGGTGATGACTATGAATTTGAATTTCGTGGAAATCCAAATATAAGAAGCGAAATATCAAATTTGGATAGTGATTACATGATCCTACGAAAATATCAAGGATCTTTCCGAAAACCATCCCGTTTTATGTATACGCCAACACGTTGGTGTATACTATAGAGGTACAGAGATGATTGATTAATTTATTTTTTTTTCTTTCAGGTTTAAAGTAAAATTAAAAATTATTTAGGTAATTATATTTTCAAACAATCTTCAAATCACTGCTGCATAAAGAGTTTTGACTTGTGTCCCTTGGATAAAAACGATTGTCTAGTTCATAGTCCTAATTGCAATACTCAATTAAATGGGTTTTGAAAATGATAAGAATTTGGATTACGAAATATTTTGAAGTATAAACAATCAAAAGAGAAAAGTGGGAGAACAAATTGATGTGTCGAAAAAGGGGAGAAAGAGTATAAATGCGTAACTTTGGGGTTATAAAGGGTTGATTTATGAATGGTTTTCTAATGTTATGGCTCCCTTTTAATTACATCTTGTCACTTTTTATATCTCATGGATAATATTCCACATGGCTTAAATATAAAAAATTTGATTAATAAAATATTTATCAATCGTACATAATAAAAGGTACATTTTCTTTGTGGCATAACAATTAAAATATTTTGTCTCTTAGTGGTTAGGATAGTACAATATTTACGTTACACAAATGTTTATGGGCGTGTTCGGCACGGAGCATTTGAGAGCTTCTAGTTTCTAGCGTTTGATAAAACGCTCCGTTTAAAACAAAAAGTCTTGTTTAACACTATAAGTTTCTAGCGTTTAGTTTAATCAAAACGCTCCAAATTCAAACAGTGGCGTAGCCACATTAGTACAAGGCCCACCCAAATAAATTTGAGGATATATATATATATATATATATATATATATATATATATATATATATATATATATATATATATATATATATTAACTACCAAAGACCAGAGGAAGTGAATTGTCATATGGCATGCCCATTAAAAATTTCAAATTATACACAAATATAATACCTTTTAATGCATATATTGTTATATTTTGTTATCATTTGAAGTATTTTACTACCGTTTATATTTTGTAAATTATTTGGCTCACCCTAAAACAAAATCTTGACTACGTCACTGAATCTAAATGCTACTTTATGTAGCGTTTAACAAAACGCTACAAGCTACAAGCTACCTGCTACCTGCTACAAGCTACCCGTTATCAGCTAGTTTTATCGAACAAGTCCTATGTAAATTTCCTTGGATTTGTCAATATCTTCTTGCGGAATAATTGTGTGACTCTATTTAAGCCTTTTGTTATAGTTGATATGATTATAAGAATTCAAATGCGTAACTAATACGCTTTTTTGTTAAGTATACAATTGACAATTATAAATTTGCTTAATCGTGTTTTTTTTTCTATTTTTGATGTTACTCATTTAATAAAAATCATTAGTAACCTTACCTACATTTGAGACTGTTGGGGTCGACAACATTAATTGTGAATAGAAACAGAATAACTATACGATAATATGGTACTACAAAGACATGAGTGGATGTGTATTTGAAATTGACGTCAACCCTTCATGAAGTATGGTTTTGTTATCTATTTATCATAAATTTAATGAAATGACAATCACTAGTAATCCAATTTGTTCTTTAAGTATATAATAGTTGAGTAATTTTTTTAGATTCTCATTACATCATTTAAGTAGATTTCAACCGGATAAATTCGTATTGAAAATTTTACACGCCGTCTACTGTGGTATTCAGTTTGTTTATTTAAACTATCATATGCTAATATTATATCCACCGTAATCATCCGATATACCAAAATTAACCATTCAAAATATAATTTAATATTTTAATAAGAACCCCAAACAAAATGAATTATTTATTAAAACAATTTAAAAAATTTATATAAATAGCAAATAGCATATTATTAACGGTCATTTTTATGACAGTCAATTATCATAATTAAGTTGAATTAGAAAACACCATGTCCGTTTCTTGCAAATTGTTAACCACGTACTTGTTTGTTCGTGTAGACGGCACCATCAAGTAGTCGATTCTACGATCCCTTTTCTCAAAGGAATTGGCTCCAAAGGTTAAAGAAATTAATGCGTGGGTTCTTTGGGATAAGTTTTAGTAAAATCTATGGATAATCACTTATTTGGTTATTGATCCGAATATATTTTTTGATCCGAACATATTTTGTTATTGAGGGTTTTTTTTTATCCATATTTGATCATTTAACTTGTTTTTTTTTTTGTCCATATTTAGTCATTATAACCGGCTACTCTAGATTAAACCGTAAAAATAACTTAATAAGATAATAAGTTTTTCAGTTTGTATACATTTAGTCATTAATATTTTTGTACACATTTAGTCATTATGATCGGTTTCTTCAGATTTTGTTCACGGCATCCTACGTAAGACAATCATTAATGTTGTGTTCTCATACGTGACTCGTCATTCACTTAATTATATCAATAACCTGATTCATGAATTGGTCAAATAATATTGATGCCTTAGTTTTCTCTTAACAGAAGATGTCTTCGGTTTCACTTTCATCTATCTTTATAGCAGACAACGATATTCTTTGTCTCGAAAGTGCAATTCAAGTTGGGAGGAAGCAATCACAAAGACTCCCGTTGTCTGTTATGGAGATAGATGAAACAGAAATCGAAGACATCTTATGCTTGGAGAAAACTATGACATATATTATTTGACTGATTCGTGAATTAGGTTACTAATATAAATGATGGACGAGCCACATATGAGAACACCTCATTAATGATTGTCCCACATAAGATGTCATGAACAAAATCTAAACAAACTGGTCATAATGACAAAATGTGTACAAAAACATTAAGAATTAAATGTGTAAAAACTAAAAAAATATGTTACCATATTAAATAATTTTTTCGGCTTAACATGGAGTAGTCAGTTATAAGGACTAAATATGGACAAAAAAACAAGTTAAATGGTCAAATGTGGACAAAACAAAAACTTAATGACAAAATGTATACAAATCAAAAAATATATTACATTTTTAAGTCGTTATCCCTTAAATCTAACATATTTAAGGAAATTGAGTACACTAATCAAGTTTTTATAACATCTTAAAGCAAATAACTAACTTATATATTTTGTGTGTTTTTTTTATCACGGATTTAATAAATCATGTTAGTTTTTAAGATTAATGTTCTTACATTTTATATGTATCAACGTTGTTATTAAGTCCGAAAAGCATATAACATGTCCAGAATTATATATTTCATGTACTTTTTTTTGTTACTTTTAGTCCTTGTTTACCTGTTACTAGCATAAAAACCTTAGTAATACATCAAGGAAAGTATAGCATTACAAGGAATGCCATTAATTTGTTTCTGGAATGGAATACGAAGAACTGACCTGGAACATCTGGAACGTTATTGTCTGAAATGTCTGAAGTGAAAGGTCTAGTATGCTCAAGAGTTATATTAAAGTGATATTATTAATTAACATATGATACTAATGGGTCACACTAACAACAAATTGATATAATTGATTATTTATTAGAAATTGATTTTAAAAAATATTTAATAAAACTCTTATAATTAAACTGAAAATTATTTATTTCATGGAAATTATAATTTTCATTAGCAAGTAACATCACATAATTCATATTGTATGAATTAATAAGTCATGTACAACATTTTAGACTATGTGAGTTTTTTGTCTTTTACCTAAAGAAAAAGTTTATATTTTATAAACTTGTATTTATAAAATTTAAACTTTTTCTTTCTTTTTTTACTCTTCATGAGCGAAACTAGTTTGTCTTGTAGGAGAGTATGGCCTTTACATTTGTTTAATGTAAAGTAAGCACCCTAGAAATACATGTTGATGACATAGGGACATGGTTGTCTTAAAGTACAAAGACCAAATGGTTAAGGACTTTGCTTTATGCTTAAGACTAGTTGCTTGTATTTTGATCATTCATTCTTGCATGCAAAATCCAAAAATGCTCTCTACCTCTCTCACTTTCTCTCTTGCAAAGAAAAGATAGAAGTTACTTGCATCTTCATACTCTCTTTAAGTTCATACTTTTGTTATGAACTTAAAGCTTAAGGGTTTAAGAGTTTATGGACTAGCATATACATCAAGTTGAGTCATTGTCGGTATTTCAAAGGTTTCAAATGTTGTTATTTCTTCATCCTTTCTATGGTTGGTATTTTAGTCTTCCTATAACTTGCAATATGGTCCTTGGTGGGTATAAAATGTTTATGTTATGTTCTAAAATAAACTCTTCCGTTTGCCAATCTTTATAGTTTTTTGAAACTATTTTTGAACTAAAACCCAACATGAAATATTTTGTTCAAATTGTCCGGAATGACTTATTTTATTTTGCATATTGTTAAATTAGTAGATTATATTGATTTGCATTAAACTAATTCCATCCAACTAGTTCGAAATAAAAGACAATATCGTGAATGACTTTGCAGATGTCTCGTATTTCTAATTTTTAGTTTTTTTTAGTTGTTGTATGTAATAAGAAGTAATGATAATAAATGTCTTCCGAAATTCTAAATAAAAACTTAATTAATTTTGATTAAACATAAATTACTTGATTACATTTGGGTTAAAATGACAACACAACACTATGTTTACCTGTGGTCATTTCTTGGTGAATAGATCAATTGACAACATTTCAATGATGCTCATTTCACAATTCCAAATCTTTATTGTAAATGTAATAATACCAAATTCTTGACATTCGCTATAATCTGTTAGATTTTAAACTTGTATGCAATGGTCCTTTTATAATGACTATGCATAAAGTTACAGAGACTTGGCAACATACATTTCAAAGTATTCCAGTGGAGAGAAATTCCATGGAAACGAAGTCTCACATTCAAAATACATTCCTTTGAACATCCTTCTTGCATTAAGTTTTCTAATCTTACACATATTTAAAGAATAACTTCCATTTATGGAAACATTTCCATATTCTCATTTTGACTATCACTTCTGAACAAGAGTTGCATTTTTTCAGAATATGTCAATATGGTCCTTCCAAAATTTACATTATACTTTCAACTGTCCATGAGCAACCAATCTTTGGTAAACCTCATATTGTCCTCGACAATTGCTTAACTATTTTAGTCATATCCAATTTTGTTCCTTTTTCCCTCTTAATGCCCTAGGCATTTGGAAAATTCAGAGCAGATTAATGTTAATTATAACATATGTAATCAATCCTATACCCGAAGCATATGGGATACGATACATAATGTTTCACATAAAGACATGATACTATACTAGTCTCTTGCTATAACATTTCCATATATATATATATATATATATATATATATATATATATATATATATATATATGAATGTTATGTTGAAAAGATTTGACATAAGGAAATTCTATATATATATATATATATATATATATATATATATATATATATATAGAGAGAGAGAGAGAGAGAGAGAGAGAGAGAGAGAGAGAGAATTTCCTTATGTCAAATCTTTTCAACATAACATTCATATATATCCTTGACTAAATTTGATTAAAATCTCAATCTAAGCTTTTATATTTGAAATGAAGTATGAATTCCTCTCCTTTAATTATAGCAAAACAACTTTTCAAACCCTGCAACTTTGCGAATTGAAACTTTTGTTTTCTATAATTAACATTGCTAAATCGCAACACTTAACGTAATAATTGTGCTCCCACTAGCATAATAATTACATTCTTATTAGCATAATACTTATGCTCCCAATAGCTTTGACATGTACTTAGAAATCAGCTAAACTTCTAGAAATCAATACTTATTGACATTCTTACCAAAGTTCAGATTTCTGATACGAGATTCTTCGATAAGACTTTATCTAGGCTTCTCAAACTCATACACCTTTCCTTAGATAGCTCACATGTGTGTCTAAACAATTTTAGAACTTACAGCAACAAGTCTCAAATGTTTAGACCTTTTCCATTTTTCACAATTCGAACTATGAAGAGGGATGTCGTAATCATAATCGAATTTGAGAATGCAAATATCACAATTGCTAACTATTTAAAATCTACTTAGTGAAAGCGTTTCCTCATAATCATTTTCATGAATTGGAGAGAAACCTTATTACACTTAGATTTTATGGTATATGTGTTCCTATCCATGTGTATTTGTCATAACCATAATCACAAGACAAGTTTAGTGACAAATCCAAACTCATATGGATTGAACTTGTTCAATCTCAATTTCTTGCCACCTGGCAGCACAGGGGCCTACCATTGCTTCCAAGTTGTTATGCAAACAACTGAGAAGTCATATAACTTACATGCATGGTCAACTTTAACTGGAATGGGCATAGAAAAAAAGAATATGTCAACACGGTAGGTTACAAACCACAAGTCGTATGCTAGTGATTAACAATAGGTTTACTCTTGATTAGTTCTTGAAACTCTTCAAGATCTTTAAGACTCCCACTGACCTTTTGACATATAAGATTCACTTGTCAAGGAATATTACTTGACAAACAAATATTCAAGAGTTAGTGTGGTTTCTTATCAAGACAAACACTTCACACAATTGGCCTTAGTTGATCTTTGTTTTATCCAAAACATCACAACTTACCAATTTCAAATGTACAAGAGTAGAAAACATTTTAATCAACATTTGATAAGTATTATAAACCTTTCTTAAGATTATGTCACTCGAGGCTCAATCTTGGAGTGCGACTCTAAGACTTGATTTTGGAACGAAGTATGATTTATCTTCTTGATTTAACCGTTTCAACAATTCATGATTCCTCTTCTTAGCCATACAAATGCACTAAGATGTCCTTAGAGAATCAATTGTGATATGGTTCCATAATCACTAAGATGATCACAAAAGACGATAATCAAGTACTCTCCCTTCTTTTTAGATTGGAGAAACTTTATCTTTCTTCTAATTTGATTCTTCTTAATTGTTCTACTATACATTGAAACTTTTTTCAATGACTCATAATTATACTTAATCTTTTAAGCATAACCATATTTACTAAACTTCAGTAAATCATGACGAATAGTCTTATCGTTCTTTGTGGTGGACCTGGACCAGTGCACAACCAAGTGTACCTGATCCCCTTGTCCTTTACTTGACTCACATATACATGTGAACAAGGAATTAGTCGTAATTTCCCAAAGATGAAGGTTCTCATTCATCACACAATACAACTTGCATGATTCCAAGTTTCTATCCAACTGAAACTTAGGTGATGAGAATCTTTCCTTATTTGGTAAATTATGACACTACCACAAACGAAAGAATCAAATCCATTTTCCAATATTGCTATCAGTGGAAACATATAAACAATAATTTTCACAAATGTCATTATAAGGAAACTTAGAATAAGCTAAAAATAAAAAACTTTTCTTTATTTATAAAAAGTGCGGAAAACTTGTCCTTACAATGCAAATACATATGAAAACTATGTTGTTATCTATTCCTAAGAAATCTATCATAACTCTTAAGCAGCAGCTCAAAATTCTGATCATCGAACCAAGCGATTAAAATCCATCTCTTCACGATCAGCATCGGCTTACTCTTTCTTTAAGCTTCCTTTCATTTCTTCGATTCTACAAAACATCAAAATGTAATTACATTACATCATGTATTAAGAATCTCCAAATAGAGTCAAGCTTTTGACTTTACCATCTTTGCGATCTTTCAGGTAAATATGGTAGCTTCGCAACCAGTGCCCCTTTTCTTGGCAATAAAAACATATGGACTCTTTGGGAATGGTACACGGGACTATCTCAGACTTAGTCTTTCTCTTTACCATTTGGTCAAATAACTTGACCATGGCCGATCCCTTTCCATTGGGAAGAGAAAGCTTTTCTGGACTTCCAATGTTGCTATTGTCAATGTCCATGGAAGTTTGGGGAGTAGATCTTCCAATCAAATTTGCTTTACCAGTGCGTCAAATCATTGTTGATTCAGCAGCGACAAGCAAATAGGCAAGATCGATAAGGGTTATGTCGTGATCTGCCATATAGTAGTCCTTAAAGAACCCGCCATATGACTTAGGAAGTGATTGAAGAACCAAGTCAACAACCAACTTCCTCGAAACAACGACACCCAACATTCCCATCCTGTCAATGTGTAAATTCATCTCCGAGACATGTGCACACACAGACATTCCATCTTGGTGTTTGCTAGCCAATATGGCTTAAGTGACCTTGAACTTTTCAAGTCTTTGAACTTGTGGTTCAGGAAGAATTATTGGAGGAGGTGGAGGAAGTGAAGTTCCACTATAGCATGAAGAAGGGATTAATCTTTTACCTCAATCGTCTTATGGAATATCATCTTTATAAAGAAAACTTTTTCCAAAAGGATGAGGTAGACCACAGTTGTCAGAACTAGACATCTATATGGGAGAAATTCAAGTTAGTTGATTTAAGTCCTTAATATAACGCCCAAAATGAAATATTAAAGCTAGGACCCAACACAATATTTTACAATTCGGAAGAGGAATGTCGTAATCCAATTGCAAAATATTTGAAGGTAGGTAAATGATGATTTACCAATTTCCACCATGAAAAACGAAAATGAATTTTAGGTTTTAAATGAATTGAAATTCACAAGATCTTTTGATCGTTGAACTTTTCAATGGCATGTTTAATCTCGATTATGCCCTTCAAGTTTGTGACTGCGATACTGAGGATCACAAACAAGGTGTGAATAACCATGTAAATTAGTTTAGTACTCTCGATTTCATTTATCACCTAATCAATGTGTCGGTTAACAACACACGCTCCATTGATTTATGACAAACATTGAGCTACCCTTTGCCACCCTTACTAGCTACCGGTGGAAGCCGGTAATCCAGACATTGATAGGTTGGTAGGGACCAGGGTGGTCTCATTTCATCCGGAAGGCAGACAAGGAATAGCAGAATTTTCAGTCAGTGGTACTGCGGGCAAGCAGTGTATGGTGGAATTCAGTTAGTTGAATCGAGGGGGCTCGGCACCAGGTTTTGGCAGAGAGGAGTGTCAGTGGTTACTGATGGTGATGACCCGTACTGGGAATAGCGGGGGTGATGGAGTTGGTGAAGGATGAGACCTTCACAGTGTCAGAGGAAATAGTTGGATATGGAGCTTTGCCTTGGGAAGGCAAGGAATTTGCGCAAGGAAAGAAGGGGTGAACCCCTATAGGTTCAGTGCAGTGCTCGTTGAGAACCAGAAGGATTGTCGGTGAGTAAGTTATGTTTCCAGGATGTTCAGGGTCAGGGTGACCCGAGTCTATTATTCGCAAGGATTTGTGTTAGTCGGAAGAACCGAGCGGGAGGCCAGCAAAGGTAGGCAGCTGGTGTTGGATTAATCGGTGAGTTATTGGAGGCAAGTCGCAGACGGTGGGCCATAGCAAACTTCGAGGACGAAGTTTAGTTTAAGTGGGGGAGAGTTGTAACACCCAAAGTTTTGAAGGCCAAGAAAGGAAAGAAAAACCCAAATTTTAAGGGGAGACTCGACGAGTCCAAGGAGGAACTCGGCGAGTCCGAGCGGGATCCGGGTCGAGGAGTAAGTGACCGGCTTGGCAAGTTGGCCAAGGAGACTCGGCGAGTCTGGTCTGTACGAGGAAAACCCTAATTCCGGGAGTTGTATCCTATATAAAGGGTGTTATGTCCCTCCCTCAGCCTTCATGTCATCCTAGAGAACCTGTAAACCCTAGTTTTCGTGTGAGCTTCCATCATTTGAGAGAAATAGCTTTGGAGGAAGGAAATTTTGGAAAGGAACTTGAAGATCAAGAAGGTTGCTTCAAAGGGGAGGTGTAGATCCGAGATCTACTTCAGTTTGTGTTCGTCTTGAAGGTATTAAGCTGCCATTTTCCCTTCTTTGCATCTAGATCTATTTTGTTATGAGATTTGGGGGTTTTATGGTTGATTGAGACCCAATTCGAGTTTAGGGGCTTAGATATGTTGTTGCCACTTCAGATCTAGTGTTGGGATGGTCTAATATGTCATAAAGCATTAGAAGATGAGTATTTGTTGAAGCCCTTTTGTCCTTAAACCAAACCCTAGTATGATGTGAGCCTAGATCTCTTTAGTTATACGTAAAGTTTGCAACTTTACGTGGGGATTGAGCCTTGGAAGTATGGATCTATGGTTTGGAGTCCCTGCATGACTCAAAAGTCCTCTGCATGTATAAAGATCCGAATGGACTCGGCGAGTAGCATGAAGATTTGGAGGAACTCGACGAGTGGGATGAACAGCTCGTCGAGTCAGATGAAGTTGGGCAGGAACTCGACGAGTTGGATGAACAACTCGGCGAGTCTGTTGAAGGTTGTCTTGGACTCGACGAGTCTGTTCTTGGACTCGGTGAGTCAGGTCGCGAAACCCCCAAACCCTTCGATTTGAGACTCGAGTCAGTGAGTCGAATGAAGACTCGGTGAGTTGGACAGGTCAGGACTCGGAAATCGGTAGACTCGGCGAGTCATGGACTGACTCGGCGAGTCGAGTCGCGAATAGAAGGACTCTGAACATATGAACTCGGTGAGTCAATAGGGTGACTTGGCGAGTAGGGTTGACCTGGAAGGTTGACTTTGACCAGGACTTTGACTTTGACCAGAGTTGACTTGGTTGTCTTTCGGGGGTCAGTTAGATTCAGTGTTGCATTGATATTGGTAGCTCGGGGAGCCAATGGAGCAGGAGTTCAGAGAGTTGTCGGGCAGCAGCTAGTGGGTTCATCAGCCTGTTCATCCAGTGCAGGTGAGTTTCCCTTTGTATGAATGGGTCTACGGCCACAATGTCGGCCCATGTAGTTATGAGTAGAAGACCCGGGGGTTAGCCCTAGGCACAGTATGCTAGTATGATATTCGGGACGAGGTCCAATGATAGAGTGCGGGTGCCCAAGGAATGGTTTATGTGATAGATTCTACTTGTTGTCTGTGTGATACTTGTATGTGCCTGGTAGGAAGGTGAGTGTGGGCGAGGTCCCGTATCCCACCAATAGCAGAGTGTGGATGGTGTTCCACATCTCAGTAGCAGCAGATCAGGGGCGAGGCCCAAGTTAGGGAAGGAGTGAGGGTGGTCTGGGCCCGTAACTCACTATCAGCAGGAGTATGGACGGGGTTCCATGACTCATCAGTAGCAGGACAAGGGCGGGGCCCAGAGATAGGCGAGGCCTTAGGACAAGATCCGTTAGTATGAGTTTAGATTATGTGATGTGATGTGATATGTTTACGTGCTATTATATGTGGGCGAGGCCCTATGACAGGCGAGGCCTAAATGAAACAGATCTGTATCCGAGCGGGCTCGAAGCCAGGCGGGGCCTGGAGCGGAGGGGCCGTTGTAGCGGGCGAGGCCCGAGGTAGGGGACGAGGCCCAGGATAGCAGGCGTGGCCCAGTATGTGCAATATGTGGTTATGCATGGTATATGGTAGGGTGGGGAACTCACTATGCTTCGTGCTTACGGTTTTCAGTTTTGGTTTCAGGTACTTCCGGTAGCGGAGGGAAGAGCTCGAGGTGATCGCATGGCACACACCATAGTTTAGACAGCCTGGGAATGTTTACTCTGATAACGAACATGTATTTTGGAAACTAATACTCGGTTTATGTTTTGAAATGATGAATTTGCTTAAAGTAATGTTTTATTAAAAGAAATTTTTAGTCTGGAATTTTGGGACGTTACAAGTTGGTATCATAGCCTTGGTTTAAGGGATTCGGACATGCTCTCGAGTGTGTCTGAACTCAACCTGAGGAATTGGCATAAAATTTTTCAAAATGGAAAGACAGATTTGTAAAAAGAGATTTTTGAGAAAGAAAACAGTTTTAGAAAAGCAAAAAGAATTCATAAAGAAAAGAACCTTGAAAAGAGAAAAAGGGTGTGGTGCATGCAATCAACCGAGCTCAAGTAAGTACCCCAAAATACCCATACAAGTTTATGTTATGATTATCAGTTGATAGAACATCATGCTAGATTAGGACTGAGGATCTAAGGATGATGCCTTATGTGCCTATTATATGTGCTTTGAGCTGCATGATAGTGCTGATTAGACAGTAGTAGGATAGCCTGTTTAGGTTATGCCTGAGTTATGAGTTGTGTTGCATGCTAGTTCAGATTTTTGCTATGTGTGTATGATTGCTTGAGTATGTTGTGGTTAGATTTTCCCCTTGTCTGAATGCTGCTTGCTTTGTGCTTTGTGGGATTTTGAGTGATGGGAGTTAGCCATTAAGTGGATACGCCACGTCACATGTGATCATGGTTGAATAATCTCAGAGTGTTGGATTTGGCCCTATTGCGCAGCTCTCGTTTGAGTCTAACCGTTGTAGGGACGAGTCTTTTACTCGAAGGATTATCTGAGCCTCGTCACATGGGATGGTATCCAGGTGATGACTAATTGGCATCGCGAGGAGGCCTTCAGCAGTTGAGGACTGGTTTGAGTTGAGTCAGAGGTTTCCCTAGGGTCAGCCTAGGATGAGATAGTGCTGGGAGCAGTAGTAGTGGATAAGGGACCTGGTGGAGTCAAGGCAGTTCTTGAGGAAAGTACGGATAGATGTGGAAGGTAGTATGGGCCCGTACCACTGAAAGCAGAGGATCCGTACTCGATTCAGGAAAGGCCAAGACAAGATCGGGAACCTGGTAGGGTGTGTTTGGTCTCACATCAGTGACAAGTATTCCAATAGTGGTTGTGGTATATTTTCATCATGGTGACATTGCAAGGGAGACCAGCGGGCGGATCAGGCGCCGGAGAGGGATCAGGCTCGGGTTCAGGGGCCGAGCAGCTCGAGGAGCGAATGAGGGAGTTGATATCCGCCGAGGTTACATGCAGTATTTTAAATCAGACTCCTGTGATCTTTGGCACGGTCAAGGAGGGTATATTGGAGATTTTGGATGAGAGGCTGGGAGCCTTCCGTACTGAGATGATGGCTTTGATGGGAGCGCGTACCTTGACATTTCGGGAGTTCAAGGCTTGCGAGGCACCAGATTATCATGGGGCTAGGGACCCCATCGCTAGTAGCAGATGGTTGGCTGATGTTGCCAACGCATTTCGTACGAGCCGGTGTCCTGAGGGGGACAAGGTCAGACTCGCTTCATGTCTTCTAAAAGACATAGCGAGGGATTGGTGGGAGGAGATTGGTCATGCTTTCGGGGATGATGTCGCGTTGGACGCGATGACTTAGAGCGATTTCTCGGCCTGGTTCAGGGCGGAGTTTTCGCTGATTATTGAGGTGCAGCAGTTGGCACGGGAGTTTCAGGATTTGACGCAGACCACTGAGACTGTGGCGAAGACCCCCGCCAAGTTCAGGGAGAGGGCTCTTCTTGTACCGCAGTATGTCGCGGATGAGGATATGAAGAAGGCCCGATACCACGAGATGTTGAGAGATGACATCAGGGAGTTTGTGAGCAGATCCAGCTGTAAGACGCTGGAAGACATGATTTCTCGGGCTAGAGAGGGGGAAATTGATTTGGAGCGGATCCGGAAGAGGAAGCCAGATGAGGTTCAGGTAGCTGCAGGTTCGAGCAAAAGGCCCAAGGGATCGGATTCGAGGTCGAGGGATTATCAGGACCGCAACCGATGCGGAGAGTGTGGCAGGGCACACGGGGGCACGTGCAGAAGTGGTAGCGGTGGTGAGTCTGGCTGTTTCAAGTGCGGTCGGACTGGTCATTTCAGCAGGGATTGTACTGTTACCACCTCACAGGGATCAGACCTGTTATGTTTTCACTGCAACTAGCGGGGCCACAAGAAGGCCCAGTGCCCCAGTTTGTTTTCAGCAGGACGGGTGATGGCACCTGCCCCTGCAACTTTGAGGATTACAGACGGCCGTCAGGGCCGTGCAGAGGCACCTGCGGTGGGAGGCAGAGCTCTTCAGATGACTACCTTAGAGGCGCGATCAGCACCGGACGTTGCAGCGGTTGTTTGTGATTGAGTTATATGTCATCTGCATACCTTGGATGTTCGAATGGTAGTGAGGGGATGTGCCCTATTGGAGAAGGTTGCATAGGATGCAGTAACTGTAGCATGCTTGGGAGGGACTTGGTATGTCTCGCTAGATCGGAGTTGTATAGTGTTAGAGACGGATTGGTTAGATCCCTAGCTATGGTAAGCTTGGGTTCCTCAGCATATCGATTATGGAATGGTAGCATGGATTGGGATTTCTTTTTGAGTATTGAGTAACAAGGGGTAAGCAGGATCGAAGTGGGGGAGAATCCTCTGAGTGAGCAAAGGTAGGAGCACGCAGACCCAAAATGAGTGCGCGACCTCTGAGAAGGAAAAGAAGTGGTTCAGCGTTTGATGGATCGAGGATTTCAGGGCTGGGAGTTTGAGAAACTCCCCATCAGCTAGTGCGTGTGATGGTAATGGTTGGTACGTGGTTGGGAATTCAGGTTGTGGATCACCCGTAGGACTCGAGGGAGTCGGAATGAGGATCTTGAGAGCTAATGGCACATGGGTGCCTTCGTATTAGCATTCAGTGGTAGAAAGTGATGTAAGACTACGGGGCAGCCGTAACATTCACTAGCAGTTAGTGGTAGAAAGTGATGTAAGACTACGGGGCAGCCGTAACATTCACTAGCAGTTAGTGGTGGAAGTGTTGTAAGACTACGGGGCAGCCGTAGCATTCACTAGCAGTCAGCAATGGATGGTGATGTAAGATTACGGGTAAGCCGTAGCATTCCTTAGTATCTTCGTTAGCAGAGATGGGGGGAGGCCCTTATCTCCTAGTGATCAGATAGGGATCAGGAATGGGTAGTGGATGAGAATGATAGGGAGTTTGCCTGTATAGACCTAGAGAGGTGAGACCTTGGGAGAGCCCACTCCAGGATATAGTTGGGTGAGACCCGAGGGCGAGGTGTAACGCCCGTAGATCCGGGTTAGTCAATTTAGAAATAATAGGGGTCGAAAACGACTTTTCGACAAAAGATTATTTAGAATAAATAATCTTAACCATGTTGTATAATATGTCTCAAGGGTTTCGTACATATAAAGAGCGCCGAAATTCGAGTTATAACGAAGAAGTTATGACCCGTCGAAGTTTAGCGACGGAACCGACATGTCACCGGGAAGACGTAAATAGTGAATTTATGATAGAGCGACTTTTAGCCTTAGTAATATAAATGAAAGTCGTAGAATATGATAACCTGAGAGCGTCCATAAAAAGAACACCCAAATCTGACTTCGTATGAGGAAGTTATGATTTTTCAAAGTTTCAGCTTAGCGGTGTACAGCCCGAAGTTCGAGTATTAGATCGAGCGGTTTTTAGCCGACACAACCTAAACAACAATCGAAGATTTCGTTATTAGTAGTTTAACGATAAAAAGACAGACGGAAATGGACTTCGGATGAAGAAGTTATGAGATTTTAACGGACCAATCATGTCTCGGCCTGTTAAAAATATAACTTTAAAAATAAAGTCAAAATTAGCCGACGTAGTCTAAACGAAAGTTATAGAGTACGTATCCACCTACGCGTGGATATAAATAACGTCAAAAACGGAGTTCGTATGAACGTGTTACAAATTATAATAGCATATTTACGTATTAAAATAAAGTATAAATCATATATACGTACACATATATATACATATGTATATATCATTAGAAAGGTATCGACGATGCGGTCATTATAAGACTAATATTGAGTTATTTCGACATTAGTTTATTACAAGTATCATTAAATCCATTTAAAATAGTATTATAGAGGGGTGTTTAGTTGTTTATATAACTAAAAGGTCATTAAGTAATTATGGAGGGTAGTTTTTGAAAATTCAATCAGTATAAATAAGAGCCTTGGGCTCTCATATTGCTTGCACCATTCTCTTGATTCAAGAGTCTTTCTCTCCTTATCCCCCCCGAGTTGGTTCATCAAACTGCTGAAAAGTTAAAAATAATTAGGGAAAGAATGTTAGCAGCTCAGGATCGTCAAAAGAGCTATGCTGACAAGAAGCGAAGACCGATGACTTTTGAGGTTGGGGATTCGGTTTTGCTTAAAGTCTCGCCGTGGAAGGGACTTATAAGATTTGGTAAAAGGGGAAAGTTGAGTCCAAGGTTTATTGGACCGTTTAAAGTTCTTCAGAGGATTGGGAACCAAGCTTACAAGCTCGAACTACCAGAAGAACTGAATGGAATTCATAACACTTTTCATGTGTGTTATTTGAGGAAGTTCACGGGAGAAGTTCCCGACATAATTCCAATTTCTGAATTGAGAATTGATGAGAACAAAAGGTTGATTGAGGAACCAGAGGCAATTGTTGACCGAAAGACTAAGAAATTGCGACGCAAGATGGTTGGGTTAGTGCTTGTCCGATGGAAACACACGAATGGGCCGAATCTCACCTGGGAGACGGAGAGTGACATGATGGGTCGCTATCTGCATTTGTTTGTTGATGTGTGATTCCGGGGACGGAATCATTCTAAGGTAGAGAGAATTGTAACGCCTGTGTTTCCGGGCTTGCCATTTTTAGCAATGTAATAGTCTAGGTTAACCTTTGTAACCCGTTTTGAAATAATAAGAATGTATTATTTGAGCATTATGTGTTTTGTGCTTAATTATGTGATCTGATTAATGATGAATAAAAATAAGCGTCAAAATTTAAGTGTAAAATAAACTTAATATCTTTGGATAATGTTGTAGTAGTGGAAACGAGGTTTCCGAATATATAAAGAACGCCAAAATCTGACTTCGTATGAGGAAGTTATGATTTATCGAAGTTTCGACTTAGCGGTATGTAGCCTCAAATACTCGATTTGAGATCGAGCGGTTTTTAGCCGAAGCATTCTAAACGAGGATCGAAGGTCTCGTTGTCGGTATCGAAGCGATAAAAAGTTAGGCGAGAACGGACGTCAAACGAAGAAGTTGTGAATTTATAACGAAAGTTTCTGTCGCGGCCTATTAAAAAATAAATAATAAAAATAAATTCGAAATTAGCCGACGGATTCTAAACGAAAGTTGTAGAGCGTAGTCTCACCTTCGCGTGGATATAAAGAACGTCGAAAACGGAGTTCGTATGAAGAAGATATGAATTTCCGAAGTTTGATAAATAAATTGTATTTATTTTTAATTGAAAAATCCGACATTATCCGAAGGGGGAGTCACTAGTCCGATCCGACGTACACCCCGCGTACTCCGAAGAGTGTCGACACTTCGGATGACGCATGCAGTGAAGATTTCGGAGGCCAGTACGCCCCGCGTACTCCGAGGCTCCAGCCTCTATAAAAGGAATCCGAAGGCAGCCGGCTATTTTGCTAATTTCTTCTCTTCTCTCTCCCGTTTTGCATCGTTTTGCGTGCCAGAAATACCCCGAAGCCCCGGTATTATTCTCGAGCCCCGAGGTAAGTCCCGAGATCCCGAAGATCCCGAGAAGTGCGGTTCCCAAGTCGTAGCTCTGCCCGCGAGAAGTTCGATTTTTGTGAAGATCTTCCAGATCTGCTGAGGATTACTACTTCTGCAAGTCGTAGTGCTGTCCGATCGTCTTGTGATCAGGTGAGTGTATACTACCTTTCATAAACACGATAATAATACAAGTATGGTTTGAGTGTATTAAGTATATTGTTGTTTATGTGTATAATTTTGTTGTTATAAGTATGAATGTATATTCATTCTCTTCTATCTCATAGATCTGATTTACTTTCTATGGAATACGTGTTATGTGGGTGTGCCTCATCTGTTATGTGGAATATGTATTGAATGGAAATGATATACAGGTTTTAAACTATGTATGAAAATATATATTTTATCTACTAATATGTTGGGTAGAACATGGGTAGATAGTTGGTGTGTAATAAACAGATGAGAGGCCTCGATGTTGTTGTTGTTGTTGATCTAGTTATTCAGCGGAGTATGGATAACGACCACGGACTCTTTCTAGACAGTCCAGTGGAACGCTAGCAGGTTCATAACCTGTAGGTGTTGTGAACGATGTGTTCACCGGTGTACTCTATCCCCCTCATGGTTGCCTTTAGGATATCTATTGTTGAGGAAACCCCTTTGCAGTGATGTCTGTCCCGATGAAAATCCTAGATTAGGTCCCTTGAGATAGATGTTATTTTAGGGACGTAAAGTGAGGATAACGGGAATGGGTAATCGGGATAGTGATTGGTTGGTGAAATTAAATATAACTTAATTATTGTGGGTTGAAAACCCTATATGCTCACCAGGCTCCCAAGCCTGACCCACTCAGTTATATTTGTATTACAGGTAGTGGCGCAAGGGCATAAGATGGTTGAATCATCAAGTTGTTTTGTTTACAAGTTTGTATATCTATATATTTGTTGAATGACTTGTAGTGTTATCGTTTATGCTTTATGGTCTGTATCGGAACATGACATCCCGAGTTTTGATTATATAATGAAAATGCATCTCTTGATGAAATGCTTTGATAAATATTATTTTATCATGTTTTGTTTTGGGAACAAATTCCGCAACTCTTTCAAATCAAAAGGATTTACTCTGAAATTATTTAAAAGCATAAATGAAAATCGGTCTTTTCTGGCCGTGATTTTGGGGATGTCACAGTTGGTATCAGAGCATTAGTTTAAGCGAACTAGGAATTTGTTGGATTTCTAGACTTAAGCTTAATATGCTAAGTGGAGATTGTGAGATGTGTGTCTGATAAATTTTAGACACGAGCACTAGTTTATTTTAGGAAAGTTGCCTAAAATGCTTTTATGTGCTAAATGTTATATGTTGCCATATATGATATTAATTGTTCGGATCTACGGTCTGTTGCCGACCGGATCTGGAAACCTTATGTGTGTAGGATTCTAAGCGTATGTTTACGGTATTAGAGCTAGCATGTAAACGTTTCGGAGTAATAAGGATGATTTGAATATCTATCGGGAATGAAGATCTAAATTTCACCTTATTCGGTGTGTAGATCAAATATGGTGAGAACGAGAAGTGGCGTTGGAAACGCGGATGAAAACAGGAATCAACCGCCAGTGATTGAGCAAATACCTGTTGTAGCAGCAGCACCAGAACCAATAACAATGGCTGCGGTGCAAGCCATGATTCGGGCTATGCTAGCCGAACAAAGGGAGGAGATGCGACAGATGTTGCATAATAATAGGGATGAACCTATCATACGTATTGAGGAACCTGAATTGATTCCCGAGCAATCGGAGGAAGGGAACAATAGTCGCATTATGAGTCAAGTTGGGACTCAAGGAGAACGAAGGAACGATCCAGAAAGGAGAAACAACAAGGATGGGCGAATGTACAAGAACTTCTTGGGCGCCAAGCCGCCAAGTCTTTCTGGGAGCCCAAAGCCTGTTGAGATAATGGATTGGATCTCCGAGATGGAGATGGTATTTGAAAGTTGCGACTGTAGCAACAAACAAAAGACTGTCTTTGCAGTTAGACAGCTGAAGACTGGAGTCTTGAGTTGGTGGAAGTTGTTGGCAGATACTATGCCACGAGGAGAAGCCCTGAAAATGTCATGGGAGGAGTTCTTGGAGCAACTAAGGGTGCAATATTGTTCAGAGATAGATCTGATTGATCTGAACAATGAGTTCCAAAACTTGAAGAAGGGGAAGATGAGCATAGACGACTATGCTACTGCATTTACTGAGAAAATGAAGTTGTTTCCGTACCTAGTGCCAACGGAACTCTCCAAGATAGAGAGGTTTGCTAATGGACTGCCTGCCGACTTTGGTCCGACAGTCAAGATGGCAACTACTCTGAAAACGGTTGTTCGTGCAGCTAAGAATGTGGAGGCCCAGAAGAAGGAAAAGGGTCTGGAAAGAATAGATGTTGGAGAAAAGAGGAAGTTCGATGGAACTTCAGGGTCCAACAAGAAAAACAAGTTCTCGAAGTCTGGTTCGAGGGGAAGTGGAGGTGAAGCGAAGTGGAGCGACAAATGTAAGAAGAAGCATCACGGAAGATGTGAGGTGGCGAACACATGCTACAAGTGTGGAAAGCCAGGGCACTATGCCAATGAATGTACCCTCACTAAGAAAGTTTGCTATGGTTGTGGTGAGGAGGGACACATGTCGAGGGACTGCCCGAAGAAGAAAGAGGCAGCTAGACCCAACATTCCACCAAAGCCAAAGGCGAGAGCATTCCAGATGACACTGGAAGCTGCTAAAGATGAAGTTGATGTCGCTTCAGGTACCTTTCTCGTTAACGAATTGCCTGCCCAAATTTTATTTGATTCTGGAGCCAACTACTCCTTTATATCGCATGAATTTGGTAGAAAGCTAGCTTTGCCTGTTGTTAGACTAGATGATGCCTTATTAGTCGAAGTAGCTAGTGGAAAGTTTGTACCTGTTAGCCATCGTATGAAAAACATCTTAATTGATCTGAATGGGAATAAGTTCCACGAGGAATTATTGTCTATAGAACTAAACGGTTTCGACATCGTTTTGGGAATGGATTGGCTTAGCGCCAATGACGCCAAAATTTTATGCAAGAAGAAGATAGTCAAAGTAAACCCACCTGGGAAAGATTCGTTTATGGTGTATGGGGACAAACGCAGAGTGAATTCTGGAATCATTTCGTTGATGAAAGCCAGAAAATGTTTGACCAAGGGGTGTACATCATATTTAGCATTCGTGATTGATGCTAAGAAGGAAAAGAAGGTGATGCAGAATATTCCAGTTGTGTGTGATTATCCGAAAGTATTTCCCGAAGATCTTCCTGGATTACCGCCTGATCGACAAGTTGAATTCCGTATTGACTTGTTGCCAGGAACAACGCCAATTGCGAAATCACCTTATCGATTAGCACCGACGGAGATGAAAGAGCTAATGATGCAACTTCAGGAGTTATTGGACAAAGGTTTCATTAGACCTAGTTCATCACCCTGGGGAGCTCCGGTGCTATTTGTAAAGAAGAAAGATGGAAGTATGAGAATGTGCATTGATTACCGAGAGCTGAATAAGGCAACAATAAAGAATAGATATCCGTTGCCAAGGATTGATGACCTGTTTGATCAATTGCAAGGTTCGAGCTATTTCTCGAAGATCGACCTAAGGTCAGGATATCATCAGCTGAAAGTAAGAGAGCAGGATATAGAGAAGACTGCATTCAGAACTAGATATGGACACTACGAGTTCTTGGTTATGTCGTTTGCACTAACCAATGCTCCGGCAGCATTCATGGAATTAATGAATAGGGTTTGTAATCCTTTCCTTGATAAATCCGTGATAGTGTTCATAGACGACATTCTGATTTACTCGAAAAGCCAAGAGGAGCATGGCAGACACTTGCGAAAAGTGTTATAAGTCTTGAAGAAGGAGAAGCTGTATGCTAAGTTCTCCAAATGTGATTTTTGGATTCGTGAAGTCCAATTCTTGGGTCACGTGGTCAACCAAGAAGGGATAATGGTTGATCCAGCAAAGATTGAAGCTGTAATGAAGTGGGAACAACCGAAAAGTCCCACGGAGATTTGAAGCTTTTTGGGATTAACTGGATATTACCGAAGGTTTATCCAAGGCTTTTCTTCGATTGCTAGTCCATTGTCAGCTTTGACCCACAAAGGAGCTACTTATGCTTGGAGCGATAAGCATAAAGAAGCATTCGAGAAGCTAAAGAAGAAGCTATCCGAGGCACCGATACTTTCTCTACCCGATGGAGTTGAAGACTTCGCCGTTTATAGCGATGTGTCTGGGGTTGGATTGGGTTGTGTTTTGACCCAAAGAGAAAAGGTGATAGCATATGCGTCTCGACAGCTGAAAGAGCATGAAAAGAATTATCCGACTCATGATTTGGAGTTGGCAGCGGTAGTTTTCACTCTGAAAATATGGAGGCATTACCTCTATGGCACGAAGTGCAAACTTTTCACTGATCATAAGAGTCTCCAATATCTCTTTAATCAGAAGGAATTGAATATGAGGCAACGACGCTGGCTGGAATTACATAAAGACTATGACTGTGTACTTTACCACCCCGGTAAAGCTAATGTTGTTGCTGATGCTCTCAGTCGGAAAGTCAATCTTGAAAGGAAAAGGCCAAGAGCGTTGAGAATTGAAGTTGTCTCGACCATTTTGGAAAGTATCAAGAAAGCTCAAAGCGAAGCTTCTGAGAAGAATGACCGAAAGGAGGAACGTTTGGGCAAAACGTTGGTGTTCGGTGTAAACAGTCACGGACTGAAGGTGTTCCAAGATCGGATTTGGATACCTAAGACAGGAGGAGTCAGAGATCTTCTGATGGAAGAAGCTCACAAGACCATGTACTCGATTCATCCGGGTAGCACTAAAATGTATAGGGACCTGAAACCCTACTACTGGTGGCCGACGATGAAGCTTGATGTTGCAAAGTATGTGGCTGAGTGTGTGACTTGTGCGAGAGTAAAGACACAACATCAGAAACCGTATGGGAGTTTAGAACCTTTTCCTGTGCCAATGGGTAAGTGGGAAGACATTGCTATGGATTTTGTCACTAAACTGCCCAGAACCAAGAATGGTCACGACATGATTTGGGTGGTCGTTGATCGATTCACTAAGAGTACGCATTTCATAGCGGCCAAGGAGAAATGGTCTATGGAGAAGCTTGCGAATTCTTACGTGAAGGAAATTGTGAGGCTTCACGGTGTTCCGTTAACGATTGTGTCGGATCGTGATAGCCGTTTCACCTCACGATTTTGGAAAAGTCTACAAGAGGAATTGGGTACCAAGTTATGTTTAAGTACAGCTTACCATCCGCAGACTGATGGTCAGAGCGAACGAACGATACAAACGCTTGAAGATATGCTGAGAGCATGTACCTTGGAATTCCTAGGTAATTGGGATGAACATTTACCATTGGTAGAATTTTCCTATAATAATAGTTTCCACTCGAGCATTAAGATGGCACCTTATCAAGCATTGTATGGACAGAAGTGTCGTACGCCGTCTTGTTGGCTTGAGGCTGGGGAAAAGCAGTTTATGGGACCGGAGTTGGTTCATCAAACTGCTGAAAAGTTGAAAATAATTAGGGAAAGAATGTTAGCAGCTCAGGATCGTCAAAAGAGCTATGCTGACAAGAAGCGAAGACCGATGACTTTTGAGGTTGGGGATTCGGTTTTGCTTAAAGTCTCGCCGTGGAAGGGACTTATAAGATTTGGTAAAAGGGGAAAGTTGAGTCCAAGGTTTATTGGACCGTTTAAAGTTCTTCAGAGGATTGGGAACCAAGCTTACAAGCTCGAACTACCAGAAGAACTGAATGGAATTCATAACACTTTTCATGTGTGTTATTTGAGGAAGTTCACGAGAAAAGTTCCCGACATAATTCCAATTTCTGAATTGAGAATTGATGAGAACAAAAGGTTGATTGAGGAACCAGAGGCAATTGTTGACCAAAAGACTAAGAAATTGCGACGCAAGATGGTTGGGTTAGTGCTTGTCCGATGGAAACACACGAATGGGCCGAATCTCACCTGGGAGACGAAGAGTGACATGATGGGTCGCTATCTGCGTTTGTTTGTTGATGTGTGATTCCGGGGACGGAATCATTCTAAGGTAGAGAGAATTGTAACGCCTGTGTTTCCGGGCTTGCCATTTTTAGCAATGTAATAGTCTAGGTTAACCTTTGTAACCCGTTTTGAAATAATAAGAATGTATTATTTGAGCATTATGTGTTTTGTGCTTAATTGCTTAATTATGTGATCTGATTAATTAAGAATAAAAATAAGCGTCAAAATTTAAGTGTAAAATAAACTTAATATCTTTGGATAATGTTGTAGTAGTTGAAACGAGGTTTCCGAATATATAAAGAACGCCAAAATCTGACTTCGTATGAGGAAGTTATGATTTATCGAAGTTTCGACTTAGCGGTATGTAGCCTCAAATACTCGATTTGAGATCGAGCGGTTTTTAGCCGAAGCATTCTAAACGAGGATCGAAGGTCTCGTTGTCGGTATCGAAGCGATAAAAAGTTAGGCGAGAACGGACGTCAAACGAAGAAGTTATGAATTTATAACGAAAGTTTCTGTCGCGGCCTATTAAAAAATAAATAATAAAAATAAAGTCGAAATTAGCCGACGGAGTCTAAACAAAGTTGTAGAGCGTAGTCTCACCTTCGCGTGGATATAAAGAACGTCAAAAACGGAGTTCGTATGAAGAATATATTAATTTCTGAAGTTTGATAAATAAATTGTATTTATTTTTAATTGAAAAATCCGGCATTATCCGAAGGAGGAGTCACTATTCCGATCCGACGTACGCCCCGCGTACGCGAGTACTCCCCGTGTACTCCGAAGAGTGTCGACACTTCGGATGACGCATGCAGTGACGATTTCGGAGGCCAGTACGCCCCGCGTACTCCGAGGCTCCAGCCTCTATAAAAGGAATCCGAAGGCAGCCGGCTATTTTGCTAATTTCTTCTTTTCTCTCTCCCGTTTTGCATCGTTTTGCGTGCCAGAAATACCCCGAAGCCCCGGTATTATTCTCGAGCCCCGAGGTAAGTCCCGAGATCCCGAAGATCCCGAGAAGTGCGGTTCCCAAGTCGTAGCTCTGCCCGCGAGAAGTTCGATTTTTGTGAAGATCTTCCAGATCTGCTGAGGATTACTACTTCTGCAAGTCGTAGTGCTGTCCGATCGTCTTGTGATCAGGTGAGTGTATACTACCTTTCATAAACACGATAATAATACAAGTATGGTTTGAGTGTATTAAGTATATTGTTGTTTATGTGTATAATTTTGTTGTTATAAGTATGAATGTATATTCATTCTCTTCTATCTCATAGATCTGATTTACTTTCTATGGAATACGTGTTATGTGGGTGTGCCTCATCTGTTATGTGGAATATGTATTGAATGGAAATGATATACAGGTTTTAAACTATGTATGAAAATATATATTTTATCTACTAATATGTTGGGTAGAACATGGGTAGATAGTTGGTGTGTAATAAACAGATGAGAGGCCTCGATGTTGTTGTTGTTGTTGATCTAGTTATTCAGCGGAGTATGGATAACGACCACGGACTCTTTCTAGACAGTCCAGTGGAACGCTAGCAGGTTCATAACCTGTAGGTGTTGTGAACGATGTGTTCACCGGTGTACTCTATTCCCCTCATGGTTGCCTTTAGGATATCTATTGTTGAGGAAACCCCTTCGCAGTGATGTCCGTCCCGATGAAAATCCTAGATCAAGTCCCTTGAGATAGATGTTATTTTAGGGACGTAAAGTGAGGATAACGGGAATGGGTAATCGGGATAGTGATTGGTTGGTGAAATTAAATATAACTTAATTATTGTGGGTTGAAAACCCTATATGCTCACCAGGCTCCCAAGCCTGACCCACTCAGTTTTATTTGTATTACAGGTAGTGGCGCAAGGGCATAAGATGGTTGAATCATCAAGTTGTTTTGTTTACATGTCTGTATATGTATATATTTGTTGAATGACTTGTAATGTTATCGTTTATGCTTTATGGTCTGTATCGGAACATGACATCCCGAGTTTTGATTATATAATGAAAATGCATCTCTTGATGAAATGCTTTGATAAATATTATTTTAATATGTTTTGTTTTGGGAACAAATTCCGCAACTCTTTCAAATCAAAAGGATTTACTCTGAAATTATTTAAAAGCATAAATGAAAATCGGTCTTTTCTGGCCGTGATTTTGGGGATGTCACAGTTGGTATCAGAGCATTAATATTCCTTATATTTAAAAATTAGTATTGTTATTATGAACTTATAATAAATATTTAAGCTATTATTATATAAGTGTCGTTATAATATCTTTTTAACTACTCGCGGTACGGGGAATCTGGTTTAAAGGATCGCATAAGGTTGTTGGATTTCAGAAGTGCTATAAGCCAAAATGGTCATGCCCTCGGTGTTTTATGTCTGGCCCCTGTCTGTACATTATGGTTGGAAAGTATTGTTTAAACGCTTATATAATAATAATAATAATAATAATAATAATAATAATAATAATAATAATAATAATAATAATAATAATAAGACTAATAATTAGTCACGGTAATTATTAGACTAAAATGTAGTGGTAATAATACTAGGTTTCGTCGAAGGAAATTATTTTAAAGTAAACGAAGCGCTATCCGAGTACCGAGTCACCACCTTCTCAGGTGAGTGCATAGTTACTTTCATCTTACACATAGATATGAAGTATTTTATATAAATTACGTGCTATGTGTGCATATTATCTAAATACTTGTTGTCTATGTTGATGAACGATTTTATACATGTTTTAAATGATTTAAACTGTATATGTATTTTATATCTACGATAATGTTGGGGTAAAACATGGGTAGATGTAATAGATGGAATATGAGTTTGATGATGAGTTGAGAGGTGTTATAGACCACGATGTGAGGGTGAGAGGTGGACGATGTGAGAAGCCTTTTCCCAAATGATGGCCCCGTCATTCAGCAGAGTATGGATGACAACCACGGACTATTCTAGACAGTCCAGT
This sequence comes from Lactuca sativa, assembly GCF_002870075.4. Lineage (NCBI taxonomy): Eukaryota > Viridiplantae > Streptophyta > Magnoliopsida > Asterales > Asteraceae > Lactuca > Lactuca sativa. The sequence continues at coordinate 181,108,127 of NC_056624.2, read as the reverse complement.
GGAACACTAGCAGGCTCGCAACCCGTAGGTGTTATGAACGATGTGTTCACCCGGTGTACTCTAAACCCCGAAATCCATGCAGACTTGGTGCCTAAACCTTGGTGATCATGCAGACTTGATGCCTAAACCTTGGTGATCATGCAGACTTGATACCTAAACCTTGGTGATCATGCAGACTTGATGCCTAAACCATGGCGACTATGCAAACTTAGTGCCTAAACCCTGGCGACTATGCAGACTTAGTGCCCGTTGTTTAAACCGTGGCAACGATGGACTTCGTGTCGTTCATTAGGATGATCTTTAAGAATGAATAAACGAGGAATAGCTGATTCTTAGGGTAGATCCTTAAGACTAAAGAAGATAATGGGGATGGGTAATTGGGTTGATTGTTTGATAGTTTAAACATAATAATTATATTATTGTGGGTTGAAAACCCTATGTACTCACCAGGTTTCCCAACCTGACCCACTCAGTTTATTTATATCACAGGTGTCGATATGAAGTGACATTACACTGAGAGATTAAGGAGATATAGATCACTAGTGTAAATGAATGTAAGTTATGTTTATGCTTATGTTTCTGTATTAACGATGACATCCCAAATGTTTTAAAATGAATAAAATACGTTTCTTCGGAAATGCATTGATAACGTATTTCTCGTGTTTTTCTGGGAATAAGTTCCACAACATTTTTATTAAAAGAGGTACTCTAATTTTCATAAAGCATAAACAAAATCAGTCTTTTTTGGCCGTGAAAATGGGGATGTCACACGAGGCCCGTATGAGATTAGCAGTGTAGGTGAGACCTGAGAACAGGGTTGCTCAGTAGTATGGTTAGGTGAGAACCATGGGCGAGGCCCGAGCGAGAGTGATTAGACTAGTGGGACTAGAAGGATAGAGGCGGGTGGGACCCGTGGGCGAGGCCCGTGAGTTTTAGCAGCGCAGGTGGGACTTGGTAGGGACCTTAGTGTCAAGTTAGGGGATCGGGGATCCCAGGATTGTAGTTCCTGAATGGCAGAATAGATTGAGCAGTTATAGGTGGTCGGAGTTTCTTCGGAAGTCGGTGGGAGCGACTAGTGGTGGTGTTGGGACTAGCTACCGGTGGAAGCCGGTAATCCAGACATTGATAGGTTAGTAGGGACCAGGGTGGTCTCATTTCATCCGGAAGGCAGACAAGGAATAGCAGAATTTTCAGTCAGTGGTACTGCGGGCAAGCAGTGTATGGTGGAATTCAGTTAGTTGAATCGAGGGGGCTCGGCACCAGGTTTTGGCAGAGCGGAGTGTCAGTGGTTACTGATGGTGATGACCCGTACTGGGAATAGCGGGGGTGATGGAGTTGGTGAAGGATGGGACCTTCACAGTGTCAGAGGAAATAGTTGGATATGGAGCTTTGCCTTGGGAAGGCAAGGAATTTGCGCAAGGAAAGAAGGGGTGAACCCCTATAGGTTCAGTGCAGTGCTCGTTGAGAACCAGAAGGATTGTCGGTGAGTAAGTTATGTTTCCAGGATGTTCAGGGTCAGGGTGACCCGAGTCTATTATTCGCAAGGATTTGTGTTAGTCAGAATAACTGAGCGGGAGGCCAGCGAAGGGAGGCAGCTGGTGTTGGATTAATCGGTGAGTTATTGGAGGCAGGTCGCAGGCGGTGGGCCATAGCAAACTTCGAGGATGAAGTTTAGTTTAAGTGGGGGAGAGTTGTAACACCTAAAGTTTTGAAGGCCAAGAAAGGAAAGAAAAACCCTAATTTTAAGGGGAGACTCGGCGAGTCCAAGGAGGAACTCGGCGAGTCCGAGTGGGATCCGGGTCAAGGAGTAAGTGACCGACTCGGCGAGTAGGCCAAGGAGACTCGGCGAGTCTGGTCTGTACGAGGAAAACCCTAATTCCGGGAGTTGTATCCTATATAAAGGGTGTTATGTCCCTCCCTCAGCCTCCATGTCATCCTAGAGAACCTGTAAACCCTAGTTTTCGTGTGAGCTTCCATCATTTGAGAGAAATAGCTTTGGAGGAAGGAAATTTTGGAAAGGAACTTGAAGATCAAGAAGGTTGCTTCAAAGGGGAGGTGTAGATCCGAGATCTACTTCAGTTTGTGTTTGTCTTGAAGGTATTAAGCTATCATTTTCCCTTCTTTGCATCTAGATCTATTTTGTTATGAGATTTGGGGGTTTTATGGTTGATTGAGACCCAATTCGAGTTTAGGGGCTTAGATATGTTGTTGCCACTTCAGATCTAGTGTTGGGATGGTCCAATATGTCATAAAGCATTAGAAGATGAGTATTTGTTGAAGCCCTTTTGTCCTTAAACCAAACCCTAGTCTGATTTGAGCCTAGATCTCTTAAGCTATACGTAAAGTTTGCAACTTTACATGGGGATTGAGCCTTGGAAGTATGGATCTATGGTTTGGAGTCCCTGCATGACTCAAAATTCCTCTGCATGTATAAAGATCCGAATTGACTCGACGAGTAGCATGAAGATTTGGAGGAACTCGACGAGTGGGATGAACAGCTCGTCGAGTCAGATGAAGTTGGGCAGGAACTCGGCGAGTTGGATGAACAACTTGGCGATTCTGTTGAAGGTTGTCTTGGACTCGGCGAGTCTGTTCTTGGACTCGGCGAGTCAGGTCGCGAAACCCCCAAACCCTTCGAGTTGAGACTCGACTCAGTGAGTCGAATGAAGACTCAGTGAGTTGGACAGGTCAGGACTCGGAAATTGGTAGACTCAGCGAGTCATAGACTGACTCGGTGAGTCGAGTCGCGAATAGAAGGACTCTGAACATATGAACTCGGCGAGTCAATAGGGTGACTCGGCGAGTAGGGTTGACCTGGAAGGTTGACTTTGACTAGGACTTTGACTTTGACCAGAGTTGACTTGGTTGTCTTTCGGGGGTCAGTTAGACTCAGTGTTGCATTGATATTGGTAGCTCGGGGAGCGAGTGGAGCAGGAGTTCAGAGAGTTGTCGGGCAGCAGCTAGTGGGTTCATCAGCCAGTTCAGCCAGTGCAGGTGAGTTTCCCTTTGTATGAATGGGTCTACGGCCACAATACCGGCCCATGTAGTTATGAGTAGAAGACCTGGGGGTTAGCCCTAGGCACAGTATGCTAGTATGATATTTGGGACGAGGTCCAATGATAGAGGGCGGGTGCCCAAGGAATGGTTTATGTGTAGTTTCTACTTGTTGTCTGTGTGATACTTGTATGTGCCTAGTAGGAAGGCGAGTGTGGGTGAGGTCCCGTATCCCACCAATAGCAGAGTGTGGATGGTGTTCCACATCTCAGTAGCAGCAGATCAGGGGCGAGGCCCAAGTTAGGGAAGGAGTGAGGGTGGGTTGGGCCCGTAACTCACTATCAGCAGGAGTATGGACGGGGTTCCATGACTCATCAGTAGCAGGACAAGGGCGGGGCCCAGAGATAAGCGAGGCCTTAGGACAAGATCCGTTAGTATGTGTTTAGATTATGTGATGTGATGTGATATGTTTACGTGCTATTATATGTGGGCGAGGCCCTATGACAGGCGAGGCCTAAGTGAAACAGATCTGTATTCGAGCGAGGCTCGAAGCCAGGCGGGGCCTGGAGCGGCGGGGCCGTTGTAGAGGGTGAGGCCCGAGGTAGGGGGCGAGGCCCAGGATAGCGGGCGTGGCCCAGTATGTGCAGTATGTGGTTATGCATAGTATGTGGTAGGGTGGGGAACTCACTAAGCTTCATGCTTACAGTTTTCAGTTTTGGTTTCAGGTACTTCCGGTAGCGGAGGGAAGAGCTCGGGGTGATCGCGTGGCACACACCATAGTTTAGACAGCCTGGGAATGTTTACTATGATAACGAACATGTATTTTGGAAACTAATACTTTGTTTATGTTTTGAAATGATGAATTTGCTTAAAGTAATGTTCTATTAAAAGAAATTTTTAGTCTGGAATTTTGGGACGTTACACTTTTAATTAAACACTTTAATTAATTTAATAAAGTCCATAAGGTGCAATTTGAACTACTCAAATATTTCAACGTTCTAAATATAAAAATTAAAAACTATTTAATTAATTTTTAAATATATGAACCCCAAGAGTTACACATGTTTAATTACATGAGTTTTTTAACTTAAGACTTTTCAAATACCAAAACTTGAGGGCAAGTTTTGTAACTCTTGAAAAACCTTTGATTTCCATAACTTATGAGTTTAATGTGGTTTTTATGGAAAAAAAATTCATGTTCCATAACTTGAGGACAAGTTATAGAGGACTTTAAAAACATTTAAGATCAAATATTTCAATTAACAAAATAATCAAATAATTTATCTATGATCAAGTTAAACTCATAAGTCAAAGATAATTCTTATCAACAATTTGCAAGAAATTAGCCTAAAACTAACACAAATCTTGAAATTTTGACAATTATCTTTTAATTGGATGAGCATGATCATTACCATATCAACAAAATCAAATTTTATGAACTAAAACATTTTGTGGTAATGATCCTAATCCAAAACAGACCAAAAAACTCGAAAATCTGTCATCAGAAGCATCAACTCGTCGAGTGAATGAACATGACTCGCCGAGTTGACATTTTACTGAGTGGACTCGTCGAGTCAGCTAGTGGACTCGGCGAGTTCATCAGTCAGAGGCCTGAAAATCGATTTTTTCAACTTTGAAAATTAAGCCATGCATCAAATATAATAGAAAACAATCCTAGGCTCTAATACCACTGATGGGTTTTGAATACTACAACATCCTATGGTGCAAATATAACCCTAAATGCTTTGGATCTATGTTTTCTCTAATTATACATGCAATATTGTTTCTAAAGCATAAAGCCTACAACTAGCATACAATTGACATAATCAACATAAAAGTGAGTTATAAAATTACCTCTTTGTTGTAGATTGTAGTTTTGGCCTTTAAGAACTTAGCACCCCAAGTGTGATGCCTCAAACGGTTCACAACACACTCTTAAATAAAGGAAGACTTAAGAGAGAGTATTCTTGCACTAGAAATCGGCTCTGTGAACTCTTAGAACATGTGTTATAACCGATTTTAGCCATGGGATTATGTATATATGTAGGAATCAAAGACTCATGGGTAAACCCTAATCCATACACTTTGGGTTATGATTCATATTCCATGTGGGCTAACTTTTTATGGAAACTTACATAAGCTTAGCCCATCATGGAGCAATAGCCCAAACCATATATATCATTGATTTACATAATCAGTCCCTGTTAATTTAATTAGTCTCTTTTGATCATTAAATTAATTCCAAATTAATACTTGATCAATACTAATTAAATAATATGATTTTATATTAATATATTAGAACTTATAATATATTAATAAATCATAAATAACCTTTTACTCAAATATCCATCCTCAAATTGTCCTGATGATATGCAACCCGAAATGGACCATGCTACTCTCAGGTCAAGTACATACCAATTATAGTTATGGGCTTAGACACCTAATCCAACACCCACCTCCCTAACAGAAACATACCAGTATCACAAAGACAACAAGTATAACTAAACATGTACTCCTTCCTCGGGTACCGCCTGACATCGAACCGTAGTTCAGAACATACATATAAACCTTCATCGGGCCTCGCCCGGCATCAGACCGAAATCCGAAAACATATGAAATACATCGGGCTAACCCCGACATCGGATCTAACTCCGGTATACACTAACATACATAAACGGGTCGGCATTGGTGCCATAGACCCGTTCCTACAAGAGAAAACTCACCTCACAAGCTGACTACAGAAATCCCGCGAATAAACATCTCACTGCTAGTTGGCAGATCCCCGAACTGATGATCTCTCGATTCCCCGAGCTATCATTACCAACATAATACTTAGTCAAAAACTGATAATCCTTCTTAGGGTAAAATGACCATTTTACCCTCGGTCAAAGTCAACACTCTTGTCAAAGTCAAAGTTAATCCTGAGTTGACCCAACTCGTCGAGTCACTCCTTTGACTCGCCGAGTTCCCACGCTACTCACTGACGGGACATGACGAGTCAACTCGTTGAGTCCTTCTATAGACTCGCCGAGTCCTGTCCTTCATATAATCGGGACAAACCAAACCGACTCGTCGAGTTCCTCTGTCTGTAGCTTCATCTCAATGGATTAAGCCCTTAACCTTCAAATCTAAGCTCCATACTTCACTTGTACCCCGAAAAAGTCCTTTTAAGGGTAAAGTTTCCAACTTTACCCGTTAATACCCTCACATAATGGTTGTAACTCAAACCCTAACTCCTCAGGACTTAGATATTGGTCCACTAGTTACCAATACTTCAAACTAAGGTATATTCACTAATATCTATACTATAAGCACTGCCATAACATGTAAAGCTTCTGCCTTTTTCCTCCATGCATGGCCTTTTGGGCTCAAAAGGCCAAGATGACATCTTAGAGCTTGCATGGGGGCTCCTATGGCATAAAGTTTGCACCTTTATGCCTTAACAACCCTTAATGATTCCAGATATGAAGGGAGTCTTTCTTGGGACGTCCAAAACCCAAGGGTCAAACTTCTTGGACCAAAACCCCCCCTTAAAGTGAAAAGAAAGAGATCTAAGAAACCATTGAGCAAGGTTGGGACTTGCTTACCAGAAAATAAACCAAATGATGTGTAGTTCCTAGATCTACTCTCTCATTCTTGATCCCTCTAGCCTCCTTTTCTTCCACAAGCTTTAAAATACACAAGGGTCACTCAAAATGGCTCACAACCTCAAACCAAGCACTAGGGTTTCATGGATTAGGGTTTGGGACTTGGAGGCTTTAAATAAGGCTGGGATGGGGATTAAAATGCTTAAATAGGGTGCAAAATCCTAAATTTACGGTTTCCCAAACTCAGACCAACTTGTCGAGTTGGTCCTCCCCAACTCTTCGAGTAGGTCTCTCTACCCGTGTCGAAAACTTATTCCTACTCGTCGAGTTATCCCCCTTGGACTCGATGAGTAGACCTTCGATTTTCTTAATATCTTTCCTTAATTAGCCTTCTAGTTTCTGGGTGTTACACATGCTAGTTTACACTTGTAAATAAGTTACTTTTAAGCTATTAATACATATCCAAATAAGATTTAATGGAAAGAAACTTATTTGTCTTCATAACTAACACCATTTGGAAGAAATGAATAAGGGAAATAGGAGGTTGAAATTCCGAAATTTGGCAACCCTTAAAGTACTTGTTGCTCTCAGTTTTCATATTCTAAAGAAGAGAGAGAATTGCAAGACAAAAGCCAAGTTCAAATGCTTACAAGTTCATCTCTTATCGTCCATTCCATGTAGACAAAAGTTGTAACCAAAAGGCAAAACTAAAAGGTAAGTCATGGGACTACCTATTATATATAAATAAACTCTTACTAGTTTATTAAGATATAAATGTATATAACTTATAAATAATCATGTTTTATGATATATTCCATAAGTTGTTGCTTCTCCAAAAAATATTATTGCCATAAATAATAAATTCCCAATTAGAAAAAATATTATTTCCATGAAATAACAATTTTCCAATTAAATACAAGTGTTGATATATTTATTAATAATCAAATTATACTAATAATTAATCAAATGATGGTAACTTGCTATAAGGTGTGACCCTATAGGATCGTATATTACTAACAATATCATTCTATAATGTCTATTGGGCATACTAGATCTTTCAAAGAAGCATAAGCATGGGTGGGTTTATTTGGATTTTTCTTTATTTTTTTTTTTATTAAAAAAATCACATCATCATACGACTAGGCTGATCAACAAACAAAAAGGGTTACATGGCATACATAAACTAGTTGTATTAAGTTAGGTGATCAAATGAATAGGTCAAGATCTATTTTGTTCCCCCATAAAGCACCGAAAAAAAAAAGTTTAAGGACTGATTAGATCAATCTCAAAAACATTGTAGGGCTGAAGTGTCATTTTCCCTTTTCAAGAACATAATAGTTTGATATAATCATAATTAATATCATTCCTGCAAACAACTTCATCATATAATATAAAATCTTACCTAAGACCAACTACCCAGCCCAATCGATCCTTACAAATCCTAAAGCAACGATTATCTAGAGGAATCACCCAACATGATGAATTGTTTGAATAATTGTTTGACTACACATCTAGGGGTGTCCTTGGCCAGTGTAAGTCGTATAAGGCAACCAATGTTTAGATATTTGACAAATATAGTATCCCATTTTATCTATGTCCATGGGTTATACGTCCATGCTAGCAACGTAATTCGACCACTTAGAAAGAGGAGCCTAAACATACTTGCTAGTTTTCTGCTATGGACCCACCATTTATGGTTATCCAAGAAATAGGAGAAACACTTCACTCTGATCTCACACAACATACCCCAATCATGAGACCTGCTGATGATTTGTTATCATCAAATGTTATTTAAGTGCAATAGGATTACTTTGTTGACCAAAAGTGATCTTGATAAATATTAAACAAGTAAGGAAGGTGTGGCGTACACACTTTTTGAGTTTGATCAAGTATCAAAGTACACTATCATTTAGGGGCGAAGTCCCTAAACGAACGGAGGTCCGGGAGCAGCGCCCCTGGGAGCGGGGTCTTAGGAGCAGCATCCCCTGGCGGGGTCCAAGGGGCTCTGCCCCCTTGATAGGGTCAAGAATTGACCCATTTTGACTTTTATTCAAAATACCCGTTTTTATGACCGTTTTGGTGGTTTGTGACTGTTTTAAACTGTCATATGACAACTTTCAGACAAGGATCTAAAAGTCAGTTTTGGTCTCTTTTTCTGGTACTCACAAAAGTATACCCTCTCATTCTCTTTCTCTCTCTGATTTTCTCTGAGTCTTATCCAATTGGGGATATGGGAGTACCACCCAAATACTTCAATTTGAAAGTGATAATCACGATTCTCAGATTTCCAAGTTCCATTAAACCCATATTTCTAACAAGACCTAATCGATATCCAGCCTAATCTCAACTAAGTAGTCTTTAAAAGTCTTATTCTTAGCTTAGGGCAAGACTTATATTTAAAGGCAATCGCTTCCCAATACGGTTCTAATTCAATAGTATTATCCAAATTATACAAATAACATATAACACAGATAATAAAGACAAACATTTAATGTCTCATACAAATAATACTTTTATTTTAGATTATGATCTTCATATTTTATGGAACTATTATCCTAAGGGTTTGGATTCTTTAATAATCCCAAAGTCTACTTCAATATCTAAATAAGGAATAACAAGGTAGGATCATATCGGAGGTATGGTCTGTTTGGTATACATATTATACTGTTTGGAAATCTCACTTTAAACACCTCACTATGACTTAATCTAGCAGGAAAAGCAAGCGTTACAAATATAAAATTAGAGAGAGTGAGAGTGAGGGGGGGAGGGGGTGGGGTAGGACTCATTTTATTTTATTTTTAAATTACAAATAAGAAACAAATCATAAATAAATAAAACAAATAAAATTGATTAGGGCCATATAGTAACTTAATTTTGGAAGGGATAAAAATGCAAGACTAACACTAATCGAAGAAGATCCAAGTTGGAAAAAAAACACATAGATTATCCCAAACCAATATTAGCGCTCGAGTAATTTACTTATTTTATATGTTACGTTTATAAATCTGTTTAATTTACTCTCTCTCTCTCTCTTTCTCTCTCTCTCTCTCTCTCTCTCTATATATATATATATATATATATATATATATAGGGATAATTCAAATAAAAACAGTAAATAGTGTGAGAACGTAAAAATACTATTTTTATGTTATTATTATGTAATGAATTTTGTATCCATGACTTTATGTCATTATGACATGTTAAAACTAAAATTAGAATTTACCACAGAAATACACATACATAAATTTATAATAAAATATTCTAATGAGTATATGAATAATCAAACGTTAATATTCATATTAGAATTAATTTAACAATACAAATATACAACATTCATTATATATATACATATACATATATATATATATATATATATATATATATATATATATATATAGAGAGAGAGAGAGAGAGAGGGGGTGGATAAACATTTTATGGTTGATCAAATATAAGCCCAAGGGTTAAAACATGTATTTGGGATGGTATTTTATTTTTCAGGGAAGTGCTAATTGGTATCAAGGTGAATGCCGAAAATTTTCTAAAACCTTGTAATAACAACAATCTATAGAACTAATAGATTGAACGACATCTCTAAATATTATTAAAAGAGAAATCTTATGACATCATCTAAAACAATTTGGGTCGTTGATTGTGTTCTGTTTATAGTTTTTACACCCTTAGATCAATTTGCTTACGTCACCTTGATCAAACAATAAGTCAACCTGTTATATTAGGAAATTAAATGTAGGAATTGAATGAAAATGATACTTGAATTCTTTGCAAACTTACAACTACAAAATTGGTTTCTTATTAATGTAAACCTTAAATTTAGGTTCTATTTCCATTCAAAATTACTTTCCAAATATATTATATGTTGAAATCTCGAAAACTATTAATTTTAAATTTCAAAAGTTTTGGATATTATTATGAACCAATACACTTTTAAGCATGATATCTTCTATTCTAAGTTTAAATGGGATTTCAATTGATTACCTGCTAATTTTCATCATATTCACTTGTATATATATTTCAAACATTTTTAATAATCGATTTACACAAACATTATGTCATAATTTCTCCGCAGAAAACAAATGCAAAAAAACTTCAACCTTCCCATCAGTCGGATTAGTCGAATAAATGTATGTACTTCTTCGTTAAATCCTTTTAATCTATAAGTTTGATATTGTTTTCAAATTTATATGTTTTTACTCATTCGTATGTTTCTTTGTTGAATACTTATAATTTGGATGTATAATGTTGTTTTTGATTTTATTTTTTTGATGTTGTGTTTGGTTCTTGGTTCCATCTTTTTAATCGGTAACTATGATCATATTTTCGAAAACAGTAAACTCAATGTTAAAAATGGATGTTATATATAATGAAATTATGATGTTAAAATTGGTTCTTGTTTTAGTTTCTATAATCTCTAAATATTATTAAAAGAGAAATCTTATGACATCATCTAAAACAATCTGGGTCGTTGATTGTGTTTTGTTTATAGTTTTTACACCCTTAGATCAATTTGCTTACGTCACCTTGATCAAACAATAAGTCAACCTGTTATATTAGGAAATTAAATGTAGGAATAAAATGAAAATGATACTTGAATTCTTTCCAAACTTACAACTACAAAATTGGTTCCTTATTAATGTAAACCTTAAATTTAGGTTCTATTTCCATTCAAAATTGTCTTCCAAATATATTATATGTTGAAATCTCGAAAACTATGAATTTCAAATTTCAAAAGTTTCGGATATTATTATGAACCAATACACTTCGAAGCATTATATCTTCTATTCTAAGTTTAAATGAGATTTCAATTGATTGTCTGCTAATTTTCATCATATTCACTTGTATATATATGTCAAACTTTTTAAATAATCGATTTACACAAACATTATGTCATAATTCCTCCGTAGAAAACACATGCAAAAAAACTTTAACCTTCCCATAAGTCGGATTAGTCGAATAAATGTATGTACTTCTTCGTTAAATCCTTTTAATCTATAAGTTTGATATTGTTTTCGAATTTATATGTTTTTACTCATTCGTATGTTTTTTTGTTGAATACTTATAATTTGGATGTATAATGTTGTTTTTGATTTTTTTAATGTTGTGTTTTGTTCTTGGTTCCATCTTTTTAATCGGTAACTATGATCCTATTTTCGAAAACAGTAAACTCAATGTTAAAATTGGATGTTATATATAATGAAATTATGATGTTACATGTGTGTGTATACCTTTGTAAAAAATCAATAGACAAGACAAGAGATGACACGAGATAATATAACAGACGGGTTGTACAAAAGACATGAAAGCCCTCATTAAAAAGTTTTCTTATGTCTCCGGTAGTAACTAAATAACAATAAGAAATATACCTTCTCAACAATTGATGTGAGCTTTAAAGTTAAATATAAGCATCTTGTGAATGATGAATATAGGCTCCCGTATTCTTTGTTCAAAAAGAATCGGTACCATACATGGGCAAGTAAGAATGCATGGTATAATAGAAGTGTGTACTCAACTAGAGTCAGCATTTGACCCTAAAACACCAAAAACACCGCTCAGAATCTTCTGGAAAAAAAAAATCAGGTATACTCAAGGACCAAAATGTAATTTTCTCTAAACTTAAGTAAAAAATAGAAAAAAAATATATGAATTTTGTTGTTATGCTATATGGTTTTTAGTTTTGGTTCAAAGGCAAAATGGTCATTTAACAAAAACTAACAGTTAGGCTGTTAACTTAGGCAATCATAAAAGTTGTATGAAACAGTGAAACAAAGTCCAAAAACTACATCCTGGATCTTTTAGGGACCAAAACCGACAATTAAACAAAGGGACCAAATATGTAAATTACTAAAAATAAATGAAAAAACTTTTGTTTATACTGATCCCCCCACCCCCCACACACACACATGCAGTTTTGAGGTCATGGTGGTGGATAGAGCTTCATCACTTCTGCCTCTAATTTGCTCTTTGCTTTATAGTACGAATGTCATTTCTTGCACGTTCAGGATCCATAGATATAATTCATGTTGTATTTCAAATTCAATAACAAAATTGTAATTAATTAATTACTCATTAAAGTTAATAAATTATAAATTTATCTCACTTCCTGCGCATCCAAGTTTTCTCATTGCTATAGCATCAAGAAACTGATCATATCGCATATTTTTCTAAATAAGAAACTCTAATATCAATAAAAAAGCTATTTAATTTTGTAATAAATTTGAATTAAAAAATAAGTAAATAAATAAATAAGAAGAAGACGAACCTTGTATTACCATCATATTTTATGTTTGACCTCATCATCATATTTAAATCCTCCCATAATTTGAGGCATTGTGATTAACCAAAATGCAACAATGTTTGGATCTTTCATGTTATCAATAATATGTTTAAACATAAAAACGGATGTTTTGAAGTATTGAAGTGAGACAATTGTTACCAGAGGAAAATGGGTAGAATCGTAATTGACATTTACCTCATAAGGGTTTTTTGTTTTTTTCATTATGTTGTAAGTTTTGCATGGAGGCTCGATGATCTGCAAAGTAAATAAAACTAAGGGGGTGTTTCTTTTTTCCTTTATTAAACTATGTAGTGAATGAATATATGAATAAAATGTTCTATACTTAAAGATTGTAGATAAAGATGGAAAATAAAACGCAATGGATTATGAGAAATCACAAAAAATAAGAACCTAACCTAGGAACCAACATCGAACAAAAACCATACTTTCTTTACTTCAAAAAAATCAACGTACCTACACATACTAAAAACCATAGAACGAATTTCACAAAAAAAATGTTATTTCATAAAAAAAAAAGGATTCTAAAAAAAAAAGATGGTGGTAAACCGAAGAAGGCATTTCAAAATCAACAAGAAAAAACGAAAATATAAACATAAATGATGGACCTGATAAATGATTTATGTCATAGTTATCCCTAAAATAAAAAAGAAGTCATCAATGAATCTTAACATTGTCGATGATAGTGACAACAACTCAAATTAAGAAAAAAAAGACCTGATATTAGAGATGAAATGGAAGGGGATGATTAGCTTCGTTGCAAATTTATTGGTTATCATTTCTTTGTGGGAGGTTTTATGTGGTTCATTTTGAAGGAACATAAATAAGTTGCTATTTTTTGAAATAAACAGTTATATTTCGCAATATAGCTATAAAATAACAATATATTTTGAAAGTATATTGTCAAATGTTGGATTATACTTGTTTAGACTCATTTTCACGCATGGTTAGTTGTATATAGTTGTTTTCCGTGTCACAAGTAAAAAATGTTTGAAGATACTTATATGCAACAAGCAAGGTCATTGAACTAATAAAACAAAAAATATTGTCTATTAAGAGGTCCTTCAACGTTATATATATTTACCTATTTTAGTGTAATTTCTACACATTTCAATAATACTAATAACCTTGTTTTTTTATAAGTATTTTGTAATATCTATATAAATTTGTATTTTATTTATGTGTTCCCCGCGTTTAATGCGGGTCATAATCTAGTTTTTAAACTATATAAAAATGGTTTTTTTTTGTAGATTTGAAAAATGATTTATATTATGGTTGCAACGTTACATATGTTAAATGTATTGTATGATAATTTGTTGAAAAAATATATTTTCTCTTTATTATATATCCTTATATAATAAAAATTCATAAATACACACAATCACATTAAGATGATTTTAAAACCCTTTCACCGATCCTAAGCCGTAGGTTCTGCTTCACGCCGAATTCGGTTTCACCAAACCAGTTTTTAGTACAACCTGGTTCGGTTTGAAAACTGGTTTCCAATTCGAAACTGTTTTTTTTTTCTTTTTTTTTTTTGCATATCTAAGGAATTTCAATTTCCTGCGCCTATCGAGGAGTTTGGGATGGCAATACGTTATTTTGTTTGTTTTTTGTTCTTGATGTAAGTTTTCAATTTGTATTTGATGTTCTAGTCTCCATCTTTTGTTTTGGAATTGATGGTGATGGTGGTTGTGGTTGTGGTAGGTAGTGCAAGAGACGGTGAGATGATGGTGAAGGTGACAATGACGTAGAGATGAAGATTATTTCTTACAAATCTATAATAATAATAATATTCGAAAGGAAGTTTTTTGTCATGATATATATAACATGCACATGTTTCATTGGTAAATTTTCTCAATAAAATCTTAATCAACAATTCAACACCTCCAATTTTAAACCGATGGACTTAGTAAATAAGGCCAACTGGGCCTGACCAAAGTCACAACTCACAAGAGAAATACTTGAAATTTGAAAAAAGATAAAGGTTATTATTTTATATCCCCACAATACAAAATATATGAGAAAGAAAAAGCAAAAAACAATTAAGGCTTTGCAGTTATGTTTACAATTAAAGGGAACCCATATGCTGAAGATGATTGAGTCTCCTGCTTACTAAGATGATGCTAATATGATCATCTAACCATATCCATATTTAAAATGATGGGACGATACCATATCCACCTTCTACCATATGGTTGGTAAGGAACATTTGGTCCACATCCTCCTCTCCATTGTTTCTTTTAGCAAAACGACCTTTGATCCTTGGTCTTGTTTCTGCGTATGCTTTTCTTGATGCATAACGAATAGTCTTTTCAAATTTTCTTGTTTTCTTCTTCTCCCTATACCTCAATACCCGAGCCTCACGATCCATTGGAGTCAGTTGGGTAGGCAGTACCTGAACCGGAGAGTTTGAGAATAGATCGATCGTCCCCTTTGAGGGTCTAGAATGTGAAATTGAAGCCTCCGTTCTTGATGAATCAGGCACGACTCCCACTTCCAATGATGACATGGAAACCTGGACAAATATTACACCAAGCAAAATTTTTGTTAGGTCAACCTCAAAATAATTACATGACTATATCTTTGTGGAAACTAAAAACTTATCCTAGAACAACTCTTTTCAATTCCATCCACACTTAATTAAAAGGCCATATATCATATCTATTACTAGTAGTTTTGACTTTTTTAGATTGGACAAAATGTTGATCTTGCTCTGTTTTCGTCGACTTCATTAATCATTAACTTAAACTAGTAATTTGGAAGAAAAAACATGGCATAATTAATAATTTGGTAAATTGTTTTACAATATTCTTTAACAAAAACAATATATTTAAAGAAATATTATACTCCCTCCATCGCAATATTAATATCCAGACAAAAAACACACAAATTCCGAATTCATACGTTGGACGATCACTAATTGATAAAAGGTACAGTAAATCTAAAACTTGTTAAAAACTAGTTTTAGTCTTTTTTTTTTTTTTTTGAAAAAATAAAATACAATTTTGTAAATAGAAACAGGTTTATTTTGTTATTTTTATGAATATATAAAACCAAGAAAAATACCCAGTTATTTATAAAAGGAAACATTCTGTATTCAGTCATGTAAACATCACTTAACATATTCTATTTTGGTGATGGCCGATGAAATAATTAAATATCATGTAAGCCATAATCATTAGAAGGACTATAAAAGTGCAAGTTTGACTTTGTATATAAAATATATAATTATCAGTCAATTAATTTTATAATCCAACATATATTGATTATCAACTTCAACTAATATATCAAACCTTGGTCAAAGATAATTATTTAGCTTTAATTAGCATTTGTTATATATAGGGATGGAATAATTTTCGTAGATTTAATTTCTTGATGAAGAAGATAATGATATAAGACTTACGCTATGAGTAAGTGCAGGATAGCCATAACCACCACCATTGGAAGTCTCATATTCCATCCCCAACTGAAACTTCTGGCTCTGAAACTCTTGGTGGTGATGATTTTTCTGAACCGGCACCACACTATCGGCGTTGCCACCACCATACATCTTTTCCGTCACCTTATAGCATTGTTGCTGATCTTCACCGAATTCCATGAACTCCAAGTACTCATCGTCACCTCCTTCTCCACTAAACAAATACCCATTATCTTTACCATTTTGATTTTGGCTGTTCTTGGGAGGCGGCAGACCATCAAACAACAACCATGAAGCTGCTTCGTCTTCATCCTCATCGTCAATGGTGTCTTCACCGTCGTGTGACAAAAATCCACTTTGAGATTCAACTCCTAGCCCCATCACAGTCCTTGGATCAGCAGCCTGAGGTCCATAGAGAGCACTTGGAATCGGCATGACCGGAACGCGGTGGTGCCGCCGTGCAAGAGGGTTGGCGGAATGGATATCGGCGTCACAGGTGGTGCAGAGGGAGGCGGCGTCGGCTTTGCATATAAAAGCCGCCGGAGCTTGCTCACACGCTTCACATACCCACACACGTTCGTGCTGGGAAGATTGCAGCTTGTTGGGGGCGTGGATCCGGGCGTCGCAGGCAGTGCAGAGGTACGCGGCGTCTGGGCGGCAGTATATTGTGCAGGGGGCGGAGCGGCAGGTATCGCAGACTCGAGCCCAGGTGGTACTACTTTTTAAGCATAAGATACTGCTCTGATCTAACATTCTGTATTTGGGTTTGTAATTGTGTGGTTCGTGTTGTAGTTTTTGAGTTCCGTTTTGTGGTCACAATAAAGAAGCAAAGTAACAAGTGGGAGGCGCAGGAGAATCTAGAAGATGACACGTGGAAAATAATTAGTGGGTGATAAAGTTTGTGAGGATTGGTAAGAGTCTATGTGGGCCCAAAGTAATGCCAATGAGATGTGCGAAAAGGAAACTGTGGACCCTTTGATTATTCAATTTTTAAATCGAGTAAAACTTATTTTGGGCGTCCTTTAATATATATAAATTACAATAAGTAAATTAAATTATTGGAACTTTGATTTGGCTACGTACTAACTGTACTATAACATGCAAATTTACTTTGTATAATTTTTTTACTTAAATATTCATAATTTATATAGTTTTATATTTAATTTTGAGACACTTTGTTATTTAATATTTATACACTAACTAGGAAAAAAATAAATTCTTAGTCGATACGAAAGGGGGAAAGCTTTTCAATTGTGGGGAGAGGAACTCAAGGTCGACCCGGTTAATGTTGACAAATTTGGAATCTCTTTCAATACGTGGGTCCATGGGCCACGTGAAGCGGATCATGGTCAGCCCCTCTCTTGTAACAATGCAACCCATATTGTCGTTTAGCTTAGCTGGTGGGCCTCACTTGCTTGCTTATCTTTGATACGTGGCAGTTAATTGTGGTTGCCAAATGTCATGTGGGGCCAAAATGAGTAAGTTTCATAAGGTACTTCAACGAATGGCTCTACTCCGACCACATCGTCTAATTTAGATGGTGCTTCCTCTTTCTTTCTTCATTTTCACTTATCCCCCTTTAGTTTTATATCTTGCATTTTAATTAAAATTTTAAAAGTGTTTTGGAGTTATGAGCACCTAGGAAGATAGATTTTGGAATGTGATGGAATAGAAAAAACGCTATCGATTTGGTTTTTTTTTTCTTTTTGTGAGGGAGAAGCTTGTGAAGAAGGAAGTTTATTCCCTCCCTGACTATCAATTATTGACACTTTAAAAAAAAACCAGTTCTGGATCAATTAATTTGTTTTTTCTCCAAGAGTAGTTTGGTTGTTGACCGATTTTCCCCCACAAAAATGTGAGCATGTGATTGGTCTACTTCGTTGCTTAATTGGTTTTCACAGGTTTCCTATGTTCTTTCTACTTCTTCACTGTATCAGTTTGTAACCAGTATCAATTATTCAGTTCAAATCCGACTTTCAGCATCTAGAATGTCATATGGTTAAATCTGATTTGGATTTGATGAAACCGTATTAGTTTCAATCAAACTGGTTTTGGATTCGATCCAGATCCAGACACAAAAAACCGGTTTTGTCGTAAACCTCTAAGTGAAGGTGTCGTTGAACCCGTATAATTTGTATTAATATAAAGACATAATTTTAATATATTCCTACAAAAGGAATTCATTGAAATTTTAAGTATCATGATACAAGTCTAATGTACGGTTAGATTGATAATGTTATAATGGAGGTATTATAGGATGACCCAATTTTCTATTTTTTTCATATTATATGAAAGAAAAATATGCATCTATATAAAAATCCCATGAATACATCTATATTACATATATATCATGGCTAACTGATATAATTAGTTTTGATATTCTAAAATTTATTGATTCATTATTACATTAGATTGAGATTGTCAACTAATATCTAAAATTAAAAGTTTTTTTAAATGTCGCATACATATACTAATCTATAAGAAGTTAAAAGTCATATATACTAAAGTCAAGGGTGTCAAGTTGCATTTATCGAAGTTCTTATCTACATAGTTCAAACCAAATTATATGCCTTTTATTTCGTGGTATTAATTTATTGGACCACAAGTATTCACACAAGGGTTTCGCCCTTTATCGACTTATTATAATCATTTTTCCTATGTACACTTTTCTTCTGTATTTGCTTTTGAATGTCAACTTTCACTTTTTCTTTATAATCTTGACGCTAATACTGTTTATAATATGGTATCTGTGATGTGATTACTAATATCATTGAACATTGAACGGATTCATACAAGTCAATAATTGAAAACATGTTTTCTATTCAACAATAAAAATAGTAGAAGTAATAAAGAACAATGGAGTCTAACTATTAATTCCATGGCATTACAAGCTTCGCTTCCTACACATAATCTTGATCCAGATGAATCTGTTATAAAGTACTTCTTGAAATTAAGCCTCTTTCAACTGCTAGATTCCAAAAAGTTCCCAAAATACCCTTATCAGCAGCAAAACTTTTATGGATTTTGTGAGTAATCATCATATCTCCAATCTTGCAATAAGCATTAATCAGTGTGTAGCAACTAGCAAGTGATGTTATCAGGTACAACCGTTTTTTCCACTCATTTCATTCAACAATTTGTTTGCATCCTTAATTCTTCCATCTACACAAAAATTGTGCAGAGTTGTGTTATATGTAACAGTCTCAATAGACAACAGTTTAGCTTCCATTTCATCACGCAAGGTCAAATCTTGGTCAACACTGTTGACTCTACAACACCCATAGATTACAGTCGTGTAGGTCACGTGATTTGGATTTGTGCCTTTCTTTTCTTTAAACATTCTTAATGCCTCCCTCATTCGACCTTGTTCATTTACAGTATCCAATTATCCATAGATGAAGAAACTATAGGTTATAATGTCCGGATGGATACCTGACCTATCCATTCTATCTTGAATACACAAAGCCTCCTAATGCATAACTCTTACAATATAACAATATGTGAAGGGATCAGGAGAAACAGAGTTAAACTCCATCTCATTCAACAATTCTTATGGTTTTTTCCATATCAGAAGACTTGCAACAAGCATGAAAAAAGACACTGTAGATATGCAAATTTGGAACGATCCCAATCTTGGTCATTTCTTGTAGAGCTTACAAAGTGTGTCTGTAGTGTCAGCCTATCCTTAACCAATGGGTTTAATAGAACATTGCAAGCAGGCAAATGTGGTTTTAAGCCATGAACCCTCATGAATTGTATGTTGGGTCATCTTTGAATTTGCGTAGAAGATTACTAACCAGCAAATCACATCTTGGTCATCAAAGGTAGTGGAGAGTGCATTCAAAACTGTGGGTGAAGATAAAAATCTCTCGGAGCAGCAGTTTTGAAGTGTTTATGTTTTCTCAGAACACGAGTCATGGTCCAAGAAGTTTGTAACGAGTGCTTTATAATCAGGGTTTAGTTCAAACCCATTTTGCAAGAGATTCTGAAGTATATGAGGAAATGATTGAACAGATTTTGGATTTTAAGAGAAGGTCCCAAGAACAAGCTCTTAGTGCAACTACACACACTGTTCTCACTAAATGTGGGTTTCAAATGGATTCAGCAGTGGATGAACAGGTTGCCAAACCAAGTAAAGCACTCTGTCATATGCACAATGCACAATCCGAAAAATCATATACCAATTGCAAAGTGAAAAAAAAAAAAAAAAACAATGAAACAACGCCAAATGCCAATACATCAGAAACAATGCCGAGTGACTTAAAGATGAAACAAGTCATATCATATCATCATACAGATGTGTCTTAGTCAAAACAAAAGGCAGCCAAAAACAAACGAAAGACAACATGGTACAGTCAGATAGTAAATACACACAAAATTAGAAGCAAAAACACACACACACTCTCTCTCAGCCAGACAGACGCAAACAGCTTCACAACCACACTAGACATTCCACTTCACAGACTCTAATTTTCTCATTCTCACTCATCCTCATTCTCATTCTCAGTTTCACTCCAACAGCTTCTATGCAGAGTTGATCGTGGAGACAACCCACAACCACTTCCACCCTTGACAAACCCAAAGTACACCATCTCGCCCCCTCCTTCACCTAAATCTTCAAACTTCATTTCTTCAACACTGTACCCCTTAACATTCACACACATACCATTATCATTCTCACTATCATCCAGATCAAGATCCAAATCTTTCAACTCATCTCCATGCAAAGCCACCGAAAACTCACTCGGCTCAAAGCAGCCCAAAACCCGTTCAATCAAACAACCCAGATCCACAGACTTGAAATCATAACCAACAGCTTCAAAACTAGCATAACTAAACCCATCTTCTGGGGTCACATGAATGGTCGAGATCGCATCACCTTCAATCGCATTCATCGAATACCCACACGGGTCAAAATCAAAATCACAAATCTCAGATTCCGGAAGAATCTTACGGATTCCAGAACCTTCAGTCATCTCCACCGCACAGCTCGATTCCGATTTGAAAAACACCGATGCTTTCTTCTTGCTTAAACCTGTCATGCACATCTCAAGAGTGTAAACCGTAACCGATTCCATTCCTTCAGCTGAAGCAGAGTAGACGTGCCATTTCTGATTCTTGTCATCACCTCCCATGACATAAGCATTGGAAACAAGGTTTCCAAAGTGGCTATCGAGTACCATTACTTCCTCAGTGAAGCTCCTGTGAGGGTACACCTGAGCTCCGGGAAAGATAAAGCTTCCACGGGTGTATCGAACGGATTTCACAGTGAGTGAAAGTTCACCGGATAATTTGAGTATAATCGGGATAGAAAGGAGTAGCTTTGTAGTGCCACATGTTTTGATGATGATCTTGTATGGGTAAACAAAAAGACTGGATTCCGATAGAACATAGGAATCGAGTGAATCGTTCGATAGTGAAGAAACAATCGTGCATTCCGCCGGTGCTACAAATTTGTCAATTTGGTCCTTGGTTAAAGAACGGAGACCTCGGTTTCCAGGGTCGGGACCAGGGGTAAAAAAGGAAATCTCGAGCCTCTTCTCAAAGCCTTCGAATCCGATAGCAGACATTGTGGACGTCATCTTTTTTGTTGTAAAGAGAGGAATTGGGGAAAAGGGAGGAAGGAAAGAAGAGTAGAGAGAATGGAAAAGAAAAGTTGTTATCTAGAGCCTAGGGGTTATGTAGGAGGGATGAAAAAAAACAAAAACTCAGGACGGCTTGCGGGTGCACTGCAAGACGGAAAATGGGAATGTGTTAAAGCGGTTTGATTGTAAATTGTAACGATGGAATGGAATGGAATGTGGATGATGGAAAGAGAAACTTACGTTGGAGAAAGCAGCAGATTTGAATTTCCTGAGGCCACCGCTTGGACGAACGTCTTCAATACCGTAACCTAGGGGAGCTTCGTAAAATAAAGATTTACTACCAGACTTTTTGCCAGCTTTTGACTCCATTAGATCATCCAATTGTCCTGCATGAGTACAGTGAAACATTAGTTAGAGCATTATAGCAATTTCACAACGTCTTGTACACTCAGCTGCAACAAATGTCTAACACATTTGAAAACCAGGGTTGAAAGGGGTTTTGAGTATTCGTAAAATGCCAAGATGTGAATTTCATGGGTTTTAGGATGGAATGTTGAAATTACTGAGTTGTAAATTCAGATGGAATTTTAATTCCATACACATTTGCAACAAAAGAAGAATCTGAATGGAATCGAGCTCCAACTCCGTCAAACCAAAAGCCCCATTAATTGCAAAAGATTACGGCCTCAAATTAAAAACCTTTTTCCCCTTTGATACGCTAATATGAAAACCAGTAAACCACACCAAGAAAACGAAAGTTTGAAACAAACGCAAATGATTACATATAATTGCAATCAACAATAACAACAAACCACGATGATCAACGTTACATCATTTATAACAGGCTATTGTCTAATGTCTACGGCAAACAACCAATTCAAATAATGCAAAACCTAAAAACAATCCACGCCAAGTAATAAGAAAGGTGAATGACTTACGGATTAAAAACGAATAAAAGAATGAGAGATCCGCAATACGTAAGCCTCAATGGAGCAAAAGCCTGAAACAAGTGATCCCAAAAACGTTATAAAGGCAAACAAAATAAACGATAGATAAACAGCAGAATCAACAGGCGAAGAACATACCGATTGATTTATATTGTAAATCGATAAGAAAATATGATTGGATCGAATCAGAACCCTAAATCTGGAACTAATCGATCGAGAAATTAGGCAGGTGAGGTGGTAGATTTATATACGGGAGGAGGTTTGAGAACTTGTGGGTGATAATAAAAAGAGGGAAAAGCGGAGAAAGTACCGGCCCAAAAAGTATCAGGTGTTGACACGTGTGCTTTTAGGATTGTTAAATGACCATTTTATCCTCGGGAATAGGAGGTGGAACTTCTCTTGTCATCTCCAATCCCTTAAAATATTCATTTGTGTTATTTTGGTTTAGTTTTTCCAAAGTGCTTAAAATACAATATTTAACATTATCTTATTTTATATATTGTGCTTAGAAATGTTGAAACTGTTGAAATCTTTTACATATAAAGCAATACAAAGTATCCGATGACTTTGGTGTCAATACATTCAAATGGTATAATTTATTTTAAAATAATCTTAAATGAACCTCCAATGATGAAATATATGTTTGGGTATCGTGAGTGTATAGATCAAGTAGTACAAATTTTGATAAAGTCATTGTACAACAAAACCGATTTTGGATCAGATTTTATCCAAATAAAAATAATTGGTTTTGTTGTATACATTTGTGTCAAGGTGTTGTTGAACATGTATAATTTGTTTTAATAATTGGTTTTGTTGTATACCTCTACACGAAGGTGATTGTAAAATTTTAGCATAAAGTCTAATTTATGGTAAAGTGACATAAGGTTACAATGGATGTTGTATAAGCTCACCAACTTTCTGTTTTCATATTATATGAAAGAAAACTATATATCCATTTACCTTTATATATCAGTCTAAATTATGGAATGAATTTTGATGTGGTAAAAGTAATAAATTAAATATTAGATAGATCGATTCACAACTAATGTTTGACACTGTAAGTTCCATTTGGAAAGTTAACAAGTCATGTATATTTTGGACCATGTTGCGTACATATATTAATCTATAAGAAATTAAAAGTCATATATCGAAATTGCATTTATCGAGGGTGTCAAATTGCATTTATCGAAATTCTTACCTTCAAACAAATTAAAATGCTTTTTATCTGGTGGTATTTGGACCACAAGTATTCACACAAGGGTCCCTTTAGATATATCAATAATTATAGAGAAATTTCCAAAATAACCAAAGAAAAATATTTCCAATAATGACTATCGAGTCGGCAGAGGGGATTAGGGATGCCCTCTGTGGACTAAGCTTTAATTCAAATTTTAGGGATATTTTTGTAAAATTTACATTAATCTGCACTACTTTACCCGAGTCCGCAGTGCAGAGTGCAGACTAGGCATATGCTCTACGGAACGGATCTTAATTTTTTGTCTCTGCGAACTGGTTCTTCATAGAGTGAGTTCGCATAGGACTTGTGTAAATGTCAACTTTCACCTAATAAAATTACGAAAAATGATAATCATTATTTACCTATTATTTATAGTCTTGAAGCTTATACTATTTATAATTATGCTATCTGTAATGTAATTACTCGTATCCTTGTAAGTTGAACGGATTCAAATAAGGCATAAACTGAAAACAATAAACAATATTCAACGATCAAAAGAGTAGAAGTAATATTTAATTAAAGAACAGGGGCCGCTAATAATTAACTCCATGATTACAAGGTTTGCTTCCTACGCATAATCTTGATCCTTATGGATCTGTTTCAAGGTACTTCTTGAAATTAAGCCTCTTTCAACAGCAAGATTCCAAAAACTTCCCAAAATACCCTTATCATCAGCATAACTAGCAGCAAAACTTTTGTGGATTTTGTGAGTGATCATCAACCTCTTCTTGTACATCTCATCAAAAATCTTCAAACCATTATCTATATCACCTGCTTTCAGGTATGCATAAGCCAAACTAGTAAACACAACACTATCTCCTAATATCCCTTTATCCTGCATAATATCACATAATCTTTGAGCATAATCAACCCTCTCTCTTTTACATAATCTCCTTATTAGTGCCCTATAAACCGAAATATCAACAATTATACCCTTCTGATGAAACTCATCAGGTAACTTCAAAACCATCTCTTCATTGCTTAAATTGCAGTAAAGATCCACAAGCCATGAATAGGTGCAATTATTTGGAGATAATCCATCATTAAGCATACAAAAAACAAACTCTTTAGCATTTTCAATTTCTTTAATCTTGCAAAATCCATGAACCAATGCCTTGTAAGTAAACGAATCAGGTTTCAATCCTGCATTCAACATTGTACCTCTAACTTTTAAAGCAGACTTCATATCTCCAATCTTGCAATAAGCATTAATCAGTGTGTTGCAAGTGATGTTATCAGGAACAACCTTTTTCTCACTCATTTCATTCAACAATTTGTTTGCATCCTTTATTCTTCCATCTTCACATAACTTACGCAGAATTGTGTTATATGTAACAGTCCCAGGAGACAACCCTTTAGCTTCCATTTCCTCACGCAAGGTCAAAGCTTGGTCAAAACTGTTGACTCTACAATACCCATCGATTAAAGTAGTGTAGGTTACATGATTTGGATTTGTGTCTTTCATTTCTTTGAACATTCTTAATGCCTCCCTCATTCGACCTTGTTTACAGTACCCATAGATCAAGGAATTATAGGTTATAATGTCGGGATGAATATTTGATCTGTCCATTCTATCTTGAATACACAAAGCCTCATATTGCATACCTTTCTTGCAATATAATGATATCAATGTGTTATAAGTAAAAAGATCAGGAGAAACAGATTTAATCTCCATCTCACTTAACAATTCTTCTGCTTTTTCAATATCAGAAGACTTGCAACAAGCATGAATCAAGACATTGTAGATATGCAAATTTGGAAGTATCCCAATCTTGATCATTTTCTTGTAAGACTTCCAAACTGTATCTGTCAGCCTCTCTTTAACCAATGAATTCAGCAAAACAGTGCAAGCAGGTAAATGTGGCTTTAAACCATGGACCCTCATGTGTTCAAACACTTGAATTGCATCTTGGGTCATCTTTGAATTTGCATAGAAGATGATTAACCAGCTCAAGACATGAGAATTCACATCTTGGTCATCGCAAGTAGTGGAGAGGGCATTTAAAACCGAGGTTGATGATAAAAAATCTCTCAGAGCAATTTTGTCGAGCAGTTGGTGTGCGCTTTTGAAGTGTCTGTGTTTTGTCAAAATGTGAATCATGGTCCATGAAGATTGTAACGAATGCTTGTAATCAGGATTCAGTTCAATCCATTTGAAGAAGTTCCAAGAGATGAAAGAAGAAGATCCGTGTTGGGAGAGATTCTGAAGTATCTGATTGACAGAGATTGAGGAAATGACTGAACCGATTCTGGGTTTTAATAGAAGGTCCCAAGAACAACCTTTTAGTACAACTGCGCAAACTGTTTTCACTAAATGGGTTTCATTTGTAGCGCATCTTAAGTTAGCCATGAACAACAAGAGAGATGAACCCTAATTCAAAGGGTTTCCATGGTGTTAGTTTCGTTTTTTTGGAATGATGATAAGTTAAGTTGGAGAAAGCAGCAGATTTGAACTTCCTGAGGCCACCACTTGGGCAAACGACCTAGGGGAGCTTCATAAAATAAAGATTTACTACCAGACGTTTTGCCAGCTTTTGACTCCATTAGATCATTCAACTGTCCTGCATGTACAGTGAAAGATTCGATAAGAATCAATTTCAACATATTATCGTTCCCATTTAGCCTGCTTAAAAAAAGCTTGATTTATTATGAATCAGTATAATGGGATTATACAATACTTTCAAATTTGGGAGTACCTCTGACCTCTTATGTGGAATTCCTTACCTCAAATACCATCACTGGTCAACGTTTATGAACAAATAAAGCTTGTAGAGAGGCATAAGGTGTTAACAGCTTAAATCTATGGCAATTGTGTCATATGTAACAGTCCCAAGAAACCTGCAGTTCTTCCCCAAGAATTACAATTTTCAACCCGACGGGTTTAAATGCTTTTTAGGGTCAGTTTCCACTACCATGGTTGATCAGCTGATTTTTTGGTTTTTGGAATATTAGGGTTTTTAATATTAAAAAAATATTCATTACCGTATCCAAATTAAATTCAGATAATTGGGATTTCGGATAGGGTTTGGTTAATTCGGGTATTATCCGAAATATATAATTTTTTTTTTATTTTCATCTGAAAATAAATTTAATGAAATAAATATGTCGTGTTTTATTAGTCTTTTTTATATAAACGAACGAAAAATAAACCAAGTTACTCAATCTTTGAACATTGAGATTTTTTAGTCAATAATACCTGAGATATCAAGTCATTTTTTAACAACTTAATTTAATTTAATAAGATGTTAAAAAAACAAATACTTAAAAGATCTTAATTTAAAAGTTTAAAATGTTTAAGATAATTGTAAGAGTAAATTACACGAATGGTCCCTATGGTTTAGGGTAATTTGCGTGTTTGGTCCCTAACTTATTTTTTTAACTCGGAAGGTCCCTACTGTTTGCTTTTGTTACGCGCTTGGTCCCTATCTTACCTAAAAAGACTATTATGCCCTTGATTTTTTTAATTTATTTAAATAAGCACATCCCTAATCTCACCCCCTCACCTTACCTCACCTACCCCATCATTTTTTCCTCTTTAAATAATAGTCTTTTTAGATAAGACAGGGACCAAACGCGTAACAAAAATAAACAGTAAGGATCAAACGCGTAACAAAAACAAACCATAGGGACCTTCCGAGTTAAAAAAAATAAGTTAGGGACCAAGCATGCAAATTACCCCAAACCATAGGGACCATTCGTGTAATTTACTCTAATTGTAACCATTAGTTTTGTCATGTTCTAAAATTTCGTCAAGATAATGAGTTTGTTAGTTGCAATAAAACTATAATCTAGAAAACACTTAAGTTTTAAAGAACATGATTATATATAAACAATTACTTTTAATATTGCTAGTGTCATATTGTCATAATAAGTAAGACTATGTTCCATGTATTTGTCCGGCTGATATCCAAAACATAGGATTATATGATCACTTATCTTAAATAGCGTATCATCATCATCTCAGTTCCGTGAGACCTTGAAAGAGCTACGATTGTTGATCGGTTCCTGAAGTCATTCTTGCAGTTATAGTTATTAAACTTATCCAAGTGGGAGACTGTTGGATTAGGTGTCTAAGTTCATAACTATTTCTGGAATGTACTTGATTCGGTTGGCATGGTCCATTTGGGTTGCATGACATTGCAACACTTAGATAAACTAAATGAGAGAAATGACACTTAAGGTTTATTAATATATTATAACTTCTAATATATTAATAATATTATTTAATTAGTATTGATCAAAGAATTAATTTGGAATTAATTAAGTGATCAAAAAGAGACTAATTAAATATATGGGGTTGATTGTGTAAATCATTTATTCTTGTATATTGGGCTAATGATCATGGTTTATATGAATTGGGCTAAACCCATAAGGTGCTTCATGGATAGTCCATGGAGGTTATAAACTCATGGATCATGGAATATGGAAAGCCATGACAATTAGGGTTTACATGGTGCAACCCTACTTGTGACACAACTATATAAAGACCCCATGACTAGCAAAATTGGCACTACTACAAGCAAGCACAAGAGGGCTAGCCGAATTTTTAGTGTTAGTGAACTTCTCTCAAGGTTATTCCAAGTGTTGTGGTGTTGTGTGAGACATTTGAAGCATCACACTTGAGGTGCCAGGCTCACAAGGTTCTCAAGGGATCCACGCAACAAGAAATGTATGTTTTTTTACTAGCTTTATGATTCAAGTTCCCCATGCTATGCTAGATAGGTTAAGAATCTTGGAAATCAAATTTGCATGTATCTTAGTAAAACATAGATCCAATGTTTCTAGGGTTGCATGTACACCTTAGGAGTGTTAGAATGCTTAAAACCTTTCGTTTTTTTACCTTTGAACATTGACCAGAAGTTTGGCCAGGGTTTACCATTGGATATTTTGGGCCTTTTAGGATATGGGCCTTTCGGGATAGGTCCATGTTGGGTTGGGCTCAATTTGGATAGTTAGGCCTTATTGGGCCTTGTGGTGTCATTTCAAGGGTTGGGCTTATGATGATTGTGGATTGGTCTTTGGATTTTTTGATAAGTAAGGAAAAATAGTAAAATTGACTATTACCCTGAAGGTTTGGTTATTGGACTAGAATTTTGGTTAGGTTGGGAACCAATTATTGATGAAATATTATTTGATGTTGTCAATGCAAGGATTTCGGTAACAGCAGCTCCAATATTCGGTTATCTTGGAGTGAGGTGAGTCTCCTCACCGTACTATGAGTCGAAGGCACCAATGTCGGCTCATTTGGTTTATGTAATATAGGAAGATCAGGGGGATGGCCCTTAACATTTGTATGGAAGACCAGGAGGTGACTCCTGGAAAATCTATATGCAAGACCAGATTTTGGACTCTGGCAGTTAAGTAGATAAATAGTTGTAGGTTTTATGTTAATTGTCTTTGTGATGCTTGCATGGAATACTAGGAGGTGGCTCATGGCACTTGTCTGTAAGACCTAGGGTGTTATTAAATGAAAAGTAGGCTACGATTATACGACATAAATAGAACGATAATATAACTTTATATTAAAAGAAAGTAGGTTGCTATTAAACTAAATTGGGTTGTTATAAATGAGAAGTAGGCCGTGATTTATGTCTTATTAGGAAAAAAGATCCGATTAGGTTAAGTTTGAAACTACAGGGACCATTTATGTAAAATTTGATATGTTAAAGATATATTTGGTAATTCATTCATCTTGAATCAGTACTTTAATTCTAATTCTTTGCTTTATTTTAGTTTATTAATAATAATAATGTTTTTTCTTTTAAAAAAAGATTTATTATTAAGGCTACAAATATATTCTCGATTTACAGTAAAACATAAAGCACAATGAATAAAAAAAGATCATATAGTGTTGTGCCATCTTCTTAACTTAAATCAAACTAATAAAAAGTTATTTTAACTTATTATTCAAAACTTGTAATTCAAAAGTTAATTATTTCAACAAAGATTACTCTTTTAGTTTTAAATATTTCCCTAGTTATACTTGTAACGTGTATTAAAACTTTGATAGTAAGATAATCAAAATAAATTAAATGGAATGATGTTGTAATGTTAAATTAAAGGAAAGTAGGTTGCTACTAAATGAAAAGAGGTTGCTATAATCCAATTTATTGTTAATAAAAGGGTAATTATATAAAATTATATAGTATGTCACTGTGACTTTGAAAATTAGTAAATTTATAGCAACCTACTTTCGATTTATAGAAAACGTACATCTAATATGACATAATTAGGAAGTAGGATGTTATATTATACATATAATTTTAATAAAATGGTAATTATGTAAATTTCAGTTTTGATTCTAGAAGCTTCAAAATAATGTCAACGAAATAAGAAAGTAGGCTGCTATTAAACGAAAGTAGATTGCTATAAACATAATTTATTTTTAATAAAAGGGTAATTAGCTAAATTGCGGTTTCCACTTGTGTAAAATTAGATAGTATGTCATTACGAAACCCCAAAAAGAAGTGCATTGCTCTCACGAAAAAAAAAACAAGTGAAAGAAAACCAAACAATAATATCAAAGTATGTTACCCTTTCATGCAAAACACCATACAGGTGACCCAAAAACAAAAAAAATCTATTAACATAAATGATCTTTGTTGAAAAAAATTAACAAAAATGGTCCTTGTATAGAAAAACAAATAAATGGTATGTGTTTAAAAAAAATTAACAAAAATAGTCCATTTTAAAGAAACATAAATAGTCCATGTTTAATCTTTCTATACTACAATGCCTTTATTATATCATTATACTTTTCATTTTTTTTCTTCTAATAGCAGTGTGACATCCCCAATTTCATGGCCAGAAAAGACCGATTTATTTATGCTTTGTTTTTTTTTTAAATCAGAGTAATCGTTTAAAGAAAATTGTTGCGGAATTTGTCCCCAAAATAAAAAAATATGATAAGAATTTATCAAAGCATTTCTTAAAGAAAAGTATTTTCATTATATAACAAAATCTCGGGATGTCATGTTCCGATACAGACACATAAACATAAACAGAACTTACATTTATTTACACTAATGATTTACATCTCCTTTATTCTCTCAGTGAATTATGTCTTCGTATTGATACCTGTGATACAAAGAAAACTGAGTGGGTCAGACTTGGGAGCCTGGTGAGCATATAGGGTTTTCAACCCACAATAATACATTTATTAAATTCAATTATCAACAATCACCCAAATACCCATCCCCATTATATTCTTTATTTATTAAGGTTTTACCCTAAGAATCGATTATACTTTCTTCATTCATTCCTAAGGGTTTACCTGAGGAATTGGCACACAGTCCATTTGCTACCACGGTTTATACAACAGGCACTACGTCGCATAGTCACCAGGGTTCATACAATTGGCACTACGTCTCATAGTCACCAGGGTTTACACAATAGACACTACGTCTCATAGTCACCTGGGTTTACACAAAAGGCACGAAGTCACATCGTCACCAAGGTTTATCAAATAGGCACGAAGTCGCATCGTCACCAAGGCTTACTCAATAGGCACGAAGTCGCATCGTCACCAACAATTCCATCTACCCATGTTCTACCCAACATTTTTGTAGATATAAATACAAACACAATTTAAATCATCTAACACCCGTATAAAAACATCAATTCCAAATCCATCTCAAATAGATAATTAATATATAACACATAGCACGTATTTTATAAAATACTTCACATTTATGTGTAAGATGAAAGTGACTATACACTCACTTGATCAGAAGATGATCGGGCAGCACTACGGCTTGCAGAAGTAGTGTTTCTCCATAGATCTGGAAGATCTTCACAAAAACCGGCTCCTCGCGAGCAGCGCTTCGGCTCAGGAATAACGCTCTTCGGGATCCTCGGGGCTTCGGATCTTGCTTCGGGGCTCGGAAATATTACCGGGGCTTCGGGGTATAAACGGCACACAAAACGAGGCAAAAACTAGAGAGAAGAAAGAGTTTGAACAAGAGAAAATGGCTGATTTCGAGTTCTATTTATAGGCTGAGGGTATGGGATTACGCGGGGCGTAATCTCAAATTACACGGGGCGTACTCGAGTTACGCAGGGCATACTTTGACGTCATTGCGTGCGTCGACTGGTGGCACTCGAGTATTGGTCAGACAAGTTGCATCCGACTGAGTACGCTGGGCGTAATTTGACTCGTCGAACTTCTAAATTGCGTAACTTTCGCATACGAGCTCCGTTTTCGACGTTCTTTATATCCACGCGTAGGTGAGACTACGCTATACAACTTCCGTTTAGACTCCGTTGGCTAATTTTGACTTTATTTTTATTATATTATTTTTAGTAGGCCGGGACTGGAAAACTCCGTTATAAATTCATAGCTTCTTCATCCGACGTCCGTTTTCGCCTATCTTTTTATCGTTTCGCTACAATTGACGAGATCTTCGATTCTCGTTTAGATTGTTTTGGCTAAAAACCGCTCGATCTCAAATCGAGTATTCGGGCTGCATACTGCTAAGCTGTAACTTAGAAAAATCATAACTTCCTCATACGAAGTCAGATTTGGACGTTCTTTTTATGCACGCTCACGGTTTAACGAACTCTAAAACTTTCGTTTAGATCACTAAGGCTAAATATCGCTCTAACATAAATTCACTTTTTACGTCGCGCTGTGTCGTGCTGGTTCTGTCGCGAAACTTCGACAAGTCATAACTTCTTCGTTATAACTCGGATTTCGGCGTTCTTTATATGCACGAAAACCTTGTAACATATACTATAACTTAGTTAAGATTATTCATTCTAAATAATCTTGCATCAAAAATTCATTTTTGACGCCTATCGTCTCTAAATTGACTAGCCCTGATCTACGGGCGTTACAATTATCTCCCCCTTAGGATGATTACGTCCCGGAATCATCAATGAAAATAGAACTTGTATAATGATTCCATACGCTATCTCTTCATCCTAGGCAATAACCGTAAATTCTATGTTTCCTCGAAAGAGTATTTAACTCTATGGATTTCTTGATCGCAGACGATGCTCAATCTTGCCTCTGCTTATCGTACTATGTTGTACTTTCAATCACAACCTTCGAGTTACCAAATAAGTAGTTATTATGGACTCCTTCTTCTTCTCAGGATAAATACTTTCCTTTATCTATTGTAACAGACCGATGGGTCGTGCTCTACTGACCTCTCATCGCACGATGCGACGCTTAGACTTGGTCTTTTTAAAGTTAAATTCCAGAATGGAATATACCTTCCTTCATATTCTAATGTGATATAATAACATTTTAGCATGTAGCATTTCTAGCTACAAACTTTATGAACAACGAGTACGATACCAATGATCGCATTAACTTCAATCTTCTGACTTACGTCCGATGTTACTTCGAATTAGGTTCTCCGAACCACGTAACATACTCACCGTAGTCGGATCAATTTAATATGACCACTAGGGTAGGAATAACAATCATCCTACTAGCCATTATCGAAACAAGGGTAATGACATACTTGAATAAAAACGAACTCAGTTACAAGCTTCTTGGTAACCTTGTGACTTTCCCTGATCCAAGTGCGAGTCCTGTGCTTCCGGTAGTATAGGCCTCTATTACCATTCACACCTACTCATACTCGTCCCAAGTATTGTATCGCAGTCCCCAAGTCCTAAAATCACAAAACAATTTAAGACATACGAATGTGTCCACATAATCATAAACAATCTCCCTAGACTCTACTAGGACTTCTTCATTGCGTATCTTCAATCATCAATCCTGCTTCAACTTGGTTGGTAGTGGAAAGTTCACCCAATGGGACAACTTCATGAATAACGCCAATATTCCATCATCCTGCCAATCAAAGGTGTACTTCGGACGTACCGTACTCTTTTAAACGCACTGCTTGACATATACTAACGACAAAACACCACTCTTACGATATCTTCCGACAGGTGTCATTCACTATCATGAGCCTTTTTCATTTCCTCCATTTACTCAATTCTCTATGAGTTTTCACCATGACGTTATTTTCACAGAAGCATGCATTCCTTGCATCAAGACGAAAATATAGCCAGAGAAGATTTAGACGCGTAATCCTCCTTATTACTCCGAAAAGTTATATGCCAGTTCAAATATCGTAATTAAACATTTAGAAACCTGAGCACATAAAATTTCCAGATCCGGTCGGCAACAGACCATAGATCCGAACAAATAATATCACAAATGGCAATCATATAACATTTAGCACATAAAAGAATTTTAGGCATCTTTCCTAAAATATACTAGTGCTCGTGTCTAAAATATGGTAGACACTCATCTCACGGTCATCACTTAGCATTCTAAGTTTAAGTCTAGAAATTTCCTACAAAATTCCTAGTTCGCTTAAACTAATGCTCTGATACCAACTGTGACATCCCAAATTTCATGGCCAGAAAAGACCGATTTGTTTATGCTTTGTTTTTTTTTTTAAATCAGAGTAATCGTTTAAAGAAAATTGTTGCGGAATTTGTCCCCAAAATAAAAAAATATGATAAGAATTTATCAAAGCATTTCTTAAAGAAAAGTATTTTCATTATATAACAAAATCTCGGGATGTCATGTTCCGATACCGACACATAAACATAAACAGAACTTACATTTATTTACACTAATGATTTACATCTCCTTTATTCTCTCAGTGAATTATGTCTTCGTATTGATACCTGTGATACAAAGAAAACTGAGTGGGTCAGGCTTGGGAGCCTGGTGAGCATATAGGGTTTTCAACCCACAATAATACATTTATTAAATTCAATTATCAACAATCACCCAAATACCCATCCCCATTATATTCTTTATTTATTAAGGTTTTACCCTAAGAATCGATTATACTTTCTTCATTCATTCCTAAGGGTTTACCTGAGGAACTGGCACACAGTCCATTTGCTACCACAGTTTATACAACAGGCACTACGTCGCATAGTCACCAGTGTTCATACAATTGGCATTACGTCTCATAGTCACCAGGGTTTACACAATAGGCACTACGTCTCATAGTCACCTGGGTTTACACAAAAGGCACGAAGTCACATCGTTACCAAGGTTTATCAAATAGGCACGAAGTCGCATCGTCACAAAGGCTTACTCAATAGGCACAAAGTCGCATCGTCACCAACAATTCCATCTACCCATGTTCTACCCAACATTTTTTTAGATATAAATACAAACACAATTTAAATCATTTAACACCCGTATAAAAACATCAATTCCAAATCCATCTCAAATAGATAATTAATATATAACACGTAGCACGTATTTTATAAAATACTTCATATTTATGTGTAAGATGAAAGTGACTATACACTCTGAAACGACCCAAAAATACGACCTAAAAATTTCATTTATTCACTATAACCAAAAACCATAATCTGAGTATCAAATCATAAAACCATACGATGTATCTCAAACATAGTAAAACACTGCGAGGAAAACTATATCATATCTATATCATATCAAAATCCAGAACAGAATCAACTCCCAGGATGAAAACTGAAGTTGTGGTTTGTGCGATGCCATCATCCCGAGCTCTTCCCTTTGCTTGCGGAAGTACCTGAAACCAAAACTGAAACTGTAAGCACGAAGCTTAGTGAGCTCCCCCAAACTACCACATACCATACAATACATATAAAGCACATACTGGGCCTTGCCCGCTGCATCAGACCGAAGTCTGGAACTAGCTGCATCGGACCGAAGTCCGGAACTGACCGGGACCTTGTCCCCTGCATTGGACCAGAGTCCGGAACTAACTGCATCGGACCGAAGTCCGGAACTGACTGCATCGGACCGAAGTCCGGAACTGACTGCATCGGACCGAAGTCTGGAACTAACTACATCGGACCGAAGTTCGGAACTGACTGATCATGACATAGCATAACACATAACAACTATTATAATCACACATACTGCATACTGCATCGGAACAGAGTCCGGAACACATAACACAAATATGCTTGAATCACAAAGACATCAAGCACTCTAGCTACTGCATCAGACCAAAGTTCGGGACTACTGCTAATTAAACGGGCCGGCATTGTGGCCGTAGACCCGTTCCTACTGAAAGGAAACTCACCTCGTGAACTGGCTGCTGTGTGAATGGCTCTGAAAACTAACTGCTGCTGCTCCGGTATCTCCCCGGCTACAAGTCCATAAACATACTCAATCAAATACTAAACACTGCACTGGGTAAAATGACTCTTTTACCCTTGGTCAAAGTCAACTCTCGGTCAAAGTCAACTCTCGGTCAAAGTCAACCCACATTTGACCTGACTCGCCGAGTTGGGCCGCCAACTCACCGAGTCTCTAATCTCACTTCTCAACCCTACTCGTGGCTACTCGTCGAGTATGACATCGACTCGACGAGTACCCTCTCGATCCAAGAACTCAGTCAATCTTCATCCGACTCGCCGAGTCATATGAACAACTCGACGAGTTGTTCTTGAACTTAAGAAGATTGCCTTGGACTCGCCGAGTTGTATGAACAACTCGCCGAGTCCCTCCATTACTGAGTCTGACCTCGAAATCGCTAAGTCCACTCCACTACTCACTGGTCCCACTTGGCATCGCTCAAAAAGAAAGAAATCGGGGACTCGCGACTTGACTCGCCGAGTCGTTCTTCCGACTCGCCGAGTCACAACCATGCAACTATTCTACACTCGATTCTGCTTGAATCCATTACATACAAATGATAGATCTGAGTCTAATAAGCTGATTTACCACGTAAAGTTTCCAACTTTACGTGTACAAACACATGAAAAAGGGGATAAAGGCTAAAAGGGCACTTAAAAGGGTAGATCTAGGGTTATTATGCAAAATAGCCCCAAAAAGGCAATAGATCCGGGCTCTACAACTCCTAAATGAACAGATCTAAGGATATCTCGACATAATAGGGCTTCCATATCAACATAAGGCTTGAGAAAAGCATCAACTAGATCTAGAAGAGTTCTAATGGGGTTTTAAAGCATAAAAGGGAAGGAAATCCGAAGAATACCTCAAAGAACTCTGGTTTGCCCTTGAATCTTTGCTCTACAACTCTTCTCCTTGCTCCTTTCTTCTTCTCCTTCTTCAAGCCTTCACAAAAGCACACAAGATCACTTAAATCACTCAAGAATGAATTAGGGTTTTCTTACAGCTCTCTGGGGGGTGAAGGAGGCGAGATTGGGGGCTATAAGGTGGCTTAAATAGTGGGCAACCCGGGGATTTAGGGTTTCTCACAGACAGACAGACTCGTCGAGTCCAGAATATGGACTCGCCGAGTCGCCAGCTAACACGTGCTCGAAATCCCGTCCCTACTCGGCGAGTCAGGCTATGAACTCGCCGAGTCCCTCTTGCAAACTTCAAAAATAAATATCATAGAGTCATCATACCGGATACGGGTCGTTACACACTCACTTGATCAGAATATGTCACAACTGGAAATTTTGTGTCCTGTAATCCATACACTCAAGTCAATGTGAATCAAAAACTTAAGGACATGATTGACACCTATGATTATGACTTCAAAAACTTCAATCAAATACATTATACAAGTACTACAAATAGTCATCAAACAATTAGAAACCCTAGAAGTTCTTATTTAGGTACACCTTGGACTAGAACTTCCTTATTGGATCCAAATGGACCAATAAGCTTCCAATTAGACTATCATGGGCTTAGAACCCTAATTGGGCTCTAATTGGACCCACACTAATTTATTTCAACATTTTGGGCCATGTTGGACCTAGAATGAAATAAATTAATGACTATGAACCATAATTAACCTAATTTGACCCTAACAAGTCATAAAAATCACCTTTATATTTATTTGGACCAAAAATCACTCAATTTAACCATGAAAATTGGGCTTAAGCATTTATGGCCCAAACATCCTCTTTTCCCCCACCATTCTCGGCCCAAGCCCAAATAAAAGGGAGGAGTTGACTTCTTGCATGACACATCATCTTTGTATGGAGGATATCTAAGCACTACCCTTCAAACATCCATGCATTCTCATTCTTCCATGCAAACATCACCTCAAGGTCTTTTCTTCTCTCCCTCCCTCTTCCTTCTTGATTCGGCCGAGAGTAACCCACACACACACACTTCACAAACTCTCTCCAAATTACTCAAGAAATCATCCTCCCACTCCATTCAAAAGTCTCGAAAATTTGGCTTGAAGCATAAGAATCATCCTAAAGAAATTCACCATCTAAGGTAAGTTAATGTTTAACTTATGATCTAACTCCCTCTACTTCATTAAAATCTCTTCTAAATGCATTCATTTTTGTGATCTTGCATCCTAGAGGTCGAAATCTTCACCAAAGGGTGCTAAGGCCAAAAATCACTTCATTTTCCTTCCATTTTCTTTGCAAAACCGAGCCCCCACACCCAAGGTGAGCTTCATACCCCCTATTTTCTGTTTTATGAGTTTTGTGGGGTGGGGAATACAAGTGAAAGTGTAGATCTATATGTGTTTTGTATGCCTTGTATGATTTCCATGCTTACATGTATGCTTTTGTGTGCTATAATGTTGGATCTAGCCATAAAACCCCTCAAAACCGAGATATATCTTATGTTAAATGGTTTTAGCATCAAATATATTTCTACATACAAAGTGTTTCAAGAAAAATGGCTAAGTGATTTAGTAACAATTTTCCTTGGGCTAAAAACACAAATTTTGGGCCTAAAATGTGAAAAATACAAAATTAAGGGTCCAAATTGACATATCACGAATTCTGATGGATGAGGTGTGCCAAAACAGTTTCAATAAAACAATTTCTGGAAATTTACTCATTTAGAGGTTTAAAAACATAAATTTCAAGCTTAATGGGCTAAAAATGACATTTTCGGCCCAATGAGGCCCATTATGCGAATTTTTCTGTTTTGGAGGGCCAAAACTGTGATTTTCTGTAAAACAGTGGACCATAAGTGATCCAAGTCCTTTTCAAAGGTTTAAAATGCTTTTTAAATTTAAAAAGGACCAAAGTTGCAAAAATTTTACAATTTGGGCCAAAATTGTCAAAATTGCGAAAAGAAGGGTTATAACCGAGAAAACTGAAATTCCAGGGACTTAGGCTGTTTTCTATGAAAAATATGCTGAAAAATATTTATTTCAATAAATTTTTGGTGTTAAAATGTCAAGAAAATTGATTTAAGGACCAAACCGGAAAGTAAAAGTAAATTTTACAAACAAGGAGGGGCTGAAAACAGAAAATTTTCAAGACTAAATCAATGCATGCAATTTGACCAAATAACGGTACCGCGACTATCGACGAAATACAATACACTACAATACCAAAATCGTTGTAAAACGAATTGGTTCGGTCTCGAACCAATGAAAATCCAAAACTACTAACATGGCGACACTACGATACATACAAATAACGTTTGGGAATTCAACTTACATACGAGTGTGCACAGACGTCTACGCACCATCTTTGGGCCCCAAAAGTGTAAAATCTTGTTTGTTGGGCCTAGCTAGCCCAATGACCTGATCTTAAGGCCCGAAGACATTTTTTTTCTACGAAGTGTTGGGTTTCACCGACTTGGCACAACGTAGAGGGACTTTCAATGGCTTGTATACCACTGGTCCCCAAGGGTCCTTTGGTATTGCTAGTAAAGTCTACATATTTTTGCGAGGCGAGTCGGGGACCCCTCGTACACATTTTATCCCCAACCGGCTAATAGAGTCATCGAGGCCTTCGTGTCCTCTTTCTCTTCAGATGTGGGACGACACGTAGTCAGGGCGGCTGGATAACGTGATTAGTACGGACGACGCCTTCGGGATCGTTAGTATTGCTATAAACTGGGCGTTTGTGTAATGCGGGTTTGTAGTAATTAATCATGCTAAAAAATAATCCAACATCGCCTGGGAATGAGACTACTATTTTTGTAATGGTTTCAACGCAACTTAATGGAACTCAAAGGATTAGGAAAACATCGGGTTTTCCTAGGTTTCTCAATACATATCGGATTCGAAATGCATACAATTTTAACGAACAATTTTTACAAGTATAGAAACAAACAAGCATACCTATGGATCTTCACATCTTTTTGACTATACTATTTTCAGAAAATATCGGATTTTCTGGTGATTTTTCAAACAATACGAAACGTTGGATTTCAAAACACTACTTATGAACTCACCAACATTTCATATGTTGATGTTTTTCAAAATACTTGTATTCTCAGGGAACCAGTGAATCAAAGGAAATCATATTCAGTGATGGCTTGCAGTTTGTTTATGTACGAGTCGAACAATTTATTTTTGGGAATGTAATGTTTAAACAATGTATTTCATGTAAACGCTACTGGTTGTACTATATTAATGCATGGTGACGAATGTTGTTATGTTTCATATATATTCAATGTTATGGTATTCAATTGAGTCACAACAGCCCCCGGACGTTTCCGCCGCCTGGTTCGGGGGTGTGACAGAAGATGATCGGGCAGCACTACGGCTTGCAGAAGTAGTGTTTCTCCGTAGATCTGGAAGATCTTCACAAAAACCGGCTTCGGCTCGGGAATAACGCTCTTCGGGATCCTCGGGGCTTCGGATCTTGCTTTGGGGCTCGGAAATATTACCGGGGCTTCGGGGTATAAACGGCACGCAAAACGAGGCAAAAACTAGAGAGAAGAAAGAGTTTGAACAAGAGAAAATGGCTGATTTCGAGTTCTATTTATAGGCTGAGGGTCTGGGATTACGCGGGGCGTAATCTCAAATTACGCGGGGCGTACTCGAGTTACGCAGGGCGTACTTTGACGTCATTGCGTGCGTCGACTGGTGGCACTCGAGTATTGGTCAGACAAGATGCATCCGACTGAGTACGCTGGGCGTAATTTGACTCGTCGAACTTCTAAATTGCGTAACTTTCGCATACGAGCTCTGTTTTCGACGTTCTTTATATCCACGCGTAGGTGAGACTACGCTCTACAACTTCCGTTTAGACTTCGTTGGCTAATTTTGACTTTATTTTTATTATATTATTTTTAGTAGGCCGGGACTGGAAAACTCCGTTATAAATTCATAGCTTCTTCATCCGACGTCCGTTTTCGCCTATCTTTTTATCGTTTCGCTACAATTGACGAGATCTTCGATTCTCGTTTAGATTGTTTTGGCTAAAAACCGCTCGATCTCAAATCGAGTATTCGGGCTGCATACTGCTAAGCTGTAACTTAGAAAAATCATAACTTCCTCATACGAAGTCAGATTTGGACGTTCTTTTTATGCACGCTCACGGTTTAACGAAATCTACAACTTTCGTTTAGATCACTAAGGCTAAATATCGTTGTAACATAAATTCACTTTTTACGTCGCGCTGTGTCGTGCTGGTTCTGTCGCGAAACTTCGACAGATCATAACTTCTTCGTTATAACTCGAATTTCGGCGTTCTTTATATGCACGGAAACCTTGTAACATATACTATAACTTAGTTCAGATTATTCATTCTAAATAATCTTTCATCAAAAATTCATTTTTGACGCCTATCGTTTCTAAATTGACTAGCCCTGATATACGGGCGTTACAGTTATCTCCCCCTTAGGATGATTACGTCCCGGAATCATCAATGAAAATAGAACTTGTATAATGATTCCATACGCTATCTCTTCATCCTAGGTAATAACCGTAAATTCTGTGTTTCCTCGAAAGAGTATTTAACTCTATGGATTTCTTGATCGCAGACGATGCTCAATCTTGCCTCTGCTTATCGTACTATGTTGTACTTTCAATCGCAACCTTCGAGTTACCAAATAAGTCGTTATTATGGACTCCTTCTTCTTCTCAGGATAAATACTTTCCTTTATCTATTGTAACAGACCGATGGGTCGTGCTCTACTGACATTTCATCGCACGATGCGACGCTTAGACTTGGTCTTTTTAAAGTTAAATTCCAGAATGGAATATACCTTCCTTCATATTCTAATGTGATATAATAACATTTTAGCATGTAGCATTTCTAGCTACAAACTTTATGAACAACGAGTACGATACCAATGATCGCATTAACTTCAATCTTCTGACTTACGTCCGTTGTTACTTCGAATTAGGTTCTCCGAACCACATAACATACTCACCGTAGTCGGACTCAATTTAATATGACCACTAGGGTCGGAATAACAATCATCCTACTAGCCATTACCGAAACAAGGGTAATGACATACATGAGTTTGCCAAACTCAAAAGTGAGTCGGATGAAGGTTTTGATGCTTGTAATTCTACATGGTTTCTCCGATAATTCTACATGCTATGGTTGTGAGAGGTAGAGAGGAGGGTATGATGCTTAAGGTTTAGGTCGTGAGAGAGAGAGAAAATAAGGTGGGAAAAAGTTGGGGAATTTAGGGTTAGTGGTGGAGATCTGGATACCAACTTGGATTGTGATATCACTTTCCGAACTGATATTTCTACCCTATGTCTGGGTTACAAGAAATTCAGCCTAAGATAATCCAAATGGACACTTACGTTTCTAGGCACATAAGACGTAAGCCAATATGCTAGAAGATTCTGTAAAAGTCTGATGAAAACGAAAGCTTAAGATCGTAACCCGCTTCTATAGAGGAAGAGTTGTTTATATATTAAACACAATTAGGGTTTCATTAGGGTTGGGCCGTCATTAGTTGCTTTGGAAGCAAGTAATGTTAATCCGGATTTAATGATGATTTAGGGTTACCAAAAGCTAACGAGTTTCGTTAGTTTTACCATAATCACCCTCAAGAAATTGAATTTTCCACTATGTTCTCATATGTAAAATTCGGTGAGGTTTAATGAGGATTTAGGGTTACCAAAAACTAACGAGTTTTGTTAGCTGCCCCTAGACCTCGCCAAAGGGGCGCTGCCCCTTTTGGAAACCCCGCACCCGGGGGCGCTGCCCCAGACCCCCGACTAGTCGTCAAACCGGCTTCTGATTCGATCTTATACATGTGTGCACTACGTACAACCCCGTACATATATTAGAGTACAAATCATGAAGCTCATTAGCTTACATGTTGGTTCCAATTACTTAAAATGACATGTTGACACTAAAATCAACAACAGAAAAGATGGATAGGGTTTGCACCCTGAGGTGAGAGATGAGGGCTAGGATTTTGCTCTAGTACCATGTAGAAGTTTTATTTTTTTCCACGAATAATCCTTCAAAAACTTGTTCTAAGTACAAAATAATACAAGACCCAATCTTGAGCACGTGTTATGAAATATTTTTCTAAAAAAATTATGAGTCTTCTCATCATATACTATAATATAATGGCCATTCCCT
This sequence comes from Lactuca sativa, assembly GCF_002870075.4. Classification (NCBI taxonomy): domain Eukaryota; kingdom Viridiplantae; phylum Streptophyta; class Magnoliopsida; order Asterales; family Asteraceae; genus Lactuca; species Lactuca sativa. The sequence continues at coordinate 181,064,828 of NC_056624.2, read as the reverse complement.
TCATATCTTTTCTGTTTGAAAATTATATTTATTCTTGTTATTTAATTTCCCATGTCAGCAAGTGTGACATATTTGTTAAATTTGCTATTTTTCTGTTTTATTTTTGGTATCACCAAGAAATAAAATATATACAGTCTTGACGTTTTATCTTCTTTTCACCATTTAGTATGAAAAATGTCATCTAAGCTGCAAGATTCACTTGCAAACATGAAAAATACCACTCAAAATCCAATGATTTCTCAAACTACACTATCAACATTTCAAGATTCTAATGCCTTAGTTACAACTTACAAAGAAAAAACTGGTGTAGATAATGATTCTCAGAAAGATCATATTCGCATATTTACAAAATAATATGTATGCACTGTTTTTGTTGCTCAAGCCAGCTGCAGCTGTTTTTGTTTCGACTTAGATTCTGCTACCTTCCCATGTATCTTCTCATACTCCTGTTTAAGTTCCTCCAAACGCTTGGATACCTTAAAACATCAAAAATATGAAACACATTATATATATATATATATATATATATATATATATATATATATATATATATATATATATATATATATATATATATATATATATATATATATATATATATATATATATAAACGCTCCATGAACAAAAAACACAACATGTAATGTAATGTAAACAAAAAAAAAAGTCAATATTTTAAGTACCTTAAATGAGTAGGCCATTGGAAGCAATGTATCAGGATTCATTGCATCATCAGGGAAGTTACGAAGAGCATGTATAAGCTTCTCAAAAGGTAATTTCACCTACACCCAAATAATAACACCATCTTTATTTTTTAGTCAAAATAAATATATATATATATATATATATATATATATATATATATTATTTTCCACCGAATTTCAAAGCCACGCACCAAGTCATCATGGCAATATTTGAGCAGAGCTAGGCCAACTTTGAAAACAATCTTAACACCCTGAACATGCAAAAGCCAGTTACTTTTTTCCAAAGAAAATTGAATAATCTTTATTTACATGTATATGTATGTTGTATGCCACTAACCTCATAAAGAAAAACATCCCAAATTCGAAGAGCCAGATGAAAAGGGAAAGAATAGGAGAAAACAGTAATAAACCACTGGCTTCCATACATGCTTGGATTTATCATTTCTTCTGTAAAGTGCTCTCCTAACTTGGGCATGTACTCCCTCATCAAACGATCAAACTGAAACAAATATTGTTGAACCAGTGGCAACCCCTCCTGCACCAGAAAACTTAATTAGTAATTATTATTTAAAAGTTAAAACCCAAAAATAAATTTGTTGGTAAGGTAAAAAGTTACCAAATATAATCCTTCCATTGGAGCATGAACTGCTCCTTTCAGTAATGCCACCACCAGCCAAAATGCATCTTCTTCACTCATGTAAAGCAGCAGAAGACCAGCTAAATACCCCATTCCCTGTAGCGAGTGTGAGTTGAGTCTTGTTAAAAAATGGTCAAAAATGTAATGTGAATTACTGAATTATATTGTATTTATTTACCTGTACATATCCAACCTCCCTGTCATATACAGAGTAGGCCTTTAATACATTGTAAAGTGATCTTTGACCAGGTCCATGTCGTTGCTGGTAGAACACATGTGATGGAAATGTGCGTGAAATATCCCGTATTATATCTAGCTCAGAAGCTGATGTCTCGTATATCACCAGTTGCTGCAACAAAAGAAAATAATTTTCACTTCTAGTCTTTCATTTATTTGTAAATTGTAACAAGAAAAATGAAGAATTGGGAATACCTCATAAACACCAGGGTTCATGAGCAAGAGATCCCGGCTTCCAGAAATCAATTGCCAAACAAGACCTCTCAAACAATCAGGAATTCCTTTCCGTATACGCCTTTTAACAACATGTCCTCTCCTTCTGACATAATGCTTCCAATCACTACCTCCAACACCAATCATTTTCCTCCATTTTCTAAGTCTTTTCTGTTCCCTGTTAATTGCTTCATTCATTTAATTACACCATAACAGAGGGATCACTCCTTCCATTGCAAAGAATGAGAGGGATTGTAGAAATTGAGTAGAAATTGATAAATATCAGTAAATCATCATCAAACAATCAAAAAGGCCCAATGGAGTTGACATAACAGTAAATCAGTATCGGTAGATTAATTTGATCTACTAGAAATCAGTGGTTATAACATAAACCTGCATTACCTCTGATACTCCAAAGCCGACTTGTTTCTAGATGGCCCATCAGGCGAGTTATGTTCCTGTTTTACAAACCCGAATCTATCTACTCTTCCTGAAGCTGGCACTTGCACACTCTCATCCACTCTTTTCTTCTCCATATTTTAACTCGAAGGCCACCACCACAGCAACATTTCCCTAATGCGCTGGATGCCCTAATCACACAAAAACCTTCATAAACACAAAATATTGCATTCGAGAGCTTAAATGAATGCTTAAGAATCCTACGACATAACTATCTTTCTCATGGCAACCAATCAAAATTGTCAAACCATTGGTGACAGCAAATGTCAGCTATTTCTGAAATTATAATAAAAATAAAAAGAGACACCCAATTTATATACCTTATGTACAAACCAAAACGAGAACTCGTAAGTTGCTCGCGATAATGTTGAAGGATATAGAAGCATTTGATTTACTTTCCGATACACATGGATGTAAAGTTGGATCAATTATGCTCAAAATTTTAGGGACAATAATTGGAATGAAACTTCATACCTGTGTGATCTACGGAGTTGTTCCCCGATCGAGCTTTCTATAAAAATCTAATACGTTCCGATCGAAATTTATTGATAAGTATTCTGAATTTTTCATGGAACAAAAGTTGATATGCGATTGGGTTGTGTTTTCTTCTTCCAGAATCCAGACAGTATGCGTGGAAAAATAAATCGCCTGCACTGCAGTAAGTTGTGCTTCTTCTGATCTCATCCGTCGATTTTCATCGAAGGGCACTCCTCAATATAAAGAGGCTTAAGGAAAGGAGTCACCCAAACCAAGTTCACATTTCAATTTTTCTTTTTGTCATCTCAATTTTCCCCTTTATATTCCCTTCGGTCACACTTCATTTCCTTTTATTTTTTAGTTAAAATAACAATATTATATTTAAAATACCATAATCTATTCTAGATTTTTTTTGTCATGTCATATTTTTATTCATTTTGTCATATGTAATTTTATGATTATTTTAAATTAATTTTTATTCCACATGTTATTTTATGGTTTTCCTATTTTATTAAATTTCATATATTATTTAAATCTAATAATAAATGCATATCAATTTCATTAATAGACTTTCCTTCTAATTTCAAAATTACTAAATTAAAGTTTCATTAATTTCCTTTTATTTATTTAACTAAATCATTTGTTTAAATTTAAAAGAGAAAAAAAAACACTTTAATTTTTATAATTCAATATTTTTCTAACTTTTCTTATAAATTCAAACTTCTCAAATATTTTGAATTTTATATATAAGTTGTATTTTACATAAACTCATTTAATACATGGGTCTCACACCTAGTGTAATAATAAAATAAAGTTAACAAAAAGGTAATTAATAAACATAAAAATTAATAAAAAAATATAAATATTTTATTAATTGAATACGGACTGAAAAAAAATAGACATTAATTTTATTTATTTGATTAACAAAAAAAATTATACTGTTATAAAACTTTAATTTAATCAGATAGCAAAGACATTTAATTTTTTTTCATATGGTCCATATTGTGAAAAGATGACAAATCATAATAATATGATTTTTTTTAGAAAATATCTAATATTTATTTGTGTATTTAGATAATTATTTCTACAACTTTCAATAATATTATTTTTTTTTCTATGAAAAAGAAAAAGAAAAAAACCATAATTAGTTAGAGAGGAGGGTATCCATGTTTACAACTCATATTACGTTATTTTTTCCATCTTTTTCGTCACACAACATATAAAAATTTCATATTTTTCATCTCTTTTGACTCTCTTAAATTTTTTTATATATTTATACAAACTAATTAAAAACATATGAAACTAATTCGTAAACCATAAAATTAATACAAAATAAAATAAATTGATTAGGTTTGATACTAATATTAAATTCATACAATTTATATAAAAAATGTTTGTATGTGTGTTAAAAATAAAAAGAAAAGGAGAAAGAATAAAAACATAGGAGAGAGAGAGAGAGATGCTCACTGGTTAACTAACCTGCTTGGCTTCACTCAAGTGGCACTCGTTGGCTTCACTTCGACGATATCCTATGGTCGTTGGATTCGTTTTCATGGCGGTACCATCGCCCATCTACCACGCCAACATAACGATATCATCCATTTGAATGTCGTCAACAATTTTCAATGTTGGCACCTCCTTTTTGCATTAAGAGTATATGTCAACTACGCAAGCTATATATTTTGAAATGTTTTGGATTCATTATATAATATCGTAGCTATTGGTTAGTAACATTGAATATGAGAAAATGAGGGAAAAGATAGAGAGTGTGGTGAATATGTTGAACCTATATGTTCAATAATCATTATTGAATTATATTTAATAACATATGATCATAAGGGTCACACATTTATCAAGTTACTACTAACTGATCATTTATTAATAATTCGGTTATTAATAAATATAATCAACACTTGTATTTAATTGAAAAATTATTATTTTATGAAAATAACATTTTGCTAATTGGGAAATTATTACTTATGTAAATAATATTTATTGAATAAATAACAACTTATAAACTATGTCATAAAGTATGATTTTATAAGTTATGTATATATTTTGTTAAACTAGTTATAATTTATTTATATAAAAATAGTTTTATATAAAAGAAATATATACATATAAATACTACTATTTAGATATTACACATCTTAGAGACGATTTATGCAAAAGATGGTATTTTATATAAAATAACTATATATAAATAAAATTTTGTTAAAATATGTAAATAAATGTTAATATTTTATGTCGCTGTAAAACCTTTCTCTTGTTGAGTTTCAAGAGATAGTAACATTTGATGGTTATAATTTTTATAACTGGTGTAATACCTTGAGGTTCTTCTTTAAGGATAAATATAAATTATATATATACTAAATATAACACCCAAAAAATTCAAGCCAAATCTAAACTTTTCAAAAACACTTTAAATGAATAATCATTACAACTTTGTTTCCAAAATAGTTTATATCAGAGTTTTCCCAACAATCATAGCAAAAGATGAAGAGTTGTACGATCACGCCTTATCCTTGTCGCGATCCCCCGATGTACCTGAAATCATTAACCGAAACTGTAAGCCCGAAAGCTTAGTGAGTTTCCCCCAAAATACCCATACTCACAGCTATACACATAGAATCACAAATAGCATACTATGGGTCCAGTCAACCCTCGGGTTGGAATACCCCAGGCCCACAACCAACAGGTTGTAATGCCAACATACTATGGGTCCAATCATCCTCGGGATGGAATACCCTAGGCCCATAACCAACAGGTTGGAATGCCAACATACTATGGGTCCAATCATCCTCGGGATGGAATACCCCAGGCCTACAACCAACTGGTTGGAATGCCCACATACTATGAGTCCAATCATCCTCGGGATGGAATACTCACGATCCACAACCAACAGGTTGGAATGCCCAGGTCTATTGGCCTCCTCACCAATCAGATAAGCCTCGGCCACCAAACAAATAGATGCACATATATATAACAGATAATCACATAACAGTCTATAGATAACAACTGATCTACCGGATCATACCACATAACACATAATACCATCATATCTATTAGTATACCGATCTAACATATCACACATACCACGTACTATTATCCTACCCTTTAGGATAATGATTTAACAGATCATACGAGCATAACATAACCATGAAATAATCCAAAGGGTCGGCCTTGGTGCCTTAGACCCTTGAGTATAGTGAGGATAACTCACCTTGCGACTACCGACTGGAAATAGAAAGCTCAACTCTCGAATCACGACCGCAAACTCCACCACCTATTATCATAATAGAATCATACTCGTAAGTTCTCAACCTTTCAAGGTGCCCCATAAGTCAACTAGTCAACCCCTGGTCAAAGTCAAAGTCAACAGTCAAGGTCAACAGTCCATGTTGATCCTAACTCGTCGAGTACCCTTAGCTACTCCCCGAGTTCCTCAAGATACTCATCCAATCACCGAGTCACCAGAGTGACTCGTCTAGTTCCCAAGGTTCGCGATCAAATCCCTAAGGCCACTCGTCGAGTTTTCCTACTTGCAACTCGACAGGTTCACAGGCATTCATCAATTTGAGGAAGCCTTAACCGACTCGCTGAGTTATTCATCCAACTCATCGAGTCTACGACAATCTTCTTCGGACTTGCTGAGTTGTTCATCCAACTCGTCGGGTTCATGCCTATCTTCATATGACCCACCGAGTCGACTATGCGACGCGCCGAGTCCCTTCAGCCCTTTAACCATGTAGACACTCTTTAAGCCATGCCAAGGCCCCAAATTGCAGATCCAACTTCCTTAGGCATGCTTTTCACGTAAAGTTGCAAACTTTACGTGCATGCAAGGCTTTAAGACTCTAAAATTACCAAACTAATCTTGCAATGAAGTCACATCCTTGAGAGAAAGCTCATACCGGACAAGGTTGATGGCTTTATGAATCTAGAAGCCAAGGGGAGTCCAGATCTGAAATTACAACTTCAGATCTTGGCTTAAACACAAGAACCCTTTCCTAAACTCATGCACAAAAAGGGTTTATGAGAAAATGAGCCAGGGGAAAAACGATCTAATACCTTCAAGAGAGTCCTTTCTGATGCAGAACTTGAAACCCATAAACTCTTGCTTCAACTAGCTTGCTTCCCAAGTGATTCCTTCATCAAAAACCTTCCTCCAAGCTTAAACCTCCATGAAATACATACACACTCGAGTTAGGGTTTTTCTAGACTCTTAATGGACTGTAAAGAGGCCAAAGGAGGCTTGTGCTTCTTTAAATAGGGTGCAAAGCCCCGAGATTTAGGGTTTCATCTGCCAGCTCCTACTCGTCGAGTTCCTTCTTGTACTTGACGAGTAGGTCATTAAAATACATGGACCAATCCGCTACTACTCGACGAGTAGGGCGACCAACTCGTCGAGTAGACCCAAAGACCAAAAATGTCCAACATAATCAATACCTGAGAATCAGGGCGTTACAGTAAAAGATCGCATACCTGAACAACCCTTACTAACCAGTCAGTTTGTCATGATGCTTTGATTGAAGCATTATTGTGATGGTGTTGATGTGTTTCACATCATACTAGAGTAATTGACATTGGCTTGTAGAAAGTCTTGGATGATTACAAAACATATCAGATGTCTTATTAAATAAAGAAAATATTCATTATGAACAGTAAAACGTGCTTCAAACCTCTTCAAACATTAAATAAAAGGAAGATTTAAGAGATTGTGTACTCTAATAGACCTATCGTTTAGTTAAGGGAAACACAACATAAACCCAAAAATCAAGAAATGACATAAATGATTAGTGTTGTTTCTATTGTGAAAGAATCCGGACACTGAAAGATGAATTGCTCCTCTAATCTCATCGAGCCGAGGAACTCTGACATGACTAGGACTTCATATATCTATATGATAGAACTATTTACTTTTCCATCATTCACTTGAGTATTTTATACTACATATGACACAAATAATTGATATCATGTGTTGATGTTTTTGAAGAAATAATAAACTGATTACAGACGAATGGCATTTCGGGTTGAATATATAACAAGTGTTGTTATGGTATTTAAACAATAAATGTTTTGTTTCCATTATATAGGAACATGTAACAGTTGTAATTTATGAATAAATCTAGATTTACTTATCGTTTAGTGGATGTTCACATTCATGTTCTGAAACAATGTATTTTGTGTTTAGAATATTTTCTCATAATGGCGTTTATGAAGTAAATTTATAATTTTTCATTAAATTAATAGTTCTAAAGACAACACCTATAAACTCAAATGATATTTGATTCTAACTTATCTATGTCATTATCATCATGACTATATAAATATGAAACACCTATACCAACTTCAAAAATGATGGAATTTTTTAAGGCAAATGAGTTTGATTAATTTGATATATGTGGATCTTATTTATATGGGAAGATGATTCACATTAGACATTATCTATTAGTAGTTAAAGAACAAAAGGCTTGAAATGAATTATACATTAGTGATGTATCTAATATTTTCAATCAATGAATAGATTTAGTGATAGATACTTAATCAATTTCACTAACAACTTTTATTCGTTATTGTTGAAACTTTTGATTTTTTAAAAATTGTTTCATAGTGTATATAGAAATACAACTTAATGAGACCATCATTAACCTTTCATTGTGATAAATAAAATGAGTTTCATACACCAAGTCTTCTTAGAACATCTTAAGAGTTGTGGAATCGATTACCAATTCATCCCGTCAAAAACACTCACTTGTTACTTGTACAGTTCTTGTGGCACACGATCAACTCGTCGCTTGGATTTGTCTTATGATGTTCTAGGTAGCCTTTGTATTCTTTAGTGGGATAGGGTCAAATGGTCGCTGGATGAATGTCGATGGTACAAGTTTTTGAAGATGATAAATCGGATCTTGGAATCTTCTATATGATGTTTTTTAAAGATATATTTCCTTTATAATATTTTTAGAGCTATGATCAATGCAACAAATATATATTGAATATATATTCCCAACCAAAAAAGTAGATTAATAAATTAAGGATGAAATGTTCTATCCTTATCTAAAAGGTATATATTTATGGAGCTTATGTTAGACAATAAGCTTAAGTCACTATGGTATCTACAAGTTGCATTTATATAGACTATCCTAAATGATTATTTAGGATGAAGTTTCTACTAATCCTATTAACTGTAATTCCATAATACATGTACTTAGAAAGTCCTTTTTCTAAGTGGGAGTAATATGGAACGTTAAAAGCTAAAGAACCATAAACTAAATGCATCATAGTTTAGAACTAACAAATGTTTTCAACAGTTGTTGAACTTGTTCAATAGTTGATCAAAAACAAGATAGAACACATAGAGATACATTCACGTATGATTATCAAGTATGTGATTGATTAATCTTCCTCGATATATTAAGAATATAAAGAGTAAGTGAGTTTTCAAAGGAGAAAACATACATGAATGAAAATCCTTCCAGATTTAAGCTAACATCTCAAAGTAAGAGTCTTTTTTCTTATAATATAATTACATAGTGTGATTTATTATAAATCAAGATGACTCTTGTATTTTCTATAAAGCTAGTGGGAGCATAGTAACATTCCTAGTCTATATGTAGTCAACATACTAATTCTTGGAGTATATATATATATATATATATATATATATATATATATATATATATATATATATATATACCATGACAACTTAAAAGATTAAGTAAAATTGTATTAACCGTCAAGGAGCTTAAAGAGCTTAAGATAAAAGACTTTGAGAGAATTTATCATGTGAATGCCACATGACATGATTTTGAGCATTCCTCAAATTCCTATTACAATATTTTGAACTAGATAATATGATTGTATTTCATATGTTGCTGCAATTGGATTAATCATATATGTCATGATTATGCATGATGGTCAGATATGTCGTATGCTTAAAGCATGTTGAATAAATACCAATATAATCCGAGAATAAGTCATGCTATGACTAATAGGAACATTCTAAAGTACTTGCAAGAACTAGAGAATTATTCCTAAACTGCGAAGTATTTGAAAGAAATTTGTGTTTAAGTTGTTATACATATGCTAAACTTCCAAATAGATTGAGATGATTCTCAATCACAATCGGGTGTGTCCTTATTTTAGATGACAGAGAAAATTACATGGATAATGGTTCCATGTAGATTTTGATTACAATTACACATCAGAGTTAAAATACATTGTTGTTTAGGGAACCACATATGAAGATACTTAATGTATAGTTCATATATAACCGTGAGTAATCCAATTACGCAAGTACTTGTGTCTACGTCATATTTAAGCATCTAATACATTCTCAACAGTTTTTCTCTATATACGAGTTGTATATAAATATGAACATGTTGGTATTTGCAAAGTTTATACATATCAAGATTGTCGAGTCTACTTAACTAAGTCCCTTCATTAGTTAAAGCATGAAATTCAAACTGGTGCTATAGGACCTTGTTGTTCTAAGTGATTGGAAATGATGGAAATTTAGTATTTTGATACTAGAATAGTACAAGCAACATATATGTAATTAATTGATATATTGGATGTATTCTTTCATTAAATAATTGTTGTGCTCTATATTAACATGTTTAATCCTTGAATGACTTGGTTATTCTAAATGTACATTGTCGTTCATTGTTTTGGGAGCATCTATGAGGTAAAACTAATATGAATGGATTGGTTGGTTTTCATGGAGATGAAAATAACAAGAGTTGCTACCAAGTTCATAGGTACTTGATTAGAGAACAAGTATTGGACCTGACCCACATCAAAATCACTTTGTGGATCATAGTCATAAGTGATGTTTGATAAAAGGTAATGTATTTGTATTCTTCGACGTGAGATACGTATTGGGGACTTGAGTGTAGGAATTGTAGTGATTTGAGTTGGTTTAACGATAATCTGTAAAATGCAGTTATACGGGCCATCGTTTGGTATATAATGAACTAAATGATAGTTATATGTAGTCAAGATGTGATGTGTTTCTTCTTATTCTTTAAGAGTTAGACATCTAAGGTCTTACTAAAAGTTGAGCACCACATGAGATTGATTGTGATCCATATCGCATGTTCAACATGATGACTAAGACAAAGGAATAACCGAAACCACACCTTTAGTAACAATTGTAGCTTAGAGCTCCCATAGTTGATTCTTGATGAGATGACATCATTCGTATGTTGTTTGGAGCAGTAGCCCGTTGCTAAACGCCAACTACTGTCTATGTCAATCTGTAATGAATCTTGTGCAAGTGGAAGATTACTGGATCTATATGCTCAAGAATAATTATTTAATGATATTTCTCATAACATATGATCCTATATGGTCACACCTTTATCAAGTTACTACTAATTAATCATTTATTAATAATTCGGTTATTAATGAATATAATCAACACTTATATTTAATTGGAAAATTATTATTTTATGAAAATAATATTTACTAATTGGGAAATTATTATTTATGGAACTAATATTTATTGAAGAAATAACAACTTATAAAATATGTCATAAACTATGATTTTATAAGTCATGTATATATCTTGTTAAACTAGTTAGAGTTTATTTATATAAAAAGTAGTTTTATATAAAAGAAATATATACATATAAGTACTACTATTTATATGTTTTATATATCTTAGAGATGATTTATATAAAAGATAGTCCTTTATATAAAATAACTATATATAAATAAAGCTAGTTAAAGGGAAATTTAAAAAGCAGTTTTTGTTCTCCTTTTGTGCACCAAAAATGTAGGTACACTCCATGAGATGGAGTCTGCATGTATCTTGTAAGAAATTTTATACTTTTTCTTTTTGACTAAGACTTTAAGTCTTAAGATATAAGGAAGCATAAGGATAAAAACTAGCTAGTTTTTTGTGTTCTTCCTTCTCCATTTTCTCTCTAAAAAACATGACTTTTTAAGAGTTTAAGACTCTTCATGTATTGCAATTTATTTTCTAGTTTTGAGTGCTTATAAGTTGCTTTCTGTTAAGGTTTATTTAAATATGTCTTAATAGCTTAAAAGTAACTTATTTTACAAGTGATTACTAGCATATTTTAGTGCCTTACTCTTGATGGTTGACACATTGTAGAGAAATCCTATTCTTGAATTTTTCTATCTTCATCAACTCCCAATCCCAAGTAGGATCAAAGGCTTCAAATGTTATCTCTTAAACATCATATGTTTGTTATTATTTTTATAGTCCATGTATTTGGATCTTCTTGGTGGTTTTGTTAAAATGAACTAAAATAAACTTGTTATTTTAAAAATTCTTCAGTTTGCTGTTCTTAAAATTGTTTTATAAAAAAAATAGTTTTTTATCAAAACTCATCGGAATAGGCATGGCTAGGGGACACGGTTCACATTCATCATACCCTATGGTGTGGTGTTGTATGTGTGGTGAAAGGTTCAACTCATATCACCGCATGATACAGGAAGATATACCCTTTGGCCTTATGGAGTTATGGGCTAAGTGGTTCGGTTGTAGCTTAAGAATATGAAGGCTTTGTTTGGGTGAGCTAATCTCGATTTTTTTTTTCTTTTTGCCAAGTTTTGTTGGTTTAATAGGTAATCCAAACTAAATAAACTGAAACTGGTGAAATCGAATATTACCTGGTTTTGTTATGATTAATTTACAATTTAAAAAAAAATTGATTTAACGAAAACCAAACTAACCATTGATCGACGATAAAAATTTTCGTAACCGGAACTTTATTATGATTTTAGTTTCAAAACCCCTAAACATATATGCGAGTATCATGCATGAACGCACCATCGGTTTACCTAAAAAGTTTCCATAACTAAAAATTTATTATAATTTTAGTTTCATAACTAATATTAATCACAAATGTTCGGTTAACGAAACACTATTAAATGAATTAGGTTAATTATAACATTAAATGCATTTAGCAAACTTAAGTCTTAGACTTTCTGTAACATCCTGTTTCGAGAAGTTTCTTATTTTGGGATTGTAGACAATAAATGGATCAAGTAAAGGCCTTAGGATTTAAGGGAATATGGTTTAGACCCTATTTGATGTTGATAATATTGGTTATGAGATTAAAGCCCTTAGTTTGTGTTTCGGAGTCAAAGGGTAAAAAGGGAAAATTTATAAATCGGGCTTCTTGCATGTATTATGGTTTTAGTTTGTTTTGTGTTAAGCCAAAAGTAATTGCATATGATTGTGGGGATCTTCAATACCTTTCCGTGAATATAAAAAATGTCAAAACCGGAATTGAAATGAAGAAGTTATAGCCGTTTGAAGTTGAAGTGGAATTTTGGAGATTTCGATTTACGTTGCGTGTACATATTATGTACATAGGGTGTCATCATTAAAGATGGATGTGGGCTTCATGCAGTACGCAGGGCGTACTTAAGGAGTACATGGGGAATACTTAATCTGAACTCAAAACCCTAAATTTAAGGGTTGAGCCCTATTTAAGGACCTTAGGTCCCTTGAGGCCTCCCCATATTCAACCTCTATCCTCCCTAACCAGTGTTTCGAAACCCTAGTCCTTGATTAGCATGTGTAAGCCTCTTTTGTGTGTTCTTGGTGCGTAGTAAAGGAGTAGAAGTTTTTATTTGAGGATTGTTGTGGCTATAGATTGAAGATTCGGGGCCTTCATCACCTTTGCAAGCTTCTGGATGTATAAAGCTCTTACATTTATGGTTTTATGGCTTAGATCTAGACTAGCTTTGAGATTTGCATGATTTTGGTCCCATAGTTTGGTTCTTCAAGTTTGGGTTGCGTCTCCCTGCTTTTGATTTCCTCGAAACCGTTCTAGATTACTTTGGTCTGCACATTGCCCAAATAACCCTCAATGGTTTTCACAAGGTTCTTTGCTTTACCCTATTGTGCATTTCCCTAGATATGTTGCCGTCTATCACCATATTTCTCTACTTCTACCTTCCTATGTCCAATGGAGATTGGGGTTCCTTCTCCCTTCGCCATGGTTTGGTGGAGCTATGTGATGGTCTTCCCACCTCTATCAAATATTTTAAGGAAGAGTTCTTCTTCGTTCATGCATCTGCCTTTTCCGGCCCTATGGCGTATGGTGTAACCACTGACAGGGTTTCCGGTCCCGTTCCTGAACTCTCGCCTGATGAAATGTTGATAACAGAGAGGTTAGCGAGCAATTTTGTTTGATGGGCAGATCCTGATGAAGCGATGTTGGGTATGGCGGGCTTGAGTACCCATTGGAGTCGTTTGGGTAAGAAACCTATGGAAATATTTGAGGGAAAAAATATAACCCTTCTCGATCGTCTTCATCGAAAGTGTAATGTGAACCCTGCCCTTGTTATAGAAGAGGTGATGATCTCGGACTCCTCGACTCCGTCAAAATCCAACATGGATTCCGCTCTAGATGCTTCTCAGTCGGAGAGCTCTAGATCTATTTCCCCTAACCTTCGCTCCAAAGGTGTGAAACTGGATTCTAATTATGGTAAACCCCCCATAGTGTCTACAAGAGCTTCCTCAAAATGTAACATCCCAAGATTTGTCATTTATAGTCCATGGGGATGGAAGGATAAAGCCATGAAAAGCCTAGGGTTAAGTTGAAATTTTGGGACCAGGAGGAGTACGCCGCGCGTACATAAGGGTACACTGAGCGTACTAGGCGCACCCTAGTACGTTGGGCGTACTCATATCAGAATGAAACCCTAATATTTAGGGTTTGGGGGCTATATAAGCAACATTATGAGCACAAAACCCTCCCTTACCCCAACCTCCACTGCTTAGATTCGTTTTCCCCGAACCCTAGCCATTTCCTTGAGTGTTTGAGCTTATTGAGTGTTTCTTGAGTGTTTTAAGAAGAAGGTGTTGCATCAAGGAGTTTAAGAAAAAGATCAGGTTAGTAGATATGAAGTTGGTTTGTGCCCTAGAAGCTACAGAAGCTAAAAAGCTTCAAACTTTATGCATATATGTATAGATCTTGCAATTTTTGCTTTAAAGAACCATTTCTTGTCCCAAAAAGTCCCAAGATGGTGCATGATGTGATTGGGATGAAATGAGTTGTCCTTTCAGATTCTTGAAGGGGTTTTAAGGTATCTTTGGATATCCGAATGTTACCTCGATAGTCTTCAAATGTGAAAGGTAACAAGATCTTCCTTCTCGGCCATACACACTAGCCCACGAATCCCACCACTGCGGCTGTGGCAGGCTTGAGGTATCTTTGGATATCAGGAGGTAGACCCTTCAAGCAATGTTCATACATTATATTGACCACACTTCCATTATCCACGTAAACCCTTCTAATCAATGTTATTCCTATTGCCGCTTTAATTATCAGAGGTTCCGCCCCTTTATGATCAAAGGGTATTGGATCATGAAGACCGAACTTGATGTTGGTTATTTTCTGCTTCCGTGTCAACTTGTCACCGGGATCCTCTTCGCCTTACACCATGACATTTTTAGCATCATAATTTGGTGTATCGTCTCTCTTCGTCGCTCGCTCGTCAACTTTTCATGATCATTTTTTCTCTTTTTCTCTTCTTAAACTCTCACAATCCTCCGCTGCGTGACCCAACTTTTTGTGAAAGTCGCAATATTTGTTCGGGTCTCGAGGATATTTTCTGTTTTTATCTGGGTTGTGTCTACTCGGGCTCTGTGGAGTATAGGCTTCATAGGCTTCTTGTCGATATGGCTGGTAACGGTCATTCCACCCTCTTCTCTCGCTTTGGTGTGGCCGTCTCTTGTAATGGCGGGACAACCCTTTGGTTGAGACGAGTACGTTGTAATTCGCTCTTCCTTTTTTGCTTTTCCCGCCCCGGCCTTTCCTTCCGTTCTTGCTTTTTCGGCACTTTCATCCTCTTCTCTCAGGAATCGATTGACTTTTCATATCATTTCTTCTACATTGTCCCACTCTTCCCCCTACCAACTTTTGAAATAGCTCCCCTTCTAGAAGCCTATAGGTGAATGCCGCTATGATCATAGGGTCGTCCCAGGTTGGCATCTTTCTACTAATCCCATTAAATCTCTTAAAAATGCTTTGTTCGATTCTCCTCACGCTGTCGACAGGAAAATATTGTGTGCTTGCTACTGGAACCTTCGTTGTTGTATGAAACCGTTACAAATTTTTTGGCATAACTCTTCGAAGCTCCCTATACTTCGAAGTGGTAGGCTGGAAAGCCAATATCAACCAGATCCATCCAAGGTTCCTAAGAAGTATATGCTCCATAGTTTTGGGTCCTTTGGTATCATCTTTATCACCCACTGGAAATTGGCTACATGATCGTCTGGATCTCTAATGCCATCGTAAGGTGGCACCCTTGGCCCTTTTAATCCTTTGGGGATAGGTGTTTCGTTAATGTCATCCGTAAAAGGAGAGCGAAAGTTTAGATTCTTGAATGCTTGGTTGTATTGTTTTGCCTCTATTACTTCAGGTAGTTTCTCCTGTCTTTTATAAGTGTTTTATGCGTAGGGTAGTCAATCTACATCCTTCTCGTCCTTACTTAATCTTTTTTCGTGAGAGTCCAACTCCTTTTTCTCTTCACTGGAATCCTCTGTTTGGTCTGTGTGGACCGAAAATTGATCCCACACCTTCTCTTTACAGACCCGTCTTTCACTTTGTAATTTTCTCATGGCTCTAAAACTTTTAAATGCTTCGAATTCGTCTAGCTCCATCTCTTTTTCCGTTTTGCCTTGTAAGTTCGTTCCACCGTCAATAACAAACTTTCCGGCGACTGCGTTTTGATGTCTTGCCACGGTAGCAACCTGTGGGGTTGCTTTTGGGCCTTCTAGATTTTGCATTCTTGCAACGGGACTTGCTTCGCCTGTTAGTGTGCTTGTGCTGGTTGTTTGTTATAGAGTCCCACAGATGGCACCACTTGATGTAACCATCAGGCCCATCTTCCATCTTTCACTTAAGGATCCGATCTCCTCAAGGAATAAGATTAACCTGAATATTACAAATAAACCGTAAGTAACCGACCGAGAAGGGATACCGGATGTAACGCCCATGTTTATGGGCTAGGAATTAATATTGATGTAATAGTCTAGGTTAACCTTTGTAACTCGTCTTGAAATAATAAAGATGTATTATTTGAGTATTATGTGTTTATTGCTTAATTGTGTGATTTAAATGAATTAAGAATAAAAATAAGCATAATAATAAAATTTTAGATAAGCCCAATATCTATGAAGGAAGTTTTAGTGGTCATGACAAGGTTTCCGGATATATAAAGAATGCCGAAATTCGAGTTATAACGAAGAAGTTATGACCTGTCGAAGTTTCGCGACAGAACCGACACGGCACCGTATGACGTAAAATACGAATTTAAGATAGAGCGATATCTAGCCTTGTTGATCTAAACAAAATTCGTAGAATACGTTAAACCGAGAGCGTGCATAAAGAGAACGTCTAAATCTGACTTCGTATGAGGAAGTTATGATTTTTCGAAGTTTCGACTTTTGCGGTATGCAACCCAAATCTCGAAATTGAGATCGAGTGATATTTAGCCGAAACAATCTAAAACGAGAATCGAAGATCTCGTCGATAGTAGTCCAACGGTGAAAAGACAGACGAAAACGGACGTCGGATGAAGAAGTTATGTTTTTCTAACGGAGTTTTCCTGTCCCGGGCTACTAAAAATAATATAATAAAAATAAAAGTCAAAATTAGCAGACGGAGTCTAAACGAGTGTTGTAGATATAAAGAACGTCGAAAACGGAGATCTTATGCGAAAGTTATGAATTTATGAACTTCGATGCACGCATAACGAGGAGGGAACGCCCCGCGTTCAATTGGGGAACGCACCACGTTCAGTGCTTGGCTACGGATTGGCCACGTCGATGCTGACTCAGCTGATAAGGGATAGGATCGGAACCCCGCTCCTACGCCCTGTGTTCATGTGGAACGCGCTGCATTCGGGGAACGTCCTGGGTTCCTTTGGGGAACGCACTGCGTTCGAGGCCGACTTCAGCCCTATAAATAGATCGCAAAGGGCAGTCGTTTGTGGTTGCCAAATCTCTTCTCCCTCACCCTTATTTCATCGATCTACGTGTAAATTATACCCCCGAAGCCCCGGTATCATCCCGAGACCCGAAGCGAGTCCCGAAGCCCCGAAGATCCCGAGAAGTAAAGTTTCCGAGCCGAAATTCTGCATGCGAGAAGTCTGGTTTTTGTGAAGATCTCCAGGTTTCACCGAAGAAATACTACTCTTAGAGCCGTAGTGCTGCCCGATCATCTTCTGATCAAGTGAGTGTATATTCCTTTTATTCTAACATATAGATATAAAGTATCTCCTAGTGAATACGTGCTACGTGTATATAGATATATATTGTCTGTTACTTGGAATGAATTTGTATATTTTGAATGAGTATTAAATGAATATCTTATCAGTTTTTAAGTTGCATATGTATGCACATGTATATTGTTATCTACAAAATGTTGGGTAGAACTTGGGTAGATAATTGCCGTGTGATAAACTGATGAGAGGCCTCGATATTGTTGTTGATCTAGTCATCTAGCAGAGTATGGATGATGGCCACAGGCTCTTTCTAGACAGTCCAGTGGAACGTTGGCAGGTTCATAACCTGTAGGTGTTGTGAACGATGTGTTCACCGGTGTACTCTATCCCCCTCATGGTTGCCTTTAGGACATCTATTGTTGAGGAAACCCCTTTGCAGTAATGTTTGTCCCGATGAAAATCCTAGATTAGGTCCCTGGTAATAGATGTTGTTATAGGGATGTAAAGTGAGGATAACGGGGATGGGTAATTGGGTTATTGTTGGTTGGAGAAATTAAATATAATTATTTATTGTGGGTGGAAAACCCTATATGCTCACCAGGCTCCCAAGCCTGACCCACTCAGTTTTATTTGTATTACAGGAAGTGGCGCGAGGGCATAAGATGGATGAATCATCAAGTTATTTTGTTTATAAGCATGTAGTTATATATAATTGTTGTATGGCTTGTAATTTGTCGTTTATGCTTTTTGGTTTGTATCGGAACATGACATCCCGAGTTTTGATATCTAATGAAAAGGCATTCCTTTATGAAATGCTTTGCTAAATATTATTTTATCATATTTTGTATTTGGGAACAAATTCCGCAACTCTTTTAAATCAATGGATTTACTCTGAAATTATTTTAAAAGCATAAATTAAAACGGTCTTTTCTGTCCGTGATTTTGGGGATGTCACAGTTGGTATCAGAGCATTAGTTTAAGCGAACTAGGAATTTGTAGGATTTCTAGACTTAAACTTAGAATGCTAAGTGAAGATTGTGAGATGAGTGTCTGTTATATTTAAGACACGAGCACTAGTTTATTTTAGGAAAGTTGCCTAAAAAGCTTTTATGTGCTAAATGTTATATGTTTTCCATATATAGTATTATTTGTTCGGATCTATGGTTTGATGCCAACCGGATCTGGAGACCTTATGTGTTTAGGATTCTAAGCATAGGATTACGGTATTAGAACTAGCATGTAAACGTTTCAGAGTGATAAGGATGATTTGATTTTCTATCGTAATTGAGGATCTAAATTCACTTTGTTCGGTATATATATCAACGATGGCAAGAACAAGAAATGGTGTTGGAAACGCAGACGAAAACAGGAATCAACGACCTCAACCACTAGTGGTTGAGCAAATATCTATTGTAGCAGTAGCACCCGAGCCAATGAAAATGGCTGGTGTACAATTGATGATTCATACAATGTTGGATCGTCAGATGGAAGAAACTAGACATCTGCTGCAGCAGAATCATCAAGAACCTTCGATGCCGATTGTACAGCCCGAATTAAGTGAAGGGCAGTCGGAAGGAGGAAACTTCAGTGGGATTATTGGTCAAGCCAACCAACCGGTGGTTAGACACAACAACCAGGATGGAGGAAATGATGGGCGTGGGTGTAAGTACAAAGATTTCATGGCATCCAAACCACCATGTCTATCCGGAAGCCCGACACCAATACAAGTTATAAACTGGATCTCCGAAATGGAGACAATGTTCGAGAGTTGCGAATGCAGCAACAGATTGAAGACCACTCTTGCAATCCCATCTGTTAATATCTAGCGTGTTGAGTTGGTGGAAGTTGTTAGCTGACTCGATGCCCAAGAGAGAAGCGAGCAAAATGTCTTGGGAAGAATATCTGGTGCAACTCAAATTGCAATACTGCTCCGAGCAGGACCTTCTGGAAATCAATAATGAGTTTCAGAATTTGAAGAAGGGAAAAATGAGCGTTACTGAATACGCTGCAAGTTTCACAGAAAAGATGAAGCTTATCCCATACCTAGTACCAACAGAACTCTCTAAGGTCAACAAGTTTGCCCTCGGACTACCAACAGACTATAGTCCAATGGTCAAGCAAGCAACCACATTGAAAGCCGACATCTGGGTTGCTAGAAAAGTTGTGACCCAGATCAGGGAGAAGGGTCTGGAGAGGTCAGAGGTTGGTGAGAAGAGGAAATTCGACGAACCCTCGGGGTCCAACAAAAAGGGTAAATTCTCGAAATCTAGTTCAAGAGGAGGTGGAGGACACGAAGCGAAACGGTGCGACAAATGCAAGAAGAAGCATCTTGGGAAATATGGCGGGGAAACCACATGCTTCAAATGTGGAAAGTCAGGGCATTATGCCAACGAATGCACCCTTACCAAGAAAGTCTGCTATGAGTGTGGTGAGGAGGGGCACATCTCGAGGGATTTATCCGAAAAAGAAGGAGACAACAAAACCCAATATCCCGCCAAAGCCGAAGGCGAGAGCCTTCTAGATGACACTGGAAGCTGCTAAAGATGAAGTTGATGTCGCTTCAGGTACCTTTCTCGTAAACAAATTGCCTGCCCAAATTTTATTTGATTATGGAGCCAACTACTCCTTTTATTTCGCATTAATTTGGTAGAAAACTAGCTTTGTCTGTCGATAGAATAGATAATGCTTTATTAGTCAAAGTTGCTAGTGGCAAGTTTGTACCTGTTAGCCATCGTATGAAAAACATCTTAATTGACTTGAATGGGAATAAGTTCCACGAGGAATTATTGTAACGCCCGCAGATCCGGGCTAGTCAATTTAGAGGGAATAAGCGTCGAAAATGACTTTTTAGCAAAAGATTATTTATAATAAATAGTCTTAAACAAATTGTAGAATATGTCACAACGTTTCCGTACATATAAAGAACGCCGAAATCCGAGTTATAACGAAGAAGTTATGACCCGTCGAAGTTTCGTGACGGAACCGACACGACACCGGGAAGCATAAATAGTGAATTTACGATAGAGCGAGTTTTAGCCTTAGCGATATAAACAAAAATCGTAGAGTATGTTAAACTAAGAACATCGATAAAAAAAAGGCCCAAATCTGACTTCGTATGAAGAAGTTATGATTTTTCGAAGTTTTGGATTAGCAGTGTACAACCCGAAATTTGAATATTAGATCGAGCGGTTTTTAGACGACATGACCTAAACAAGAATCGAAAATCTCGTTAAGAGTAGCGTAACGAGAAAAAGATGGGCGAAAACGGATGTCGGATAGAGAAGTTATGAGAATTTAACGGACCAATCCTGTCCCGGCCTGTTAATAATATAAATTTAAAAATAAAATCAAAATTAGCCAACGAAGTCTAAACAAAAATTGTAGAGTACGTTCCCACCTTCGCGTGGATATAAAGAACGTCGAAAACGGAGATCGTACGCAAAAGTTACGAATTTTTAAAGTTAAGTGTGCAATTTGCGAAGCCTGATGACGTGGCATGATCTGGACCGTTGCTTGCTGACCACGCCTCACATCCGATGATCGCCACAAAGTCTCCCATTACGCCTCGTGTCCGAAGCTGGGTACGCCCGACGTACTTGATCTTGTCCGGGTCCGAGAGTGGGTGCGAGCCAGCTGGTGCGAGCTGGCATTCTTATCCGAGGAACGCCCAGCGTAGCCAAGGACTACGCCCAATGTAATCCGAGGCCTTGCTAGGTATAAAAGGGGGGCGAGGGTTCCGAATTTTTCACACAATTCTCACTTCTCTCTCTAGTTTCTTTCTCTCTCTAACTCCCCTAAACCCTCCTAAACCCTAGGGAACCTCCCTAGCACCCGAGGGAATCCCGAGGCTCTCGGAGTCCCGAGAAAAAGTGACTTTCAGTTTCGAAACATTGCTTCAAATAAAGCCTGATTTTCTTTAAAATCCGCTGTTTTATCGAAGGAAATTATTTTGAGAGTATCGAAGCGCTGTCCGAGTGTTGAGTCACCACCTTTCAGGTGAGTGCATAGTTACTTTCAGCTTACACATAGATATGAAGTATTTTATATAAATTACGTGATATGTGTGCATATTATTCGAGTACTTGCTATCTATGCTGGATGAGCATTTTTATACATGTTTTTAATGATTTAAATTGTATATGTATTTTATATCTACGAAACTGTTGGGGTAAAACATGGGTAGATGTATTAGTTGTTGTGTGATAAAATGAAATAATGAGAGGCCTTGTTATAGATGTTATTGATGATCCAGTCATCTAGCGGAGTATAGATGACGACCATAGACTATTCTAGACAGCCCAGTGGAACACTAGCAGGCTCACAACTTGTAGGTGTTTATTTGAACTATGTGCTAACCAGATGTACTCCATCCCCCACATGGTTGCCTTTAGGACATTTATTGCTGAGGAATACCCTTAGCAGTGGTGCCCATCCCGATGATAGTCCTTAGACTAGGTCCCTTATGTTAGATGTTTTAGGGACGTAAAGTGAGGATAACGGGAACGGGTAATCGGGTTGTTTGGTTTGATAAAGTTAATAATTATATTATTGTGGGTTGAAAACCCTATGTACTCACTAGGTTTCCCAACCAGACCCACTCAGTTTATTTATATCACAGATGTCGATATGAAGTCACATTACACTGAGAGATTAAGGAGATATAAATCAGCAGTGATAATGAATGTAAGTTCCGTTTATGCTTATGTTTCTGTATTGACGATGACATCCCAAACGTTTTAAAATGAATAAAATCCGTTTCTTCGAAAATGATTTGATAGCGTATTTATCGTATTTTTCTGGGAACAAATTCCGCAACATTTTTATGAAAAGAAGTACTCTGATTTTTATAAAGCATAAACAAAATCGGTCTTTTCTGGCTGTGAAAATGGGGATGTCACAATTATTGCCTATTGAAGGAAAAACATCTTAGTGGCAAGTTTGTACCTGTTAGCATTGAAAGTCTTTTTGCGACCTTCGGATGAAGGTGGTGGAAGGTTTTTGGAGGAAATGGTAGGAATGTAGGAGGAAGATATGGTTGGTTGTGTAGACATGATTTTCCAAAAGGTTTTGAACACCACTGTCCCACGGTGGGCGCCAAATTGTTTTGGTCAAAAATCAACTAATTAGAATCTAACCAAATTGTATGAGAGGCTGTGATGTTTGTGGTAAATCAAGTAAGAAGTGATAATCAAAGTGACATAAGTGAGTTACAAGGAAAGCCCTTAATCCTTGATAGGATCTCCGACAGAAAACCTTGAGATGTGATAGTTATCACCTGCCTTGATGATTTTTTTGATATAAAATGTTGAATACAGAGATAAGTGTATCAATGCAAGTATGATTGTCATATATTAGCTAAATATGTGTGTAGTGTGCTAGTTACATGTGTTATTTATAGTATAACGCTAATAAGAAGAAGTCCGATAATTTCAGGATCCTCCAGAATCAGCATATGAACGTTATTGACTTGGTATTCCGGGTCTTTTGCTTGGTTGAGATAACTATCCATTGAGAATGGGTCTTGTGTTAACTCGTTCTGCACATGTGAGAAAAATAAAGAAAACATAGCCGTTACAAGTGTTAGAAATATTAGTGGTAATAATCAGGATCCCGAGATATGTTTAAGGATCCTGAGGCTCCAAAAGTTTTGAGGATCCCAAATATGATTCAAGGGTCCTACCCCAACACAACACCTAATACCAAGTCACAATTTCAAGTTTCCTTTGAGCAATGTTTTAAAAACCGGTTGGTCGAACTGAGAACCAGGGAAGTGAGCGGTTCTACTAGCACCGATTTTATGTCTATTCCTAAATCAGAATGAACCGACCAATTTTTATATAACCCCGGTTGGACCTGTTAAATTGAATAAAAGCACATAAAAATGAGACATTTTTCATAACAAACTTTGGTGATTTTTTCATATCTATTTAGATTTCTCTAAATAAAAGCACATGATAAATGTTATGAAGTTTTTTTGATGTCTTTGTGCATCTAAAACTATAATATATTTGGATTGATATAAGTTGTTTTATGTGTATTTTAATGTTTGAACTTATAGACGTTTGTATGTATGTATTTGTGTGTAGAAAAATATAATAAAAAATATTATAGAAACTAGTTGACACGGAACAAAAAACCAATCACTATGTTGATTCAAAAGAAAAAAAAACGGTGTTTGAAACATTGTCATTCAAGCAATGTTTTAAAAACCGGTTTGAACCGGCCGGTTGAACCAACTGGATCGGGAACCGGGAGAGAGAGAACGGTTCAACTATCACCGATTTACATAGATTTCTGAACTGGAATGAACCAGCCGGTTTTTAGAAAAACTCGGTTGAACCGGTCAAAATAAACCAGTTGAACCGGTTAAACCGAATAAAAATACATGGAAAAGAACCATTTGCATAATAAACTTTGGCGATTTTTTTTCAAACTTATTTAATTTTTTCTAAATAAAACATATGGTAAATGTTATAAAGTTTTTTGATGTGCTTGTATTTATCTAAAACTATATTTTGTTTCGATATTATACTTTATTTTCTTTTTGACATATATAAATTGATGTAAACACTAAAACTTATGATTATATGTAACACCCAAAGTTTTGAAATCCAAGAAAGTAAAGGAAACCCTAAATTTAAGGGGGAATCGGCGAGTCCAAGGAGGAACTCGGCGAGTCTGAGCGGGATCCTATATAAACGTCTCATTCTTCTTCCTTGGGCTCCTTTACTGCCTCTCCAACCCAGAATTCGAACCTTAAATCGCCATTGTTGCTTATCCAAGCTTTTTGCCTTTTTGTGGGTGATTTGAAGGAAGAAGGAGGGAAGGAATCATTGAGGCTTCAAGGAACTGCAGCAAATCCAAAGTTGAAGGACATTTCAGAGCACTTGAAGGTAATAAGTCGCTTCCTTCATCCAGATCTACTTTGGTTATGAGTTTTGGGGCTTTTAAGCCATGTCTAAGATCAATCTCGAGCTTGAGGTCCAGATCTGAGGATGCTACCTCAGATCCATGCTTGTTTTGGTTTAAAATCCCGTAAAGTATCAACCATTGAGTGGATTATGGAGCCTCTTGGTCTTAAACCTTAGTTTATGGTGCATTTTGCCTAGATCTCCCTCTTTACACGTAAAGTTTGCAACTTTACGTGAGGAATATGCTTGGGAAGGGTAGATCTACAATTTGGAGCCCCTGCATGACTCAAAAGTCCTCTACATGTATGTAGAACCGAATGGACTCGGCGAGTCCTTCGAGTGGACTCGGCGAGTAGCTTGAAGATGAGGAGGAACTCAACGAGTGGGATGAACAGCTCGTCGAGTCGGATGAAGATGGACATGAACTCGGCGAGTTGGATGAACAACTCGGTGAGTTGGTTGAAGATTGCCTTGTACTCGGCGAGTCTGTTCTTAGACTTGACGAGTCAGGTCGCGTGGTCCCAAACCCTTCGAGTTAAAACTCGAGTCAGCGAGTCGAGCAAGGACTCAGTGAGTTGGACAGGACAGGAATCGGGAATCAGTAGACTCGGCGAGTCAAGCCGCGATTGGAAGGAATTTGAGCATGAGAACTCGGCGAGTCAGTAAGTGGACTCGGCGAGTAGGGTTGACCTGGAAGGTTGACTTTGACCAGGACTTTGACTTGGACCAGAGTTGACTTGGTTGACTGTCGGGGGTCAGTTAGACTAAGTGCTGCATTGATATGGATAGCTCAGGAAGCAAGTAGAGCAGGAGTTCAGTGAGTGGTCGGGCAGCAGCTAGTGGGATCATCAGCAAGTTCAGCCAGTGCAGGTGAGTTTCCCTTTGTGTGAATGGGTCTATGGCCACAATGCCGGCCCATGTAGTTATGAGTAGAAGGCCCGGGGGTTAGCCCTAGGCACAGTATGCTAGTTTGATATTCAGGACAAGGTCCAATGATAGCGGGCGGGTGCCCAAGGAATGGTTTATGTGATAGTTTATACTTGTTGTCTGTGTGATACTTGTATGTGCCTGGTAGGGTGGTGAGTGTGGGCGAGGCAAGATCACAGATATACCATTCAGTATCCAGTCGAGAGGACCGAAGGGGAGGCCAGCACCCAGATATGCTAGCCAGTATCCGGTCGAGAGGACCGAAGGGGTAGGTCGGACACCCGGATATGCCTGACAATATGTGTATGTTATGTGATTGTATGGTATGAGGTATGATGGGGGAACTCACTAAGCTTCGTGCTTACGGTTTTCAGTTTTGGTTTCAGGTACTTCCGGAAGCTGATGATGGAGCTCGGGGTGATCGCATGGCACACACCATAGGATTGTCAACCTGGGAATGTTTTACTCTGATAATGAACATTTGTTTTGAAAACTATTACTTTGATTATGTTTTGAATCAATGATTTTACTTGAGTAATGTTTTATTTAAAAGAAATTTTTAGTCTTGAATTTTGGGATGTTACAAGTTGGTATCAAAACCTTGGTTTGAGGGATTCGGACATGCTCTCGAGTGTGTCTGAACTCAAACTGAGGAATTGGTATAAAAGTTTTCAAAACGGAAAGACAGTTATGTAAAAGGGAGTTTTGAGAAAGAAAATGTTTTTAGAAAAGCAAAAAGAATTCTTAAAGAAAAGAGCTTTGAAAAAAAAAAAAGTGGGGGTGTGGTGCATGCAATCAGCCGAGCTCATGTAAGTACCCCAAAATACCCATACAAGTTTATGATTTTATTAGTAGAACAACATGCTAGAATAGGACTAAGGATCTAGGAAGGATGCCTTATGTGCTCGATTATGTGTTTTGCGCTGCATGATAATGCTGATTAGACAGTAGTAGGATAGCCTGTTTAGGTTATGCCTGATGTTATGAGTTGTGCTGCATGCTAGTTCAGATTCTTGCTATGTGGATATGATTGCTTGAGTATGTTGTGGTTAGATTTTCCCCTTGTCTGAATGCTGCTTGCTTTGTGCAATGTGGGATTTTGAGTGATGGGAGTTAGCTATTAGGTGGATACGCCACGTCACATGTGATTAGGGTTGAATAATCTCAGAGTGCTGGGTTTGGCCCTATTTCGCAACTCTCGTTTGAGTCTAACCGTTGTAGGGACGAGTATTTTACTCGAAGGATTATATGAGCCTCGTCACATGTGATGGTATCCAGGTAATGGCTAATTGGCATCACAAGGAGACCTTCAGCAGCTGAGGACTGGCTTGAGTTGAGTCAGAGGTTTCCCTAGGGTTAGCCTAGGATGAGATAGTGCTGGGAGCAGAAGTAGTAGAAAAGGGACCTGGTGGAGTCAAGGCAGTTCTTGAGGAAAGTACGGATAGATGTGGAAGGTAGTATGGGCCCGTACTACTGAATGCAGAGGATCCGTACTCAATTCGGGAAGGGCCGAGACAAGACTGGGAACCTAGTGGTGCGTGTGTTCGGTCTCGCAGCAGTGATAAGTATTCTGATAGCGATTGTGTTACATGTGCAGAATGGTGACATTGTGAGAGATACCAGTGGGCAGTTCAGGTGCCGGAAAGGGATCTGGCTCCGACTCTGGAGTCGGACAGATGGACGATTGGACGAGAAAGTTTATTTCAGCAGAGATTATGCGCAACATCATTGATCAGACTCCTGTGATTTTTGATTCGATTAAGGAGGCTATTGTGGAGCTTTTGGATAGCCGCCTCAGGGCCCTCCGTGCCGAGATTGTAGCAGAGCAGGTGGGGGCTCATCCGGAGCCCGAAACTTGTGGGTCTCTGGGATCCTTCTGGAAGGAGGATCCTACCACTAGCTTTTGTAGATTGGGGTCAAAAGTGAATGGTGCATCATGTTTTCAGGAGGGTCATTTGCAGGATTGGATTGCTGCACAGGTTTCGCGGGCTCTCCAGGAAGAGTTACCGAACACCATTGGGCGTATCACCGATAGAGTGGTCGACGGGATTGAAAGGCGGACCTCAGATGTCCAGGCAATGGGTGAAATGGTCACTATGAACCGTGAACGGGAGATTGGCTCGGATAGTCAGCTAAGGAAGAGGAAGCGGTCTTCCGGTCTAGTTCGGCAGGATGGGCAGTCGGGCACTGTCGTAGTTGGTGTCAGGGGCCCGCAGGGTCGAGATGGTTGCACGAGGGAGAAGGGAGCATGGGCTAGCGTGCGCAGCAAGTCTAAGTGCGGCAGATGCGTATGGAAGGGTCATAGACGCCAAGAATGCACAATATGAGTAGAGTTATGCCATCGTTGTCATCAGCCTGGTCATGTCAGGGCAAATTGCCCCACTCATTGGGAGGAGCAGCCTCAGTATCATCAGAGGCCTCGGAAGGAAGGAGGATTTGGGGGTTCTTCAGAGCAGGATGCGGGTATGAATCCTCCTCTTTCTGTCAGCTTATGTTATGATTATATTGTTATGGTTCTGCATCAATTTTGGTATGAGTATTGTATTAGGGTATGGCTTGCTTGTGATTATGTTATATGCCATCTGCATACCTTGGATATTTGTATGGTAGTTATGGGTTGTGCTTTATTGAAGAAAGTTTCGAAGGATGCAGTAACCGTAGCATGCTTGGGAGGGATTCGGTACGTCTCGCTAGTTCGGAGTGGCATAGTGTTAGAAATGGGTTGGTTAGATCCCTAGCTATGGCGGGCTTGGGTTCCTTAGTAGATTGATTATGGAATGGCAGCAAAGATCAGGATCTCTTTTGAGTATTGAGCAGCAAGAGGTAAGCAGGATCTAAGTGGGGGAGAATCCTCCGAGCGTGCCCAGGTAGGAGCACGCAGACCCAGAATGAGTATGCGGCCACCGAGAAGGAAAATAGGTAGTTCGGCGTTGATGGATTGAGGATTCAGGGCTGGGAGTTTGGGAAACTCCCCATCAGTTAGTGCGCGTGATGGTAATGGTTAGTGCGTAGATGGGAATTCAGGTTGTGGATCGCCCGAAGGACTCGAGGGAGTCGGAATGAGGATCTTGAGAGCTGATGGCACATGGGTGCTTTCGTATTAGCAGTCAGTGGTGGAAGTGTTGTAAGACTACGGGGAAGCTGTAGCATTCATTAGCAGTCAGTGGTGGAAGTGTTGTAAGACTACGGGGCAGCCGTAGCATTCATTAGCAGTCAGTGGTGGAAGTGTTGTAAGACTACGGGGCAGCCGTAGCATTCACTAGCAGTCAGTGGTGGAAGTGTTGTAAGACTACGGGGCAGCCGTAGCATTCACTAGCAGTCAGTGGTGGAAGTGTTGTAAGACTACGGGGCAGCCGTAGCATTCACTAGCAGTTAGCAATGGATGGTGATGTAAGACTACGGGTACGCCGTAACATTCCTTAGTAGATTCGTTAGCGGAGTTGGGGCGAGGCCCTTATCTCCTAGTGATCAGGTAAGGGATCAGGAATGGGTAGTGGATGAGGATGATAGGGAGTTTGCCTGTATAGCCCTAGAGAGGTGAGACCTTGGGAGAGGCCGCTCTAGGATATAGTCGGGTGAGACCCATGGGCAAGGCTCGTGAGTTTTAGCAACACAGGTGGGACCTGGTAAGGACCTTAGTGTCGAGATAGGGGATCGAGGATCCCGGGATTGTGGCGCCGGAATGGCACGATAGATTAAGCAGTGCTAGGTGGTTGAAGTTCTTTCGGAAGTCGCTAAGAGCGACTAAGGGTTGTGTTGGGTCAGCAATCGGTGGGAGCCGGTAAACCAAATATTGATAGCTTGGTAGGGACCAGGGTGGTCTCAGTTCATCCGGAAGTCGGAAGAAGAACAACATAATTGCCAGGTAGCGGCAGTGCGAGTATGCAGTGTATGGTTGAATTCAGTTGGTTGATCGAGAAGTGCTCGGCACCAAGTTTTGGCAGAGAGGAGTGCCAGTGGTTATTGGCATTGATGACCCGTGCGGGTAGTAGCGGGAGTGATGGAGTTGGTGAAGGTTAGGACCTTCACAGCGGCAGAGGAAATAGTTAGTTTGGAGCGTTGCCTTGGGGATGCAAGGAATCGCGCAATGAAACAGGGGGTGAATCCCTATGGGTTCAGTGCAGCATTCAGAGGGTACCAGAAGGATTCTCGGTTGGGTAAGTAGTGCTTCCAGAATGTTCAGGGTCAGGGTTGACCCAGGATTATTGTCTACAAGGATTAATGTTAGTCGGAACGACCTAGCTATGGGCCAGCGAAGGTAGGCAGCGGGTGTTGGAATAATTGGTGGAATATTGAAAGCAGACCGCAGGCGGTGGGCCATAGCAAACTTCGAAGACGAAGTTTAGTTTAAGTGGGGGAGAGTTGTAACACCCAAAGTTTTGAAAGCCAAGAAAGTAAAGGAAATCCTAAATTTAAGGGGGACTCGACGAGTCCAAGGAGGAACTCGGCGAGTCTGAGCGGGATCCGAGTCGAGGAGTAAGTGACCAACTCGGCGAGTCGGCCAAGGCGACTCGGCGAGTAGGGTCTGTGCGAGGAAAATCCTAAATCCGGGACTTGGAGCCTATATAAACGTCTCATTCTTCTTCCTTGGGCTCCTTTACTGCCTCTCCAACCTAGAATTCGAACCTTAAATCGCCATTGTAGCTTATCCAAGCTTTTTGCCTTTGTGTGGGTGATTTGAGGGAAGAAGGAGGGAAGGAATCATTGAGGCTTCAAGGAACTGCAACAAATCCAAAGTTGAAGGACATTTCAGAGCACTTGAAGGTAATAAGTCGCTTCCTTCATCCAGATCTACTTTGGTTATGAGTTTTGGGGCTTTTAAGCCATGTCTAAGATCAATCTCGAGCTTGAGGTCCAGATCTGAGGATGCTACCTCAGATCCATGCTTGTTTTGGTTTAAAATCCCGTAAAGTATCAGCCATTGAGTGGATTATGGAGCCTCTTGGTCTTAAACCTTAGTTTATGGTGCATTTTGCCTAGATCTCCCTATTTACATGTAAAGTTTGCAACTTTACGTGAGGAATAGGCTTGGGAAGGGTAGATCTACAATTTGGAGCCCCTGCATGACTCAAAAGTCCTCTACATGTATGTAGAACCGAATGGACTCGGCGAGTCCTTCGAGTGGACTCGGCGAGTAGCTTGAAGATGAGGAGGAACTCGACGAGTGGGATGAACAACTCGTCGAGTCGGATGAAGATGGACATGAACTCAGCGAGTTGGTTGAAGATTGCCTTGTACTCGGCGAGTCTGTTCTTAGACTCGACGAGTCAGGTCGCGTGGTCCCAAACCCTTCGAGTTAAGACTCGAGTCAGCGAGTCAAGCAAGGACTCAGTGAGTTGGACAGGACAGGAATCGGGAATCAGTAGACTCGGCGAGTCAGGGGCTGACTCGGCGAGTCAAGTCGCGATTGGAAGGACTTTGAGCATGAGAACTCGGCGAGTTAGTAAGTGGACTCGGCGAGTAGGGTTGACCTGGAAGGTTGACTTTGACCAGGACTTTGACTTGGACCAGAGTTGACTTGGTTGACTGTCGAGGGTCAGTTAGACTAAGTGCTGCATTGATATGGATAGCTCAGGAAGCAAGTAGAGCAGGAGTTCAGTGAGTGGTCGGGCAGCAGCTAGTGGGATCATCAGCAAGTTCAGCCAGTGCAGGTGAGTTTCCCTTTGTGTGAATGGGTCTACGACCACAATGCCGACCCATGTAGTTATGAGTAGAAGGCCCGGGGGTTAGCCCTAGGCACAGTATGCTAGTTTGATATTCAGGACAAGGTCCAATGATAGCGGGCGGGTTCCCAAGGAATGGTTTATGTGATAGTTTATACTTGTTGTCTGTGTGATACTTGTATGTGCCTGGTAGGGTGGTGAGTGTGGGCGAGGTCCCGTACGTTACCAATAGCAGAGTGTGGATGGTGTTCCACATCTCATTAGCAGCAGATCAGGGGTGAGGCCCAAGTTAGGGAAAAAGTGAGTGTGGACTGGACCCGTATCTCACTATCAGTAGGAGCATGGACGGGGCTCCCCGACTCATCAGTAGAGTTCGGTTGTTAAGACCGGAGGGTAGTCAGACACCCCAGAAACGTCTGACAGTATGTGATATTATGTTTACATGCTAGCATGATCTGTTAGATGAGTTAGAGGCGGTAGGGGGAGATAGTCCCCCGGACTACCGGTCGATGGGGCCGAAGGGGTGGCCACGCCCAACCATGTTAGACAGATTATGTGATATATGTGTTATGTGGTAGTTATAGGGGGTGAAATAGTCCCCAGTATCCGGTCGAGAGGACCGAAGGGGAGACCAGCACCCAGATATGCTAGACAGTATCCGGTCGAGAGGACCGAAGGGGAGGCCAACACCCAGATATGCTAGCCAGTATCCGGTCGAGAGGACCGTAGGGGAGGCAAGCTCACAGATATACCATTCAGTATCCGGTCGAGAGGACCGAAGGGGAGGCCAGCACCCAGATATGCTAGCCAGTATCCGGTCGAGAGGACCGAAGGGGTAGGTCGGGCACCCGGATATGCCTGACAATATGTGTATGTTATGTGATTGTATGGTATGAGGTATGATGGGGGAACTCACTAAGCTTCGTGCTTACGGTTTTCAGTTTTGGTTTCAGGTACTTCCGAAAGTTGATGATGGAGCTCGGGGTGATCGCATGGCACACACCATAGGATTGTCAACCTGGGAATGTTTTACTCTGATAATGAACATTTGTTTTGAAAACTATTACTTTGATTATGTTTTGAATCAATGATTTTACTTGAGTAATGTTTTATTTAAAAGAAATTTTTAGTCTTGAATTTTGGGTTGTTACATTATATGTTATTTTAATGTATTTGGATTGATCTACAACTTAATTTTATATGTATTTTTAATATTTGAACTCGTAAACATCAAATTCATGATTTATATATGTATATATGTATAAAAAATAGAAAAAAAATAAAAATTATAGAAACCGGTCAAAACAGCGGTCGAACCGATTGAACCGAAAACCAGTCACCATTATCGGTTCAACTAAAAAACTTAGATTTTTAAAACATTGAGTTCAATACTTTCATCAAACTCAAGTGGGCTTTTAGCTAATATTTTGTTCCTGGTCTCGGGCCTTTGGCAGAGGAAATCCGGAAACCAAAAAAAGTGAAAATCAATCGTTCTGATTTTTGTTATTATTTTTTTTAGAGTGATTAACAAACAATCAGACGTTCGTATCAAGTATCAAATGCGATCGATCAGTCTGGAGAGTTGTTAATCCTTAAGCCTCTTTGATTCAGGTTTCAAGTTGGTTCCTGTGCTCGAATTCTCGATCTTTCCTAGTGTAAAACGCATATATTTAACCATACCTTGTAGCGCACGCTACTGTTATTTTATAGCGGCGGCAAAACCTTTGCGCAGAGAACCAAAACCCTCCATGGCGATGAGAAACCTTTTGTTGAAACCCTCGTCGATGATCATTGCCCCAAAACCCACTGAACAGTCTCCTTCTCGATCTAAAAGGTGTTTCTTCTATACTCCGCCAACCTCTCATCGTTTTTCTTCGATGCATGCTTCACTGCCCATCTCTGCACTCGTTAAGGTTTACTCGAAATAGTATTTATTTTTTCTTTAATTTTCAGATGTTGTATCTTGTAATCATGTGCCTCATATATACGATGTTCTTTTTTTTTCCTCGTTAGGAACACAAGGGTTTTAGTGGCAACATGAACTGGGGTGACTTTTTGGGCTCCAGTTTATCGTCTTTTTGGGATGATGCCACGCAAACGGATGAAAAGGTTCATGGATTGCATTTGTATTACTGAATTTTAACTAAATTATTCTTCATGGAATTGCGTTTTGGATTATTTCTGTAGAATTAGTTGCATAATTTTTGGCCAAAACTTGTCCAGATGGTAGTATAATCAGGAGATTTTTATATTTTGCAAGTGTGATTTATATACGTATTGTAACAAAACTGATCATCTTTAACATCTGTGAAGTTCTTATGTCAATGGTCGAAAGAGGATACTACTGTTGCAACAAGAGAGACTGAAGATGGTATGCAACTTCTACTTCTTTCTCAGTCTTCAGTGCATAATTTTCTAGACTTGTGTTTTGCTATGTCTGTTTGTTTTCTATTACAGACACGCAGAAAAGAAAGATTCATAAAACTAAGAGGAGGGCTGCTAGTAAAATAAGTAGAAAGATATACACGGTTATAGTGGGAGCTTCTTTTTGTGCAGTTGTAGCAATTTTCTCTTTTGTCCTACCAAATCAACAAGCACGCCGTTGCATTGTTGTCCCCTACTCAGATCTTGTTGGCAACATTCGTGATGGAAATGTGATTCATGTTCAATTTGTGGAAAATTCCCGTGAAATCTTCTATAACACCAAATCATCAACTGAAACCCCACAAATTGATTCAGTGCCAAAAGGATTATTGAAAGTTTTTGTACCCAAGTGGCAGTTTCGCACAAGAAACGTTGGAGATGAAAAATATGGGCTTATTAAGTTGCTAAAAGATAAAGAAGTCACATATGGTTCAGACCCTGAGCAGTTATCCGGATCAATGAAGAATTTC
The DNA here is from genome assembly GCF_002870075.4 of Lactuca sativa. Taxonomy (NCBI): domain Eukaryota; kingdom Viridiplantae; phylum Streptophyta; class Magnoliopsida; order Asterales; family Asteraceae; genus Lactuca; species Lactuca sativa. The sequence continues at coordinate 181,030,489 of NC_056624.2, read as the reverse complement.
TTGTTTTTAATGTTACAGTTAGCCCCTTACTGGATCATGGTGTTGATTTCGTGTTATCAGCTCAATGCACAACAAAATCTTGGAAAAATGACTAAAAGAAAACCAAGTAAGAAACAGTCAGTAACTTTCGATGACGTGGAAGGAGTCGATTCTGCCAAAGCTGAACTTCTCGAGGTAAAATTTATTATTTTGTCCCTTGCTGCTTATTGAATTGGATCTGAATTTGATTGATTGATTGATTGTGTGAGGTTTTGTAGATTGTGTCATGCATTAAAGGAGATAGTAAATATATGAAACTCGGGGCGAAATTACCACGAGGGGTACTGCTTGCCGGACCTCCGGGAACCGGAAAAACATTGCTGGCCCGTGCGGTGGCCGGAGAAGCTGACGTGGCGTTTTTCTCGATTGCCGCTAGTGAATTGGTGGAGGTTTTTGTCGGGAAAGGGGCGGCGCGTGTCCGGGATCTTTTTAAGGAGGCGAGAAAAAGTTCACCTTCTATTATTTTTATTGATGAGATCGATGCGGTTGGAGGGCAACGTGGAAGAACTCTGAATTGTGAACGTGACCAAACTCTAAACCAGGTATATAAATAATAAATTTCAATTTTTCGAGGTCAAATACGTAATTAATTATGGAACTTGTTGACTTAAGTATTGTTGATTTGTTTCTGATGTGTTAGCTTTTGACTGAGATGGATGGGTTTGAGAAGGAAGCAAGTGTGGTGGTGATAGCTGCTACAAATCGGGCCGAGTCACTGGACTCAGCTTTGATGAGACCGGGTCGGTTTTCCAGGAAAGTGGTTGTGGGTGTACCGGATGAAGAGGGAAGGCGAAAGATTTTCAATTTATATTTGCGAGAGGTGCCCTTGAATGAGGACAAAAAGGTCATTTGTGACCTTGTTGCTTCGCTTACACCCGGCTTAGTTGGGGCTGATCTTGAAAACATAGCTCATGAATCTGTACTACTTGCTGCTCGCAGAGGTTTGTTCTAATAACAATTTTTTTTTTGGTTGAAGTATTTAGATATGTATCTCTGATTATTTTTGGGTATGTTGTTAGGTGGTGATTTTGTGACCAAGGATGATATTCTTGAAGCTGTTGAGAGGGCCACAACCAAAATTGGTAATGATGACGATTATGGTAATGATAATTATTCCATGGCAGGGTCCGGGGGTGGATCCATGGGTTTTGGAATAATTTAATCATAGAATTTTTTCAAGATAAGATGGGTTATTTGATTATGGTTTTATTAGATTTTGTGTTTTATGGGAGTATATAGGGAGATAGATTGTTTGATTGTTGATTGTTGATTGTTGATTGTTGATTGTTGATAGTGTTAAATCCAACCCAAGTCAGATAAAGTGACGATTCGTTTGCTAATTGTTCGGTTAAGAATTTGTTAGCCTTGGGAATTGTCAGTGTTCACTATTGATAATGCTCTATTCAAATTGGTTTGCTGCTTGATTGTTCGGTTGACACATTGTTTGATACCAAATTGAATTTGAATCCGTATATATGATTGATTGAGTTTCTTCTACTTCAAAAAAATACAAATATTGATCATATCCACAATCTATCAAATTAAGCAAAAAGAAAACTCATATTATGCATGAAAGTCAAAGTTAGAGGAGCCTGGATATAACTGATAAAAATTAAATTTTCTATAAAAACGATGCTTCAACTTTCAAGAAATGGCTTATCATCTGAAAAGATCTAACAGTTTCTTGAACACTGAATTGGGGTTTATTGTTACTGGAGTTGAGGCCGACGAGGCTGGTTTTGACTGCTGCAACACAACATTTTGGGTCCCTTCAATTAATTGTTGCAGATGCCATACAAATGATTCAAATCAAAAGGGTACAAAGATGACCATTCAAAGGTTGATAAAGATGTCTCGGGTGCTAAATTTGATATGGTTATGGGATTTGGATTCAGCGAGGCTAAGAATGGGTTTAGTGCTCCACTACCGCAATTTGTTTAAGAAACCTGTATTTGTAGGTTTGAGATCACTTCTTGATGATCAAGAGAAAGGCAGATATCGACAATTGTACCTTCATAAGGGTAAAACAACCGTGTCACATAGATGAGCTCCGCCATGAGTAACCTACAACTTGTAAAAAGGCAAAGCGAGTAAATCAAAATGAATAGTTAGACATGAAGATAAAAATAAAAAGTCAAATTAGGGGCCTCTAATTCTGAGAACCTACAAAAGAGTCGGACAATACAAAGTAAGTAAAATGTGAGTAGTAAACAACAAAATAGATAAACCAGAACACAAAGATATGAGCACAAAGTATATGTTAAAATATCAATTATGAAACAAAACATACACGAGCGAGGTTACTTATCTATCATGATGTTTAGCCTCCACACCCTCCTATCTAAGGTTAAGTTATTGGAAAGATAAAACCCATCATGTCAAGCCTGACACTATCCTTTCACTTCCTTTGAGGACCTCCCCTCATCCTCTTACCATCAATCATTATTGACTTTACCATTCTTATTGTCGCTGATGGTAGTCTCGTAAGGATATGCCCATACCACCTCAACCATCCCTCCTTTAATTTGTCGGTGATTTGTGCCACCCTAAAGACTTTCTTAAAGCCTCATTTGGTATCCTATCCAATAAAGTTCTATCTCATGTTCACCTCAACATCCTCATCTCTGGTACTTCCATCTTTGTTTCGTGGTCCTTCTTGGTCGACCCACATTCAAATACAAACATCATGACAAACCTAACAACTACTCTATAAACCCCATATAGTTTCCACGAGACTAGGGGTGACAAATCGTGCTATCGTTTCGTGTTTCTGTCATGACACGACAAAGTTTTATGTAACACAAATACGACACAACACGATGTCGTGTTTTTTTAACTAACACGAAAACGAACGAATTAAAAAACGACAAACACGACACGACACGAAAAATATAACATATACTAAACTAGTTTATTTAACGAACACTTTATCAAATATAACACGACAAACATGCAAACACAATAAAAAACTGCTAAATCGTGTCAATTTCGTATCGAATTTTGAACACGAACATGACAAGACACGACATCGTGTTTTTTACAGTTGACACAAACACGAATTCAAATTTCAGTTTCGTCCGAATTTTGTTTCGTGACATGTATTTTTGTCATGTCGTGTCATAAATTGTCACCCCTACACGAGACCTTGTCACACAAAACTCCTAATGCTGCCCTCCATTTTAATCAACTTACTTTTATGCGATTTGTTATCTCCACACGTTCTCCCTAATAAATTATGGAGCCCAAATACTCGATAAGAGTCTCTTCCCCTAAACTTACATAGCCCCCTTCATTATTTGTCTCCCCCATTGAAATTTCATCAAAGCTACTCCGTCTTAACGTTACTAATATATGTAACGATATTTTCGAAACTCATAAACTTAGTCGGTCAAATGTAAATACAAAATAAATTTACAAATATGTATATTTTACAAGTACATCTTTTTATACTCCTGCCTTAATCAAATGTCAAAATAGAATGATCGCAATTGATTCTATGAAATATGTGTAAAAACCAAAAAGGGAAAAAAAAAAAAAAAAAAAATCTTTCGGCAAGTCGGTTACTCGCAAATGAAAATACAGGGTTTTCTTTGAAAATCATTCATAGTCCAGGGTTTATGGAATACTATTTATTATTTATCCAAACCAAATAAATTTTAGGTTACGGGGATTGCAGGTCTCGACATTAGCACTTTCTCTCTGCCTCTCGCCGCCTCTAACCTTCGTCGGACAGCCACCGTCTTCCTTCTTTTCCATTAACGCAAGTATCTACACAACGTTTACATTGTTTTCTTTCTGACACTGTTAGATATCATATCCGCTTGTTTATTTGTTACTTTTCCTTTTATCTCAAAGTTTAATGTTTGTCAAATCGATTTACAGTCACCGAACTTCAGTTGAATTCGAAGATGGGGATGAAGGCGAAAAAGTCCATGATGAAGAAAGTCAAAAAGGGTTCTACCGAGTTGACGGCGTCAGTCCGTAAGGACGAAGCTGCAGATTTCCTGGTGAGTTGTATTATCAAGGCTAATACTTATAATAACGTATAAGAACCATTGCTACCTTCATTCAGATTTGCAGTATTTGTTCCAAAGTTAAATAAAGCTGTGAGTTGTCAGCTCTTCTATGGAGTTTGACCACCCTAAATCAAAACACACCCCATTGTTGATAATTAACCCTTTTTTAGTTCATCTGAAGGTAGTTGTTGATTGATTTGTATTTGTTTGTGTATGAAATAGCCATTAGAGGGTGGTCCAGCACGAAAACTGCCAATCACTGAAAACTCAGATAATAAAGCTACGGTATTGTATATTGGAAGAATCCCTCACGGGTTTTACGAGAATGAAATGGAAGGTAGCTTTTCTTATTTTATTTAATGGCCATTTTAACTTGTGTTCATACACACACAAGCAACTTATACATCTTATGCCTCAAAGGAGCTCTATGGCAATCTATTACAACTTGAAGTTGATTCAATTATTCCACTGTTTATGCAGCTTTCTTCAAACAGTTTGGTGAAATCAGGAAAATTAGGATAGCAAGGAACAAGAAGGTTAGATCTTTAGCTTTTTAACAACATACTTTCATTTATTTGTGTATTATATCATCCCACTTTTCTTTTTTGCCTCTACACCAATATACTTTTAAAATTTTTTCTTATTAACACATTGTATGTTGAAAAATCTACCTAATGATAACGGTGAAAGTTCCTTGTATCTGACTGACATTGCTGTAATTGGATAGATATAGATTTTCAAAGTGTAATAGAAAGAAAAAAAGTAGAATGCTATACTAAACAACTGAAGTAAAGTACATTGGCATATCTTGCATCTTACCCTACCTTTTTTGTCCCTCTTTCCAGACAGGAAAATCTAAGCATTTTGGGTTCCTTCAGTTTGCATCTTCAGAGGTTAAACATAGTCCAATTCATTTGTAAATTCTAATGAGGAGACTTGAACTTACTATCTGTGAAAAATATGTACAGGTTGCAAAGATTGTTGCTGAAACAATGCACAATTACCTCTTGTATGAGCATTTGTTGCAAGTGCAGCTCATCCCTCCAGAACGTGTTCATCCCAAACTGTAAGCAAGCATTTCAATATAACATTCTGGTCAAAGCTGTTGACTTGTTATACTTAGGAACTTGTGTTTATGATTTGTAGGTGGAAAGGTGTTAACCGTTATTACAAACCCTCTGACTGGATCCAAATAGAACGCAAACGCCAGAACAAGGTATAAAATATAATATAATAATTGTCATTTTATTAAGAAACATGTTATTTTGTGTTAGTTGGTTGTTAAGTGTGATGTTATGATGATTGGTTATTTAGGAAAGGACATTTGAGGAGCACAAGAAGTTGGTAGATGGAATCTTGAAAAGGGAGCAGAAAAGGCGGAGGAAGATCGAGGCTGCTGGGATTGATTATGTGTGCCCTGAATTTGTAAGAATTTGATGCTGTTTTGTGGTTTTGGTTGTGTGATTATGTTTATTTATTGATATGGATTATGGATTGTGTTTTAAATTGATGTGTTTGTGAATTTGATGAACAGGTGGGAAGTGAAGTGTCAGCACCCAAGAAGATCAGGTTTGAAGACTAGAGGAAAGTATAGCTTTTATGACCTACATTATATACACTCTTAGATGTTTTGGGGTGTAGTCTAAATTTTGTAATTGCATATGTTGGTTTTTTTGCTCATTAGAAAGTTTTATGTTTGATAAAAAGATTTGATGTTACCATCGTTGAAATTTTATTCTAGTTATAAATGTTGGTTGAAGATTGAATTAGAATGGAATGGCTTAATTTTATCGAATGGGGGAATTGATCAATTACAAGGTAATAGATGGAATCACTTCATTTCTTTCATTTGTTTGTGCAATTTATGTTTATGAATATCTATATGATATCATGTGGTCATAATATATTTCGAAATTATAAAGTTAAATACCATCATTGATAGTATATAGCCATCTGTCATGTTTTAAATGTTTCTATAAAAATGTAATTAATCACTTTTTAGCCGTATCCTCTTTTAATGAATGAAAGTTTTTTTGCCATATGTTAATCTTCTCATTCATTTTGACACTTGCCATTTTGTAAGAATTTTAAAAATTTTATTTTTCCACTTGTAATTTTTTAAGGATTTCTATTTTCTTAAAAACAAAATTCCATAAAATTGTAATGGGTTCTATAAAGAAATAAAATCATCTTATTAATTTAGTAATAAATTATCATAAATAATTCAAACAATTTAGTTTCGTTTGCAGATTTATTAGATTATGTTATGTAAAGTATTACATTATAAAATATTTCATATTTATATATTTATATTAAAATTTTATTTTTAATAAATCCATGTAATACACGGGTCTTACACCTAGTAGTTAATATTAGTTGCATGTCCAATTTGATGGAGAAAAACATATTTCATAATGTCCGACTCAACTTTTAGAAGATGCTTTTCCAAGTCGATTGATGAAAATAAAGTAGGAATGAATTTATGTTTGTTGAAGCAATTTGATCTTTTGTTATGAGATTCCAGTATTACTTTTACGTACATGTAATTCGGATCACAATGGTTTTTTGGAGAAAGGTTTCAAAACCTAATGGGTTTCTTGGATAATTCGGATTTCAGATGTTACTTTAATATTGATGATTGATTAATATAAAATATAGTTTTATTAGTTACTTTTTCAAGAATGGTAATGATTTTTATGTATAAAATAAAAATAATGTTTAAAAAGAAAGACCTATATTAGCAGGATGATCATGATCATATATATATATTACCAGGATGATCATGATCATATAGAATGTGGCTAACCTACAATCATTTGAAAACGTAACCATCCAAGACCACTAAAACTGTACAAAATCGTCTTTTTTTCACGATTCATTTAGGGGTTTGGATCATAGATTATGACGAAAAAGGGAATGTAATTGTTGAGTCTTTTCACAATTTTTGTTTATTTAAAATAAATGTGATTCTGCTTAAGTTTTATATCATATTAGTGGCGTAGTCATAATAAGCTTAATGAACGAGTGGCCAAGATTTACATTCATCCAGTACACATATGTTGAAAATGACATATCATCTCAAAAGGGAGCCTTGTCTACATCAAGTTGTATCATGCATTCCGTGACGCTTCTCCCAAAACGGCTTATCCCTTGCGGTTTTGGAGTTTATTAGTCTCCTATTTTTTTTATCACAACATTTACCCTAATGACAATAGTGAACCTTATTTTGTATTTGTAAGACAATACTGTTATAATTAGGGAGATTTTTTAAAATTAAATGTTTTAATAAAAACAAAGGAATGAATGTTCATTATTATTTCTTGTACATAACTCTATGATTCATTGATCATATATGATTAGGACCATAAACAAACGGAACGAACATGACCGGTCCTGAGGAATTAAATATCCTCAAAGACCCAGAACGAGCAAGAAAAAAAATGTCCTTATCGTTATTATAAATTTCTATTTTTAAATAAATATATAATAAAAAAAATTGGGCTTAGGGGCTTGCTCATGTTCATTCGTTTAAGTTAACCGAAAAAATAAACAAATACGGACGGATAAACGAACAAATTTTTTTGTTCATGGTCGTTCATTTAATAAATTACAGTGTTAATGTTTGTTCGTTTATATTTGTGAACATGTTAAATGAACATAAATAAACAAAGATAAACACACACACACACACACACACACACATATATATATATATATATATATATATATATATATATATATATATATAAGTAGGTGCATGCGAAAAAATAAATATCTTACGAAAACGCGAGAACAGATTTTATCTTATAAAAATCAAACACATTTACTATAAGAAAATAAATTTATTAGCAATAATTTAAAGATAGTAAGTTTACATTAGATGGTGTTATGATAATACAGATTTAAAGCGGATTTAATAATTAATTTTTTCACGTTCTTAATCATTTTTTTCATGTTTTTATAATAAAAATGTTAAAAAATCATATTTTGCTAATATGAAACAATTTCTTATCTATCATCGATTATCATCATGTATTTCAAAGTTTGGATGAATTATTTTCCAAAATATAATGTTGAGGTGACGCAATATCATAGGTTTTTCTTGTTTTCGCGTTTTCGCAAATTATTTGCATTTTCGCATTAACCCTTCCATATATATATATATATATATATATATATATATATATATATATATATATATATATATATATATATATATATATATATAACATAAATGAACATATAATATAATAATGTAATCAAACATAATTAAACATATATGAACATAAAAAGAAACTTATATGAACGGACATAAATGAACGTAAAGGAACAATATAAACGAACGTTCATGAACATAATTGAATGAATGAGATCATTGTTCATGTTTGTTTGTTTCACTAAACGAACGAGAATTTGTGTTCATGTTCGTTCATTTATTAAATAAACGAACTTTCCGCCGAACGGTTCACAAACATTTCGTTGAACGTTTAATTTATTTACATCCTTAGCCTTAGATATGATTAACAACACGTTTAGTTATAATCATAACAATTTATCTTTTTGATACAGTGGTGTAGGGTGTTACATAGATTAAAATATACTTTGAATAATTTTTAATTAAGTTGTTTGGTCGATATTTATTAACTAAACTTTTGGATTATACACATTTTATCAATAAAAGAATTTAACCCAAATCAATTATTTTTTTCAATAAATCAATCGGATTCGTCACAAATATTGGAGCTGAGCTTCTCCGCCCAACCTTTATTTTTATATAGAAACAACGCCATTCATTACAACCGATCTCGAAACCGAACACTATTCTTATATTAATGAAAAAAATAATAGCCTCCATATTTGGTGCACTATTTCATAGAATTATTTATTTATTTTTTTTGTATTAATATTATAAATTTTTATTGATTTTTTTTAATTCGCAATGATTATCATTCATCATATTAGAATTTATAATATTGTAATATATTTTCTTGCAGTTTGAGTGAAAAAAATGCAAAGTTTTATACAAAAATAACAATCTTAGTCATAGGGTTGAACTTGGTTTAATATATAGAGTATGTCTGAAAAAGAAAAAGTATAAGTTGAAGTTTTTTTTTTTTTTTTTTTTTTTTTTTTTTTTTTTTTTTTTTTTGTAAGTTTTAGTTTTTGTGTTAAAAGTCGTATTAAAACTTACATAATAACATATTTGAACAAAGATACATGATTTTCTTAAGAACAAAATAGTATACTACTTGAAAATAAATTTTGAGTTACGAATTTTTTGTATTACAAATGATTTTTTTTTTTTTTTTTTAAATTTTAGTTTAAGAAAAGGGTAAATTACACGAATTGTCCCTCATGCAAGTGCTAAAATGCACGTTGAGTCCCTATTTTCAAAAATTAACTCGTACCGTTCCTTGTTTGATTAAAAGTTGCACATGTCATCCCTCCGGATATACAAAAATTATTTTACCCTTGATAATTTCTTTTTTAATTTTCTTCTATTTGTTTATAAACTTCATATTAAAAGAAAAAAAAATAAAATAAATATTCATACTCAACACGCCCACCCTTCCCCTTCCTTTTCCCCAAATCCGTCTTCCCCATTTTCACTATGTCCTCTTCCTCACCATTGAATCCAACAACCTATTTCTCATCTATTTAGTCTCCACCGATCATCTGCGTGTGGTATTTAGAGTGTGTGTGGAGCTTTTGGGGCTACCACCACCTCATTCTTCCTCATTTGACACCGCCTAGGGTTTTCACTACAAGTCAGAACCACCACCAACATACCTGCAACTTGCTGTTCTAACTTTGCGTGTTTATCCCCAAAGTAAGTCTTGACACAGACACCGCCTTCTTCTTCTCCCTCCAATCAATCACCAGATACGTCTTCTTCTTCATGATCTTGATTCAATCGACAATCGTCAACAAGAAAAATTAAAATCGCACTTTTTTCTTCTTTTCTTTCCTTAATCGAGAAATCACCCATGTACATATCAAGAATATAGCATCCCTCGCTAATGTGTGTGTTGTTTTTCCCAATGAAGCAGATAACGATTGGAGGGTAGGGGTAAGAAATTGATGAACATGGGATTTCTCTTTTCCTTTTGTTTTTGTTTGTGTGTTAACACGATTTGCATAAAGGTGCTGGCTTGGTAGGGTTGTGATGGTTAAGCTTGTGGTTGGATGTGATTACAGAAAGAAAAGGAGGTGACAATGGCTGAATATGTGTAGGTGTTGACATTGGTTGTTGGTGGGTGGATATAAGGTTGGTTGTACTGGTATTGAATTTTGGGTGAGGATGAAGATCTCTCGTTATTTGTGGTTTATAGATGGAGAATGGTTGTTTTGGTATATATTTTGAACGACGGTGGTGACGGTCCCGCGTGATGATTTCCAGTCAGTAAATTTAGGGGAGAAAGGGTTGAGAAGGAGGGGGAGGGGGTTGGGGTTAGGGTTTTTTATTTTATTTTGTATATTATAAAATTGTAAAAAAACAAAATAAATAAAATAAATAAATAAAAAGGATAGAATAGTCATTTCATGTTTCATAAGGGATCAAACGTGTAAATTTAAATTAACAAGGGATGACATGTGTAACTTTTGACCAAACAAGGGATGATCCAAGTTAAATTTTAAAAATAAAGAGTGAACCTGCATTTTATTAGGATTTGTGTGATCTACTAAAAAAACTAAAAATTGAAGCAAGCTAGTTCTCAAACATTCTCACTAAGTTTGTGGGTCCAATTGTACGTTGTACGTCATGATTCTCCTACTCATATGCACGTCATTCCGGCATGGCTGAGGTCCCATTTTGGCATTTTTCTCCGATTGTCTCTCCTAAAATAAGTTGTTACATTTTTTTCGTATACAAACAATTTTAATGTAAGGTATTTAAAAAAAACTTAATATTTTCCAAACAGTTTCATTATAGAATTATTTATATGTTAAAACTTAAAATATTTAACGTTATCATATGTTCTAAGACTGATTATGATTCAGCCGCGAATATACATTTTTCACTCAAATTTTCGTTGTAAAATAAATATTTTGTTACTTTTCTTACTAAAGATTCACAAAATAATTATAGAACGCGTGCATGGATATGTTCAAAATTAAAATGAAGCAATAAACATCCAATACTTTAAAATGTGATATTTAAAACATGCACGGTATATAAAAGTAACATTGGAGCTATATGATTAAGAGTAGTTTTGAGAGAATTTCTAGCTTTTTTTTTTTTTTTTTTTTTTTTTTTTTGTAAAATGAAGGAAAAAGACAAAAATGAGGGTTTTTATACACCTAATATGTGGAGGTCTTCACGGATGATATTTTTAAAATGGGCTAATTTATCTAAGAAAATTATCAAAACCATGTCGTTTTTATGATTTCAGAGATGGTGACGGACCATTTTTATATATATATATATCATCTACAAAAATGATGGTTATTTAGGTAATCATACTTTAAATCTTAAAAAATAGTAATACCAAATGAAATTAAACATAATATCTTTTTCTCTTATAAAATGTTTATTTGTTCAATTTAATATTTTAAGATTTTCTTTTGATTTTGTTACTTTTCATTTTATTCAAAGCAACGGTTCAAAAGTTTTAATATGTCAACATCACACCTAAAGTCGTACATGTTATGAGACTCGGCCAAGCGGATTCATTTATTCTTGTTATTTATAATTTTTATTCATTAAATAAATCCAATGAATTATTCTTGTATATACGTTAATATGTGTTGGATATGTAATCTAGTAGAGTGTAAAGTTATAGCAGATGTAATCTATTACAAAGTACAGTTATAGTAGATGAACTTAACTTTAATTTTTTTTTTGAGGAATGTGCATTCAAAAACCGTAATGGGTACTTTTCATTAGGAATGTTTGTTTGGATGGATCGGTTTGATCCGATCCAATCAAGTAAATCCAAATTGATTTCGGTTTTTAAAACATGAATCCGAATTGTCCAAACTAAATTCAAATCCAATCCGATCCGATCCGATTACAATTCGGATGGATCGGTTTTTTAAAATTCGGTTTTCAAAACCGAAACATTTTAAAACGACATATAATTATAATATTACCCAACTTTACACAAGAAGCAAAAACAAATAATTTAGTTGTGATTTGAAATTAATAAATAACTAATAAAAAGATATATATTATAGTTAAATCTTTTATAGATACAAAATTTTTGAGAGAAATTGAATATTAATGTTTTTTTTATCGGGTGAAACATTTAGAACCTATTTGAAAAAATAAATTACAAAATTAATAAATAACTATATATATATATATATATATATATATATATATATATATATATAATAAATAGATAAATAATAAATCTTTATTCGGTTTTTTTGGACTATTCGGTTCTTATTTTATAAACCAAAACCAATCTGAAATCCAAAATAATAATTCGGTTTTGTTGAAAACCAATCCAAAAAACCGAATATCCGAACCAAATACTCCAATCCAAATTGTCCAATTGGATAATTCGGTTTTATCCGAATAGTGAACAGCCCTACTTTTCATCCTTTATATGCCTTATCAAATCTTCAAATTACCAACTTAATAAACTAATAAACAAATGGTAATTATTTATTAACAGTTACTATTTGGTCCCTACTCTTTGACCATAGTGATATATAATCCCCAAAACATAAAATTCATCGCAGTAATTTATTTAATATGGTCCCTCTAGTTGGACCTTTCGTCTCATTTAATTTCGATGACATGATAATTCACCATTTAACGATAAAACTCTAGAATAACAACGATGTTAAGATTATCATCGTACCTTAGTGTATAATGGGATAATCTCCATCCTGAACCACCAAACTCTTGAATATAAATACACCTCACTAGCTTCAACACGCTCATCGCAATTTCGCAGGAGTTGCTTCTTTGCATACAACAAATTCGTCTGAATCTTGCAACTTTCTACGGTTTATAAACAGCCTCCACCACCACCGTTGCCGTTGCCATCATCCCGTTGATGGCTATGACCACAAATGGCATCTCTTCCAAATTGATCCCATCTTTCCTTCGCTGTCTTAACTCGTCTTCTCCCTCTTTCACCACCCCCCGTTTCCGTTTTGCTCAGAGAACAACGATTAACACGGCAACCACCACCATCTTCGCACCTCCAGCACAGCCGGAACAAAGCACCATCGACAACTCCAATGACGACTGTGTTTATAATTTTGAAGACACCAAACGCCTTTTCTCATCCGTTAAGACTGGTAAACTTATACGATCAGCGGCGAACCTTAGCATGGCTTCGGTGGAGCCGGTAGTGGATTTGGGGATGTGGGTGATGGGTTCTAGGTTAATGCAGATGGGTTTGTTAAGAGAGGCTGTGTTAGGTGGAATCAAGCATACGGTTTATGAGCACTTTGTTGCCGGTTCCGACGCCGGTGAGGCTGGTCGAACTGTGAAGAAATTATGGGAGTCCGGGTTAAGAGGGATGTTGGATTATGGTCTGGAGCATGCAGTTGATAATGAATCGTGTGATAAAAACGCTCAACAGTTCATCAAAACTGTTGAATCAACCCAATCTCTTCCTCCATCTTCTGTAAGTCTTCTGTAATTTGCATCCATCACATTCACATCAATGAATCTATCTTGTTTATTTTCTGAGACTATATATCTACTGATCCTATGAACAACAGGTTAGTTTTGTAGTCGTGAAGATCACAGCTATCTGCCCAATCTCTTTGCTAAAGAGAGTGAGTGATCTACTTAGATGGGAATACAAACACAAGAATTCATCTTCGTTTGTGCTCCCATGGAAGCTAAAAACCCTTCCCATATTTGTCGAATGCAGTCCTTTTTACCACACACTAACAAAACCCTCCCCTTTGACCATGGCAGAAGAGCTTGATCTTGAACTAGCTCAACAAAGACTAACCACCATATGTAATAAAGCCATTGAAAGCAACGTGCCTGTAGTCATTGATGCAGAGGATACTTCTATCCAACCAGGGATCGATTACTTCACATATTCAGCGGCAATCATGTACAACAAAGGTCAAAAGCCCTTGATTTCCGGGACCATTCAAGCATATTTGAAGGACGCCGGGCAGAGGTTGTTCCAGACAAAAAAAGCCGCCGATAAATTGGAACTGCCGATAGGGTTTAAGCTAGTAAGAGGAGCTTATATGTCTAGCGAAAGGAAATTGGCTAATTCTCTTGGTGTTGAGTCTCCTATTCACAATAGCATCAACGAGACACACCGTTGTTTCAATGATTGTGCTTCGTTCATGGTAGACGAGCTTTCTAATGGCCCTGGTGGGCTCATTCTTGCCACTCATAATCTTGAATCAGGTAAAAGTTCGAAACTTTACGTCGTTCATCATCTGGGTTGCTTTCCATTTTCCATATTTGTTTAAATTCTTTTAAAAAAAGGTTCTACTTTTTATGTTCTTGAAGTTTGAATCAGGATATAGATGTAGTAAACCAAATTTGATAAATGTATTGTGAATCAGGAGTATACTACTCAGGGTAATACTGATTATGAAAACCGAACGAGGTATCTCTTGAGACAAAATCCACGATCTTTAACACGATCGATATAGCTTCAAACTGAGTTTGTGTTATGAATGATCCTAACAGGGAAACTGGCCGCACGAAAGGCAGGTGGTTTGGGGATTGGTAGAGAAAGCGATAAGCTGGAGTTTGCTTCACTTTACGGGATGGCGGATGCAATGAGTTTTGGATTGAGAAATTCAGGGTTTAAGGTGAGCAAGTACTTGCCATTTGGGCCTGTTGATAAGATCATGCCTTACCTTTTGCGACGAGCTGAAGAGAACAAAGGGCTACTTTCATCTTCATACCTCGATAGACACCTCATGATGTAAGAAACTCGTACTCTGCCTAGACCTGTGCATATAAATACTTGTTTCTTGATGTGTCGTTTTGATTACTGTACTGATGGTGTTTATGCAGGAAAGAGTTGAAGAGGAGAGTGAAAGCTTGTGTTGGCCAAGTCCCAATGGTTGGCAGAAAAAGAGAGAGGCCCATGGTTTAAGTTGAAGTGCAGAAAACATGAGCTTGATGATCCTTTTGCTTCTAGACCTTATTAACATGCTTTTTTCAAGGATGTATATAAATCAATAGAAGCATGGTGTTTATTTGAAGATATGGCTTTCAAAATGCATTAAATTTTATAATTTTATAGAGTTGAATGGAATATCAAATGAATGATTAATTTTGATTTAAAATAACTCTATTAATTTTTTCAACAATACATTAAATTTTATAAAGTTTTAATGAAACATTATCAAAATTAATTTATAAATTTATTTAAGAATTTAAAAACTTTTTTTCCTATTAAATCAATCTTGAATAATGTAAAAGTTATATCAATGTGTCATTTCGTTTCTTCCAAATTGAACTTGTCACATCGTTAAGCTCTACCTTTGAATTCTCTATTAGTATTAAATTATCCATTGTCCATGTGCTAATAAAAATGATTTTTCATTATTTGCGTTGAAGAAAATAAAATATGAGAAAAAGATGCTCTAAAATGTCTAGCTAGGAACTGATTTAGGCAAATGTATATATTGATGGGTTTATCCAAGATAAGGCATAGCTGGAGATCTGTCAACTAGAGATCCATTTTGAACGAGAGATTGTCTAAGAAGGAGAAACTTAGGTGGTCGAGAGCCATATACGCCACCAAATTATGACATGCGACTAAAATATTTGAAATTATATATAACTTGTCTCCTACAACAACAACATATACAACAGCAACAGATTCATCAAAAGCCTGAAATTTCCTGATTATTTTTGCAATCCTAAAGAAAACTAATTAAACATGGATAAATCTCAGAAAGCAGAGTACAATGCTGGCCAAATTGCAGGCCAGACACAGGTAAACTTTAATTACCTGATCGATAACAATTGTTATACTAGCTATATATGCATGATGCAAGTCATCTTGTTGATGTTGATATATATTATGCATGCAACGAATCGATCAATAAGCATCAATCACAAAAAGTATTGAATTTTGTTTTTGCCTTGACGAAAGAACCATTTTCTGATTTACATCAAATTTTATAATTAATTTGTTTGTTATTCCATAAAATCATATGATGGATGATTCAGTAGTACTTCATGTTTTCAGGAGAAGGCTAGCAATTTGGTCGAAAAGGCTCAAGATAAAGCCCAATCTGCAAAGGACAGCATGCAAGAGGTTTGTGTTTGTGGTTGTGGGTGTAGAGCTGTATATAGATTAGATGGTTGAAAAGAATTAATTAAAATTTAATAGACACGTAAAAATTGCAAAATAAGTCCAAAATGCGTGCATATATGGTTTTTTAATTAGCATGTTATTGTTATGTACAGGGTGGTCAACAGATGAAGGCCAAAGCACAAGGAGTCGCGGAGGGAGCCAAGGATGCCGTTGGTGCTAACAAATAAACAACATCATCGATGGATCTTCTATTTCTATTTCTCTTTTTTTTTTCATCTATCTATCTATGGGGCTATGATTTACATACATGTTTTTTACATGAAGTTTGTATATTAAGATTTGATAAATTCTATGGTTACCTCACTTTTGAAATTTAAAAAAGAAAAAAAAAAAAAAAAAAAAAAAAAAAAAAAAAAAAAAAAAAACCTATACTTTTTACTCTTCTTTTGACATTGAAACTTAAATAATTCGTTTCATTAACGCTATAACAAAATTGATTATAATGAGGTCAAACAAAATGACACATTTGTCATTTTAACCAATTTTGCGAGACTTTCATGCAAATTCACAAAACCTCTCCTTATTTGTATATGGTAATATTAGTTTTGGTCATTATATAGACAGCTATGTTTGGCACAACTTGTATGTTTGGCACAAATGGTTTTAACTTGTCATATTTTTTAATTTGTTATGTTTTTCGGATCAAAAAGTAGTTTACAAATTAGTTTCATAGTAAAGTTTCAACGAACTAATTTTTACATCAAATAACACGTAATATAAGTCTACATAATAGAAAAGGTTAATGTCATTTTAACACGACAAACTATTATGATTTATTTTAAAAGACCTTTTATGTTTTTTTTAATAGTATAAAGGCATAAACTTATATTTACCTATTAAAAAAGTCATTATAACCGGCCGGTTTCCACTATGATGAATGTATTTTTTTTGTCAAAAAAAAATAGACAATTTCATATATGTCCTTCTTAAACATCAAAATATCATATTTATCCAACTTAATTTTTAAATATCATAATCACCCTTCATAAAATTTCTAAGTATTATATTTATCATTCATAAAATTTCAAAATATCATATATATATATATATATATATATATATATATATATATATATATATATATATATATATATATATCATTTTTAAACATCATAATATCATATATGTCCTTCTTAAATATCAAAATATCATATATGCACTTTTTAAACATCAAAATGTCAATGACAATATCTAAAATATCATCCATCTACAACATGATAATAATCAACAACAACAAAAACCAAACAATCAAAATATACATTTCATAAAGAGGATTGAAGATGAATCTTTTTGTTTGTCAAGAGGGCAACATTCCAACAATTAAGAAGTTCACATTCCGTTATCATAGACGTAATATTTTTAATTATTAAAAATGATTATAAAATATTTAAAAAATTATAAAAAAAAGGATTTGGGCAAATATGATATATGATTTTAAGAAATTAAGCTGGATAAATATGATATTTTGAGGTTTAAAAAGGCGTATATGAAATTCTTCCAAAAAAGAAAATAAACAAACTAACTTAAAAGCCAACTCACACTACGAGACACCAAATTGAAGCACAACCTTTTGAGCAATGGATTGAACTTTCTCCCCCCAAGGACAATTTTGTAGGACAACACAACCTCCATCTCCACCATCTCCGATATGTAAAACTGTAAACAAATATAAGGTATGTTTTTTAAGTAGAGTAGAGTAAAAGTGAGAGAATGTACAATACCTCAGGCTCAACTTCGTCTTTTTCCTCCCAGAAGTCGATTGGTTTACTTCATCGTTTGTATCAGCTTCAAGATCGTTCATATTAGGATCAAGACACATGATGATTTAATCATAACTCTAGATAACGAACTGTATAAGCTAAAATTCGAACAAAACTTTGGTCAAACATTTGGAAAGCATGCAAATATAGAAAAATAAACCAAACTTAGGTTATTAAGATAAAAGAGATACATATATTGCAAGTTTAGCGCATTACACTGAGATGATTCTTGAGGGTTTTGGCAGTGGATATCTTTAGTAGAGGCATTGGTGGTGGTGGAGTGCCCCGGACGACTTGCAAAGGAAAGATTAAAGTTTGAGGAAATTTTAGGAGGACGATAAACATAATGACGAAATCCAAATAACACAAACGAAAAGGAAGAGTTAGATTTGTGGAGGGTGAATGGACGTGATTGGAAATGGTGGAATGGATTTCGATCACGATGATAGGCGAATGGTGAAGAAGAGAAGTGGCAGTTGAGGTCTCTGTGTATTAGTGGTCGGTGGTAGTAACTGGCGTAAACTACGACCCAGTATAGGCTTTAATTTAATAAAATACTAGGTGTGAGACCCATGTATTACATAGATTTAATTAAAAAAAAATTATGAAATTTTAACAATTTGAAAATTTTGAATTTATAAGAAAAATGAGAAAAATTTTGAATTATACAAATTAATAAGACTTTAATGTATTAAATACATTACATACATAAACCCTTTCTAATAAATACTTTACATATATATTACCTTACACGTTAAATGTGGAATTTTAATTTAATAAAATGAAAAATACAATAAAATGACAAGTGGAAAATAGAAATTTTAAAAATTCTAGAAAATGTCATGTGTCCAAATAAAAGAGAAGATGACATGTGGAAAAAAAACCTTCATTTATTATAGTAGATATTATGTATTTGTTTGGATACCGGATTAGTCTTCTACATCCTTAAATAATCAGAATTTGGAAAACATAAAAAGAACCATTAAATTGATTATAAATTCATACAACAAAAGTAAATTCAAACATTCTTTTTGCGATCTGTATCATTAGAGTAGGTTGGTTGATTTTGATTATTTAATATTCACATACTCATTTTTAAAACATGGACCGAACATCAGCTTATCAAACGGACATTTAGGGTAATTTATATTTTTCTAAACGTTTTATCAATTTTCAAAGACCATTTGCTAACTCACTCACCCACTAAATCTTACTTCTAAACTACTCATTTTGACTAGCACAGAACTTAAACCCTCAGCCACTTAGGAGATGAACATTTTTTCAACACTTTGATACCGATACAAAGACCTTTTGGTTTCAAAGACAAATGAATAATGTCTCATTTAAAAAAAAAATTGTTAAAATTTAATCTTACACAAACATCCACAGGTTTTAAGAGACCAGTTTCGCAACTTGAACTTGAGCGAAACTTGAACTTGTTCGAAGCTTAGTGAGCAGAAAGATCAACCCAAATGTACCAAAAAGTTTATAGTAAAAAGTTCAAGTTTCGGCGACAATCAATAAAAATCTTTCATGACTCAAATTGAAAATGATCATGTAAAAAGTAATAAATGACAATGAACTAATTCATATAATGACCAAAACCGACTTAAAGGTTCAATGATGATTATGGAATCTTTTACAGTAATGCGTTATATGTTTCCACAACAATCAATCGGCGAAAAACTTTCATGCTCTAAATTGAAAATGGTAGTGTAACAACAAAAGATGATAATAGGGGAAGGAGAGGTAAGATGGTTGGCAACCAAATCTGTTTCCAAAAAAAAAGACACCAAGTAAAAATATAAATAAATAATAAATGAGGTCATGTCATTGTAAATACCCAACTCCTTCAGGTCTAACATCATGTTGTCTATCTGTTTTTTTCGTGGCCAGCCTCTCCTCCTCTCACCACTTACATAATTGTCTCCAACCCTCCTAAGCGTAGTAGTAGGTTGTCTCCTACGAACATATTTGTAACACTCGGGTCCTGGTAAGTTTCCATTCTAACCCTTGAAATTGTAAATTTTGGCATTTTGGCCGTTACGCGGGGCTTACCTGGATGGTACGCTGGGCATAATGGGCTTAAGGTGCAACGATGACATTTTGGTAGTACGTTGGGCGTACTCCGTCTAGACATAAACCCTAATCCTTAGGGTTTGGACCCTATATATTGAACCTTAAGTCCCATTTTCCCATCCCATATCCAGCCTCCATCACTAGAAACGTTCCCTCTTGTAAACCATGGCCCCATTGTTGCATCTTAAAGCTTGAGAGTGTGGTTTTGTGCATTTCAAAGGAAGAAGAAGGTGGTGGTGAAGCTTGGAAGCTAGAGACAAGCTTGGATCCGAAAGTTTTTCATCATCCTCAATCTCCAGAAGGTATAAAGTTCATACCTTCGTGATTAACTTGATAGATCTTGTTGGTATGATGATATTAATGTTTTGTCCCCAAAATATGACCTTCTTGTGCATGGCATGCTATAGAACATATGGGTTGTCCTTTTGGACGTTTTACTAGGTCTAGAGTAATAAAAATAGGATCTTGACTCTTGGCTCTTCCCCGTGCATGAGTATGATTGTCTTAATGGCTTAAGGTGTTGGGGTTTTTAGTGTTAAGCACTTAATGTCCTTGCAAGCCCATAAAGTTGGAAATTTTATGGTCAAGGACAACATTTGGGACTTAGATCTGTAATTTGGACGTAAGGGTTTGTGTATTGAGCATTTAATGAGTTGGGAAGCATCCAACTGCGTACGCTGGGTGTACTAGGTGGTACGCCGTGCATACGCGGTCAAGTCTCGTATCCTGGTCAACTAGCAAGTACACCCTACATACATCTGTGTACGCCCCGCATACGAGGCTGGGTTGACTTGGTTGGTTTGTTGAGTTTAACCAATTTTGACCTGTCACACCCCGGACGCCGGCAGAAACGCCGAAGTGCGCGATGTAAATCAGTGATCACAATTATTGAACATACATTGAATAGTACAAATATAATCTTCTATTATTACCGTAATAGAAATTACATTGAAAATAACTATCACTAAATCGCGACACACACCTAGCAACCGATGTTTACAAATGTGTAGTAAAAAACAATGGAAAGTCTTCTATGAAAAATCTTCTAACCTGCTAATAAACCTGAGAATACATGCATTAAGGTAGGTCAACAAAAATTGTTGGTGAGTTCTACAGGTTTTGACACAAAATATTTTTATAACCAAAAGTGTTTTATAATATTTATCCGGTTGACCAATTTTTATAAATACATATTATTCTATCAAAAGTATAAAATAATTGAGTTATAAAAATGTACCTGGACTCATTTATAAATATTGTTTGTTCAAATCCAAAAGTATAAAATTTGGAAAAATACATATAAATAATTCAGACTTATATCAAATTATACGGTTCTCATGACCAAAATGTTTTTTATATATAGATTTTGAGTGCCAATTTATATAAAATAAAGTCATGTCGCATCTTGTGAAAACATAAAATGACTAACTTTACTCTAGAAACCTTGTACAAACATTTGTATAATTTATATGTAAAACTCATGTATTCAACCTACCATTCAGCTCACTCCTAGTCTCCGCAACCATTGCAATATCGTATGTAAAAAGCATACACCCTGGTGCCTCTCTTTGTACCTTGCAAAATACCTGCAAAGATATAAGAGCTAGGCGTCGAACATTGATGGAGCTTAATTCCTACATGGAAAGACGATATCACTTCTATCTTTCAAAATCAAACACATGTCATTGATCGACAATACATGTCGTGTATGAATCTAACACAACACCCTGGTACCCTTCTATGTTTCAAAATCTTCCAAATCGTCGCCCTTTGGACAATGTCATAAAATGCAAGTATAAAAATGATCTAATTTATATAGTGGCCAAAACTAACAAAAAGGCACCACCTAAACGTACTAAATCTCTCATAGAAAAGAGTTGATTTATTGTAAAACGTAATTTAAAAAAAAAAAAAAAAAAAAGACTAATTTATATAATGGTCAAAAGGCCTGAAAAGCAATATAAGGCTCGACCCAAACATATCAAATCTTCCACATAAGGCTCTATCTTGCAGACATAGAGGGTACAAATGTAAACCAAAACGGTCATTGGTTCACTAAAATTGTATGTCAGTCTGCTGACAAAAATACATCATTTGTCGACCAGAAAACAAAGTCCATAGGCTTGGGGTTTGTACTGAATATTTATTTTTTGTAACTGAAACCTTATTAGAAATTTGATTTTAAAACCAAAGTTAGAAAAATGATACCGACAAACAGATAAAGGATCGAATTTATATAATGACCAAAATCAGCAAAAGGGCTCTATCCAAAACCTACAAAAGGCCCAACCCAAACATAGCAAGAAAAAGGAGTTATATTGTTACACCAGGTTTTTTACAAGACTTATAATTAGAATACAAAGTATTTTTATTTGGTTTGAGGAAAGGTTTTAATGGGGATTGAGAGGGTTTCCCTAATATCCCCATATGGAACTGAATATTTATGTAATGACCAAAACCGATAAAAAGGAACTGGATTTTTATATATCGACAACATATGATATATGGAAACAACATATCTACAGCTGATATGATATCCCCATCCATCAAAATCAAGTAAGTCCCTAGAAACCAGAAAATCACATTGCATTCACCAAATTCAATCATACATAAAAAACCAAGAGACAAACAAAAACATTACAATCTTTTCAGACTTTTCTTTCTAGCATCAATCTTCTTCTTGTCCCCCCCTTGAGCTTTCGCCAACCCACCTTCCTTCTTATTATGTGCTGCCGCCGCCGTTGGTGGCGGTGCACCACCTCCAGATCCGCTACTTACTCCCATCTCAACTATTGAGTTCAGGGCGGTGGTTGGCGGTTCCTGACCACTTGCCCCTTTCATGGTGTTCAATGAAGGAGCCAAGGGCGTAGGAGGCGGCACTACAGCTCCAGAGACAGCGGTTTTCGGGTCAACGCTACAAACTGAGGTGTTTGTCTGGTCAACATTTAGAGCAGCGGTTGATTCCGATATTGCCCCCGTCTTAAACTTTGGTTTTGGCTTCAGTGCATGAATTCCAGTATATAACCTGTCATGTATTTTTAGTATTGAATCAAGATCTCTTGAATTTTAACTATTTAACTCATCATCAATAAGATAATACAAGCCAAAATCGAACCTTGCATGCCTAGCATATTCTTCATAGTTCTCAAGCAGCATTTTGCCAGCCTGTTCATTTAATGCAGATTCTGGAAATGGCTCAATCAGCAAGCATCTGACTACCTGCAACACATGAATGGATTTAGATTTTTAATCAAAGGTCCAAATTAGGAAGTAAAAAAGAAAACACGAATCTAGAAACTTACAATTAGAACATGGCGTAATCCTAGACTAGGGTTCCAATCTCTTTTCAGTGTGTTGACACATATCTCACCATTAGTTGCAATATTGGGATGGAAGATCTTGGTCAAAAAATAACCTAACAAATGGGAACACAAACAAGGTTTTAAACATTCCCATACAACTAACTAACCACATGAACAAATCTAAAGACAAACAAACCTTTAGGAGGTGAGTGGGGGAAGTCACGATTGAGAATCAATTTCATTCGGAAAACACCATTTTCGTATGGAGTGCCAGCTGTATATCCGGTATTCAGTTAGAACAAAGGAATATGTCTCTTGTGTATAGATATACATACATACATAATATACATATGTATATAAAGGTAACATCTATCTACCTGGGCCTTCAATATCAGCATAGATTGTTGAAAAATCATCATCGTTCACTCCTACTTTGATTCCTTCTGGTGGGATTTCATCTAGATTCTTCAATTCTCTAGCAAGTTGTTTGATTACATTTGGAGGAAGATTCTCGTTGGTAGCCTACAATAATTACAAATTTAAGATTACAAAGAGGGACAAATGGATTGTTGAATCAAAAAAGTGTGTGTGTGTGTGTGTGTGTGTGTTTGTGTGTTGCGTACCATGAATCAAAAAAGGCTTAAATTGGTGACGAGAAGCTACAAGTCAGTTGTGTAGCACCCAAATGACAAGAGTAGATTGTTGATGAGTAACCTGTTAAGAAACTTAGCAATTAGAGGGGCGAACTAAATCATTTTGTGTATTTTCATGAACAAAGAAATATGTTCCTAAGCTGATGAGGGGATCTAATGCTGCAAATTTATGAGAATGATGGGAAACTGGACTGATCATCTTTCTAATAAGTGTATAAGAACCAAGTGATGATCTTCATTAAGACCTATGCTTAGATATAAACTCATGTCAACATGATAAAGAAGGATTTTGATTGTTCTATGGCGACTCCTATTGCCTTCCTACTGTACAGAAAATTGTGCATATGAAAGTTTTGCAAAATTAAACATGCATACCAACACAAAGAAGGCTTAAAACCAAAACGCGCAGCAGTAACTAAAGTGCCGATCCAAGTAAACATTAACGAAAGAAAAGTAAGATCGAACCCTAAAATTCATGGCAAATACACAAAAACAAGGTATCTGCAACAAAAAAAAATTTAAGTTTTTCCTGAGATGAAAAGCCCCGATTCTCCAGAGCAAAGATTCATCCAACGCTAACAACTGACCTAATCTAATCTTTTATGAACCAAAATTGAAGAACTTTCTACTAAAAGGTAAAGGGCCCTGCTTTTTCACACGAAAAAACACGCACACAAAAATTGAAACCCTAATTCAACCATCAAACACCAACCACATATTCGCAACTGCATACACGACGACAAAACAAAGAATTCACCAAATAAACAACGATTAAATCGAAATTGAACCAACAGTACCGAACAACGATACAGACCCACTTCAGAAAGCACATTAAATTGGAAATTGATCAACTAATTGGCGTGATAATTGCATAAACTAATAGGAACGACGAATATCACCTCAAATCAAGAGCCTTCGTTCAAACCGGGGAACCAGAAGCAGGCGTATCTTTCTTTGAAACATACGTTCAGTAAAACTTCAAGGAATCCAAAGATTTGAGAAATATTGATGAGGATCGGTGGATCGCTCTCTTTCAAATGATTGATGAGGTTTAAAACGGAGAGCGACAGAAGAGAGAGAAGAAGAGCGTTGAGAGTTCTTGGCAAACGCATAGATATATACCCCACATCATACCAAGAGTTTACCGTTGAGGGTTCTGATGAAGTTTCAGATAGGTACTTCATGTTACGGTAATCACTGAAAATGCCCCTTAAAAAGGGGTACTTTTGTAAATTGGATAAAGTTTTGGGTTGAAGATGAACTTATATCTATTACTCCGTCGGTACAAAGCCAAAATAGAAATTAAAAATAAAACTAGAAAAGTGTCAGTGTCAATCACAGCTTGTTTTTAATTGGTTTTATTATATTTTCAATTATTGAATTTTGATAAAATAAAAGACCGCATTAATGATTTAATGGGATCCACTCCCCTCATTTTCAAATTCTCAATTATTTTATAATTAACGGATTTTTATACAATATTTATAGGATCAAAAGATATAGTTATTATTTGATTTATATTAAAAAAAGTTATATGAATTATATTATATAGTTAAATTAGACTTTCAAAAATCATAAATATTACTAGACAAAACTTATAAAAATGATGTCGTAGTTTGCCATTCTGTTTTTTGGATTTTGGTCAAAATCTTTTTGAACAAAATGGTCTTTTGGAATATGTTTATTTATAGATATAGTTTTTGAAAATGTTTATTCATAGATTTAGTCACCGTTAAAATTGAAAAAATCTATTTTACTCTTTAATTTATTTTCCTATTATTTTTAAAAGTTTTACCATTTTTATTTGATAAAACAAACAAATTAAATCCCCTAACCCACCCCTACCCCTCTGTCCTACCATTGTGTGCGTATGAAAAACTAGATAAACACAAACACGCATAGATTTATGTAAAAACATAGATTTTGAAGATCAATTTCACTTCTATAAGCAAAATGAATACATTAATAAACTAATGAAATGACTGATCTCCATCAAATAAAAATTTATACCGTTTTGGTTCCCAGGTGCCCAGACCAATTCATTTGCAAATATAATGTGTTTTGACCTTGTGTGACTATCATACATGGTTAATGACATTGATTTAAAGAATATATCATCAAGTTTCTCTTTTAATAATGTAACTCTATTGATTATGAAATCTTTACATTCAGCTAACTATCAGATGTGATTGTGTTTACTGAGTATATGTCATATGGGCTTGTGTGACTTGGGATCCTCACTAAGATAATTTCACTCTTATAGTCACAGAAACTTCAAAATGACCATCAGTGATTGAATTCAACACTGAGGTCACTGATGAATCTCTTTTAGTCACATAATTATTCTTTGCAGTATAACTAGTTGCAATATATTCTAAGTTTGTTGTTAAATCCAACATGGTGTTTTACATGTACTCTAAGTTTAAAATTGTTTTCTTCCTTGTGGATCTATGTTCGCTTTATGATAACGTTCCGTATGAGTTAAGTTACCAGTGATACGAGTAGTTATAAGTCTCTTGGATGTTTTGGCAAATGGTTGTGCACATGAGTTGTTGTGGGAGCTTGAGTGTCATGCGAGAGTTCGTATTGACCATGGTTATGCTCGTGGGAAGAGTTGGTTAGTCACGACTTATTTGGAAGTCTAGTGTGTATTTGAGAACTTTTAAGCGATTTTCGAATTTAGTATGGGTTGGAATCCTTGATCGAAATGTTTTAAGTGTTGTTATGCACAATTTACTGGTATTCCTGGTCAGGGACTTGGGGTAAGAATGACAAGTGGATGATCGTCACCCATTATGTATGTCTCTAGAGTTTGGACTGTTGTGCTCCCAATTTTGTGTAGTACATTGATGGAGATGGTTAGTAGATACAATTTTGGAGGTTATTGTTTAAGTGGCGTCATTATGAGCTGGGTCTTAGCGTTTAGAGAGAGAGGTAGTTATTGCAATTTAGTGTTTTAAGTGACTGGTTTGATTGTTGGCATCAGTTGGGTTCCGGATAGGTTGCTTATTAGCATAAGTAACCTAAACGAAAGTCGTAGCAGTCATTAAACCGAGAACGTGCATATAGAAAACGTCCAAATCTGCCTTCGTAAAAGAAAGTTATGATTTTTTTAAGTTCCAGCGTAACAATGTGCAACACTAATATCAACTTTTAGATCGGTTGATTGTTAACCGAAACAATATAAATGAGAATCAAATATCTCGTTAATAGAAACCAATCAATCTAAAGACAGTCGAGAACATACATCGAAAGAGAGAGTTTTGAACTTTTAACGGACTTTAATAGTCTAAGTCTTTTAAAACATAACTTTAAAAACAAAATCAAAGTTAGCCAACGGAGTCTAAACGAAAGTTGTAGATCTCGTCAATAGCTACATGTAGATATACAAATCATCACAAACAGAGCTCATATGAGCAAGTTATGAATTTTCTAAGAAAACAAAAAATTCGCACGCAGTCGCGCGTACAGACAGCATGTGCGATGTGCACTAACACACCACTTAGAATGCGACATGTGGCACCATGCAGAGAGAGGCACGTCACCTTCTTCCGACCAGATGCGTGGCGTGCACCTGATCTATGTGCGGCACACAGGTCAATTTGGCCTATATAAAGTTGCCTTCATCTCACTTCCTTCCTCACATGTTCCAACGATTCTCTCTCGAGTTCTTTCTTTTTTAGTCTAAGATTTCTTTAGTTTTAAGTTCTCAACCCCTTTAACGAAGCCCTACAGTGTCAGATAGCTGGTGAATATAAGCTCCCCGGTGAGAAGTTATGCCCGTGTAACTCCCGGTTTTCACTAGATTACTCTCTAAGTTAAGCTACACTTATTATATTTAAGTATAACTTTGAATCATATTCATAGTGGTAATTATGAACATATAATTAAGATTTATTAGTGATTCCAAGTCATTATATTGATTGAACTACTTACGGAATGATGTCCAGGTTGGATTTAGTAAGGTATTTAAAGTGGGATCTCCAAACAGTATACTATGTATATCAAACGGACCCTACCTCTAATATGATCCTACATGGTTATTCCTTACTCGGTAGATATTGATGAGAGATTAGTATTATAGAGGAATATAGACTATAATTATTATAGTCGCTAGGATTATGAAACTAGACTAAGGCTTAGTGCTTTATATGCCTATGTCTCTTTGGAAGTGTGAAGCGAAGTGCTGCCAAAATCGTCAGTCACCCATTTCATCAAGTAGTGCATAGTCCATTTCATGAACATGATTTTAATATAAGTATTAAATATCTGTTTAAAAGTTTATTTATATATATATATATATATATATATATATATATATATATATAAGGTGCAAACCAAGCATGGTTCTATGTGTTATAGTATATAGATAATATGATAATTAAGTAATCAAAGTATGATTAGTAAGAAAGATAGAAGAAATAGTAATACCTAATACTCTATGTTAATATTAGGATATGATTGCCTAAAAATAAGAGTTGGTATTTTGAGAAAAGTTTATAAGCCCGATAGTATTGCTTATTACGAAAGTAGGACTTGTAAAGGATACTCAGTTCAATTAAGTTTGATAATGGGTAATCTCATTCAAAAAAGGTGTGTAAGTTAGGAACGGAAAGTAGAGTCCTATTATGTGACACCTTTAGGTGTCAATGTAAGGTAGCTTCGTATCGGAGTACATCTTAGTATTCCTTTTGGATGACCAAAAATGATAGGTCCAGATCAGGAAACTTAACGGTATGTCTGGTCATCCCTCAAAGTAGGATGACAACACTTGACCATTCTTGCAACGTCCTAAATTTTAAGACCAAAAATTTTATTTTTATAATAATAAAACCATCATCCAAAACGTTTCATAAAAACCATAATGAAACCAGTGTATATCAATAATCATCCAGTTACATCATAATCAAATAAAATGCGGAACATTGTGGTGTGTGCGATGCGATCATCCCGAGTTGTTCCCCTTCGATCCGTAAGTACCTGAAATATAAAATGAAAACCATAAGTGTGACATCCCCAATTTCACGCTCAGAAAAGACCGATTTGTTTATGCTTTGTTTTATAAATCAGAGTGATCGTTTAAAGAAAACGGTTGCGGAATTTGTTCCCAAAATAAAATATGATAACCATTTATCAAAACATTTCTCGAAAAGAATGTATTTTCATTAAATAATAAAACTTCGGGATGTCATGTTCGTTACAGACCAAAAGCATAAACAATATAAAATAGATCTTACAATAGTTATTTATAACTACTGATCTATAATCCCAAAATCTCTCGTCAAGTCCACCAACTTATACCCTTGTGCCATTACCTGTAATGAAAAGAAAACTGAGTGGGTCAGGTTTGGGAGCCTGGTGAGCATATAGGGTTTTCAACCCACAATAATATAATTATTATATTTAATCAACAAACAATCAACCCAATTACCCATCCTCATTATCTTCTTAAGGTTTTACCCTAAGAACCAACTATCCTTCATTCATTTATTCGTAAGGAATCGGCACGAATTCCATTGCTGCCAAAGTTTATTTATCAAGTACTAAATCCATAGTTATCAGGCGCTAACTCCATAGTCACCAAGGTTCACTTAACAAGCGCTAGCTCCATAGTCGCCAAGGTTTACTCAACAAGCGCTAGCTCCATAGTCGCCAAGGTTTACTCAACAAGCGCTAACTCCATAGTCGCCAAGGTTTACTCAACAATAGGCGCTAACTCCATAGTCACCAAGGTTTACTTAACAATAGGCGCTAAATCCATAGTCACCAAGGTTTACTCAACAATAGGCGCTAACTCCATAGTCGCCAAGGTTCATCAAATAGGCACGAAGTCACATCGTCGCCAAGTTTATACAATAGGCGCTAACTCCATAGTCACCAACTATTCCATCTACCTATGTTCTACCCAACAATTTTGTAGATACAAATACTTACACAGTTTAAATCATTTAACACCTGTATAAAACTCCAATTTCCATGCCCATCTCAAATAGACAAATAACATATAAACACATAGCACGTATTTCATAGCAAATACTTCATATTTATGTGTTAGAAGAAAGTGACCACACACTCACGCATATAAACAACAATATACTTAATACACTCAAACCATACTTGTATTATTATCGTGTTTATGAATGGTAGTATACACTCACTTGATCAGAAGATGATCGGACAGCACTACGACTTGTAGAAGTAGTATTCTTCGGTAGATCTGGAAGATCTTCACAAAAATCGAACTTCTCGCGGGTAGAGCTTCGGCTCGGGAATCGCACTTCTAGGGATCTTCGGGGCCTCGGGACTTGCTTCGGGGCTCGAGAATGATACCGGGGCTTCGGGATAATTCTTGCACGAAAAACGATGCAAAAACGCAAGAGGAAGAAAAGAAATGAGCAATTGAATCGGCTGCACTCGACTCCCTTTTATAGGGTCT
Organism: Lactuca sativa; assembly: GCF_002870075.4. NCBI lineage: Eukaryota > Viridiplantae > Streptophyta > Magnoliopsida > Asterales > Asteraceae > Lactuca > Lactuca sativa. The sequence goes on along the minus strand of NC_056624.2, from coordinate 180,999,926 downwards.
GGATCTGCGATTTACGCGGGGCATACTCTTAGGTTACGTGGGGCGTAACCTGGATAAGCCCGGTGACTCCTCCCTTGGATAATATCGAAAATTTATATTTAAATTTAATTTCGAAAATATTTAATAAACTTCAAAAATTCATATCTTCCTCATAGGAACTCCGTTTTCGACGTTCTTTATATCCACGCGTAGGTGAGACTACGATTTACAACTTTCGTTTAGACTCCGTCGGCTAATTTTAACTTTATTTTTATTGTTTATTTTTAGTAGGCCGGGACAGGAAAACTCCGTTATAAAATCATAACTTCTTCATCCGACGTCCGTTTTCGCCTATCTTTTTATCGTTTTACTAAAATTAATGAGATCTTCCATTCTCATTTAGATTGTTTTGTCTAAAAACCGCTCGGTCTCAAATCGAGCATTCGGGCTGCATACCGCTAAGTCGAAACTTAGAAAAATCATAACTTCCTCATACGAAGTCAAATTTTGACGTTCTTTTTATGCACGCTCACGGTTTAACGTATTCTACAACTTTCATTTAGATTGCTAAGGCTAAATATCGCACTAACGTAAATTCACTTTTTACGTCGCGTTGTGTCGTGCCGGTTCTGTCGCGAAACTTCCACAGGTCATAACTTCTTCGTTATAACTCGGATTTCGACGTTCTTTATATGTACGGAATCCTTGTAACATATACTATAACTTAGTTAAGATTATTCATTCTAAATAATCTTTCATCAAAAATTCATTTTTGACGCCTATCGTCTCTAAATTGACTAGCCCTGATCTACGGGCGTTACAATAAGCATGAATCATAGTGAGTTCCCTAAACTACCTCATACCATACATATCAAATATATAATGGGTCGTGCCAAACAACCATCAGGCCCCGCTCGGAACAAATATGTCAATAATATGAGATGGGTCATGCCTCATCACATTCATCAGGCCCCGCTCGACATTCATATAGACACATAAACACATGCAAAAATCACTAAGATAAATAGCACACAATACACTCATCACGTCCCGCCCGGTATAAATATCCCATACTACACATGTGAGAATCACACAAACAACTAGCATCCATTGGTGCCTTTGACCCGCCAAACACAGTAAGGAAACTCCCCTCATGAGACATCCCCATATTCATGGTCATTTTAAAAATTTTGTTTATGCTTATTTGAAAATCAGAGTACTCATTAAAGAAAAATGTTGCGGAATTTGTTCCCAGAAAAACATGATAAACATATTATCAAAGCATTTCCGAAGAAATGTATTTTGTTAATATTAAAACTTTGGGATGTCACTGTCAATACAGAAACATAAGCATAAATAGACCTTACATTCATTTACAATAGTGATCTACATCTCTTTTAATCTCTCAGTGTAATGTAGCTTCGTATCGACAACTGTGATACAAATAAGTTGAGTGGGTCAGGATGGGAAACCTGGTGAGCACATAGGGTTTTCAACCCATAATAATATAATTATTATGTTTAATCATCAAACAATCAACCCAATTACCCATCCCCATTATCTTCATTATTCTTAAGGATCTACCCTAAGAATCATCTATCATTCACTTTTTCATTCCTAAGGATTCTCCTAAGGAATAGGCACGAAGTCCATCGTTGCCTATGGCACAGCTGCCAATGTTATCTATTAGGCACAACTGCCAATATTATCATTTAGGCACAACTTCTAGGATTATAACGTTCTTTATTAGTCGCAACTGCCGATATTATCCTTTAGGCGCAGCTGTCATGATTATGACATTCTCTATTAGGTGCAGCTGTCGATATTATCCTTTAGGCGCAACTGCCAGGATAATGATGTTCTCTATTAGGCTCAGGTGCCGGTATTATCCTTTAGGCGCAGCTGCCAGGATATTTAGAGTACATCTGGTGAACACTTAAATCAAATACCTACGAGTTATGGCGTAGATGCCAATATTCATCTGTATCATCTTTCATCCCTCATTATTTATCTACCCATGTTCTACCCAACATATATGTAGATATAAAATATATATACATTTTAAATCCTTTAAAACATATATAAAACGTTCATCCAACATAGATATCGGGAACACAAATAATATGCACACATAACACGTAATTTATATTAAATATTTCATATGTATGTGTAAGATGAAAGTAACTATGCACTTAGTAGCGTGATTTGATAGAATCTAACTAGAAACGATCAGTGGTTCATGATCGTCGGGCTCATGAAGGGAAACTACCTTCGAAAACAAGAGAGATAGAAAAAATAATTTGGTGTAAGGAACCTTAGGGTCGAACTTGCTATTTATAGGCTGATTTTTGGTGGTCTCACGTCATGAGAATCAATGCTCACATCGTGAGTCATGCCTGCTCACCTCGTATACTTGTTATTTGCATATATAGCTCTGAAAGGTGTCTGTATGACTTCTCACATCGTGAGAATGATATGTTCATGTCGTGAGCTTCCAAGAGTCATCTGGTAGCCATCCCAAGTGTTTTCTAGCTTCAATTAGTGTCTGTTTGACTCCTCACGTCGTGAGCCCAGTCAGATTAGGGTTTGTGACACGTGTCATGCTCTCAGACAGTTGCATCTTTGGAAGGTCATAACTTTTGCATACGAGCTCCGTTTTTTATGTTCTTTATATCCACGCGTAGGTGGAGACGTACTCTACAACTTTCATTTACACCCCTAAGGCTAAGAAGTACTTTATCGTAAACTCACTTTTTATGATTCCCGGTGTCGTGTCGTGTCGGTTTTGTCGCGAAACTTCGACAGGTCATCACTTCTTTCTTATAACTCGGATTTCAGCATTCTTTATATGTACAGAAACCTTGTGACCTATCCTACAATTTAGTTAATATTGTTTATTCTACATAATCCTCTATCAAAAAGTCAATATTGATGTTTATCGTCTTTAAATTGACTAGCCCGAATCTGCGGGCGCTACACCTCAAGTTGTTGAATATCTCAAATAAAAACTCAGACTGTTAATCCAAAAAATCCACGCGCTAGCCAATCAAATAAACCCAATTAACAAGCTGGGCCATAAACAAAAACCATGAATCTCATTCAATTGTCCAAATCCCAGGGTAAAAATGTTGGATTAATGTCTAAGTCCATAACTATAATTGGTAAGACTTGACCCGACCCGACATTATCCATTTGGGTTGCATGGCATCATGTATTTGGATAGACTAAAATGAGAGAAATAACACTTAAGGTTGGTTAATATATTATAAGTTCTAATATATTAATAAGATTATTTAATTAGTATTGATCAAGAATTAATCTAGAATTAATTAAGTGATCAAAAGAAGACTAATTAAATGTATGGGTTGATTGTGTAAATCATCCATACTTGTATAGTGGGCTAAGACTCCATGGATTATCAAGTTGGGCTAAAACCCATATGATGCTCCATGGATGCTCCATGGTGTATTTGAACTCATGGATCCAAGGAAATGGAAAGCCATGACAATTAGGGTTTACCCTAATTGTCACTAACTATATAAGCATCTTATTGTTGACAAAATCGGCCACTATGTGTGTGAGAAAGGGCTAGCCGATTTTCATGAAGTGTGGATTTCTTTCTAATCTGTTCCAAGTGTATTTGGTGTTGTGTGAACCATTTGAGGTGTCACACTTGGGGCACTAGGCACTCAAGCTTCATGAAGACATTCTACATCAAAGAGGTATGTAATTCTAACTTGATATATTCATATGAATCAATGTTATTATGCTAGTTAGGATGAATACCTTGGAAAGTTCATATTTGCATGTATAATAGAGAAAACATAGATCCAAGGTATTTAGGGTTGCATGTACACTTAGGAGTGTTAGAATGCTCACTAAGTAGATTTTAGCTAGATAGCAATTGTGATATTTGCATTCTCAAAGTCGTTAGTGGAGCGTGTGTGGTTAACCGACACACTAACATGGACTTGTGAGAAGTGGAAAAGGTCTAAAAAATCGAGACTATGATTACGGCATCCCTTTTCATAGCTATTAAAATTGTTTAGACACACCTGTGAGCGATCTAAGATAAAGAGTATGATACTGATAAAGTTTTATCAAAGCAATATAGTATCAGAAATCTGAACTTTGGTAAGAAAGTCAATAAAGTATTGTTTTTCTGGAAGTTCAGCTAATTTCTAAGTACATGTCAAAGCTAGTGGGAGCATAAGTGTTATGCTAATAATCATCATGTTAGTGAGAGCATGATAATTATGATAAAGGTTGCAAGTTAGCAATGTTAATTATAGAAAACAAAAGGTTTCAATTGGGAAAGAGTTGTTTTGCTATAATTAAGGGAGAGGAAATTATACTTCATCTCAAATCTAAAAGTTTAGATTGAGGTTTTAAATCTTTAGTCAAGGATATATATGAATTTTAGGTTGGATTGGCTCAACATAAAGAAATTCTTTATATGGGTCCGTTATTTGCGTTCTAAAATTCGATTATGATTACGGCATCCTTTTTCATAATCTGACTTATGAGAGCTTTGAAAATTGAAATGGAAAAATTATAGCAAAAGATTGGTTTAGTATTTATGTGAGACATCATGAATCGTGTCCCATATGCTTCGGATATAGCATCGATTACATGTGCTATATTCATCCTTTCTAAAATTTTCCAAATGTCTAGGGCATTAAGAAGGGAAAAGGTCTAGAATTGGATATGACTAAAATGATCATTAAACAGTTGTCGAGGAAAATCTAAGGTTTACCATAGATTGGTTGCTCAAGGACAGTTGGAAGTATAATGTTAATTCTGGAAGGACCATATTGACAAAATTTGTAAGGAGGCAACTCTTGTTCATAAGTGATAGTCAAAATGGAATATGGAAATGTTTAAAAGTTAGAAATTATTCAATCTATGTAAGATTAGGAAACTTAATGCAAGAAGGATGTTTCCAAGGAGTTGATCTCTTTTGGAATGCTCTGTAATGTTTGTTGTCAAGTCTTTGTGACTTTGTGCATAATAATTAGAATAAGATCAATGCATATAAGTCTAGAATCTAATAAATTTCAGTAAATGGCATGAATTTGAAATTCTTGCATTTGCAGTAAGGAATTGGGAGTGTGAAATGAGAATCATTGGAATTATGTTCAATCGATCTCTTTCACAAAGTAAAGATCATAGACAAACATATTATGCATACTTGGTGTATGGCATGACTAGTGTCTAGAAAACATAGTGTACATGCTTGGAGCATGGGACAACTATTGTTTTAATTCAAGAATAAAGTTGATAGCTGAAACAATATACAATGAATAATGTGTAATCATATGGTGATAAATAAAAGGTGTTTTTATTTATACTCATAAGTTCTGAGACCATATTGGATTCAATTATTATTGTGTTTCATTTTGCATGTTTTGACTTCCAGAATAACTAGGTCGTTCTTCTTGATTGACTAAGTTATTCAAACCATCCACAGTTAGTCATATGTTGGAAGTAGATATGAATCAAGACTGTCATGGGTTGGGCTTGTATAGGTCTAAGATGTTGGACAAGGTGGTGCTACAACACTCATGAGTACTCATAAATTATGAGTATTGGATTCAACCCGCGCTCATTGGAATCACTTTTCTTGGATTTTATCACGAGTGATCATGAGACGATAATATCTTAAATTCTTCAAACCTAGAGATATGAGTTGTTACTATGAGTTGGTTATACATTGATTGCACGAAAACGCATTGGTAAATCGATGTTATAAAATGTGCCTTTGTGTATGATTCAACAAGTAGTAGAACAAGCCAGATGATTCGAAGTTTATCCATTCCTTTTACCTTCGGGATAAAAGCGATATATGTGGCCCCCTCGATGATTTGGTGTTGACAAATGTAAGTGTTCGGCCGGGCCTAGAGTGATTTGATTTGTTTAATTAGTCAGTCATCATAAATCGGAAATCGGGAAACAACAAATGGACAGAGAGAATGATTATAATCCATGTCTTACTCCATATTTTATCTAGAATGGAAGAATATATGATCCCTTATCTAATGGACAAGTCATTGACAAAGGTCAGAGATCATCGGCAAGGTCGGAGTTCGACAGAAGCTTTTGAGAGCTACGATTGTCAGTCGGTTCTTGAAGTCATACTTGCAATTATAGTTTTAGACTTATCCAAGTGGGAGACTGTTGGATTAATGTCTAAGTCCATAACTATAATTGGTAAGACTTGAACCGACCCGACATGGTCCATTTAGGTTGCATGACATCATGTATTTGGATAGACTAAAATGAGAGAAATAACACTTAAGGTTGGTTAATATATTATAAGTTCTAATATATTAATAAGATTATTTAATTAGTATTGATCAATAATTAATCTAGAATTAATTAAGTGATCAAAAGAAGACTAATTAAATATATGGGTTGATTGTGTAAATCATCCATACTTGTATAGTAGGCTAAGACTCCATGGATTATCAAGTTGGGCTAAAACCCATAGGATGATCCATGGTGTATTTGAACCCATGGATCCAAGGAAATGGAAAGCCATGACAATTAGGGTTTACCCTAATTGTCACAAATTATATAAACATCTTATTGCTGACAAAATCGGTCACTATGTATGTGAGAAAGGGCTAGCCGATTTTCATGAAGTGTGGATTTCTCTCTAATCTATTCCAAGTGTATTTGGTGTTGTGTGAACCATTTGAGGTGTCACACTTGGGGCACTAGGCACTCAAGCTTCATGAAGACATTCTACATCAAAGAGGTATGTAATTCTAACTTGATATATTCATATGAATCAATGTTATTATGCTAGTTAGGATGAATACCTTGGAAAGTTCATATTTGCATGTATAATAGAGAAAACATAGATCCAAGGTATTTAGGGTTGCATGTACACTTAGGAGTGTTAGAATGCTCACTAAGTAGATTTTAGCTAGATAGCAATTGTGATATTTGCATTCTCAAAGTCGTTAGTGGAGCGTGTGTGGTTAACCGACACACTAACATGGACTTGTGATATTAAGGCCTTAAACCATAAAGTCAAAGACTGAAGCCTTTGCATGGCTAAAAGCACTCCATAGACCAAAGCTAGCACTTAAACTCCATTAAGAAGAGCATCAACCTTGCATGGTAGAGCTAAACCCACCAAGCTATCATTTTTATGTACAAGGGACCTAAGAAAAACCTATATCTATTATCCCAAGCTGTTGGAGTAGCCTATACTTCAAAACAAGGCTTAAAGGACCCAAAATGCACAAATAGAGCCCTAAACTAGATCTGTCATAAGAAACCATCAAGTTAGTAGCTTTATACCTCAAATAGGTTGCAAAGTTGATGAAGATCCTGGATCTTAGATAATGTTTTCTTTACCTATGTTAAGGTTTTGTTTTTCTAATGTTTTGATCGGTTTTTTTAGTTATTTTTTAAAACACAGTAAAGAACTTGATGACTTCAAATTAAGGAGTAAAGGGCCAAGGGGCCGTTGGAGCCTTTGATTGTGCATTTAACTTTTTTTTTTTTACTTTTCTTGGAGCTTGTATGAATCATAGAGTTTGCTTATTAAGATGGCAGGGATTAGTAACTGATGGATTGTTTACAATTTAGTGTTATTTGCTGGTATTGTTACTTTTCCAGGAACTAAAATCTTTAGAAAGGAGTTATGAACTGTCCTGTAAAAGCTTCAGGTATATCATGTTATATGTTTTATTTCTTTTAATTTGTTATTACCATTTTGCCCCTTGGTTTTGCTTTGGTTTCTTGTTGGCGCATTTACGAAGTATCATGCCTCTAGTGTCTGTTGCTTGATAGTATATTGCTTTTGATGTGCAGTTTGTTCTAAGTTTGACCACTTTACCCCTTGTTTTTTCTTTGGTTTTCTGTTGGTTCACTAGGAGTGGTTTTCATGCCATATATTCTTTATGTTGAAGTTGGAGAGGTGGATTCGTGATCCTTTTTATGTTTCTTCGGTGCGTTTGTTGATTTTTACCATTCATAACATTGCATACAATTAGTTTCCTCTTTTTAATATATTGGTGCCTAACACCTCCAATATTCATTCCATTAGCTATGTGCAGTGGCTCTAAGACATTTAAACAAAAGTTATTTCAGGTGTGGCTTCTAATTTTAAGATATATATTTAAAATATTCTTACATTTTGATGAAGATTATTGATGGTGAAACTGTTTTGTAGATCTTGAAATTTTAAATCTACACTAAAAATGCATCAATTGCAGCACCCATTATTAAAGAACCAAGGAACCTGTTTATTTTTCTTAGGTTTGTGTATGTGATATGGTCGAGTATAGGAATGAGCGAAAATATTGTTGCATTTTTATGTCAGATACAACAAATTTCTACCATTTGCAAAGAAATGTATCTATGATGTTATTTTGGATAATAAAATCATAGTACATTGCTTTTATGAGAAACATAATTAAGTGCATTACCTATATTAGTAAAAAAGAGAAGTGTAATGTTATTTTTCTATATTTTTGCCTAAAAATATTTGACCAACTTACTTTTCTTTTTTGTGTAGATTAGATGTTAATTTATTAATACAATGAATATATTAGTATTTTCAATTCCCTGATATTCTAAGTTAGTTATGGAGTCATCAAAAATTCATTGCTATTAAATGGGTTTAGGGGTGCATTATTTTGTCCAGATGGTGCTGGTCTTAGTGTCTTACTAGATATATGCACATTTGACTGCTTGCTTTACTGAGTACCTTTGCCCATGTAGATATCCACAATTCAAGTTGTGGTGATTGCACTACTCAATATCTATTTATTTTTGACCAGTAACATTTACCATTTTCTTATGTTTTTTTTTCTATTTGTTGACTTTTGAACTTTGTATCTTGCCCAGCTTTTTGCTGACTTGTCTTTAATCTTAATAAAAATAGATACCCTTCTAAAATAAGTATCCGTAAGGTTTCTTGGAAGATTAGATGTTGTTTAGTTCTTAATAGAATTTGTTATTAACTTTTTTTCTCATTGTTTTCTTTGTTGATCGGTTAGTTGTTAAAGCTAAAGATGGAATGCCCGTAATAGGTAAATGATTAATGGTCACTATATTTGAATATTTTTTTTATTTATATCAATTTTATGGATTCTAATTACGAAGATACTAATTGTATTTGCTAGAACAGGAATTTTAAACATGCGGAAGAAATGAAAAATATAGATAAAACGAAGGATTAGACACATCATATATGTCTTGAGATCCATAACTTTTTCACTTTTCACAAGTTTTTTTATATTAAAATGTTTTGAAATCATAGTTTTTTCTTGGACTAATATTATAAAAACCATAAAATTTTTAACATGTAATTGGAAAAAACCCTAATATTTTTTATTATTATTGCTATAGCCACAACTTTCTCGCAGAATTATCACTCTAGCCCACTTAACAAGTATTATGGTTAACTTGGTTAACATTTTTCCAAAATCAGTCATAAAAAGTTCAAATTTAGTCCATGAAGTTTGCAAAAAATTACACCATATGGTTTTTTAACTTTATTTTTTGTTTTTGTGAATATTTTATTTATTTTCGGTTTATATATATATATATATATATATATATATATATATATATATATATATATATATATATATTATTTTCATTTATATACTTTATTTATTTTCATTTTTTAACTTTATTTTTCAACAATTTGATTTTTGTTATTATCTTTTTATATTTTTTTTTTTTCTATTTTAGTTATTTATGATTTTTCTAACGTGTTTATTTATTTAGATTCAAGTAAACAAACTTGAATTCAATTTAAATTACTTTAACAAGTTATAAAGACCAATTATTATATTTTTTGTTCTTTTTTTAGTCTATTACCAAATTGAAAAATATTATCTACTTATTATGATTTTTCTAACGTGTTTATTTATTTAGTTATTTATGATTTTTGTTCTTTTTTTAGTCTATTACCAAATTTAAATTACTTTAACAAGTTATAAAGTTTTAAACTATTGATATCACATATAAAAATATGATTTAATTTACAAGTTATGTAACACACTGAAACACTAATTCTCAATAAACAAGCTAACTTTTTTTTTTCATTTTTTCGTAACGTAAATATAATAGCACTAAAGAAAAAAAGAATAAAAAGAAAATAAGTTGGACCGAAATTACAAATACAAGCATAACTATTTTATTTACTTGAATAAAAATAAAAAAAATACAAAAACTATAAATTATCAAAATGGTAATATACTCTAATATATTAATACATTTAACATTTTTTTAAAAGGTCAATAAAAAGTTAAAAATACAAAAAAATAAAAAACAAATAATTGGAAAACAAATAAGAAAAATAAAAAGATGAAAATTTTAAAAATATAACACGAAGAGAAAGATGAAAAAAACAAAAAAAAAACAAAAACAAAAAAAGCTCTAATATACTCTATATATACACTAAAAAAGTAGAAAACAAAAGGCAAAAAAAATCAAATTGTTGAAAAATAAAGCTAAAAAAGAAAATAAATAAAGTATATATAAAAAAGAAAATAATATATATATATATATATATATATATATATATATATATATATATATTTATAAAAAAACCCAAAAATAAATAAAGTATACAAAAAAGGAAAAATAATATTAAAAAACCATGTGGTGTAGTTTTTTGCAAACCTCAGGGATCAAATTTGAATTTTTTAAGACTGATTTTGCAAAAAAAAATTAACCAAATTAACCATGAAACTCGTTAAGTGGGCTAGAACGATAATTCTACAAGAAAATTATGGTCATAGCAATAATGAAAAAAAATATTAGGGTTTTTCCCAATTACGCATTAAAAATTTAAACCTTTTATAATATTTGTCTTTTTTTCTTCCACCATTTTCTTTGACAATAATCGGGCAATTACAATTTTGATTGTATCACATAGCGTGCCACATTTTTTGTTTCCCTTTGATTGTATCACTTAAAAGAATTTAGAAAATTGACTATTTTGCATTTATTTTATATACTTCGGTTATTTTACTTGCATACAGTGTCATTTGTTAGACTTCGTTATCAATAAAGTTGACATTATATCATATATTTTATCTTAAGTTCTTTAAGTTTTGTCTTAATAAGCATTAACATTCTACTCCCATCAAATATACTTTGTTTCTCATTTTTTTGAAATTTTCAATGCTCCTCGAATATAAAGCATATAAATGGCAAAGTTCAAACGTTTATTGTTAAAAAATAAAATGCGTTGTGTTTATAGGTTTTTTTTAAAGACATTTGATAAATATTTTTATAAAAAATGATGTGTTAAACTACTTTTATGGAAGGTTTATAAAACTAAACCATGTCTACCAAGAAATATATTAATTACCAAAATAAACTATTTGTATTGTGCAAGTATTGTTCATATAATATATCCAAACTAGACTTACAAAATAAGGATAGTATCTTTACATTAACTTGTCCAAATGGTCTAAATAGCAAAATTAAATTTGAAAATTAAACAAACATCATAAAATTTTCATCAATTAGAAATTAACTGAAAATGACAATTGTTAATCGAATTGACATTTTCTGTTAAAAATTAAATGACAACGAAAATTTTCACCCTAAAACAATAATCTATTTTTATTTTTAACCGAAAAAACAACGCACTTGTATTATAAACATTAAAAATAAAAGTATGTTTGTTAATGAGCTAAGTAAGACATGAATGTATTTATAACCCATCGTAGGAATATATGTTGTTGAACACCTATTCTCTCTCTCTCTCTCTCTCTCTCTCATAATATGACATGTCTCTTAAAACAAACTAATCATAAACTGGCGTTTTGCGTGGTAAACAACTACAAAAATATTGTCTAACAAAAATATTTAAATCATAATAATTTTTTTTTTTAAAAAGTTGAGGAAAAAAAAACATTCACCATACTCCAATTGCATATTATCACTTCTAAAAGGTGAATATACATTTAAATCAAATAAGTTGCCCTTAGACACTTTATATTTCATTTAGAAGACATGAGTAAACGAAGTATTACTAAACTTTTGACTAAATCTGATATGTTGTTTGAACCAATAATTCGTCAAACAACAGGTATATCTCCAAAATTTAAAAAAAAAAAAATATTGTGTGAGACCCTTCAAGATTTGAGTTGGTGGAATCACCACAAACACACAATCTTTCATCTACCTGTGTCTTTTCAAATGAATAATAAAATGCTTAAGAACAACTTATTTTATTTAAATGCATATCCAACTTTAAAAGTGATAATATATAATTGATGTAGGGTGAATGTATTTTTATACTTATATTTTTTCTAACATTATTATGATTTGAATATTTTCGTTGGACAAAATTTTACTATGATTTAATATATATTAATTTGAACATTTTATTGTTGTGATATACATTCTTTTGAAATAAAATAATTCCCAATACATAATATATATATATATATATATATATATATATATATATATATATATATATATATATATATATATATATATATATATATATATATATATATATATATCATTTAGGCTTAAGGGAGTGGACTCGCCACCCCTCTCACCAAACAAGTCGCTAACATATCAAACACCACTCCTTAGGATTCGCTAAGGGAGATGTTAAGAATTGGTCGTCAAGCAGGTAGCGAGAGGAAAGAAGAGGGAGAAGATGCATTGGTTAATTATGATTGGTTCACAGCTATTGTTTTTTTTTCCTTCAAAATAAACCATATTAATTTAACACACAACCACTCCGTATCAGATGCTAAGAGTTAGTTGCTAAGAAATAAAAATAATGTGGCACTAAAAAAATATGATGTGATAAGATGCTAAGAGCGTTATCATTCCCCTTAGCCTTAGTGGATGAACAAAAAAATAAATTATTTTTAGTTAGATTTTATATTCAAATATAAAAATTTAAGTGGACTGATCGAATAAGAGGTGTCACTTATCATTTAGTGGGTTAGTTTGTGTAACACCCAAAGTTCGAAAAGCCAAGAAAAGAAAGAAAACCCCAAATTTAAGGGGAGACTCGACGAGTCCAATGAGGGACTCGGCGAGTCCGAGCGGGATCCAGGTTGAGGTATAAGCGACCAACTCGGCGAGTCGGCCAAGGTGACTCGGCGAGTCTCTGGTCTGAGCAAGGAAAACCTTAAATCCGGGACTTGGAGCTTATTTAAACGTCTCATTCTCTCCCCTAGGGTTCCTTTACTGCCTCTCTAGCACATATCACTAAACCCTAGCCGCCATAATCGTTTTGGAGCAAGATTTACCCCCCTTAGTAAAGTTTTGAAGCTTGGAGAAGGAAGAAAGGCCTTGGAGGGGCAAGAAGGGACTGTAGATCCGGGATTGAAAAGACATTTCAGACCAATTGGAGGTAATAAGTTGTTGCTTGGACTCCCTTTGCACCTAGATCTATTCTTATGTGTGAGTTTTGGACATTTTTGGTATGATATGTAACCATTTCGAGTTAGAAGTCCAGATCTGAGGTTGCTACCTCAGATCCATGCTTGTGTTGGTCTAGAATCCCCTAAAGTATCAGCCCTTGGTATGTTGAAGAAGTATGTTTGCCATAAACCCTAGTTTAATGTGTTTTGAGCCTAGATCTCTTAATCTACACGTAAAGTTTGCCACTTTACGTAGGGGATAGACCTTAGAAGTATGGATCTATAAGTTGGAAGCCCTGTTTGGCTCGAAAAGTCACTGCATGGATTAAGGACTGAATAGACTCGGCGAGTCCTTCGAGTGGACTCGACGAGTAGCTTGAAGATGAGGAGGAACTCGACGAGTGGGATGAACAGCTCGTCGAGTCGGATGAAGTTAGGCATGGACTCAGCGAGTTGGAAGAACAACTCGACGAGTTGGTTGAAGATTGTCTTGGACTCGGCGAGTCAGGTCGTGAAACCCCAAACTCTTCGAGTTGAAACTCAAATCAGTGAGTCGGGTGGAGACTCAGCGAGTTGGACAGGTCAGGACTCGGGAATAGTTGACTCGGCGAGTCATGGACTGACTCGGCGAGTCGAGTCGCGAATAGAAAGACCTTGAGCATTTGAACTCGGCGAGTTATTAGGTGGACTCGGCGAGTAGGGTTGACCTGGAAGGTTGACTTTGACCAGGATTTTGACCTTGACTAGAATTGACCTAGTTGACCTTTGGAGGTCAGTTGGACTAAGTGTTATGTGGTCATTGGTAGCCCGAGGAGCTAGTGGAGCAGCAGTTCGGAGTCAGAGGTCAAGTAGCAGCCAGAAGGATTAGCAGCATCAGTTCAGCAGACTCAGGTGAGTTTCCTTCCAGTAGGAACCAGTCTAAGGCCACAATGTCGGCCCGTTTAGCTAGTAGTAGTTTCCGGATTTTGATCTGATGCAGTAGTTAGTATGTTTGATGCCTTCGTGGCTCAGACAGGACTTATGTGTTATGTGTTTCGGGCTACGGCCCGATGTAGTATGCAGTATAGGTGTGTTCATGCTAGTTGATATGTTTATGCTATGTTATGTTCAGTTAGTCCGGACTTCGGTCCGATGCAGGGGGCAAGGCCCCAGTTAGCCCGGACTTCGGTCCGATGCAGGGGACAAGGTTCCAGTTAGTCCGGACTTCGGTCCGATGCAGGGGGCAAGGCCCCAGTTAGCCCGGACTTCGGTCTGATGCAGGGGACAAGGTCCCAGTCAGTTTCCGGACTTCGGTCTGATGCAGGGGGCAAGGCCCCAGTTAGTCCGGACCTCGGTCTGATGCAGTGGGCAAGGCCCAATATGTGCTTTATATGTTATTGCATGGTATGTGGTAGTTTGGGGGGGCTCACTAAGCTTCGTGCTTACGGTTTTCAGTTTTGGTCTCAAGTACTCGGTTTTTCAAAGGAGGAGCTCGGGAAGATTGCAGTGCACACACCATAGACAGTTAGCCTGGGAATGTTTGACTCTGATAATGATATTATGTTTTGAACCAATACTCGAGAAATTATGTTATGACTTATGATACAGTTTTTATAAATATGATTTTAGTAATGTTTTTAAAGAAATTTTTGGGTCGTTACAGTTTGATAAATAAATAAGAAAACAAACTATTTTTTATAAGGAATAAACAAGGAGAGAAAAAAAAATTAATTAATTTTTGTAAGTGATAAATAAGAGAGGTTGGGGGAGGGGAAAGAAAAGGAAATTAAGAAAACAAACTAATTTTTGTAAGAAAACGTTTAAATTTGTTATGGATAAGAGGAAAACATATAAACCCTCATTTATATCTCATTTTATTTTTGTAAGTTTTAAATATGGGTAAAAATGTAAAAGCAATTTTAATTCAAGTGGAAGCATCAAATTAATAAGTAGAAATCTCACCTCTCTTTAAGTAAGAACACAATCAAAGAGATTCATAGAGTAACATTATTGATTATAATTCATAATTTAAATTACATTCATGCAATTCAACTATAATTAGATAACTTGGAATTAGCCCTGTCGAAAATACCCATTATCCGAATTACTCGTCCGATTTTTGTGGGTATGGGTAAATTGGGTATCGGGTAAAAAAATTCGGGTAACCCGATTTTCTTTTTAGATCGGGTATAGGGTAAGTTTGTTGGGTTTTGGGTATACCCAAATTACCCAAATTATTTTAAAAATTCTTTTTTTTTTCGTAGAGCTTGTACTCTGTAGCTGGTAGGGATGAGCAAAAGGAGCGAACCGGCCCGAACCGGACCGGACCGGGGAACCGGCTTCGGCCAAAATCAAGAACCGAACCTGCCCGACGGTTCTACCGGTTCCCGGTTCCTACCGGTTCTTGTCATGTCTTCAAATGTTGGAACCGCTCCTTGAAAAATAGCATCATACGGTTCCGGTTTTTGCCGGTTCTACCGGTTCCGGTTCCCACCGGTTCCCGGTTCCAAAAATCCACAAAAATAACGTACCGGTCCCGGCCCGACCAGTTCCATCGGGTTCCGGTTCCGGTGCCGGTTCCGGTTCCGGTTCCGGTCGGTTCCCCTGTCCATATGCTCATCCCTAGTAGCTGGTATTTGATCACGCTTAAACTAACTATCATTATTGTAAAACATGAATCTCTTTTATTATGATAGTATGACACTAACAATATTAAAATCAATTGTTTGTATATCACTATGTTTTTTAAAACTTAACTATTTTCTAGATTATAGTTTTTATTGCAATTAACAAACTCATTATCTTGACGAAACTTCAAAACATGGCAAAACTTATGACTATAATTATCCTAAACATTTTAAACTTTTAAACTAAGATCTTTAAGTATTTGTTTTTTAACATCTTATTAGATTAGATTAAGCTGTTAAAATATTACTTGATATCTCAAGTATTATTGACTAAAAAATCTCAATGTCAAAGTTTGAGTAACTTCGTTTATGTCTCGTTTGTTTATATAAACAAGATTAATAAAATTATATATTTCGGGTGATACCCGAATTACCCAAACCCAACCCACTACCCAAATTACCCAAACCCGAATTATCCGAATTTAATTTGGGTCGGGTAACAAACATTTTTTTAACATGAAAAACGAATTACCCGACCCGAATTACACGAAATCTGAAAAAATTACCCAATCAACACCTCTATTTGGAATTACATACATTCATTTCAACTAAAATTAGGTAACTTGGAAGAAGACTAATTGTTTTTCGAATGTGAAAATTGTTTAATTGTGAATTGAATTGCTCGTATAAACATAATTATGAAATGAATAATATGTGAAAGTTTTCCACTTTTCCAGTTTGTTAACCATAATCATTGCACTTACGAACACTTGCATTTGTATTATTTATAATTAGGATAAAATCATCATTTTGAAAAATAAATGAACTTTACCTTTACAAAGACTTTAATAAGAAAAAAAAAAACAAAACAAAACAAACAACTCTCTGAATAAATGATAATTTTACCTTTTTGTTTAAAATTTCGGGGATAAATAGTAAACAAATATTTAGGGGGTGTTTGGCTTAAATTTTGTGGAGCAAAAGTCCTTTTTGTAAAAGAACTTTTTACAAAAGTTATTTTTTTAAATGTGTTTGGATTAAATTTTGAAGGGAAAAAGTCAAAAATTAAAGTGTTTGGTTTAATTTTTACATGTAAAATGACAAAAAGAACATGTTTAGGGTAGATGAGGGATATATTGGTAATTTAATATTTTTAGCTGGTGAAAAGTTGGGAAAAATCAGGTAATCGTGACTTTTCAAAAAGATTGAAATTACTCTATGGGAAAAGTCATTTACAAAAGTCTTTTTCCCTTTGCCAAACATCTTTTGGAACTTTTTCTAAAAGATAAAGTCAAAAGTCATTTAAAAAGCTAACCCAAACACCCTCTTACTTTCTTGATTAACTTGAGAGTAGAATCCATCCCTCTATGGCTATAGAGTCTATAACCTTTGCAATTATCACAAAAATGCGTATTATATACAAAATAATGATTAAAAAAAAACAGGGAATGTCCATTGGAAGCGAAAGAAGCAGTTGCAAGCATAATCTTTGCATCTCCGACTAATGTCCTCACCCAACTAAACCCGTGATTGACAAAAGAAAAAGAAACGCACAATTTTTGAAGCATAGGAAAAAATAAGATATACTAAAAATATTAATAAAAGTAAAATAAAACTTGGAATTAAGCAAACATGTGGCTGTAGTTTAGTGGTAAGAATTCCACGTTGTGGCCGTGGAGACCTGGGCTCGAATCCCAGCAGCCACACTATTTTTATTTTATTTTGATTTCGTCTATAAATCACTATTTTTCATTTTATTTTGATTTCGTCTATAAATCACTATGGGAAGAGTTATTACCTTGAGAGTTCCATAAAAAGCCTTGCACCTCATCCAAATACTAAAATTCAAATTATCTTCATGATTTTACTCGACTCTAAATAATAATCATCTCCTAATTGCTCTATTTCTCTTATTTTCTATCAAACAAAAGTGAGGTTAATTACATAAAAAGATATATTATTTCTTAATATTTTTCAAATAAAATATTTTTCTTTACCTAAAATCCCACAGGATTTTAAATCCCCGTTTTATTAGTTAATTGTATGAAACACATAATATTTTTGACAATTTTTTCGGATAAAACCTATTTTTTATAATCTAAACTTAACGTCAACCTCAATTCTTTAACAAAAAAAGTCAAATTTTATCTTATAAGAATTGAGGTTGGTGTTAAGTTTAGATTATAAAAAATAGGCTTTATCCCAAAAAAAAAAATATGTTTCATGCAATTAACTAATAAAACAGGGATTTAAAATCCTGTGGGATTTTATCTGGTTTTACTCATTTTTCAAAATTAAGCTACAAGGCATAATTGATTCAAAGTATTAGCTCTAAAGAATTCAATTTACTCCCCTGATTACTCGTTTTAATCATTTTTCAAAATTAAAGTTACAAGGCATAATTGATTATGAGTATTAGCTCTAAAGAATTCAATTTACTCCCCCAGTTAAGCTGGTAATTAACAAACTTTGTAATTTTTCATTTTCATAATCGAAGTGTAGCATACCAAAAATTAGAGTAAAATTTTTAATTTTTTAAAATTAATCCAGATACCATAATTGTTTACAAAACACTGTTTTCAAGAGTAATAATAAAAACCAGAGTATCCCCAAAATCCAAAATCATAAAGCGTGAAGGAAGTGCATGATCACGCCTTTGCTTTTCCCCGATCATCTGAAGTACCTGAAACATAAAACTGAAACCGTAAGTCAAAGCTTAGTGAGTTCCCCCAAAGTACCACACACAATCAAATAAATAACAACATGCATATATGAGCCTTCAGCCTGACTAGACCATCGCGCCGGGCCTAGAACCTATTTGGATCGCCACATATGGCCTACAACCTATCTGGATCGCTCTTCAGGCCTTTGGCCTAACTGGACTGCCTCGCAGGCCTACAATCTATCCGGACCGCCATGGTATCTTGGTCTTCAGCACAAAGCAGGTCCGTCTCACCCCAACAAACTGTAACATGTTGACATATACCATAACAATCAATAACCAACAAGTATAGGTAATCATACTGACCTACCGATCTAACGCATACTCAGTGAGCACAGGTAATCATACAGGTCTACCAATCCAACACATACTCAATATAACACGATACAAAATCCAGTGGGTCGGCCTTGGTGCCTACGACCCACAAGTACAATGAGGAAGACTCACCTCTCAGTTTGAGAAGATAGTTGAACAAGACATTGCTCCGAATATCAGCTCTACATGTCACTTGAACACCAAATACCAACTAGTTTCAAATACCACTCAAAATACCCAAAATACCCTTAGATCAAGTTTAGTCAAAATCCTGGTCAAAGTCAAAAGTTAAAGAAGTCAACCGAGTCAACACAGTTGAGTACACCCAGCGTATTCAGTTGGTACACATAACATACTAGAGCATTGATAAAAAAACGAGTTGTTGACCTGGTATGCGCGCGCGTACCATAGTGTATGCACCTGCCACATTTTTTCTATTAAGGACTTAATCCCTTAAGCCCTTTCGTCCAAAATCTAGATCTAGTCCTCAAATAACATACTAAATCATAAAGTTTCCAAACTTTATGATCTTGCGTAGCTATTAAGCGCTCAATACCCAAAAACCCTAACTTCTTAACTCATTATGACATCACATTCCATGCATGGAAGTAAACTAATGACCAAAATTGCATTTTTATGGTTCCTAATAACTCCATAATGGATAAAGTTTCCAGCTTTATCCATTAGGATGGTCCAAACACTCAAGATCTAGTCTTTGAGTTTCAAAGGGACCAAAAGTGCATCTTTCTTACTTAATCCATTAAGTCTAAGTTTCCAACCTTTAGATCTGAATCAAAATGATATTTAGATGGATAAAGTTTCCAACTTTATCCATAACAAGGTCACAAACCTTCAAGATCTACACTTAATGCACTAAAGTGACCAAAAAATCATAACATCCAAAACTAGCTAGATTTAACAAATGCATCATCATGATTCAAGCTTTATACCTCTAGAAGAAAGATCAAGGTGAAAAAGGTACGGATCTACAAGCTCCAATGCAACCAACACTTCTCCAATGAGCTCCTTCTTCTCTAAGATGCACCAAGAACACTCTAAAGCACTTCAAAACACCTTCTTTTGCTCACAAGGCTCAATCTAGGGTTTAGGTTTCAAGGGAGGGCGTTGGAGAGGTAGAGGTTGAGAATGGAAAGGGTTTGAGAAGTTAAGGAGCTTAAATAGGGCTCAAAACCCTGAAATTAGGGTTTGGGTTTTGGTCACGTATGTCCAACATACTCCTGGTATGCCCAACGTACCAGGTTGACTCTCCATGATCCTTATTGCCTAGTACGCCTAACGTACACCCCGTACACCCAACAGACTATGCTAAACCCAAAACCCTCCTATCTTCTAACAGGCATAACTTCTTTGTTCCTATTCCATTTTGACGATCTTTATATACATTGAAAGGTATTGAAGAGCCCTACAATATTATCTAGATATCTTGGACTAAAAACTTCTCGAATAAAAATCCATATTTTATGCAAGAACCCGACCTATGAATTTTCCCTTTCTACCCTTCGGCCTAATATGCAATTCAAGGGTTAAATCTCTTAACAATCATTACCTCCTTCTACAAGGAATAAACTTTACCTCCTTAAGGTCAAAAGCCTTTACATAATCAACTTACGAATCACGACCCTAATATAAGAAATGATAGGAAATCGGATGTCACAATTCTCCTCCACTTAAATTAGATTTCGTCCTCGAAATCAGCACTCGCTCCCACTTCATGATGCAATCCCTCACAACAACGAAGCTGTTCGAAAACCCATAGATTTGGTCGGCATAAAACCTTTTCGGCCAAATGTTGTCATGCTAATCTACACATAAGTGCACCATCGCAACGAAAACTAACTAATCACATACTAAATTAGACCACACTCCTACTCGGCTTTGACAACCCATCCTAACTATCCACTGACAACACTTGGACTCACCCTCGGTCCACTAACCAACCACAACACTCGGGCTTACCCCCGATCCACTATAACCCAAATTTCATCAAATCCTTTGGCCATCCAAGGTAACTTGGTGATGAAATCCATGGTAAAAAAAAGTGCATAAGGATGGTCAATCCAAGAATTTGCACATTGCATCAAAATCCCTCATTAGATTAGGTGTACATCTACCTGAAAAATCACTCAATACATATACAACGAACTCCGTGACTCGAGATTTCAGAACCAACACCTCACATTGGAAACCAAGCTCCTAATATACAACCCACAAGAAGACGGGGTCCAAGAAGACGGGGTCCACAATATCAAATATTCATTAAGCGAATTCCGGTGCACAAAGAATATGTCAACCTAAATAACTTTTTCTGACCACATGATCCAAACCAGTTGGTCACCGGGTCTACCGACTCCCAAAAACAACGCACTGACATCCAACAATGCCAATAAGACTAACGATCTGAGACCTAAGAGTATCCCAAAGGAAGATCGACAAACACCCTCATGAACCTTGCCACACTTGCCACAATTACGACCCCTCGGTCCCCCAGATCGTGAATCGGTGGGCTTGTACCACTTCATTGTAGGTTATGACTGAACGAGAGCCTGCCTTTGCTCTCTTGTCTGAGTCTCAATCTCAATCTCCCTTCTTTGTGCGACATCCTAAAGCTCAGAGAGGATGTCGTAATGCTGGGTAGACACAAACTGCCGAATATCAGTCTTGAGCATGCTCATGTATCGTTCCTGTTGGATTAAGTGTTTAAGCCCATAAATATTATTGGTATGTACTTGACCCGAGAGTAGCATGGTCCATTTGGGTTGCATGGCATCGGAACAATTTGGATAGACTTTTGTGATAAGTGGATATTTATGATTTATTAATATATTATAAGTTCTAATATATTAATATGAAATCATATTATTTAATTAGTATTGATTAAGAATTACTTTGGAATTAATTTTGTGATCAAACGAGACTAATTAAATAAATGGAGATTGATTTGGTAAATCATTCATTCATATAAAGTGGGCTTATGATCCATAGTTCTTCATCTTGGGCTAAACCCATGTGGTGACCCATGGATACTCCATGGAGGTTAAAACCCATGGATCATGAGGAATTTGGAATGTCATGAGTTACATGGTGTAACCCTAATATGCACACTATATAATAAGCCTCATAGTTCATGAAATTGGCACTAGTGGATACATAAGTGAGGGCTAGCCGATTTTGCTATAATATAATCTTCTCTTAAGTTATTCCAATTGTTGGTGGTGTTGTGTGATTCCATTTGAGGTGCAACACTTGGGGCACTACGTTCTTAAAGGCCCAAGGCTTCCAACTACAACAAAAGGTATGTCTTATAACTTGTTTTATTACCCATGTATAAACTTGTGTATGCTAGTTTAGGGTAATACCTTGGAAAGTTCAAGATTGCATGTATAATAGAGAATACATAGATCCAAGGTATTTAGGGTTGCATGCACACCTTAGGAGTGTTAGAATGCTCAAATCCCAACAGTGATATCAGAGCCAAGGCTTGCTTTCTCGTATACTTGATGCTTATTGTTTTTCCAAAGTTGAAAATGTGCTATTTTCGCATCTGACCGCTCACCATGTCGTGGTAGCTTTTACCACGACGTGGTGATGCACATGTGAGCAAAATTTCGTGTTTTGGCTTGCAATTGGATTAGGATCATTACCCTAAATTGTTTTTTGAACCTAGAAACATGTTTTTCAATAGGGTAGTATTCATGCTTGTCTAATTAAAAGATAAAATTCAAAGTTTCATGTTTTGTATTAGTTTATATGGTTAGATTAATTACATGAAATTTTTTTGATTTGAATTGTCTTATTCTTATGAGTTTAATTTAGTTCATAGACAAATTGATTATTTTTGTAAGTTATAATATTTGATCTAAATGGATTTTGATAAATTCCATAACTTGTCCTCAAGTTATGGATGTTATGGAAAATGAAAAGTTTTTCATTTAAAGTGATCATTAAAATCATTGGTTATGAACTTGAAGATCTCCTTTAAGTTGTGTCTCCTCCATTTCTTTCTTAAGGACTGAGCAATTTGTGGTATCATGTGTTTTGCTCTTATGATACTCACAGAACCGCCCTTTTGGTGTCTTCGTCGGCTGCGGCTTGTCTGTGACCACATAGACATCTGGTCGGCGGCCCCGCCTGTCATCCCTATCAAATGGTCTAAAGCGACCTTGCAGTCTTCATCCTCGCCCAAAGTGTTTGCTTCCACCTAACGCCTATGACGCTTGGTCATCATGGCATTCAGATACGCTTGTTTCGTTGCTTCACTCTCCTCCTGTCTCAAGTATCGTTCCACCTTTTCCTTTAGTTCGGCCCTCGTCTGCGGTTTTTTGCCCATGAGCTTTTGCGACAAAGGGTCGGGTGGGAGTCCCCACGTGAAGGCTCCGGCTATGAGGCCTTCATCATGTCTTGGGACATCTAGCGTGGCGTTTGTGGACCTCGTGAAGTACTCCCTTATGCTTTCACCCTCTTTATACTTGCATGCAATGATTGAGTGGGAGTTGCCTTTATATTTTCTCAGTTGCATGAAGTTTGTGAGGAACATGTACTTAAGTTGGCCGAAGTTGTAGATGCTTCCTGGACGAAGTGTTTTGAACCATGTGTCCGCGCTTCCATTAAGGGTTGTTGGGAAGTACGTGCACCAGAACCGCTCGTCTAATTTGAGCGACGTCATTTTCCATTCGTACGTATCGATGTGGCTGTCTAGGTCGGTGGTGTTGTTGCAAGTTTTAAGGCTGGGGATTTTGGCTGTGTTTGGGATTTCGTAGTCTAAAAGTTCCTTTGCGAACGGAGACGTGACGCTCCTTGATAGACAGTCTTGGTTTGGGATGGTTAGCTGTGACATCCCCAAAATCTCGGCCAGAAAATACGGGTTTCATTTATGCTTTTTAAAATAATTTCAGATTAAATCCTTTTGATTTAAAAGAGTTGCGGAATTTGTTCCTAAAACAAAATATGATAAAAATAATATTTATCAAAGCATTTCATCAAGAGATGCATTTTCATTATATAATCAAAACTCGGGATGTCATGTTTCGATACAGACCATAAAGCATAAACGATAACATTACAAGTCATTCAACAAATATATACATATATAGACTTGTAAACAAAACAACTCGATGATTCATCCATCTCATGCCCTTGCGCCACTTCCTGTAATACAAATAAAACTGAGTGGGTCAGGCTTGGGAGTCTGGTGAGCATATAGGGTTTTCAACCCACAATAAATAATTATATTTAATTTCACCAACCAACAAAATCCCGATTACCCATTCCCGTTATCCTCACTTTATGTCCCTAAAACAACATCTATCTCAAGGGACCTAATCTACGATTTTCATCGGGACGGACATTACTGCTAAGGGGTTTCCTCAACAATAGATGTCCTAAAGGCAACCATGAGGGGGATAGAGTACACCGGTGAACACATCGTTCACAACACCTACAAGTTATGAACCTGCTAGCGTTCCACGGGACTGTCTAGAAAGATTCTGTGGTCGTTATCCATACTCCGCTGAATAACTAGATCAACAACAACAACATCGAGGCCTCTCGTCTGTTTATTACACACCAACTATTTACCCATGTTCTACCCAACATATTAGTAGATAAAAAATATATATTTTTATACATAGTTTAAAACCTGTATAGCATTTTCATTCAATACATATTCCACATAACAGATGAGGCACACCCACATAACACGTATTTCATAGAATATAAATCAGATCTATGAGATAGAAGAGAGTGAATATACATTCACACACATAACAACAAAATTATACGCATAACACGTATTTCGTATAAAATACTTCATAATTATGCGTTAGAAGAAAGTAACTACACACTCACTTGATCAGAAAATGATCGGACATCACTACGACTTGCAGAAGTAGTATTCTTCAGTAGATCTAGAAGATGTTCACAAAAATCAGACTTCTCGCGGGCAGAGCTTCGACTCGGGAATTCCACTTCTCGGGATCTTCGGGGTTTCGAAACTTGCTTCGGGGCTCGGGATTGATACCGGGGCTTCAGGATACTTCTGGCACGCAAAACGATGCAAAACGGGAGAAAGAGAAGAGAATTTGGCAAATGGAGTCGGCTGCCCTCGCAACCTTTTTATAGGAGGCTGAGGCCTCGCTGTACGCTGGGCGTACAGCTTTACGCGGGGCGTACGCCTCGTTTCGTCATTGCATGCGTCATCAGAGGACTCGAGTCTGAGGCGGTGCATGCATCGGGGTACGCTGGGCGTACTTCGGATCAGATCGGTGACTCCTTCGGATATACAGCCGAATTAAAGATTAAATTTATATATTTTAATTATTTAATAAATTTCAAAAATTCATATCTTCTTCATACGAACTCCATTTTCGACGTTCTTTATATCCACGCGTAGGTGAGACTATGCTCTACAACTTTCGTTTAGACTCCGTCGGCTAATTTTGACTTTATTTTTATTATTTATTTTTAGTAGGCCGGGATAGGAAAACTTCGTTATAAATTCATAACTTCTTTATCCGATGTCCGTTCTCACCTATCTTTTTATCGCTTCTCTACCACTAACGAGATCTTCGATTCTCGTTTAGATTGTTTCAGCTAAAAACCGTTCGATCTCAAATCGAGTATTCGGGCTGCATACTGCAAAGTCGAAACTTTAGAAAATCATAACTTCCTCATACGAAGTCAGATTTTGGCATTCTATATATATTCGGAAACCTCGTTCCGGCCACTACTACTTTATGTAAAGATATCGAGTTTATTTTACACTTAAATTTTGACGCTTATTTTTATTCTTAATTAATCAAATCACATAATTAAGCAATTAAGCACAAAACACATAATACTCAAATAATACACTTCTATTATTTCAAAACGGGTTACAAAGGTTAACTTAGACTATTATATCAACATTAATGACAAGCCCATAAACACAGGCATTACATTAGCGGTCCCTGCATGTTATATTGGTGGGATGTGCTGTGTCGCTGCACACCTGGATGGCCGTAGAATGCATTACAGACTGGGTTTGGGCCATAGAAGGCTTGCTGCTGGAATGGCAGTTGAAGTGAGTATCCAGTAGGGATGGGTTGAGGTTGTGTTGGAGGATGGCTTGTTGGATTTTGTTGTCGGCTGGTGTTGGTGGTAATGACAGGTTCGCCTCATGTGCCTGTTGCAGGGTAGAAAAGCGATGATGTAGTTATCATGGCTTGGGCAAGTGGTGGCAACAGATGTGTATTCATCGTTGACTGGTTCGGCAACGATATATGGGGTGATGGTTGAGCATTTGGTATTTGGTTTACCGGCAGTGTTATTAGAGGGATTGACAATTGGTGTTGCATTATTGATGTGAAGAATGGCGGCAATTTATGGTACTGGGGATTGTGTCGCCATTGGCTAGAGTGTTAGTGGCGGTTGAAGGGGTGTAAGTAGCGGTACCGTCACCTGAGTTGGCCTTTGCTGTTGGGATGAAGGTCATGGCAGTACCACCGCTTGTTTCTAACGATGTGGGTGGCGCCGGAAGTGGTTGTTGACTCCCCGGTGGTACCGTAGTTATTGTAGAGCTTCCTTTGCCTGTAGCTTCTCTGTTGTCCATCATAGGTGGCAGTGTTTCGTCCAACGGTTCCATGGACTGTATGGTACTGGTCTTAGCTCCTCCAGTTCTGTTTTTGCTGTCAGACGCCATTGATTTCGCTAAATGGTGGTTTTAGTTTCGTTCTTCGTCACACGAACGGATGACGCCAAATGATGCGACCTTGCAATTGATCCTTTCTCGATTCTTCTAATGGGTATGGGTATCGAATGACTTCTGTAATATCACAAGAAAGAAAATTCGTCAGCCGTTTCCCGGGAGGAGGCTCTAGGAAGGACGCTTCGACGATCAGGTTAGATAAGGTTTAAGGTATGTGTGAATGTTACTGGAAGATGATAGATTACCCTTTGAGCTCTTGAGCATGCCCTTTTATACTTAGCGGCCCTGTCTGTCCGTATGGGATGTGATCGCTTTTGAGGAGACAAGGTCAGAGGTGCTGATTGGAGAATCATGCGCCTCCATCTGTCAGAGCGCTATCATTGGCTCCGGCGGTAGTGGTGTGATCCCATGCCTTGTCACCTGACCGTATCTTTTGTCTTGGCATTGGGAGCGTCCGTGGCAGGTGCGAGCTTTCGCCTGAGTGCCCTGCTCTATAGGGGTGTTGGCATGCGCGAGTCTTTCACCTGAGTGCCCTACTCTTTAGGGGCGTTGGCGGGTGCTGAGCCCGCTGAGCCTGGTTCTATTGGTGCGCCGGGTTCCTTGGACAGGCGCGACTTTTCCATGTCGGCTTAGGAACGTCATTGAGTCCCCCAGTCCGGTAGTCGTAACGTTGCGATGCTAGTTACGACGTTCTGGACTTAACCGCTCTACACGTGCCAATTCCCTATTTGCCCGTCGTTTCAATTTTAATGGCGACGTGACCGCTCATGATGGCCATCGGTTTCATCATTGTCGAACATTTTGAATATCCCGCCCTTTTTGTTCTCTTATAAGGGCATTTGTTACGCTTTCTCATTTACACATCCTTTCCTTTGTTGTTCTTCTTCCCCAAGTCTGTCTTCCCCTCTTTTCTTTTATGGCAAGTCCCCTAGGAATTCTTCTTTCTGCAACTGAGTATCAACTGCTTGAGCGTACTTATGGTCTTACTTCTTTGGACGACGTGGAGTTTTCGTCGCCTACTTCTTCTATTACGTCCCCTCTTCGTGGAAAAGTTGGGGTTTACCAGAAAACCCTAGACACCAGTCTTTGTCTCCCATTGACCGACTTCCTGGAGGAGATCCTTTAAAAGGACGGTTGTAGTGTTCAAATGCTGACTCTGAACGCTTTGAATAAGGTGGTAGCGTTCGAAATGATCTGCCGTGCCAACGGTTATCTCCCCGACTATTTTGTGTTCAAGTATTTCTTCAGGTTTTGCTGTACCGGCGATAAGTGCACGTTTTCTGTTCGGCGGGGAGGGCACACCCTAGTTCCTGATGGGCGAACGCCCCAAAATTGGAAGGAAAAATGGTTGTGGGTGAACCAGGGTTTAGCCGGCAACGGTCGTTACCGTGCTAACACCTTTGCTGACACTATTCCCAAGTTGTTTCCCCATAATCAAGGTGTTGCTGATTTCCCGAAGAGCGTCCAGATGTCTCCCGAGGATTATTTTGAAGCTATGCTATCTGGTGTGGGGATGAGTCCTTCTTGGAGGCGCCGTGGCATGATGGCGGTTTTCTTCTGCATCATTGATGGTAGGTGCTTGCGTTTTGCTTCTTCTTCATTTGCCTGGGTGTGTTCGTTGGGGTTGGGTTCTAGTCTTTTGGGCTCTTTGTGTTCTGATGTATCTTTTTATATTCTAAAATTCAGGTGTCGAATCACCCTTATCCATGGATGAGGTCCTGTGGAAGCGCTATCGGGGGAAGTTGGAGTGTCGGGAGGTGGACTTAGTCGAACGTCTTCCTCCACGTCGGCTAGATCAACTTGCTTTAACCTCTGCCATGCCCGTTCCTCCGGTTTTTGGGGAGAGTTCGTCGTCTGCTGAGGTGAACCCTTTGACCGCTCGTCCTATTTCGACCGTCATTCCGCTGGGTGGTGCTCATCGTTCCTCTGTTGAGGACAGCAAGGATGGCATCATCTCTGATGCTCAGCGTATGCAGGCTAAAAGGAAGGCTATTTTGGCTATGGGGAGGCAGTTACCAGTGTGCCTAATGTCGCCAAACGGGTCCAGACCAGGCATAGTTTCTCCCGCCTTCTGAACTTTATTTCTTCAGTGCCGGCGGCTGTTGTTGTGATCCCTGGTGACGACATTCAATAATCCGAAGGGGTCGGTGCGATGTCTAACCAGCCTGTTGCTCTTGTTCAAGTTGTTTCTTCTACTCCTATTAACTCCTCGCCTTCAAAGGGTCCTAGTGACCCAGGACAAGCTCCCGTTTCTCCAGGTAGAGGTGCTGGCGAAGGTTCTTCTGGGCCTTCCCCATTTGTTCCTACCTAGAGCCTTCATAACAAGTCCCATCTCTACGCGCGTGCTAATGTTGTGGAGTTTGCCCGACATGCTTTTCCTCAGGCTGCCATTGCGGACATAGAGGTCATGGGCAGCCCTACCCTTTTTCACAATATGTCATATGTTGCTGCGCAGGTAATGTTTTATATTGTTGCAGGTGCGTGGCGCATCCAGTTGCTTGGTGAGATGGAGGCTGCACGTGTTGGGTGTGATTCTCTCGTTACTGAATTTGGGCATCACGTTTATGAGTTTAGTGATGACTTTCAACATTCAGAACAGAGGTACCAGCTTCTTGTGTGACATCCCCAAAATCACGGCCAGAAAATACCAGTTTAATTTATGCTTTTAAAAATAATTTCAGAGTAAATCCATTGATTTAAAAGAGATGCGGAATTTGTTCCCAAAACAAAATATGATAAAATAAAGTTTATCAAAGCATTTCATCAAGAGATGCATTTTCGTTATATAACAATATTCAGGATGTCATGTTCCGATAAACAGACCAAAAGCATAAACAACAATAGATAGACCATACAACAGTTACATATAACAACTGGTGTAATATCAAAAGATCTTGATAAGTCATCCAACTTATGCTCTCGCGCCACTACCTGTAATACAACAAAACTGAGTGGGTCAGGCTTGGGAGCCTGGTGAGCATATAAGGTTTTCAACCCGCAATAAATAATTATATTTAATTTCACCAACCAACAATAACCCGATTACCCATTCCCGTTATCCTCACTTTACGTCCCTAAAACAACATCTATCTCAAGGGACCTAATCTAGGATTTTCATCGGGACAGACATTACTGCAAAGGGGTTTCCTTAACAGTAGATGTCCTAAAAGCAACCATGAGGGGGTTAGAGTACACCGGTGAACACATCGTTCACAACACCTACAGGTTATGAGCCTGCTAGCGTTCCACATGGCTGTCTAGAAAGAGTCTGTGGTCGTTATCCATACTCCGCTGAATAACTAGATCAACAACAACATCGATGCCTCTCATCTGTTTATCACACATCAACTATCTACCCATGTTCTACCCAACATATTAGTAGATAAAAATATATATTTTTATACATAGTTTAAAACCTGTATAACATTCTCATTCAATACATATTCCAATCAACAGATGAGACACATACACACAACACGTATTTCATAGAGAATAAATCATATCTATGAGATAGAAGAAATTGAATATACATTCACACATATAACAACAAAATATACACATAACACGTGTTTTGTATAAAATACTTCATAGTTATGCGTAAGAAAAAGGTAACTACACACTCACTTGATCGGAAGATGATCGGACAACACTACGACTCTAAGAGTAGTATTCTTCGGTGAAACTGGGTTCACTTCACTCACCGGACTTCTTACGTGCAGAGCTTCGGCTCGAAAACTCTTTTCTTCGTGGGATCTTCGAGCTTCGAGACTTGCTTCGGGTCTCGGGATGATACCGGGGCTTCGGGGGTACTTCTTTGCACGTAAATCGAGGTAATATGAGTGAGGGGAGAGAATTTGAGCAACCAAACTCAGCTGGCCCTTCAAATCTATTTATAGGGAAAAATTTGCCTTTGCCACGTCGTGGTGGCTGGGTCGTCACTGCATGCATCATTGCAAGTGGGTCTGACAGACTCCAGAGCTCCTGTCACGTCGTGGTGGCTGACAGTTTTGGGGTTTCGCGCCCCGAACTTCAGAAATTCATAACTTTCGCATTCGAACTCCGTTTTTGAGGTTCTTTATATTGACGCGTAAGTGAGAATATGCTCCACAACTCTCGTTTAGACTCCGTTAGCTAATTTTGACCTTATTTTTAATATATTATAAATATATTAGTTTTATATTATTTTTAGTAGGCCGGGACAGGAAAACTCCGTTATAAACTCATAACTTCTTCATCTAACGTCCGTTTTTGCCTATCTTTTTATCGTTTCACTACTATTAACGAGATCTTCGATTCTCGTTTAGATTGTTTCGGCTAAAAATCACTCGATCTCAAATCGAGGATTCGAGCTGCATACTGCTAAGTCAAAACTTTGGAAAAATAATAACTTCCTCATACGAAGTCAGATTTGGGTGTTCTTTTTATGGACGATCTCGATTTAACGTATCCTACGTTTAGATTACTAAGGCTAGATATCGCTCTATCTTAAATTCGTATTTTACGTCATTCCGTGTCGTGTCAGTTCTGTCGCGAAACTTCGACAGGTCATAACTTCTTCGTTATAACTCGGATTTCGGCATTCTTTATATATTCGGAAACCTAGTCACGACCACTACCACATCCTTCATAGATATCAGGATTATATAACATTTTATTTTTGATGCTTATTTTTATCCTTAATTTATTTAAGTCACACAGTTAAGCACAAAACACATAATACTCAAATAATACACTTCTATTATTTCAAAACGGGTTACAAAGGTTAACCTAGACTATTATATCAACATTAATGACAAGCCCAGAAACATAGGTGTTACATCTTGTCACTGTGAAGGCTGCTGTGGAGGAGGTCAGATCTGCCTTGGAGGTGAAGGTTGACTCTCTTACTCGGGTTAATGAAGGTTTGGTGATCCAGGTTAAGAGTCTCGAGCGGGATGTTGCTGATCGTGACTGGATGATGGTTGCCCTGCAGGCGAGTGTTGATGCTACAGAACGTGACTTGGATTGGCTGTTGCAGGTGGGTCTTGTGCGAATTGTTGACAAGCTGATTGAACATCCAGATTTTACAGGTGTCATGAGTCTCATTCGTCACTCTTCCTTCGTTGTTGGGGTGGAGTGTGTCCGTAGCACTCTGAAAAGCGTTGGGTATGAAAACCTTGTTGCTAGCGCCTCTTCCTCTGGTCCTGTTGTGAGTGTGAATGAGGCTCTTCTGTCGTTTGCCAGCATGGATCACGCTTTGCTTCTGGGTTTAGGAGATTTGAACATCCAAGGGGTTCGATAGCTTTATGCTTTTTCCGACTCTGAATGCACCCCTGATGGTATGGTAGGTGACGGTAATGAGATTGCTGGTGAGAATGTCGTTGGAGAAGATGTTGTTATTGGAGTTGATGATTCAGTTGTTGGAGGTGTTGGTAGTGGCATGGGTGATGGCAAGGACATTGGTGGTGGGGAGAAAGTTGGTGTTGAGAGTGGCGGTGTTGGTAGTGGTATGTTTCTATGTTAGCAATATGAATTTGATTCTTTTGTTTGTGGTATTGTCAAGTATTTGCCAAATAAGGAAGGATTCTCATCACCATGTATGGCAGAACGAATAAGAAGAATCTAATTAGGCAGAAAGATAAAAGTTTCTCCAATCTGAAAAGATGGGAGAGTACTTTAGTATTGTGTTTTATAATCATCTTAATATTTATGGAAAACCATATCACAATTGATCCTCTAAAGACATCTTAGTGCATTTGTATGGCTAAGAAGAGGAATCGTGAATTGTTGAAATAGTTTAAATCAAGAAGATGAGTCATACTTCGTACCCAAAACAAGTCTTAGAGTCATACTCCAAGATTGTAACCTTGAGTGACATAATACTAAGAAAGGTTTAAAACAATTATTAAATGTAGAGTAAAAGTTTTTCTACTCTTGTACATTTGAAATTTGTAAGTTGTGATGTTTTTGGAAAACCATATGGGTAATAATCGACAGATTGACGAAATCTGCTCATTTCCTGCCAATAAAAGAATCCTACAAGATGGAGAGGTTGAAGATGATATACATCAAGGAAATTGTGAGACTCCACAGAGTGCCAGTATCTATCATCTCAGATAGAGATAGTAGATTCACTTCACGTTTTTGGCAATCACTTCAGAAATCACTGTGAACACATCTCGACATGAGCACCGCTTATCATCCGCAAACGGATGGTCAAAGTGAACGAACCATTCAGATGATTGAAGACATGCTTCATGCATGTGTGATAGACTTTGGAAAGTCGTAGGATACCCACTTTCCCTTAATCGAATTCTCGTACAACAACAGTTATCACTCGAGCATCAAAGTTGCTCCCTTCGAGGTGTTGTATGGACGTAAATGTAGATCACCGTTGTGTTGGGCTGAGGTAGGTGACACCCAGCTAGCAAGAGGACTGATATCAGGTAATGCGTTAACGGGACCGGAGATCATACATGAAACAACGGAGAAAATAGTTCAAATTAGAGCTCGAATACAAGCATAAAGAGACCGACAGAAGAGCTACGCTGATAAACGACGAAAGCCCTTGGAGTTTCAAGTCGGGGATCGAGTGTTGTCAAAGGTCTCTCCCTGTAAAGGGGTTATTCGTTTTGGGAAATGGGGAAAGTTGAACCCACGATACATTGGACCCTTCGAGATCCTTTCCCGAATCGGTCCAGTGGCTTACAGACTACATCTACCTGCCGAGCTCAGCAGTGTACACCCTGTGTTCCATGTTTCCAATTTGAAAAAGTGTTTATCCGACGAAACCCTCGTCATTCCACTTGAAGAAATAGAAATCAACGAGAATCTATTGTTCGTCGAAGAACCAGTTGAAATCATGGACAGGGAGGTGAAGCGTACTAAGCAAAGTCGCATTCCGATTGTGAAGGTACGATGGAACGCGAAGCGTGGGCCAGAATTCACATGGGAACGCGAAGACCAAATGAAGCAGAAGTACCCTCACCTATTCTCGCATTCTTGAATCTACCTTTAGAAGGAATTTCGGGACAAAATTCCCTCTAACGGGGGGATGATGTCACAACTAGGAATTCTATACCATGTAACAACAACAATGATAACATTTGTGAACCAAAAATGTGAAAGCACGTATGATGCTTATTCAATAACAACAAATTTTCCATTAAACTCTCTATGCAAGCACTTCAAATAGTCAACAAATAATTGGAAACCCTAGAAATCCCGGTTTAAGTCCATTATGGACTAGGATTTCCTTATTGGGCCTAGTGGGCCAATAAGCTTCCAATTTAACTATTTTGGGCTTATAACTCTTAAATGGGCTCTAATTGGACCACTTCCATTTATTTTAACATGTTGGGCCATATTGGGCCTAGAATGAAATAAAATACCCTAATGGACCTTATTGGGCCATAACTAACCTAATTAGCCCTAATGGGCCATAAAACTCATGCTTGATGAATACTGGGCCGTGAATTTCTCTAAAAGGTCCAATGGGACGAAAAACATCAAATTGGGCCCATATTATGGACTTAAACTCCAAAAGGCCCAACACATTCCTCTCCTTAGCCCATTCTCGACCAACATATAAAAAAGGAAATGGAGGTTGACTTTGGAGGTGACACCTCCATATTACACAACAAATAATAAAGCAATTACATCCCATACTACCATGCAAGACTCATGTATCCATGCAACTCTCTCTCTCTCTTCTCCCCTCTCTTTTTCTTCTTCGGCCGAGAACGCAAGGAGAACACACCCACACAACTTCAAACTCTTATTCCAAGTTCTCTCAAGAACACTTTCATTTCCTCCACCAAAATTTCGAGATCTAGGGCTTTTCAAGGAGGTTATTCCACAATAATCATCATCATTGGTAAGTTGTTGTTTAGATCCATAACCTAGACTCTTTACTTCATCAAAAATTCTTCCTAACACACACAATTCTCATAATCTACTCCTTAGAAGCTCTTAAGTTCGAAATCAGCCCAAGAAAGCTTGCTAGGGCCGAAAAATAGCATCAAACTCTTCCCATTTCTTCTTCAAACCGAGAACAACTAAGCAAGGTGAGTTCGTACCCCTCTATTTTCGGTTTTCATATGTTTTATGGGGAAGAATGCAGGTAAAATGTGTAGATCTATGTGTATGTGTGTGTTATGTGTGATTTCATGTGTATATGTGGTAAATATGTGCCAAAAATGAAAGATATTTCGAGATCTATAGTTCATAAGGGAAAAATATGTGATCTAGGGTGTATTAAACACAACTAGTTAAGAAAAATCTACCATATAAGGGTTAAAATAAACATGTTACAAAATAAGACTCATTATTGGGTTATTTTAGTCAAATAAGCAAACGTTTGGGGAAAGATTGTCATTCACGATTTCTTAAGGACTAAAAGAGTCAAATCAGTAAAAATAAATGTTTTTATGGATATCATACTCTTTTATGGGCTAGAAGTGTAAATTGTAGCTTAATGGGACATATTTTGGGCTTTTCGGCCCATTAAGCCATAACTTACGAAAATTTCAACTTTCAAGGGAGTGAAATGATAAACTTCTCAAAACAGGGGGTAAAAAGGGTAAACAAAACTATTTCAGGGGTTAAAATGATGTATTTTCCAAACAAGGATAAAAAATGTAAACTTTTTGGATTTTGGGCCAAAATTGTAAAAGTTGCAAAAGTTTGGGCTTTAACTGAAAAATACTTTTCTGGAAGGGCTGAAACTGCCAAAGAATAAGTTTTGAGCTAAAAATATCACTTGAACAAATCTTTGGGTCAAAAGTGTTAAGAAAATGGTTTAAGGGCTTAAAATGTCTTTTTTTATAAAAGGACTAAAATTTTCAATTTTACCAAAGAAGGGCTGAAAGGGGTTCAAACCAAGATTTTTGAGTCAATTATTTTATTTTTAAGATATTTGAGTTAAAATAAAAATACCAAACTACCATTCATGAAAATGGAAAGATGAAAATACGTAACATTCAAAACATCGTTAAAAATAACCGACCGGCCTTGTTCCGGTATGAAATTAACAATCACCCAATCAAACTTTCCAACAATTAAACTACACCTAAAACAAGTAAACATTCAAATCTTTGGGCTTGAAAGTTCCAATCATGCTTGTTGGGCCTTTGTGACCCATTAACATGATTTTTGGGTCCACGGGATAATAATAAATGTTATTGGGCCTTCTATGACCCAATTTCATAGTCAAGGGACCCTCAATGGATTTTAAGTGCTATTGGGCCTTAGTGGCCCATTAGCATTGCTAGTAAGGTCCAAGTAAATCAAATGCGAAATGGGTCAGCGTGTCCTTCGTATAACCAATAGCCATAAATAATATGCGAGAATAGTAGGATCTTGTAATCCTCTTCTCCTCGTTTATTAGGCCTATCGTCAATCCAAGTAAACATATACGAGTCGATAATCAATAGTAATCAAAGTCAATTGGGATTTAGTGAGTAATAACGGGTGCCACCAACGTGTGTCGGTCGTAGTCTGTAGTTATAATCAAAGTCTCCTAGAGGGAGAGCGAGAGTTTGTGTATAGATCTATACGGGGGTGACTCCCGCAGACCTCAGTTGTTCGCTATAGTTAGACTCGGCCAGTCTAGGGTGACAAAATCTTAAGATCAATTCCGGCGTTCACCAGAGTGCCAAGACAGACGAACTAGTCATTATCATGCATGGTTATAACGACTCACATAAATAAATCTAATATTAATCAAGTAATCAAGGTAAATCAAAATCATTCACGGGATGGGATAACAATTCGAACAGTTATATGATATTTTTTTATTTTCGAAAAACATCGGGTTTTCTGGGGAAGTTCAACATTTTTCACTGGTACTTTTAATACAAAGTTTTTCAACTATACATGTTTTGAAATCATCATGCATATATTTACGGATCTTCACACTTTTATATAAACAATGGTCTTTTCAAAAAATATCGGATTTTCTGGGTTGTTTTCTTACAAACTACACAAAACATTTTCATATCAAACCTGCTTATGAACTCACCAACATTCCATATGTTGATCGTTTTCAAAATAACTTGTATTCTCAGGTAATAGGTAAGCTGAGGAGTGGTACCAAGTATGTTAGGGTGTTGTGCTTTTGAAAACTATCAAACATTTTATGTTATGGATTTGTAATGTTAAAACAATGTACTTGATTTGAACAATGACAGTTGTAATATATTGATGCATGGTGACGTTTGTGTTATGATTCATGTATATTCATTGTGATGATATTCAAATTTAGTCACATGAGCCCTCAGACGTTTCCGCCGTCTGGTTCGGGTGTGACATATATATATATATATATATATATATGTGTGTGTGTGTGTGTGTGTGTGTTAGAATAGTTCAACATAAGGAAATTCTATATATGGATGTGTTAATTGCGTTCTCGAAATTTTGATTATGATTACGTCATCCCTCTTCATAATCAAAATTATGAGAACATGGCAAATAGAAATATTATAGCAAAAGACTGATCAAGTATCATGTCTTTATGTTAGACATTATGAATCGTATCCCATATGCTTCGGGTATAGGATCGATTACATATGCTATATTATTCTCGTGTTCTAAATTTTCCAAATGCCTAAGGCATTAAAAGGGAAAAAAGACTAAAACCGGTTATGACTAAAGTGGTTGAGCAACTGTTAAGGACAATCTAAGGTTTGCCAAGGATTGGTCGCTTAAGGGCAGTTGGAAGTATAATAATGGATGGAACATATTGACACTATTATGAATAGACAAGATTCTATTTTTAATGAGTTGTCGTATGGCAAATATGGAATGTTTACATATTGGGAGTTGAAGAATATATGAGAAAGTTAGAAACTTTTATGCAAGAAGGATGTTCAAAGGAATGTATTTTGAATATGAGACTTCATTTCCATGGAATTGTCTTGTAACAATCTCCAAAAGAATATTTTGTAATATCATTGGTCAAGTCTTTGTGACTTTTGGTACCTAAACATTACAACAGAATCATTGCATGATAGTTTAGAATCTAACACTTTCTAGCAGTGACAAGAATTTGGAATTCTTACACTTGCAATAACGATTTGGAATTTTGAAATGAGCATCATTGAAATGTTTTTCATTTGATCTCTTTTACAAATTAAGGACCATAGACAAGCATAGTGTGCATGCTTGGTGCATGACATAACTATCGTTTAGACAAACATAGTGTGCATGCTTGGAGCATGGCACAACTATTGTTTTAATTCAAGTATTACGTTGATTATTCCAAACATTATACAATGAATGATGAGTAATCAATATGGCTCAAAAGTTTTGGAGCCATATAGGGTTAGTATTATTCTTGTGTCTTGCTTTGCATGTTTTGACTTCCCGAATAACTATTTTATTCAAACCATCCACAGTCGATCATACTTTGGAAGTAGGTATTGAGGCAAGACTGTCATGAATGGGTCTGTAGTTTGTCGAGGACAAGGTGGCTGCAGTGTTCATGAGTACTCCTGGAATAAGATTCGAGTATTGGATTCAACCCACGCTCATTTGAATCACTTCATGGATTTTATCACGAGTGATCATGAGACGATAATATCTTATATTCTTCAAACGGAGATGTGTGAGTTGTAATTGCGAGTCGGTTGCACATTGACATATGTAAAGGCACCAGTAACTTGGATGTTATAAACCAGTCGTTGTGTGTAATTTGATGAGTAAGCACAAGCGAGCATTTGTGTCGAAGTTTATCTGTTCCTTTTACCCCATGTGGATAAAGCGATATCTATGGGCCCCTCGATGATTTAGTGATGACATCAGGCCTATAATGATTTGATTTGTTCAATTAGTCAGTCGTCATAAATCGGAAATCGGGAAACAACACATGGACAGAGAGAATGATTATAATCCATGTCTCAGTCCATATGGTATCTAGAATGGAGGACTGTATGATCCCTTATCTAATGGACACGTCATTGACTCAGAGTTCGACAACGGCTTTTAAGAGCTACAATTTCTAGTCAGGTTGGAGTCATGCTTGCAATAATAGTTACTAAACTTATCCAAGTAGGAGACTGTTGGATTAGGTGTCTAAGCCTATAACTATTATTGGTATGTATTTGACCCGAGAGTAGCATGGTCCATTTGGGATTCATGACATCGGATCAATTTGGATAGACTTTTGTGAGAATAAGATATTTATGATTTATTAATATATTATAAGTTCTAATATATTAATATGAAATCATATTATTTAATTAGTATTGATTAAGAATTAGTTTGGAATTAATTTTGTGATCAAACGAGACTAATTAAATAAATGGGGATTGATTGGTAAATCATTCATTCTTATAAAGTGAGCTTATGATCCATAGTTCTTCGTCTTGGGCTAAACCCATGGATCCTCCATGGAGGTTAAAACCCATGGATCATGAGGAATTTGGAAAGTCATGAGCTACATGGTGTAACCCTAATGTGCACACTATATAATAAGCCTCATAGTTCATGACATTGACACTAGTGGATACACAAGTGAGGGCTAGCTGATTTTGCTATAATATAATCTTCTCTCAAGTTATTCCAATTGTTGGTGGTGTTGTGTGATTCCATTTGAGGTGCAACACTTGGGGCACTAAGTTCTTAAAGGTCCAAGGCTTTCAACTACAAAAAAAGGTATGTCTTCTAACTTGTTTTATTACCCATGTATAAACTTTTGTATGCTAGTTTAGGGTAATACCTTGGAAAGTTCAAGATTGCA
The DNA here is from genome assembly GCF_002870075.4 of Lactuca sativa. Taxonomy (NCBI): domain Eukaryota; kingdom Viridiplantae; phylum Streptophyta; class Magnoliopsida; order Asterales; family Asteraceae; genus Lactuca; species Lactuca sativa. The sequence continues at coordinate 180,960,505 of NC_056624.2, read as the reverse complement.
TGGATAATAGAGAAAACATAGATCCAAGGTATTTAGGGTTGCATGCACACCTTAGGAGTGTTAGAATACTCAAAAACCCAACAGTTCCATCTAAGCCTACTCCATAGCATCATACTCAGGACAGAAAAGAGCCCATATCACTAAACATCTTGGTGATCTTTGTCACTGACTCCGACGTCTGTCTTAAATCCAGATACGCATGAGCCAGCCTCTTGCTCTCCACCTAGGGAACGTACCTAGTGCCAAACATCTATGAGATATGATCCCAAGTAACAACATTCCTCATCTTAGAAGTATAAGAACTGGTCACTAGGTTCCACCAATCCTTCGCACACAGTCGAAGAAGGTTTAAGGAGCACTTGACCTTCTAGTCCTCTGAATTTTAACAGGTGAAGAAACAACCCTCCATGTCAGAAATCCATCTCATGGCCATGATAAGGTTCTTGAACCCATCAAACTCCAGGAGATTCGTGTTGCTAAAGTCATGATACTACAATGATCATCTCCCCTGAACCCCAGCTGCAGCAGCAACAATAGCTGCGATGGATGCAACAACAACAACCTCAAACACAGCGGCGTACCGCTCATCAAAAAACTCAATCATTGCAGTCTTGATAGATCCAAAAACCTCATGGATGGCACCTTAGATAGCAACATCAACCTCATTGGCGATCAACTCGTGAATGTCATCATCTAACAATCCTGGCCACTAGCTCGAGATCCTAAATCCCTTGTAAACACCATACTAAAAATGAACCATAAGTATATCACAAATGCTACAAATTCATATTATTTCAATCATTCCGGGAAGACTACACCCTTTGGGTTCATGAATTCCTTGTTATGCGTACGGGTCCTGTGCTTTCAGTAGTACGGGACCATACTACCTTCCACACCTACCCGTATTTATCTCAATGGATCATCACAAACTACCCGAAAACAAACCCAATAACTAGGATATGCATACATCCTATACCCACTCTCTCGAGAGTGGTTAATCATCCCTCAACTGGCCTGCTACTGTTGGATTAGGTGTCTAAGCCCATAACTATAATGGGTATGTACTTGACCCGATAATAGCATGGTCCATGTGGGTTGTAACACTCTGGAACAATTTGATAGGATGGATATTTGAGGAAGAGGTTATTGTGATTTATTAATATATAATAAGTATAATATATTAATTGAGAAATCACATTATTTAATTAGTAATGATCAAGAATTAATTTGGTATTAATTTCATGATCAAAAGAAACTGATTAAAGTTACAGGGACTGATTAGGTAAATCAGTAATACTTCTAGTTGGGCTCATGACTCATGTTGATTAAAGTTGGAATAAACCTATGTGAAAGTCCAAGAAGGTTTAGCCTAAAAGACTAAGAAATATGAAGAGTCATTAGGGTTTGCATGGTTGTGATCCTAAGCTATAAAAGAAGTCCCTAACACCCTAAAATCGGCCCCCATGCACACTAGAGTTGTAGCTAGCCGATTTTGATCTCCCAAACCTCTCTCTCAAATCAATTCTCTTATTCATGGTTTGTTATAAGACATTTGAGGCATCAGACTTGAGGTGCTAGGCTCCTAAAGGACAAAGACAAGCAAGCTACCACACAAGGTAATCTTCTAGCTGTTTTTTATGATTTAAATGTTACCTTGCATGCTAGTTTAGGCTTTATGCTTTGGAAAACAATGCTACATGTATAATTAGAGAAAAATTAGACCCAAAGCATTAGGGTTGTATGTGCACCATAGGAATGTTAGAGTACATAAAACCCATCAGCTACACCCACAGTCACTCATGACGCTTCCACCAACTCTGCAGCCGCTCGTGTATGCTAAATTTTTACATAACCTTGGATGCCATAGACAGCTGAATACTTAATTCTACCCTAAGCCCACAACCCGACAAGAAAAATGAAATAAGGCTAAATTAAACATTCACAAGCTATAAAAATCTTAGTTATGTACAACTATGATGTACACACTAAGCAACTTTAGTAATGATGTCAATTTCATCTATCATACAAGAAGTTTTCCTAGGCTATAAGGCATCACACATTAGGCAATTATATCATGCAATTCCTGAGGATCCCTAACCTAAAAACTAGCATGCGATTCTATCATAATCATCATAAGCAAATAATAGTGTAGATATCTTGGGGTATACTTTCTTGCTCTGACTTATCGTACACACCCCATCCTTCTTTGGATACCTTTGAAAACAATTTTTAAAATAATTTTGAAAACAAAATTGAAATTAATTTTGAAAACTTTACAGATCCTTTGTTCTAATCAAGGTTCTAAATAACGTAAGGCGTGGCTTGGCAGCAAGGTAAAAGTTAAGTAACGACAAGCCTTGACGAGTCATGACGTTTTTCAAGGCGTGACTATATTATATACATAAAAAGATATAAATCATATAATTATTGAATTTTATCAAATATATGAAGTTTTTAGAAGTTTTAAATAAATATCTAATAGAAAAAAGTTAACAAAAACTCATTTATTTTAGGCCCGATAAAAAAAACAAAAGAAAAAAAATCAAAAAAACTCGCGCCATAACGCGATAAGGCGCGCCTTGACACGTTATTTGGGCGCCAAGCTTAACAAACCCGCCTTAGACGTTTTCGTAACGGCTACACCACGCCTCGTGCCATGGAACGCCTTGAGGCGCGCCATGGCACACTTTTTAGAACCATGGTTCTAATGGATTCATACAAATGCTTATCCAATCCGCTCAAACAAGGCCTCTGATACCAACTTATAACATCCCAAAAATCATGATAAATTTTTTCATTTTTCAGTTAAGTAAATTCATTGTTTCCAATCAATACTTAAGTCATAACCCAATTATCAAATACAAATATACTAGAATCAAAGTATCATAAAATCTCCAAAACATATTACTGAAGGATGTGTAAGCTCATGCCTTCGCCTTGTCCCGGTCATCAGAAGTACCTAAAACATAACACATAAAATGCAAGCCAAACATTAGCGAGTTTCTTCAAAATGCTACCACACAACATATAAAAACATGCATATTGGGTCCATAACCATTGGGTTAGATTACCCCTAAGACCACAACATGAGTATGGTTTGGCCTCCTGGCCCACAACTCTTGTTTGGATTGCTTCCGAGCCCACAACATAAGTTTGGCTTTCCATTCCGGCCCACATCTTATGTTTGGCTTGCTCCCAAATTTGTTGGATTCCGCACAAAGCAGTATTGCCTCAACCTAACCAAACTATGTCGAGATATGCAACAAATAACATATAACCATCAAACATATAATAATGCAAATATGAAAAATTACTACATCATAGCAACATCTTATATACCAGGATACATAACCTAGTAGGTCGACATTAATGCCATCAACCCATGAGTATAGTGAAGAAAACTCACCTCACAGTTTGAAATGTACTGAACAGATCACTGCTCCAACTACTGTCTCTCCGGTCACTTATATAATAAACAAGGACCTAAACTCAAACTTCTACTCAAAATACCCCAAATTGCCCCTCAGTCAAACTTGGTCAAAATCCTGGTAAAAGTCAAATTAAAAAATTCAAAAATCATAGGAAAGTCAACATAGACTGAGTACGCCCCGTGGGGCGTACTTAGTCACTACGTTGGGAGTAGTCATGATCCATCCAAAATACGAGGCCCTTGGCTAGTACATGCAGCATACCCCTTGGTACGCCCAACGTAGTTAACCCGACTATATTTTTTCTTTTTAAGTGCTTAATCCATTAAGATTTAACGTCTAAAGTTTGGATCTCGACCTAAATGTCATTCTAAGTCATAAACTTTCCACCTTTATGACTTTCCTTGGCTAGAAGTAGTCTAACTACTAAAACTCTAACTTAATACTCAAACTAAACACCATAACTCTTGCATGAAGGGAAAGAAAAGACCAAGATCACATTTTTATGGTTCCTAACACCTAAAAACGTCTGAAAGGACGACCCTTATGGTTAGAGTAAGCCATGCTCATGAACACCAAGACTATGGGACCAAGGAGAATATTCATCAAATTTCACTCTATACCTTTTGGAGGTTGCTTGCAAGGAGGAAGTTTCAGATCTACTCTTGCTTGAAGCTTCCAAGATGAATCTATTATCTTTTTCTTCCTTCAAGAGCACAAATACACACTATCATACTAAAAAAATGCTTACACAATGAATTAGGGTTAGCAAGGGATGTTTTGGGATGTGGAGGTTGATGAAGGAAAAGGTTTTGAGGGGATAAGGATGTTTAAATAGTGTGGATGACCTAAGGTCGTAAGTCGTAACTTGTAAGGCTAAGTCTGTAACCATTTTGTCCATTTGCCCTAAATTATAATCTCAAAATCAATTCGTGTATGAGCGTATCTCCCTTTTCCAGACTTCCAGTCTCCTGGTCACCTATAGTCTCACTCTCCCCTCTGTTACTCTGTGATCGAAATCAAGTATCAAAATGGTGTTGGAGAATTGACTTTGTTTTTTTGGGAGAAAAAATGGGAATTGTGGCCAATTACTTTAGCACTTGAATTATCTATGTTTGTATTAATGTTTAATTTGAACATGTTTCTATAAATGTTTTTAATTTTCATTTGGATGTTTAAGACTTAAGTGTCTAAAATTCAGATATGTTTGCATCAACCATCAAGAATTTATTCATGTTTAATTGTCAATTTTATTTATGGAATCTTACCCATGAACCCAAATCAGACCCACATACCCGCTAATCTGAGAACCTGAATCAATAAATGGGTTGGCGGGTCATATATGGGTTTATGTTCCAAACCCGCCAACCTGTGACCCGCAAACCCGTGACCTGTATATTTAAATGGGTCGTGTTTGGGTTGGCATATTTTGACCCGCCAACCCGCCAACCCGCGACATGCCAACTCGAACACGACACGATTGCCAGACCTACCCCTGAGTGACTTTACCCCCAACACCCACCCTTAATTCATTTTATGAGTTGCATCATTAAAACTTCAATTGCGACACTACAACACCCCGTGAAAATCAAAATCAAAACACGACGTCTCTTCCACGATCGCTAGAGATAGACCGATAGTCGAGCACTTGACCATTCGAGCTTCTCCGATCAATTAAGGCCTAGGGTTCCGTCAAATTGTAGGGTTTGCCTTCCCCTGGTTCAATGGTTCCTTCGGTTGCCCGACATCTTGAGTGGCATACTGCAGTTTTGTTTTTCCATTCGAGTAACCCAAAACGAACCATTTAAAATGAACCCGAATGAACCAAAAATCGCCTAACCCGCTCGATACTCACCCCTATATGTAACTTCTTATTTCTCACATTCCTTATGTTGTTTAATCAATTTTAGTAGTCTTAATCGAAAGGTTGTTTTCGTCATCAAAAAGTTTTAGAATGTATTTTGATATATATCTCTCCATCTTTCTTAAAGAGTCTTTAAAAATGAAAACTTATATATATATATATATATATATATATATATATATATATATATATATATATATATATCGTAGTCGTTACCAGCGCTAAGCGACAGATGCGTTTTTTTTTTTCATAAATGTGTTTCTAATGGTTGAATTTACAAATATTTCTTTATACAACACATTTGATGTGTATACTTTGTCATTGTTGAACCTCAATTTTAAAAGGCTAGCGGCGCAAGTTGTTGCTCGTTTGCTTTCAATCGATATGTATTGAACTTTTATATTTTATAAAGATTTATTTATTCACTTCCATCGTTAAATAAATAATCGATGTTAATTGAAATTTTACAAATAAGATGGTTATATTCTCAAAAATGTTTTTAACATTTATCACATAGTATCTCCATTAATTACAAATACTTTTTATTAGTTATATATTATAATTTTCTTTATTGTTGAATTTTGTTAGATATTAGAAAGACAAATTAATTATTTTTTTGTTGTGTTTAGTTCAAAGAATTAAAATTTGATTAATGCTAGATATAAATAAATATAAAAAGATTAGGAAAACCAATACAAATTAAAACACAAGAAAAGTTGCCACGTTGAATTTGTATGGGCTTAACTAAACTGATATATAAATTCAATTTTTGAAAGATAAATGCATACGACGATAAAAAAAACATGAATATCAAGTATGTTCAATATTTGGACCAAGCTTTCTTATAAAGCTCTTACATATACTTACATTAATCAACCAATTGTTTTTAAAACAAACAATTCAACAATCAAAAGAGTAGACATTAATCACATTTTGTTACCAGTGATACCCAATAACATTTGATAAAAACCTAGTCATTCTTCATAAACATGTAACTATAGCTTAAAAAACAATAAACTTGGTAAAAATTAGAAATAATTTGTTCTTCCCTCCCATCTTTTGTATAAAAATGTTTGTTCTCAACCTTAAAAATCAGATTCCACTATTTACAAATGTCCATTTCGTAGGACTAACCTTCAAATCCAAGCATTAATCTTCTTTAACTCCTTTTTCTAGCTTGCCCTTCAAACGGGAGTACCATCATTGCTTTGATTGGATTGTGTTTCATCCTAAAAGCAAGTGATTAAAAGCAAGAAAAGGAAACCTCATGATATATGATTTGCTCAACTATTATCACGAATCTTCATCCAAATGAAATATGAAACAAAACATCGCCATGTTTAACATAGAATAGTTAGGAAGAAATTCAGGGGGCCAACCTTAAATCTCAATAATTTGTAGAGGGTATGAATTTGATGATGTAAATAGAGCCTTGAGAATATACATGTTCTCAAAACTAAACTTGCAGCTGATGTGTATGGTGTCTCTTCAGATGTAACCTAAACAGATTACATAAAACCTTAACGCAATAAAGATGTTAACAAAGTATAAAACCGAAATAAACATTATAACTCCTGAGCTATTGCTAAATTAATGCTAAACTTCCGATAGTAACTAAGCAAAGAACAAAAGAATGTAAATAACAGGAGCAATTCACTTATGGTATTTCACAAACACTTAAAGACAAACAAGAACCCTAACATGATCGAGAGGTTAGTCTCTCCATAAAAATAACACCAATTTTTCTCTAATGCTCCCCTACTATTCTATTGCTAACCAAATAAACTTCTTTCCAGATTTCCCCCTGCAGTGTCTCCCATTACTTCTCTGATACTGCCACCTCTAGGGATGTTCCCTTTTTGTCTTGGTCTTGATTTCCCATTCTACCCTCCTTCTTCTAGAATACGTGTATTGTATTGGAGGTGTATCAGTAACAATAAGAGAAAGTGCATGCCTTTTATTGCTTAGGTGCTGGAATTTTCAAGATTTTGGAGCAATGGGAGAATGTATATGCATTTCGATCATAGTGGTTAGATTAGAAGCAGAAGAGGTTGGAGACCATAGGGGACTTGGAAGCCCCAAAACACTGAGAATAAAAGATTTCAGTGTTTACTTTCTTCAGTATCGATCTCAAAAGAGAGGAAAATGAGTCCAAATTAAAAGATAGAGGAAAAAAGTTAGAAGAAGAATAAAGGGCTTTGTTGCTTATCGCTTTAGAGTGTTGATGACAATTTTTACAGTTTTACCTCAAACCAACATAGCATATTAAAGAGAACATGAAGCAGGCACCTGAGAAGAATCAAAGTACAATGGTTAAAAAGGAAAAAAAGTTCAAATTGAAAAAAAAATAAGTAAAATCGCAGAATTCTACAAATGTACATTTTGACAGAAAATTGCTAGGACTTTTTTTTTGGAGAATAACCATACCATAGTTTTTATTAGACCTAAATGACACCATATCACATTTTCCAACATAATCATATAATAGTTTAAAAAATTCATATATTAACAGATTTACCTTATAACCCTGGTCAAAATGACCACTTAAAGCTTGTTCTAACGATGAAGATGAAATCACCCATTTTAAGACCTATAAACACAAACAAGCTTACACACACATGTAGTTGATATGGTGACTATCAAGTTAAGATGGTGACTAACCTGTCATGGTAATTGAAAACTTTAATTATGACAAATCATAGATATGCTTCCTTATGGCATAATTGTATCTTCAGGTGCTATAGGCGACCTGCTAAATATAAAATGATTTTGCTTATGTTATCAATATCATTTATTTAATATATATAACATCGCCGTTGATTAAAATTGAAAAAAAAACAAATTTAAAAGTCATCCACCGAGGAGCAAGGCACATTAACCAATTGTAGGAACTCGAATCTTATATGATCTTGTTTATCCCTACCAAAATTTCAAAAGAGAGGAATACTTAAAAGAGATTACAGAAAAAAGATGATAAAAGATGTAGGTTTAAGTTATGGGTTACTGACATAATTTATTTGTCATACTGATTCTTGTTACAACATCTTCATCTCTCACGACAAAATATTGACCCTAAAGAATTTGTAAATCAGGGGGAAAAAAAGAATTGACCCTAAAGAATTTGTAAATCAAGAAAAAAAAAGAATACTAACCCTAAAAAATTAAGACCTTGCAGCAACAAACTAATCGTCGAAATCCTTTTTGTCTCTATTCCTAGTGCTCGTTTCTCTCCCACCTACAAGAAAAAATTATGTTGATAAGCTTTACCTCATAGTTATTAGCTATAAAATCTCGAGCCATATTTTGTTGTGGTTAATATTTGCATCAAATAGTAGAGTACTTAGACATCTTTACACATAATAGAAGTCATATATGAAAGTAGGATAAACTTATTTCACCAGTAATTCTTTTTCCAAAAAAGGTCAACTGGCTAAAATTAAATAAAAAACAGGAAAACAAAGATGAGATTTAAAACGATTAGAGTCGTAGGCATGCCTTTCAAAGTTACATCATCAGTTTGATATCCAATCAAGTACATTACACACAAATTGAAACCTGCAAATGGAGAAGAAAACATAAATAAGAAAGCATAAGTAGAAGATCACAACCAATGCAATGAATGATTTGAAGGTGATGAAAGTGGTGGTAGCGTGAACGTTCAATCTAGGTTTTATGGATACAGAGAAAAGGTACCAAATGTGTTACCTGCTCGATTTTCTGATTTGTGATTTGTTGAGTTCGGAAGGAGAAGTGAACGGTCAAACATCCACAATAGTAGTGATGAAGCTGACCTTTGATGCAGGTAAGTAATGTTGTGATGGTGGTGACCGATGAATGGGGGTGTGAGTGGCAAATGGGTTTTTGGTTGGGGATTCTATTTTTTAGGGAAAGAAAGAGGATGGCGGAGAGTGAATGATCTAGTGGTTATTGAAATCTGGTGTGTGCTTGTGAGTTGTAACGTAACAATGATAAAGGAAGCGAAAGAGGAGATGTTATATAAAGGTTAGTTGGTGTTGACCGATTCATTATGTTGAAAGTGTGGAACACGAATTCAAAGGCCCGTCTTCAAAGTCCCGTTTAACTTTTCCTTTTAATTGACCGGATAAGATTCCGATGCTTAAATTATGCCTTGTACCTCTTAAAATTCAGCATTTTAGGCTAATGTCTCGTTCCCGAGTTTAACAAAAGAAAAGAAGAGAAGAGAAAAGAACGTCATGAGAGAAAAAAAGAGAAATGAAAGGAGAACAAAATTTTCTTTAGTGTTCCCGAATTGGAGAGAAACGGAAGGAAAATGAATCATTTTATTCTTTCTTTCCAAATCCTCCCAAATCGGAAGGAAAGTTAGGAGGGAAAGCGATCCTTCCATTTCCCTCCACTTCCTTCCACTTCTCTCATTAATAAAACTCGGGAACACCAATTTCTTTTATTTTCTTCTCATTTCCACCTATTTCATTTCCTTTCTCTCGTTAAGTTTAACTCGGGAACGGGGTGTAAATGCTTATTAAGGTGTGTGTGTGGATATATATATATATATATATATATATATATATATATATATATCTTTATATCTTAAAAAACATTTACAAGATTTTGTTGAATTTTAAGAGGTATAAGCTTTTAAGCATCATATACAATAATTTTATGCATCGGAGAATAATAAATCTTATCCGGTCAAAGACAGATTTTGAATAGGTCTTCAAAGCTTATCTTCAAATTAAATGAGTTAAATATGAAAAAGTCAACTAAGATGATGATGATAAGATTCTGAATGAGTCAAAGTTTGACCAAGTGTTCCTCATATCCAATTGAATTGGTAAATACTAAATCTTATCCGGTCAACATTTATGAAAAAGTCAAATAAGATGATGATGATAAGATTTTGAATGGGTCAAAGTTTGACCAAGTGTTCCTCATATCCAATTGAATCGGTAATACTAAATCTTATACGGTTAATATTTATGAAAAAGTCAAATAAGATGATGATGATAAGATTTTGAATGGGTCAAACTTTGATCAAGTGTTCCTCATATCCAATTGAATCGCTAAATAACGAATCTGTCAATAATAATGAAAAAGTCAAATAAGATGATGATGATAAGATTTTGAATGGGTCAAAGTTTGGCCAAATGTTCCTCATATCCAATTGAATCGGTAAATACTAAATCTTATCCGATCAATATTTATGAAAAAGTCAAATAAGATGAAGATGATAAGATCTTGAATTGGTCAAAGTTTGACCAAGTGTTCCTCATATCCAATTGAATCGGTAAATACTAAATCTTATCTGGTCAACATTTATGAAAAAGTCAAATAAGATGATGATGATAAGATTTTGAATGGATCAAACTTTGACCAAGTGTTCCTCATATCCACTTGAATCGCTAAATACTAAATCTGTCAATAATAATGAAAAAGTCAAATAAGATGATGATAAGATTTTGAATGGGTCAAAGTTTGACCAAGTGTTCTTCATATCCATTTGAATCGGTCTAATACGATGTACACGTTATAAAACATTTTATATAAACTGGAAGATGCACATTGATACAGCATTCGTCTATCATGAATGTCTTGCCATTTGACTGCAAAACCTTGGTTCTCTCTCATGCTCGCTACCTCCTCCTTTGTTTTTCTTTCTATTAAAATCGAATAAGCCCAAAAATGTCTTACGTTTAATCCTAGCCCAAGTATAAGAAATCTCTATCTGTTCGTCATTTTGTTTAACAAATTTTTTATGTCATTTTGTTGATCCGCACCCGTCGCTTTGCGCGGGTAAACGGCTTTTATATATATATATATATATATATATATATATATATATATATATATATATATATATATATATATATATATATATATATATATATATATATATATATGGAAAGTCTTAAAAAAAACTTTTTTATTTTTATTTTTTTTCTAAAAGAATAAAAGAAAATCTACGTTTTCTTGATTTCATTACTACTCCTGTTCTTTTGTTTTTTCTCTGTTTCTTTTAACTCGGTGAAGACGGTGTAAAAAGAGAGTACGCAACCGAGGAAAGGGTTATGGAGTGTGCATCTCAACAGGAATTCTTTATTCGAAAAGGAATACCCTAGTGCATCTGTGCCATGAAGATTGATGCTCCTTTACCCCCATCTACTAAACGCAGTTAAATACCCAAGATTCAACAAAAATGCAATCCTCTTCAATACCCAGTATCCAAAATCTCTCCTAAATTCAAAACCCTCAGCCTAATCAGGTCAGTCTTAGTCTCAAATATGTTTATGTTATTAGTTCTTGCTTTATGATTGTGTGATTATACAAACCCACAAGATGCAAGTATTTCTTTTGATGATGGTCGTTTATAACATGTCAATCCGATCTCACTACATAATTGAAATAGACCATCTAGGGTTAACTAATTCAGTGTCAATTCGGATTTTTTTTCTTACATGCATGATTAATTGGTTATGAGCCCTAGGTTGTAAAGCTTATTTACTTTGAGTTTCTTATTGTTATATCGTGATCTTGATGACAGTGAGATTCTTAAAAGTGTTTAAAAACAAGTATGGTCAATTCAAAGATGCCTCGTAGAAGAGTTGCATTTGTGTTGATCGATGGATTGGGAGATGTTTCAATTCCAAGATTTGGATACAAAACTCCTCTAGAAGCTGCAAAAGTGCCAAACTTGGATGCCATTGCTTCTGCTGGAGTCAATGGTCTTATGGACCCAGTTGAAGTAGGTTTAGGCTGTGGAAGTGACACTGCTCATCTTTCTCTAATGGGTTATGACCCTCGAGTCTATTACCGTGGTCGAGGCGCCTTTGAATCCATGGGTGCTGGTTTGGCCATGTCACCAGGAGATATTGCTTTCAAGGTATGGGCAAATCCGTCTTTTAACTAATAAAACGTCCCTCTTTTTGTGATTGTATTGATTTTCATTTCTTTCATAATCCATCAGTCAAACTTTGCAACTCTAGATGAGAAAACGGGAGTAGTCACTAGCAGAAGGGCTGATAGGCACTTTGAAGAAGAAGGCCCCATCTTGTGTGCAGCACTTGATAAAATGAAGCTCCCATCTTTTCCCGAATATGAAGTCAGAGTCAGGTGTGTGTGTGTGTGTGTGTGTGTGTGTGTCCTCTTACTCCAAGACTTGAAGGCTTTTTGAAAATAAAAGATGTTGCAAGTTTTATGCTTTTTTAGATTTGTTTCAGGTATGCAACAGAGCACAGATGTGGGGTTGTGGTGAAAGGACCTAAACTAAGTGGAAATATATCAGGAACAGATCCATTGAAGGATAACCGTTTGCTTTTACAAGCACAAGCTCTTGATGATACAGAAGAAGCAAAACATACTGCAACAGTTATCAATGAATTATCAAAAGAAATTTCTAAAATCTTAGTTGCTCATCCCTTGAATGAAAAACGTGCTGCTCAAGGAAAAAACATTGCCAATATTGTCCTTTTACGAGGCTGTGGCATTCGAATCGAGGTATTATTATTATTATTAACTTTACATGTCAAAGTCAAACATACAATTTCATTATAAAAAAAAATACAAATAAATTATTACAGGTTCCTGCATTTGAGAAGAATCACGGACTAAGACCATGCATGGTGGCCCCCACGAAAATCATAGCTGGGCTTGGGTTATCTTTGGGTATAGACATTCTAGAAGCTTCCGGAGCCACGGGAGATTACCGAACCTTATTGACATCAAAAGCAATGGCGATAGCAAACGCGTTGTCGGCTCCTACAAAGTCTTGCCCGAATGTTTTTGTGCCAGGGGAAGATGAACACAAGCCTGGTCCATCTGATGGCTATGATTTTGGATTCCTTCATATAAAGGTGTTCCGTGTTTGTTTATTTCTGAAATGATATGATATAAATAATAAATAATAAATGACTAAATGTTATAAATTACAGGCAATAGATGATGCGGGGCATGATAAAGCGAGTGTGTTTAAAGTGAAAGGGTTGGAAGCTGTTGACAAAGCAATAGGGCAGCTTGCAAGGCTTCTTTGGGAGGCAGAGTCAAGTGGTGAATTCCAGTTTTCAGTGTGTGTCACTGGAGACCATTCTACTCCGGTTGAATATGGGGATCATAGCTTTGAGCCTGTTCCATTTACGTTATGTCGGTTGAAAGATTATGTGGGTGCAGTTGGTGGTGAATCCGTGGTTTTACAAACTTCTCTTGATACGTTTCCACTTCCGGTTATTAAATCCGGTGAAGATTTATCAGATGATGTGGTGGAAGAAGAGGAAGGGAGTCAACAGAATCGAGCATTTTCCGGCGATTCGGTTTGGAAGTTGGATGAGTTAGCGGTGGCAAGGGGTTGTCTTGGGCGGTTTCCAGGGAGTGAAATGATGGGAATTATAAAGAAGTTTGTTCAACTTGATGTATGATCTTCAGGAAGGAAGGTATGGAGCTTCAAGAATAACACAATTGTAGGATGATTGGAATGTTCTGTGAGTTATGCTCATTTCCTGTGACCTCTTTTTCTTTTCACTGGTTGATGTAATTGTCATCGTGTTTATAACCTATGCCAAGCTTTTGTGAAATACTTGCCATAAATTTTCAAGATTGAAAAATATTGGCTTGTATGAATAGTCCCATAGATCATTGAATCAACTTATGAAATACTTGTTTTTTTAGATAACTAAGTCGTGACACAATCACCCACATTTCATTTTCTAAAAAACTTGTCTTCAAGATTTCTGTTTAGAGTTGACAATTCAAGTACCAATTTCCAATATTTGTTTTGGGTTGAGACTAATTTTTCCTGTACAAGGAAATCACAAACTACACCAACCTACATTTCTAAGATTTATAAGTTAAGACTTTCGTTGCTTAGTTAAAATATACAAATTTTGAACTCTAATAGGTTAACATTCGGGTTTTTTTTTTTTTTTTTTTTTTTTTTTTTTTTAAATTTATTTATTGTGTTAAACTATCAATGTATTTAAATGGATGGCAGAAGAAACAGAAAAAAAATGGTTTGTTAGGAGAGAACGGAAAAGCATTCAGTAACAATCTTAATTTTATTAAAAAAAAATTTCTCAAATTCTTAATAAAATTTAACAATACTCAAGAAGTGAATAATTCGAATGACAAATATATATTATAATAGTTCTAAACTACTAAATGCTTAAGGGAAATAGAAATATTGAATAAAAAATGGAGGTAAAACCCTTAAAATAGCCTCCATTGGAGACCTTTATTTTCGTAGGTGAATCCATATAAGGCCCATTTCAATATCCCCTCACTCTCAATTGCAGTGATCGAATGAGTGATTGACCAATTGGCGGACGGGTTGTAGGAAGGCTTTCTTATGAAAGAATGAAATCTCATTGCTTGGTATTTTTTCTCCAACAAGGCTCCATATTAGATTTCCTGAGCTTAAATTTTTGACTTTGATCTGACCATACTAAATTGCGACTTGGTATTTCATGTCCGACCCTTGTATTTGGGCTCTAACCACATGATGGAGGAATATACAAAATAGAATGGCCGATTACTAGATAAGGAAAAACACTAAAAAAAAAGTCTCTGTTTTTAAAAGAAAAAAAAAAGTCTCAAATTCATATTAAGTTTAATAATACTCAAGGCATAAATAATTCTAATGAAATCCGTAAAATGACTCGGAAATTAGGGATAACCCGTTGGATTAATGACTGGTTTCTAGTGAACCGGGCCGCTAGTGGGCCCAGATTAGCCATTTAAGCTCGTGGTACTAATAAGGCCGAGACAGCAATTCGACGGACCACCAATCAATATGTGTACTGTGTAGGTTGGACTTTTGAGGTGACCTTGCATTATTATTCTGATACCTTTTTGTAATCAAATTCTTTATTTAATCTGTTTTTTTTTCTTCTAAAACAATTGTCAAGCAAAATAATAATCTTTTATGCCATTTACTATTTTACTTTCCATTTTTTTATATAATAAAAAAACAAAAAGGAAATGATATCGTACGTGGTCCTCCGTCTTATACGCATTTGTATTGTACGTTAAGTGAATGCAATTCTATAATGCATGAAAAATGGCATCTGGTGGTCATGGCGGCGTATTCGATAGGGAAGTGGTCACATGCCATCAAATGCCATCTTTATTATTACAATCTTATTCAATGCCAAAACCACTTCTTCAACCCCTATTCAACTTAGTCAAGTTTAGTAGCTCACTACCAACTTCCACACCCCTGCAACAATGTCTCCTTCTCTTTCTTTTTCGGTAAATCGGAGCCCTAAATTTTCATTCCAAGGTAAAGAAAAACAACACACATGCTCTTCATCTATTTGTACTGATATCAACTCTTCTTTGATTTATTTGTGGTGGATTTTGATCCAGTTTGGTAGAAGATGTTTTTTTTTTTTTTATTTTTTTTTATTTTGGGTCGTTTGATTTTACAGTTCATATGATTAGGTTAAAGCTACGCTTATTCAAATCAATTTGCTTCTAACTGTACGATCTTATATCGACTTAAGATAAGAATCCAATAGCCAAACTTATTTTCTTCTTTCTTCTTCCCCTTTCAGGTGAGGTGAAAAAACATGGAAATTCGTTGTTTAATGCAAATCCCAATCATTTAAAATTCTCATTTCGAGAAAAACCAGTATCAACGACACTTACTCCACATGCTGTCGCAACAGAAATCCCTACGCATTGGTATAATATCATCGCCGACCTCCCCATCAAACCTCCCCCATTTCTGCATCCAAAGACGTTTGCACCATTGCAACCGCAAGACCTATCTCATCTTTTTCCCGATGAACTGATTAAGCAGGAGGCAAGCAATGAACGATTCATTGTGATTCCTGATGAAGTTATCGATGTTTACAGGCTTTGGCGCCCTACCCCTCTTATCAGGTCGGTTTTTCTTCTAGAATATTCTTCCATATATATAAAAGATATCATATTTTTGAATTGTTCTGAGTTTTGATTTAGAGCCAAGAGATTGGAGAAACTACTTGATACACCCGCAAGAATTTATTACAAATATGAAGGTGTAAGTCCAGCCGGTTCACACAAACCAAACACCGCTGTCCCTCAGGTTTGGTACAATGCACAACAAGGTGTCAAGAACGTTGTCACTGAAACAGGTGCAGGTCAATGGGGGTGTTCTTTAGCGTTTGCTTCCAGCCTATTTGGGCTCAACTGTGAAGTGAGTAATGAGTTTCTCTTAGAGCTAGCTTCTTCATTTTAGTGTTGGTTAAAACTTATGGTTTAATTTCAATTTTAATTTGCAGGTGTGGCAAGTTAGGGCTTCTTATGATCAGAAACCATATCGGAAACTGATGATGCAAACATGGGGAGCTAAAGTTCATCCCTCTCCTTCAAGCATCACGGAGTCAGGCCGGAGAATCCTTGAAATGGATCCGTTAAGTCCAGGGAGCTTGGGGATTGCCATTTCAGAGGCTGTGGAGGTTGCAGGTCTTAACCAAGATACCAAGTATTGCTTAGGAAGTGTTCTGAATCATGTTTTGTTACATCAGACTGTTATTGGGGAAGAATGTATTAAGCAGATGGAGGATTTAGGGGAGACTCCTGACGTCATCATTGGTTGTACGGGTGGTGGGTCCAATTTTGCAGGGCTCTGTTTCCCTTTTATCCGGGAAAGACTCAAAGGAAAAATCAACCCTGTTATAAGAGCTGTCGAGCCTACTGCTTGCCCTTCATTGACCAAAGGTGTTTATGCTTATGATTATGGAGATACTGCTCAATTGACTCCATTGATGAAGATGCATACACTCGGTCATGATTTCATTCCTGACCCTATTCATTCCGGTATAACTCTTTCTGATTTCTTGATATAATAACTCAGAAAGATGCTCTTTGTGGTTAAAATGAACCATAACTTCACCTAATTTTGCAGGAGGGTTGAGGTATCATGGAATGGCGCCACTGATTTCACACATCTATGAATTAGGTTTCATGGAAGCAATCGCAATTCCACAGATTGAGTGCTTTCGAGGTACAATTACTTTCAATTTTGTAATCTTTCGTCTATCAATTTTGTTATTTTGAGACCTAACGTGTTGAATTGGATGAAACGAACTGGTTTAGGGGCCATACAATTTGCTCGATCAGAAGGACTGATACCAGCACCGGAGCCTACACATGCCATAGCCGCAGCAATACGAGAAGCCCTTCACTGCAAAGAGAGCGGCGAATCAAAAGTGATATTAATGGCAATGTGTGGCCATGGCCATTTTGACCTTCCTGCTTACGAGAAATACTTACAGGGCGCCATGGTTGATTTGTCTTTCTCAGAAGACAAAATGCAAGCTTCTCTCGCCAATATCCCACATTTAACCTAAAATCTTACACCTTTTGTCTTTTTGGTTAATAAAAACAATCATAAACTCAATAAATTTACACTAATTCACATTACAATACATATTTGTTAGAATCATAATTCAACAGAACCACACCACACCCTGTTTATTCAAAACCCCCCATTGAAGAAAACAGATTGGCTATGAAGAGGAATACGCCGGCAATAGTCAAATATATACCAACCTTGTCTTGATTTGTTATATACGTCGCCATGCGGGCAGCTTTACACGAATCACAATCAAAACATTTGACATGCTTTGGTTTATTCAATGTCGCATTCGCCCATTTTAAGCAATCATCGTTTTCGCTTACACTCCCCAACTCAAACATTTTGCGTGCACATTTTGGCGGAGGCACACAACACCCTTCCTGAAACCCTTATCCCGTTACATCAACATAACGATGACGATGGATAAAATGAAATGAAAAGGATGTGAAGGATTTGAAACATACCCTGAAAAATTCGTAGTAATTTTCTATTTTCCAGTCGTCGTCTTTGTCAAGGAACTTTTCAGGTCCACGATCTTCTTCACAAAACTTAATCTCCGTCAAACACTCATCAACCATCGGCCACACGTTGTCGGCAACCATGGCTTCGATAAGCATCGGCTTATATTTTTCATCTAGAGGTGAATCCTCCTTATAAACATCATCGAAAACGGCTGATGTCGATTTTCTGATCCACCCGAACATAAGCAAACGCCAAACGACAATGACCATGACGTAAAGAAGTCCGATGTTGACCAAGAAAGTAAAGAGCCATTGAAAGAATTTGACTTTACAACATACGATTCCGACGAGGCCTAGGAGGCATGTAACCAAGACGCCGGTCATCAAATATGTTGGCCATAACACAGTGTCCTCTAAACATGTTTCGGTATGGAGAGCCACCATACGTACGCCGATTTCTAAAGCCCGTCTGCCTAGCAGATATATTGAACCGGCGGTGCCACCCATTAGCCAAATGGTCAGCAATATTCGTGCAAACAATCCCATTTTTTTTTTCTTTTTTATCAGTGTCGATAAGAGAGAAATGTGTGTCCTGTTATGTCCCTTATGGAGAAAATTTACATTTGCGAATTGACATAGAAAATGAATAACGGATGCTCGTAAATTTTGTTAGTGTATAGAAGTTTTGATACTTTGGTAAAATATGTTTTTATTATCCGAATCGTCCTCTCACCCTCTATCTATCTTCCTCCAAATCGGGATCAGTGTTTGATGTCCCTAAGGGTATGTGTTGTTTTCCTAAAAGATTGGGATTAATGTTTGATGAACGATGACCGATTATAACTTTTAAACAATTTAGAAAGTGTTGATATTTGTCAAGGATGTTGACTGGTTCGTTTATTGATGACGTGTAGATAGTGCTCGATGCATGTGATTTTATTTTTTGTCTATTTGATGCCCAAGCATTAGCTAGGGAGTTATTAGATACGTGATTACGTTCTAGTCGACCGTTTTGCTTGTATGTAACGCCTTTAAATCGTCAACCAATACTTTTCATTTCTCTAGCTTTGATTTGAGAAATATGTTTCAATTGAGTGTTCGTTGTTGTAGGATTTAGTCTGCTTCAAAAAATTTAGGGTAAAATTGAATAAAGTCATTATATTTACATTATTTTCTGATTTTGAAACTATGTTTGTTTATTTTGTTGCGATTAAGACACTGAATTTTTTAGCTTTTTCCAGTCTTGACCACTTTTTTTTTTTTTTTTTTTTTTTTTTTTTTTTTTTTTTTTTTTTTTGAACCGGCAAATACAAATATACTAATCTACTCCTAAACTAACACCTAATTCCACCTATGTCCACGACGGGACTTGAACCCTCGACCTCAAAGAGGGAGGGCACCACCTGATACCGCTGGGTTAGAAGCCCTTTGGTCAGTCTTGACCACTTAACCGGTTTTTAGATTGCCGATGAACGTGACATGTTGACATGATAGTCCTTGACAAGAAGTAGGTACATAACTACATATGTGAAGCTAGGTTAAGGTAACAACCATTTTTCTTTCATTATTTTCTCTTCTTTTCTTTTACCGGGAACTGCCAGCATCACTATGTAACCACCATCGTCAACAGCTAAGTGGTGGTTGTGTAAGAACCCTAGATGTAGTAAGCATTGTAATCATATTCTCAAGAATTATATGCTAAATTCATGGTTGAATTGTTAGAATGGAAAGATGATGAATATGATCCCGAGACGGGTGAAATGTGGAATTGATAAAATTGATTTAGTAATTGGATGGATTTAGCTGTATGGGTAAATTATACGTGAGTTAAGTTCGATGTAAGTTTGGTCATGTACAAGTGACTTTGTAAATGGAGTCATGATAATTCATTCTATGTTCTAGTTTGTAAGTTAAATCCAAAACATTCAACCATAATACACAAGAAATTTGTGATTATTGGGGTTAAATTTTCTGTTGTCCTAGTTTTCACTAAAACTATTGAGTATTTTTATGGTATTTCAGATTTAGCAAACATGTTTTGTTCAAAATGGTTTGAGCATTTTTGGTGGTTTGTTTGGTCTAGTTTTTTTTTTTTTTTTTAATTTTTTTTTATTATTTTTATTTTATTTTATGTAGAGCTTTTATACTTATCTATCTAACTAGAAGTTAGATATTCATTCTCTCTCTTCAATCAAAAAACTCTTTATTGTGTTACATAAATTTATGTTGTTCTAATTGCTATTTTTCTTAAATCGTGCAATTTTACCTTTCTGAATTCAATGATCGGTTTTGTTAGTTATAATATGAAGATTTGTACTCAAATTGTTATAGAGTGATACTGTTAATATACCATTGGTTTGTGTTGATAAGAGTTTTTTATAGTGTGGTTTGTTGTTTATGTGTAATGATTCAAGTTTAATGTCTTTATCGTGATATGTAAAATGGAAAAGGATAAATAGTAGAACCAAGTCGTTTAAATCATACTTAAGCTTCATAACGGGGGTGGAATTATTAATCAAGAAATTAAGTTATATTGAGTTCTCCCACATCGGCATATGAGGAAACTTATAACCCGTTAATAAAGTCATCCAACAGATGAGTTGCCACCGGGCTTGGTTGCGCTTGCCTATAACCCAAGTGGGGGTATCAAAGTGGGTCGGACTGTGATTTGGGTCATTCGGTTGGGTCTGCTGCGCATTATCTGGCTTGCCCGTTCCAAGTCGAGAGTTGATTCATGTGGCTTGAGTGAAGGCTTGGGTCACTTGGAGCTTAGAGTAGGGGACAACGCGTTAGGCTGGCTTCACAGAGCTGCGATAACCCCTCGCTCCCGACAGTGGAAGGATTACAAGCCTCGGCTCTTCAGTCCCATCTAGCCGGCTGCTCTCAATCAAATGGACACCCATTTTTTGTCTTAAATTAAAATAAACAACATACACAGCCTTTCTGCATATTTATAATAATTATTTATTAGATAGTAAGAAATCGTATCAGTGCTTAGAAAGGCTTGCTTCTCTTCATATTTATACAGAACTACTCATTGGTTTTTTTATTTTTCATTAAAGAAGTTATATGGGATGAATTTGCATTATAAGGAAATAAAGAAAGGCTGCTTGGAATTCCAAATGTTCGTGAATTGTATGGCATGTCGAGCAACAACAAAAAAATTTATATTCATCATATTTTTCTCAAGGAGGTGCATCACAAAAAAAATAATAACAATAATAGACCAACAATATTCAGTCTCACAATCCAAATAGTACAAAAATTCGCAAACAGAAGAATATGACTCCCTACCCTTTCTTCTCCTCGATCTCCCTACCTCGTTTCTCTGCACTCTCCCTCGTTTGTCTCCTTCTCGACGCCACATAAGGGTTGGGGAGGAGTTTATATGATCCCAAGATGCCGTAGAGGGCAAGGAAAGTGGGTTGAATCTAAATCTGGAAAGGATATGGGCTAAAATCCCGTATTTTGCATGAAAATTCCTAGTTTACACTAATGATACCTGATATTTGTGCACTTGAAAAAAATTCCTCAAATCCCATTTTGAGTTAAATAACCAATCCTTTCTGGAAATTCAGATCACCCCCTGAACTTTTGAAATTGATAATTTTAACCCATTTGGCTTTTTCGGTAACAAATTTGGTACTTTCAGATTTTGGCAAAAGACACCCCTTTCCTTTCATTAATTCAGTTTCAATAAATTTAATATAATTTAATTATTTTTAATAAATCCCAAAACTAATTAAATTCTTTTAATATCATTTAACTATTATTTATATTAAAAAATCTTTCAAATCTATTTTTAAATTTAAACTAATTACAGAAATCATCCATCGTACAAATGTCAAAATGTATGTCCAATCCATACTTTCAAAAATTAACATGGATCGTCTCTCGTTTGATTAGAAGTTGCACATTTCATCCCTTATTAGTTTAATTTTACACACTTCATCCATTACATGAAATGACTATAGCGTCATTTTCAATTTATTTGTGATATTTCTATTATTTTTAATTAAAATTGTGATCTGCCTAACCTTTTTATAACTATACACCAAATATTTATATATATATATATATATATATATATATATATATATATATATATATATATATATATATATAGAGAGAGAGAGAGAGAGAGAGAGAGAGTTAGGTTATATTGTTTCTAGTAACTATTGTGTGCCAGAATGCACAGATCTGGACCACTGGATGAATAGAATCAACAGTCATGATCTGAGGGTCTATGATATTACCATAGGGTAGCATGTATCATATAATCACACAAATTTCAGCAAAAAGGTATGTTAGTCGATTAACCTATTTTAAAAAAAGAAATTTTCGGATTTTAAGGGATGGGAAATCGTGTTCAAACGGAAATTATACCATCAAATTACTTCTCATACCGGCTTTGAAGAATTTGAAAACAAAATTTGGCATCTGTACTTCTCATACCTGAATCGACAATCCAAGGGACGATCACGAGAATTCGAGGTTTGTAAAGCAAAATCGACCAGTGTGGTAAAGGTAATTGGATGTGCATAGCAGGGTGGTGGTGGTGTTGACTTTTTACCTCTCTCCCACTCGATCTTTCTCTGTGGAAACGGTGCATCGGGAGTGAGGGTCTTCAGTGGAGATGGATAAAAAGCCCAGAGAGCAAGAATGAAGCCCCATTGAAACTGTTTTACCGTCGATTCTGATTTCAAAAAGGAATTGTTTTAATCGAAGAAGGAGATAGAAGATGGTCAATTGTAAAATCAGAAATTAGCAGGAGGAAATTTACCGTCGATTGTAGAGATCGAGTTTACATATTCGATTTCACCTCATATGTTGCGACACCATCATCGTCGGTGCAAGGGACCAACACCGGAAAAACAAAGGGATTGGTGGCTGCAGGTGGAGGGTCGTCGGTGAAGAGGGTGTTTACCAGGATCGACAAGGGAAGAACACAATACCCTAGGATGAAGGATTTTTTGCTTGGGTGGAAGTCGGCATTTTATGGTGACGATGATGAAACGAACGATGATTTTTTAAGGGTTTATAAACTAATTATCTTGATTAAATGCTATTAAAGGAAAATTGACCCATTATTTTAGGGATTATAATTTTGGAATATAATTAATTGTACATACATAATGACTAAATTACCCTTTATTATTTAATTAATGATTTCTTTTTTCTTAAATTCTGATTGGTGCATTTAGGCACACAATATTTGCTAGAAACATTTGAACCTATATATATATATATATTTGTTCTCTTTTTGTTGAATAACACTTAACTACCACCACCATCGAAAATTTGCACCCTATTTGAAAACTGCACAACCACCACCATAAACCCTCTTGACCATCGCCACCATAAACCTGTGAAATCCATCTTTTTATTACACTAATTCTGAAACTTCACGAATCAAATTTTGTGAAAGACTTTCTTCCTATTAGTCTAACAGGTTGTCAATATAAAATTGTTGATAAAATGTTAGTTAATAGGTTGAGCACTTTGATTGATGACTTGGTTAGTATGAAGCAATTTGTGTGCATTAAAGGGCGTCATATATTGGCTAGCCCAATTGTAACGACCCACATTATACAAACATCGAATCTAAGAGAAATATCATAGTTTTTTTACAAGTGTGAAATTTTACTAAAATTAAAACACTTTACTTCCCAGGAATAATCGTGGGTTTACAATAAAAATCTACATACAAATTAGAACAACAAGAAAAGTACATACATAAGATCCTACTATCTAAGCCTTCCTTGTGCTTCTGTCTTCTATTCTGGTACCACGGCTGCTACAATCTGAAATCTGCAGCATCAAACACAAATTGTTTGGTGAGTTATTCTTCTATCTTTTCTTATCTATATTTCCTTATCTTTCTCATACTCTATCATCTGACTCTTTCTCTTAATAGCATACACCGTTATTCTTTTTTCTTCTTCCGTCTATCTCTTTCTATGTCACCTACTTTGTTTCTCATACTCTACTATTAGCCTCTTCTCATGCTCTTTTTATGCTCCAATGACACTCTATCTATGTCTCTTCTCTACTATGTTCCATATTCTATCTCTTCTCTACTCTTTCTTCTCTATCTATTGCTCTACTCATTTCTATCTTTTAACATGCCTTCACATGCTCTGCTTACTCTTCATTTCTCTCTATTCTCAACTTTAATGCCTCAATATTCTTTTCTCATCTGGACTCAACGATCACATCTCATACTTAGTCTCATCTATATTCTAATGGAAACAACAACCGAATAACCCTACTGGGTATTCTCATTCGGTCTTACTTCCATCTCTTATGATCCCTCGTGGATCCTTAATCTTTCTTCTTACTACTGAATCCCTCACGAATTCCTTACTCTTAATCCTTCACGAGTTACATCTAAGTTCTTACAAAGAACTCTCTTATCTTGTTTCTCTCGAAGATCCTTTCTCTATATTCTCTAACTGTGAGAACAAGGATTGTGTGGAAAAGGTTTGAAAACACAAATCTTGAGATAAAACACAACAATGGTTGCTAATAATTCTTTCAATCAAGTCTGGATGAAATCGTCAAGCCTAGAAGATAATAACTCAACAATGTGCTTAGGATAAGTAAGTAAGTAATAAAAGTATAATCAAGAACAAATATAATGAGAGTAAAAATGGTTAACTGAATGATTCTTGATTTTTATATTTCAAAGGTGAAAAACGGTGAGGAATTACACAGGGAATGGTCATGTATGTACTAGCTCAGGACTAATCATATGAGGAGATATTTGTACTAAAATCTTGTAACGACATGATTTTTCAAATAAATTTTTCATTTTTAATTTCATAAAACACATGTCATTTTATATAAAACACCATAATAGTCAACAAATTTCAAAACATTATATCAAATCCAGGATCCACAATCATAGCTCAATGTCCAGAGTGTGTGTGTACAATCACGTCGGTGCCTTCCCGCGATCCTCGAAAGTACCTGAAACACATAACACATAACACGGTAAGCACGAATGCTTAGTGAGTTCCCCAAAATACCACATGCATATAAATTAGCCACTCAAGGCTGTGACCTTCCGGTCAATATGTCTCAGTGGACACAACTCTGGTAGACCTTTCGGCCCTACCTTGATGACCTTCTGGTCCTGCTCTATTGACCTTCCGGCCCAACCCTTTTGACCTTCCGGTCCAAACCAGGCAACTCATAACATAGCATTTCACATGTCACATATAAGCACATACGACCTTCCGGTCACACATAATTACCACTCTAGGTAAGGTATAACGAGAAGACTCACCTCTAACTATCTCGGAATAATCTCAAACTCAAATCTCCGGTCTAGCCTCCGTCTAATACACATAAACATAAATTCTTATTTAATAACAGCACTCATTAAGCTAGACCACCCCCTCGCCTTTATGCTCTCTCAGAAGGGTAAAAGACGATTTTACCCCTTCGTGAGTCCAAAAGTCCATTTGTTGACCGAAACCTAAAAGTCAACGCCTGCGAGTACGCTGCGCGTACCATATCCCTACGTTGGGCGTACTCGTTTACTTCACTGATATCGGGCTAATCAAACCCTACGCCCCGCGTACTGGGATTTACGCTCAACGTATGTCCAAGTTTTACTATTTTCTCACTTATGGTCTTAATCAGTTAAGACCTTGGCTCAAAATACATATTTGGACCCCCTACAGCCTCCTAATCCATAAAGTCGAAGACTTTACGCCTTTCATGGCTGGTTTGGCTTTAAACACTCAAAACCTTCATCCATGTAACACCCAGAATCAGGAAGACCAGGAAAGGAAAGAAAAGCCCTAAGTCAAAGGAGTCAACTCATCGAGTCCAAGGAGGAACTCGACGAGTCGGAGCGTGACCCGTGTCGCGGATTAAGTGACCGACTCGGTGAGTCAGGGAGACTGACTCGGTGAGTCTGGTCTGGGTTGGGAAACTCTAATTTTTGGACTTGGTACCCTATTTAAGCATCATTTCAGGCCTCCACCCTAGCCTCCATCACTCCCTTTACCTACTCTCGAAACCCTAAGCCTCCATTATAGTGCTCTCAAGCTTTCTTTGCCATTTTTGGGTGCTTTGAAGCTAAAATGAAGAAAGGAACCTTTGGTGATTCAAGAATTGGCAGTAGATTCTGAGTTGGTGTGATATTTCAGATCATTTGAAGGTATGAAGCTCATACCTTGGCTGTTATTCATTTAGATCCTCTTTCCTAGTTAGATTTTATCATTTTTGGGGCCATTTCCAAGGACAATTCGTGTATTGTGCCTTGGTGAGCAAAGAGAACTTCATATCTAGGTTTGTATTGGCCCAGAAACCCATAAAGTATCAGTCTTTAGTGTATTGGTGAAGCATGTTTGTCTCAAACCCTAGCCCTAGAGTGTTTCAAGCCTATAACTCCTTGGTTTCACGTAAAGTTTGCAACTTTACATAAAGGGTGGGCCTTAGAAGTGTGGATCTACTGTTTGGAACCATGCATGGCTCGAAAAGTCACTGTATGGATTAAGAACTAAAGCGACTCGACGAGTCACATGGGTGGACTCGGCGAGTTGTATGAAGATGGGCAGGAAATCACCGAGTTCGAAGAACAACTCGGCGAGTCTGTTGAAGGTTGCCTTGGACTCGACGAGTCTGTTCTTGGACTTGGCGAGTCTGGTCGCAGAACCCCAATCTTTTCTTGTTATGATGCAGATCAGTGAGTTGAGTGGTGACTCGGTGGGTTCGGTCAGGATGGGACTCGGAGATCGTTGAACTCGATGAGTCTTGGGGTGACTCGGTGAGTTGAGTGGTATTTTGAAGGATTGTGAGTTTAAGAACTCAGCGAGTTTACGGGTTGACTCGGCGAGTAGAGTCAACTGGAAGGTTGATTTTGACCAGGAATTTGACTTTGACCAGAGTTGACTTAGTTTGACTTCTAGAGTTCAGTTTAGGCTAAGTGTTATTACTGGTATTAGTAGCTCAGGGAGCTAGAGGAGCAATATTTCGGAGAGTCGTCAGATAGCAACCAGAGGGTTATTGGTCGAGTTCAGCAGTTCAGGTGAGTTTTCCTTCCAGTAGGAACGGGTCTACGACCACAATGCCGACCCGTCTAGTTAGCAGTAGTTTCCGGACTCCGGACTGATGCAGTTGTTCAATGTGCTTGATATCTTTGTGATTCAAGCATGTTTTTGTGTTATGTGTTCCAGACTTCGGTCCGATGCAGTATGCAGTATATGTGTTCATGCTAATTGATATGTTTATGCTAAGTTATGTTCAGTTAGTCCGGGTTTCGGTCCGATGCAGTTAGCCGGACTTCGGTCTGATGCAAGGGGCAAGGCCCCAGTTAGTCTGGGCTTCGGTCTAATGCAATTAGCCGGACTTCGGTCCAATGCAGGGGGCAAGGCCCCAGTTAGTCCGGGCTTCGGCCCGATGCAGTTAGCTGGACTTCGGTCCGATGCAGGGGGCAAGGCCCAGTTAGTCCGGGCTTCGGCCCGATGCAGTTTTCAGATTTCGGTCCGATGCAGGGGGCAAGGCCCCAGTTAGTCCGAACTTCGGTCTGATATAATGGGCAAGGCCCAATATGTGCTTTATATGTTATTGTATGGTATGTGGTAGTTTGGGGGAGCTCACTAAGCTTCGTGCTTAAAGTTTTCAGTTTTGGTTTCAGGTACTTTCGATAGCGTAGGGAAGAGCTCGGGATGATTGCATGGAACGCACCATATTTAGTCAGCCTGGGATGTTTCACTCAGATAATAAGATTATGTTTTGAATTAATACTCTGATTTTATGTTAAGAATTATGTCATGGTTTGACAATCATGGTTTAAGTAATGTTATTTAAACGAAATTTTTAGTTATGATTTTTGGGTTGTTACAATCCATTTTCTTCCTTAAGCTCATATCCCATGCATGGTTAGTTCTTAATGACCAAGATTGGATTTTTATGACCTTATAACACGAAATACACTAGCAAGGGACATATCTAGGTTCTTAAAGCTCATCAACTCACAAAGCCATTGACTATTGGGACAAAAACCCTAAAACATCCCATATAAGAACACACAACAGAAAAGGATGAAAGTTTGAAGCTTTATACCTCCAAATGAAGCTTCTCACACTGCTAAGCTCAGATCCAAGTGCTTGGGCTTTTACTCCTTCTTCTCCACAGCTTCATTTCCACTCTTAAGGCTCAAGAACACACTAACAAGCTCTCAAGGGCACTTTTTAGCTACAAGAACGGGTATTAGGGTTTTGGATGGACAGGTCTCTGGAAATGGCGGCCAACAATGAGGCCATAACGTTCTTTAAATAGTGGTGACTCGGTGGGTTCGGTCAGGATGGGACTCGGAGATCGTTGAACTCGATGAGTCTTGGGGTGACTCGGTGAGTTGAGTGGTATTTTGAAGGATTGTGAGTTTAAGAACTCAGCGAGTTTACGGGTTGACTCGGCGAGTAGAGTCAACTGGAAGGTTGATTTTGACCAGGAATTTGACTTTGACCAGAGTTGACTTAGTTTGACTTCTAGAGTTCAGTTTACGCTAAGTGTTATTACTGGTATTAGTAGCTCAGGGAGCTAGAGGAGCAATATTTCGGAGAGTCGTCAGATAGCAACCAGAGGGTTATTGGTCGAGTTCAGCAGTTCAGGTGAGTTTTCCTTCCAGTAGGAACGGGTCTACGACCACAATGCCGACCCGTCTAGTTAGCAGTAGTTTCCGGACTCCGGACTGATGCAGTTGTTCAATGTGCTTGATATCTTTGTGATTCAAGCATGTTTTTGTGTTATGTGTTCCAGACTTCGGCCCGATGCAGTATGCAGTATATGTGTTCATGCTAATTGATATGTTTATGCTAAGTTATGTTCAGTTAGTCCGGGTTTCGGGCCGATGCAGTTAGCCGGACTTCGGTCTGATGCAAGGGGCAAGGCCCCAGTTAGTCTGGGCTTCGGTCTAATGCAATTAGCCGGACTTCGGTCCAATGCAGGGGGCAAGGCCCCAGTTAGTCCGGGCTTCGGCCCGATGCAGTTAGCTGGACTTCGGTCCGATGCAGGGGCAAGGCCCAGTTAGTCCGGGCTTCGGCCCGATGCAGTTTTCAGATTTCGGTCCGATGCAGGGGGCAAGGCCCCAGTTAGTCCGAACTTCGGTCTGATATAATGGGCAAGGCCCAATATGTGCTTTATATGTTATTGTATGGTATGTGGTAGTTTGGGGGAGCTCACTAAGCTTCGTGCTTAAAGTTTTCAGTTTTGGTTTCAGGTATTTTCGATAGCGTAGGGAAGAGCTCGGGATGATTGCATGGAACGCACCATATTTAGTCAGCCTGGGATGTTTCACTCAGATAATAAGATTATGTTTTGAATTAATACTCTGATTTTATGTTAAGAATTATGTCATGGTTTGACAATCATGGTTTAAGTAATGTTATTTAAACGAAATTTTTAGTTATGATTTTTGGGTTGTTACAATCCATTTTCTTCCTTAAGCTCATATCCCATGCATGGTTAGTTCTTAATGACCAAGATTGCATTTTTATGACCTTATAACACGAAATACACTAGCAAGGGACAGATCTAGGTTCTTAAAGCTCATCAACTCACAAAGCCATTGACTATTGGGACAAAAACCCTAAAACATCCCATATAAGAACACACAACAGAAAAGGATGAAAGTTTGAAGCTTTATACCTCCAAATGAAGCTTCTCACACTGCTAAGCTCAGATCCAAGTGCTTGGGCTTTTACTCCTTCTTCTCCAAAGCTTCATTTCCACTCTTAAGGCTCAAGAACACACTAACAAGCTCTCAAGGGCACTTTTTAGCTACAAGAACGGGTATTAGGGTTTTGGATGGACAGGTCTCTGGAAATGGCGGCCAACAATGAGGCCATAACGTTCTTTAAATAGTGGTGACTCGGTGGGTTCGGTCAGGATGGGACTCGGAGATCGTTGAACTCGATGAGTCTTGGGGTGACTCGGTGAGTTGAGTGGTATTTTGAAGGATTGTGAGTTTAAGAACTCAGCGAGTTTACGGGTTGACTCGGCGAGTAGAGTCAACTGGAAGGTTGATTTTGACCAGGAATTTGACTTTGACCAGAGTTGACTTAGTTTGACTTCTAGAGTTCAGTTTAGGCTAAGTGTTATTACTGGTATTAGTAGCTCAGGGAGCTAGAGGAGCAATATTTCGGAGAGTCGTCAGATAGCAACCAGAGGGTTATTGGTCGAGTTCAGCAGTTCAGGTGAGTTTTCCTTCCAGTAGGAACGGGTCTACGACCACAATGCCGACCCGTCTAGTTAGCAGTAGTTTCCGGACTCCGGACTGATGCAGTTGTTCAATGTGCTTGATATCTTTGTGATTCAAGCATGTTTTTGTGTTATGTGTTCCAGACTTCGGCCCGATGCAGTATGCAGTATATGTGTTCATGCTAATTGATATGTTTATGCTAAGTTATGTTCAGTTAGTCCGGGTTTCGGTCCGATGCAGTTAGCCGGACTTCGGTCTGATGCAAGGGGCAAGGCCCCAGTTAGTCTGGGCTTCGGTCTAATGCAATTAGCCGGACTTCGGTCCAATGCAGGGGGCAAGGCCCCAGTTAGTCCGGGCTTCGGCCCGATGCAGTTAGCTGGACTTCGGTCCGATGCAGGGGGCAAGGCCCAGTTAGTCCGGGCTTCGGCCCGATGCAGTTTTCAGATTTCGGTCCGATGCAGGGGGCAAGGCCCCAGTTAGTCCGAACTTCGGTCTGATATAATGGGCAAGGCCCAATATGTGCTTTATATGTTATTGTATGGTATGTGGTAGTTTGGGGGAGCTCACTAAGCTTCGTGCTTAAAGTTTTCAGTTTTGGTTTCAGGTACTTTCGATAGCGTAGGGAAGAGCTCGGGATGATTGCATGGAACGCACCATATTTAGTCAGCCTGGGATGTTTCACTCAGATAATAAGATTATGTTTTGAATTAATACTCTGATTTTATGTTAAGAATTATGTCATGGTTTGACAATCATGGTTTAAGTAATGTTATTTAAACGAAATTTTTAGTTATGATTTTTGGGTTGTTACAATCCATTTTCTTCCTTAAGCTCATATCCCATGCATGGTTAGTTCTTAATGACCAAGATTGCATTTTTATGACCTTATAACACGAAATACACTAGCAAGGGACAGATCTAGGTTCTTAAAGCTCATCAACTCACAAAGCCATTGACTATTGGGACAAAAACCCTAAAACATCCCATATAAGAACACACAACAGAAAAGGATGAAAGTTTGAAGCTTTATACCTCCAAATGAAGCTTCTCACACTGCTAAGCTCAGATCCAAGTGCTTGGGCTTTTACTCCTTCTTCTCCAAAGCTTCATTTCCACTCTTAAGGCTCAAGAACACACTAACAAGCTCTCAAGGGCACTTTTTAGCTACAAGAACGGGTATTAGGGTTTTGGATGGACAGGTCTCTGGAAATGGCGGCCAACAATGAGGCCATAACGTTCTTTAAATAGTGGTGACTCGGTGGGTTCGGTCAGGATGGGACTCGGAGATCGTTGAACTCGATGAGTCTTGGGGTGACTCGGTGAGTTGAGTGGTATTTTGAAGGATTGTGAGTTTAAGAACTCAGCGAGTTTACGGGTTGACTCGGCGAGTAGAGTCAACTGGAAGGTTGATTTTGACCAGGAATTTGACTTTGACCAGAGTTGACTTAGTTTGACTTCTAGAGTTCAGTTTAGGCTAAGTGTTATTACTGGTATTAGTAGCTCAGGGAGCTAGAGGAGCAATATTTCGGAGAGTCGTCAGATAGCAACCAGAGGGTTATTGGTCGAGTTCAGCAGTTCAGGTGAGTTTTCCTTCCAGTAGGAACGGGTCTACGACCACAATGCCGACCCGTCTAGTTAGCAGTAGTTTCCGGACTCCGGACTGATGCAGTTGTTCAATGTGCTTGATATCTTTGTGATTCAAGCATGTTTTTGTGTTATGTGTTCCAGACTTCGGCCCGATGCAGTATGCAGTATATGTGTTCATGCTAATTGATATGTTTATGCTAAGTTATGTTCAGTTAGTCCGGGTTTCGGTCCGATGCAGTTAGCCGGACTTCGGTCTGATGCAAGGGGCAAGGCCCCAGTTAGTCTGGGCTTCGGTCTAATGCAATTAGCCGGACTTCGGTCCAATGCAGGGGGCAAGGCCCCAGTTAGTCCGGGCTTCGGCCCGATGCAGTTAGCTGGACTTCGGTCCGATGCAGGGGGCAAGGCCCAGTTAGTCCGGGCTTCGGCCCGATGCAGTTTTCAGATTTCGGTCCGATGCAGGGGGCAAGGCCCCAGTTAGTCCGAACTTCGGTCTGATATAATGGGCAAGGCCCAATATGTGCTTTATATGTTATTGTATGGTATGTGGTAGTTTGGGGGAGCTCACTAAGCTTCGTGCTTAAAGTTTTCAGTTTTGGTTTCAGGTACTTTCGATAGCGTAGGGAAGAGCTCGGGATGATTGCATGGAACGCACCATATTTAGTCAGCCTGGGATGTTTCACTCAGATAATAAGATTATGTTTTGAATTAATACTCTGATTTTATGTTAAGAATTATGTCATGGTTTGACAATCATGGTTTAAGTAATGTTATTTAAACGAAATTTTTAGTTATGATTTTTGGGTTGTTACAATCCATTTTCTTCCTTAAGCTCATATCCCATGCATGGTTAGTTCTTAATGACCAAGATTGGATTTTTATGACCTTATAACACGAAATACACTAGCAAGGGACAGATCTAGGTTCTTAAAGCTCATCAACTCACAAAGCCATTGACTATTGGGACAAAAACCCTAAAACATCCCATATAAGAACACACAACAGAAAAGGATGAAAGTTTGAAGCTTTATACCTCCAAATGAAGCTTCTCACACTGCTAAGCTCAGATCCAAGTGCTTGGGCTTTTACTCCTTCTTCTCCAAAGCTTCATTTCCACTCTTAAGGCTCAAGAACACACTAACAAGCTCTCAAGGGCACTTTTTAGCTACAAGAACGGGTATTAGGGTTTTGGATGGACAGGTCTCTGGAAATGGCGGCCAACAATGAGGCCATAACGTTCTTTAAATAGGGGTGTTAGGTGCATTTTGTGCACCTTTTTGCACAACTTTTAGCCCTTTTTTATGTATGTCCTTAGCATAATTTCGTTGTTTTTATTGCATTTTAGCATATCTAGGTTAATTTCTTGAACAACCTTATTTGCACTCCTTCATGTCCTTTTCAGGTGAACTGGAGGTTGGAGCGCGCTTTTGGAGGTGCTAGGGAGCGTTGGTGAAGATTGCGGGACGATTGGGCGAGAATCGGAAGAATTAGAAAAATCAAGTTTGGATGAGCATCCAGAGGGCAACACGGGGTGTGTTGGGTTTGGCTTAGAATCCAAGACGGGGCGTGTTTGACGATTCAAGCAATTTTGACTTCACTGAACATGACCCGTGTTCATTCAGCCTATATAGACACGGGGCGTGTTGGGCTAGCTGGGCATTTTTGAGCATCGTACTTCAAATTTGGAATCGAGAATTGAAGGGTTGGTTTACACTCAACACGACCCGTGTTGATTTGCTCTATTTTGACACGGGGCGTGTTCAACTTAAAAACTGTCTTTTTGGCAATTTTTCCTCTTTTCTTATTACGGGAATTAGGTCATTCTTGGGGGGAGGCAGAGCGGAGAAAAGCATTTTTGGAGAGAAGGAATTGAAGGTTTTAGCAAGGATTGTCCGTTAAACATTTGGAAACATTTTGATTTCATATTTGTAAGCACTTTAGTTCTTGATTTCATCTTCTAGAATTCCAGTTTTGTTCTAGTCATGTGTGGCTAGAACCCTAATTTCTCCAACTCATGTTTTGACTTTCTAGTTGTGAATCTAATCATATGACTTGATGTTTGTTCTTAATTTCTATCTAATGAATTTGATTTTGCTTCAGTCGAATGTTTGATTCTAATTGTGATTCTTATTGGCCATTTGAATTAGGGTTAGGTCACTCCAGTTATCTCTTTTACAAAATCCGTAATTGTTTTGTGAAATTGAACAAGTAACAAGCATTAAATTGATCTCTATTGAATGAATTTAGTGTAAATCTTATTCATACACTTTTACACTTCCGAGCTTATGAGAAGTATTGGGTGTTGTTAGGAACATTCACATAAAGCTTTTTGCAATCTTTTAATCTAATTCTAACAGCTTTTTTAGATTAGGTCAGTAAGGTTAGGATTAATCAAAGAGCTTGTTTTGGTTAATTGTTGTGGTGAATGGAAAGTGTTAGAGCTTGTTAACACTTTCAAGTACCAATTTAGATAGAATGAAACAAAAGTCTTGTCATCTTGGATTCACATTGTTGAACTGTCATACATGAAGTTGGAGTCTTTATAATATCTGAATTTAATTTACTCATTCAGCCAATTACTTGTGATTTTACTTTATTTGTCTAATCATTGCAATCAAACCCCCCTTTTTCTTTTATTTTTTGTGAACAAGTACCTTACGCAAAAAGGGTATGGACTGATTGTCCCGTGTCTCTGTGGATCGACCCTACTTGCCTTGTACTACTTTTTAGTGCAATAGAGTAGTGTTACTCAGGATTATATTGTACCCCTATTATTTGTTGGGTCTGACACCCCTAACAAAAGTTCGTCGTTGCCGGGGACACAGTGTTACAAATTGTTTATGCCTAGATCTTTTCGTACAGGTACGCCGTTGCCAATTGATTCAGAGATAGAGAAGACTGCAAAGAAGTTAAGGAAGCAAGCCAAACTTCATAAGAGGCAGCCAGTTTCCGGTACTTCTCATCATCTACTCCCCCAATCATCAACATTTGGGAGGACATACCCCTCTCAAGTGTATCTGCATCAGAAACAGAAAGCCCATCACTCTCACAACAATTAGCCTCACCCATAAATACCACTCCACCCTCTTCACCTAT
Organism: Lactuca sativa; assembly: GCF_002870075.4. NCBI lineage: Eukaryota > Viridiplantae > Streptophyta > Magnoliopsida > Asterales > Asteraceae > Lactuca > Lactuca sativa. The sequence continues at coordinate 180,925,545 of NC_056624.2, read as the reverse complement.
TCATAATATCCTAAATAGTTTACCTACAGAAACATCACCCACTTCTCAAGCCATGTCAGATAACCCTGGAGGAATCAAGGTCCTCCAAACCCACCACCCGAACAAACTCTCCGTCAATGGTCAAGACAAGAGGTGACTCAACAACCTCTTTGTATCACATACCCAGCTGCCACCAACTTGGAACTCAAATCCGGGCTCATTCACTTACTCCCAACATTTAGGGGCCTAGAAAATGAAGATCCTCACAAGTTTCTTACAGAGTTTCATGTAGTATGTGTGGGTATGAAACCACACAATGTCATGGAGGATCAGATCAAGCTTAGGGCGTTCCCCTTCGCATTGCAAGACGCCGCCAAAGACTGGCTCTATGACCTCCCACCGGGGACGGTGACTACTTGGGTGGACCTTGCGAGGTTGTTATTGGACAAGTATTTTCCCGAAATGAAAGCTTCAGCCCTACGGAGGGAAATTATCGGAATCAAGCAACACAAAAGAGAAGCTTTCCACACATACTGGGAAAGATTTAAGAAACTTTGCTCCCGTTGTCCAAAGCACGGGATCACCAAGTATCAGCTCCTACAATATTTCATTAAAGGTATGACCCCCATGGAAAAAAGGATTCTCAATGCTTCTAGTGGCGGATCTTTGCCCGATAATACCCCAACTGAGATCCGAAATCTAATCAAGAACATGGCTGAAGATTCCAAACATTCAAGCCATGACGAAGAATGGTATACGGATGCACCCCGGGGTGTAAAAGAAGTTCAAACTCCTCAGATTGAAGCTCAATTGTTCGAGCTCACAAAAGTAGTCATGATGTTGGCCAAAGACAAAGGTGTGCAGCCCACACCCCGCCCATGTGATATTTGCACCCAAGTGGGGCATCCAACCGATATGTGCCCACAACTCCAAGAGGAAGATTATGAAGAAGCGAAAGTCATGGGAGGCTATTATGGGGCAAATCAAAGAGGTTATGAGCAACCAAGAGGTGATCAGCGATGGAACAATAATCAAGGGTGGGGAGGCAATCAACAAGGGAATTATCAGCAAAATCAATCGCATCAATATCAACCAAGACCACTATTTCCTCAAAATCAACAACAACCACCCTTCCAACCTCAAAATTACCAACCAAGGCACCCACAACAACCCCCTCCACAAGCAATTTCTTCAAGTATGTCCTTAGAGGACATAGTGAAAAGCCTTGCCACAAGCACTCAAAGCTTTCAACAAGAAACCAAGGCAAGCATAAAAAGCTTGGAGCAACAAGTATCACAACTCGCTCAATCCGTGAGTAAGATGGAGTCGCAAGGCAAGCTACCCTCTCAAACGGAGAAGAACCCAAAACACAATGCGTGTGCAATTACTCTAAGAGGTGGGAAAAGCTATGAAAGCCCAAGGATGTCGCATGAAGAAGAAAAAGAAGAGAAAGAGATTGAGGTGGAAGAAGCTATCAAAGAAGTGGAAAGGAAAAGTACTTCCAAGTCAAAGAAGCCCATAGAGACCGAAGTGAAAGTCACACCAGCTCCATTTCCTTCAAGGTTGGCAAGCACCAAAAGAGAAATGGAAGATGATGAAATCATGGCCATGTTTCGAAAGGTTGAAATCAATATCCCTCTTTTAGATGTCATTACACAGATTCCTAGATATGCTAAGTTCCTTAAGGAACTTTGCACATCTAAGAAAAAGCTTAAAGGAAATCAAACTGTGAAGGTTGGTGAAAATGTCTCAGCCGTGTTACAAAAGCGGCTACCAAAAAAATGCAAGGACCCGGGTGTTTTCACGGTTCCTTGCAAAATGGGTAACCTTTTTGTACCACGTGCCATGCTTGATCTTGGAGCATCAATTAATGTCTTACCCTATTCAAGTTATAAGACAATGGGAATTGGACCTTTATCAAAAACCAGAGTTATCATTCAACTTGTTGACCGGTCTTTGGTACACCCGAAAGGTGTATTGGAGGATGTGTTAGTGCAAGTTAATGAACTTGTTTTTCCCGCTGACTTCTTATTTTAGACATGGGTGATGAAAACACCCTACAATCGAGATCCATCCTTTTGGGGAGACCTTTTATGAGTACCGAAAAAACAAAAATAGATGTAGCCAATGGTACTTTGTCAATGGAGTTTGATGGTGAGGTGATTAACTTTAATATCTTTAAAGCCATGCGTTATCCTAGCGATATTCATTCTTTAAACTTCATATATGTTATTGATTCATGTACTAATGATTGCTTTGAGATGTCAAGCCAAGATGTGCTAACCACCATCTTGAGCAAACACTTTGATCAGACAGGGATTAAGGATTTGGCTGACAAGTACACATTGGAGGATGAATTGATTGAAGTAATCGATTCCTTGGAGAAAGCACAACCCATGAGAGTTGAACCACCCTGCATGAAGCTAAAAAGTTCCAATCTGAAACTTCTCCCATCCAAAGTACAACCACCGACTCTTGAGTTGAAGGCTCTTCCCGACCATCTCAAGTATGCCTATCTTGGAGAGGAAGAGACATTACCGGTGATAATTTCGACCAAGATGGCACGAGAAGAAGAAATAGAGTTGGTTGAAATTATGAAGAAATACAAGGAGGCTATTGGTTGGACCATTGCGGATATAAAAGGGTTGAGCCCATCATTATGCATGCACACAATACTGATGGAAGAGGACTTCAAGCCAACCTGTGAAGCCCAAAGGGGGTTGAATCCACCTATGATGGAGGTGGTTAAAAAGGAGATCATGAAGCTCTTGGATGCATGTGTAATCTACCCCATTTCTGATAGTAAGTGGGTAAGTCTTGTGCAAGTTGTCTCGAAAAAAGCCAGAGTCACCGTTGTCAAAAACTCTGAGGGGGAATTGGTACCCACCCGTGTGCAAAACGGGTGGAGAGTTTGTATCAATTATAGGAAGTTGAATGCTTCCACCCGCAAAGACCACTTCCCTTTGCCATTCACCGATCAGATGTTAGAACGATTGGCCGGGAAATCCCTCTATTTGTAGCACCTGGTTTCCGGTTTTGAAGAGTAAGAGGAGTAGATCAAGAAGAGGAGAAGGAGATCAGCCATCCTTGTGTCATTTCAACATTTCCCTTGAGGTATAACCCGTTTTCCCCTTGATTCTATGCTTAAAACTTCATTTGGGTCCTTCTTGGTCATTTCCCCAAGTTTGCATGTTCATTATATGTTGTAATAAGGCATTTGGCCTTTGGATCTATGTAAGATTGAGCTCCAGGAGCTCAGATCTGTTAGCTTTTTGGCCTCATAAGACTTGTTAGCCCTAGATCTACCATTTTGAGACATTTTGAGCCTTATAATCCATATTGGTGAATATCCACACGTAAAGTTGGAAACTTTACGTGTGATTCGTGTCCTAGAAGTCCAGATCTATGAATGGCATGGTCTGGAACCGAGCAAATCGGTATATTTAAGGAGTGCATGGCGACGACTCGGCGAGTCGCATAGGTGACTCGGCGAGTCTGGTCGCGAGTCACCAAATTGGTCCCTTCTTCATGTGTCGAGTTGAGCATTGAGTCACAGGGGGTGACTCGGTGAGTTGGGAGCTGAACTCACCCATGATAGGACTCGGCGAGTCAATGCCCTGACTCGGCGAGTCCAAGGCAATCTCCATAGCTCAAGAACAGACTCGGCGAGCTGTTCATACTACTCGGCGAGTCTTAGCATAAAGTGTTCTTCGGATGAAGATGAACTCGACGAGTTGTTCATACAACTCGGCGAGTAGGATGAAGGTGAACTCGTCGAGTCATAGCCCGACTCGACGAGTAGAACCAGGGACCCAGGACATCGGTTTGCTAGGGACTCGGCGAGTGGTGATCCACTCGGCGAGTCGGGTCAACTGAAAGTTGACTCCAGCTTTGGCTTAGAGTTAATCCAGGGGTAAAATGGTCATTTTACCTAAAGGACAGTTAGCAGTGTTTGATTGAGTATGTCGTGGAAATTGCAGCCGGAGGACTCCCGGAGCAGCAGCAGTCAGTTAGTTCCCGATCAGTTCAGCAGCTACTTCGAGGTGAGTTACCTTCCAGTAGCGGTGGGTCTAAGGCCACAATGCCGACCCACCAGTAGGAGTTGTATGATAGATGATTGTCTTTGTGATATCATCTAAGTTCGCTAGTACCTGACATGTTATATGCTAGCATGATATGCCGTATGTGATAATAGTCGAGTTCGGTTGTTAGGACCGAAAGGTAGTCAGACACCCCAGATACGTCTGACAGTATAGGATTATATGTTTGCATGCTGGCTTGTTATGTTATAGGTGATAGAGGTAGTATGAGGGGACCAGTCCCTGTGGTCGGTTGTTAGGACCGACGGGTAGTCAGCACCCCAGAATGGCTTGACATGGGTAGTCAGCACCCCAGAATGGCTTGACACGGGTAAGACGGCACCCCAGAATGGCCGTATGGGTAGGTCGGCACCCCAGAATGGCCGTACCGGGTAGTCAGGCACCCCAGAATAGCCTGGCAGTATATATGTTATGTGTTTGTATGGTATGCGGTACGTTGGGGGAACTCACTAAGCTTTGTGCTTACGTTTACAGTTTTGTTTTCAGGTACCTCTGCATCGAAGGGGAAGGAGCCGGCGCGGTAGCGGCACGTCATACACACACTCTTCGGTTTCCGCATTCATGAGATTTACTGGGATTGTACTCTGATATTTTGATGGGATGTACGGTTTGGCTTTTGAGAACTTGGTTGCAATGTGTTATGGTGTGAACAAACAATGTTTCTTTTTATTTAGACAATGTTTTTATTTATTAATGATTTTCTAAAGTAATGTTTTTTAAAACGAAATTTTTGGTCATAAAAATTGGGTCGTTACAAGTTGGTATCAGAGCCCTGGTTTGAGGGATTCGGACACGCCTTCGGGAGTGTTTGGACTCAAACCGAGGGATTGAAAGATTTTTCCAAAAGAAATTATTTTTTAAAACCCGGAAAAGAGTCACGAGAAAGAGTAAAGTGTGTGACGTGCGCGACCGGCCGAGCTCAAGTAAGTATTCCCCATAGTACCCATACAAGTTTATGTTATGTTTATCAGCTTTATGAATATTGCATGTTAGAATAGGCTGAGGATCTAGGAGTGATGCCTTATGTGCCTGTTTATTTGTTACAGCTTATTGAATATTGCATGCTAGAATTGAGTAGACAGCAGTAGGGTAGCCTGTTTAGGTTATGCCTGATAGTATGAGCTTAGCATCCTATGTTAAGTGTCGTTTCTTGTTCTAAGAACAGTTTTGGCTTGAGTCTGTTTTTCCTTATCCGAATGCTACTTGCTTCGTGCTCGGTGGGATTCTGAGTAATGGGAGTGAGCCACTAGGTAAACACGTCACACCACATGTAATCGGGGTTGAATAATCCCAAAGTATTGGAACTGGCCCTATTGCGCAGCTCTTGTTTGAGTCCAACCGTTGTAGGGACGGGTCTTTTACTTGAAGGATGATCTAATCCTCATCACAGGTGGTGGTGTTTAGGTGGTGGCTAACTGGCATTATGAGGAGACCTACAGCAGCTGAGGACCAGTTGTGTTGAACTTGAGTTCTCCCTAGGGCGAGCCTAGGGTGAGAATATCGGAGAGTAGCAGTAGTAGAGGGGAGTTGGTGGAGTCGAGGAATTCCTCGGAGAAGGTACGGATAGATGTGGAAGGTAGTATGGGCCCGTACTACTGAAAGCAGAGGATCCGTACCCGAGCCGAGGAAGGCCAAGACGAGACCAAGGAACCTGTAAGTAGTTGAGATCCCTCAGAAAGTAGCAGTACCACTAATGATTATTATTGATGTTTTGCAGAATGGTGGTACTTCGACCGAGATCGACAGATGGCGGGTCAGGAGAGGGGTCAGGTTCGGGATCTGGCACCGAGCCGATTGAGGAGAGGCTACGTGAGTTCATCACGTCGGAGATCACTAGGGGCATCCTTGAGTCGACCCCCATCATCTTTGGGTCGATCAAGGAAGGGATCGTGGAGATGATGGAGGATCGCCTACGGGCATTCAGGAGCGACTTGGCCTCTAGCCAGTCAGGATCTCGCACACTGTCCTTCAAGGACTTCAGGAGCAGTGGTGCGCCGGATTTCCATGGGGTGAAGGACCCCATTGTCGCCAGGCGGTGGATTGCGGATATCGAGTCCGCCCAGTTGATCAGCTTCTGCCCCGAGGGGTCGAAGGTGAGGTACGCAGCAGGGTGTTTACGGGACCGGGCCCGAGATTGGTGGGAGTCAGTGGGTGACTCGATGGGAGCCTCGGCTATCGAGGCAATGACCTGGTCGGACTTTGTGGCTAGGTTCAGGGCAGAGTATGCGCCGGCGGTCGAGCTTCAGCAGCTGGCCAGGGAGTTCTTAGACATGAGGCAGACGACAGAGACCGTGGCGGAGATCACCGCCAAGTTTCGGGAGAGGGCTTTATTGGTGCCCCAGTATGCAGGTGACGAGGATATGAGGAGGACTCGTTACCATGATATGCTACGAGCTGACATTCGGGAGCATGTTAGTTTTTCGGCTTGCCCTACTCTGGACTCCATGATTGCCAGGGCTAGGGAGAGGGAGATAGATTTGGAGCACATCCGGAAACGGAAACTTGAGAATGGTCAGTCATCGGGGGCTTCGGGGAAGAAGCCCAAGGGATCAGATGGGAGGCCGAAAGGCCAGTCGGGGCCGAGCCGCTGCGGGAGGTGCGGCAGGCCGCACGAGGGGGCGTGCAGGATGGGATCGTCAGGCTGCTACAAGTGCGGCAAGTTTGGGCATATCAGCAGGGATTGCACTGCTCCTGCGACCGTTATTCAGACATCGGAGTTGCTGTGTTTCCACTGCAACCAGAGGGGCCACAAGAAGGCCAATTGCCCCATGTTGACAGCTTCAGCGCCAGTGAAGGCGCCAGCTCCAGCGACCCTGCGGATCACGGATGGCCGTCAGGGCAAGGCAGAGACTCCAGTGGTGAGGAGTCGGGCATTTCAGTTGACTGCTGAGGAGGCACGCGCCGCGCCCGACGTGGTGACGGGTATGATTCCTTCCTTCTATCTTTTATTTTACGTTGTTATGATATTGATATGTGCTCCGTGTGTATATATGTGTATTAGGATCGTTCCATGTGAACGGCATCCCGGTTCAGGTATTGTTCGACTCGGGTGCATCCCGATCGTTCGTTTCTCTTGCTCTTAGCAAGAGATTTCATGAGTCTTCAGGCGAGTTAGATTGCCCGTTAGAGGTAGAGATTGCCGATGATCGATCGGTGCGAGCATCGATGGTGTTTCGAGATTGTGTCCTGCGAGTGTTTGAGGAGTGTTACCTGGTAGACTTGGTCCCCATTCCATTGCGTGGGAACAAGGTGATTATTGGTATGGATTGGCTGAGCCCTAATGGGGCAGTGATAGATTGCGCACAGCAGCTAGTGCGAGTCAAGACCCCAAGCGGGGGAGAGTTAGTGATTCATGGAGAGCGGCCGCAGTGTGGACCCACTGTGTGTTCAGCAGCGAGGGCTAGGCGCTACCTCCAGCAGGGATGCGCGGGTTATGTCGCGTACGTGATGGACACCCGGGAGGCGGGTAAGGCGACCGTGAGCGAGGTCCCGGTGGTTCGAGATTTTGCTGATGTTTTTCCGGAGGAACTACCTGGGATACCTCCGGAGCGACAGGTGGAGTTCAGGATTGACCTCGTTCCCGGTGCGGCTCCGATAGCCAAAGCACCGTATCGGTTGGCTCCTCCCGAGATGCAGGAGTTGTCTACGCAGCTGCAGGAGCTGCTGGACAAGGGATTTATTCGGCCGAGCAGTTCGCCCTGGGGAGCCCCAATTCTGTTTGTGAAGAAGAAGGATGGGTCGCATCGGATGTGTATAGATTATCGGGAGCTGAACAAGGTAACGGTGAAGAACCGTTACCCGCTTCCGAGGATTGATGACCTCTTTGACCAGCTTCGGGGCGCATCTTGGTTCTCCAAGATTGATTTGCGTTCGGGTTATCATCAGATGAGGGTCAGAGAGGAGGATATGCAGAAGACCGCGTTTCGGACGCGCTATGGCCATTACGAGTTTGTGGTGATGCCGTTTGGGCTCACCAATGCTCCTGCCGCGTTCATGGACCTCATGAACCGTGTATGCAGACCGATGCTGGACCGGTCTGTGATAGTCTTTATCGATGATATCTTGGTTTATTCCAAGACCCGGGAGGAACATGAGGAGCATTTGAGAGAGGTGTTAGAGACCCTGAGGAGGGAGAGCTTGTATGCCAAGTTCTCCAAGTGTGAGTTTTGGTTGCGCGAGGTGCAATTTCTGGGGCACCTCGTCAACCAGAACGGGATTCTGGTCGATCCGGCCAAGGTCGAGGCCGTGATGAGATGGGAGGTTCCGAAGTCCCCATCTGAGATTCGGAGCTTCCTAGGATTGGCAGGCTACTATCGGAGATTTATCCAGGATTTCTCCAAGATAGCCGTGCCCCTGACGCGGCTGACGAAGAAAGCCGTGGTCTTTCGGTGGGGACCCGAGCAGCAGGCTGCATTTGAGACGCTGAGACAGAGATTGTGTGAGGCGCCGATCTTAGCCCTGCCAGAGGGCGTAGAGGATTTCGTGGTTTGTTGCGATGCGTCCATTTCTGGGTTGGGCGCGGTGCTGATGCAAAGGGGGCATGTCATTGCTTACGCTTCGAGGCAGCTCAAGCCTCACGAGGCGAACTACCCGACGCACGATTTGGAATTGGGGGCGGTGGTATTTGCCCTCAAGATTTGGCGACATTACCTCTATGGGGTTCGGTGTACCATCTACACGGACCACAAGAGCTTGAGGTACCTCATGGACCAGCCGAACCTGAACATGAGGCAGCGTCGGTGGTTGGACGTGGTGAAGGATTATGATTGCGAGATCCTCTACCACCCGGGGAAGGCCAATGTGGTGGCCGACGCGCTTAGCCGCAAGGCGGCGCCGATCAGGGACGCCTGTTTGAGGATGACTGTGGTGACTCCCCTGTTGGAGCAGATTCGGGAAGCTCAACAGGAGGCTATCAAGGAGGAGCATCGGAAGAGCGAGCGCGTAGTAGGTCAGGTTTCCTCCTTCGATTATGATAGCCGAGGGTTATTGACACTACACCGTAGGGTGTGGGTGCCGTATCATGGGGGCGTGCGCCAGATTTTGATGGAGGAGGCGCACAAGTCCCGATTCTCTATTCATCCCGGGGCGACGAAGATGTATAGGGATCTTCGTCTAGACTATTGGTGGCCCTGCATGAAGCGGGATGTGGCATGGTACGTCGAGCGGTGCTTGACCTGCAGGAAAGTCAAGGCCGAACATCAGAGGCCGCATGGCAAGATGCAGCCGTTGGACATTCCACTGTGGAAGTGGGAAGATATCACGATGGATTTTATCACGAAGCTTCCCAGGACCGCGCGTGGAGTGGATTCTATTTGGGTCATCGTGGATAGATTGACCAAGAGTGCTCACTTTATTCCGATTCCGGAGAGCATATCGGCCGAGAAATTGGCCGACATCTATATTAGGGAGATTGTGGCACGGCATGGGGTGCCAGTATCGGTGATCTCGGACAGGGATGTGCGTTTTACTTCCAGGTTTTGGAAGAGGTTCCATGACGAGTTGGGCACTCGTCTGCATTTCAGCACCGCCTTTCACCCGCAGACAGATGGACAGAGTGAGCGGACCATCCAGACTTTGGAGGACATGTTGCGGGCATGTGTTCTGGATTTCGGTGGTAGCTGGGATACCTATCTTCCTTTGGCCGAGTTCTCCTACAACAACAGCTATCACGCGAGTATCGACCGCCCTCCCTTCGAGATGTTGTACGGACGGAGGTGTAGGACCCCGATATGCTGGGGTGAGGTTGGCCAGAGGGTTATGGGAAGCACCGAAGTGGTGCTCAAGACGACTGAGAGGATACAGCAGGTCCGGAGAAGGCTTCAGACTGCTCAGAGTCGACAGAAAAGTTATGCCGACAAGCGTCGATCCAATTTAGAGTTCCAGGTCGGGGATATGGTCCTCCTGAAGGTGTCGCCGTGGAAAGGCGTCATCCGATTCAGGAAGCGGGGCAAGTTGGGCCCGCGATTCATCGGACCGTTCAGGGTCTTAGCCCGGGTGGGCAAGGTAGCATATAGGCTGGATCTGCCAGCCGAGCTTAGCCAGATCCACAGCACTTTCCATGTTTCGCAGTTGCGGAAGTGCCTAGTGGACGATTCTGCAGTAGTACCTTTGGAAGATATTCAGGTCGATGACAGCCTGAACTACATCGAGCGCCCAGTCGCAATCCTCGACAGGAAGTCGAAGGATTTAAGGAACAAGAGGGTGGAGCTAGTGAAGGTGCAATGGCGGCACCGCAAGGGTTCAGAGTGGACTTGGGAGCCGGTAGACGAGATGATGGAGCACTACCCTGAGCTGTTTCAGGATCAGGCAGCAGACTTCGAGGACGAAGTCTAAAATAAGTGGGGGAGATTTGTAGCACCTGGTTTCCGGTTTTGAAGAGTAAGAGGAGTAGATCAAGAAGAGGAGAAGGAGATCAGCCATCCTTGTGTCATTTCAACATTTCCCTTGAGGTATAACCCGTTTTCCCCTTGATTCTATGCTTAAAACTTCATTTGGGTCCTTCTTGGTCATTTCCCCAAGTTTTCATGTTCATTATATGTTGTAATAAGGCATTTGGCCTTTGGATCTATGTAAGATTGAGCTCCAGGAGCTCAGATCTGTTAGCTTTTTGGCCTCATAAGACTTGTTAGCCCTAGATCTACCATTTTGAGACATTTTGAGCCTTATAATCCATATTGGTGAATATCCACACGTAAAGTTGGAAACTTTACGTGTGATTCGTGTCCTAGAAGTCCAGATCTATGAATGGCATGGTCTGGAACCGAGCAAATCGGTATATTTAAGGAGTGCATGGCGACGACTCGGCGAGTCGCATAGGTGACTCGGCGAGTCTGGTCGCGAGTCACCAAATTGGTCCCTTCTTCATGTGTCGAGTTGAGCATTGAGTCACAGGGGGTGACTCGGTGAGTTGGGAGCTGAACTCACCCATGATAGGACTCGGCGAGTCAATGCCCTGACTCGGCGAGTCCAAGGCAATCTTCATAGCTCAAGAACAGACTCGGCGAGCTGTTCATACTACTCGGCGAGTCTTAGCATAAAGTGTTCTTCGGATGAAGATGAACTCGACGAGTTGTTCATACAACTCGGCGAGTAGGATGAAGGTGAACTCGTCGAGTCATAGCCCGACTCGACGAGTAGAACCAGGGACCCAGGACATCGGTTTGCTAGGGACTCGGCGAGTGGTGATCCACTCGGCGAGTCGGGTCAACTGAAAGTTGACTCCAGCTTTGGCTTAGAGTTAATCCAGGGGTAAAATGGTCATTTTACCTAAAGGACAGTTAGCAGTGTTTGATTGAGTATGTCGTGGAAATTGCAGCCGGAGGACTCCCGGAGCAGCAGCAGTCAGTTAGTTCCTGATCAGTTCAGTAGCTACTTCGAGGTGAGTTACCTTCCAGTAGCGGTGGGTCTAAGGCCACAATGCCGACCCACCAGTAGGAGTTGTATGATAGATGATTGTCTTTGTGATATCATCTAAGTTCGCTAGTACCTGACATGTTATATGCTAGCATGATATGCCGTATGTGATAATAGTCGAGTTCGGTTGTTAGGACCGAAAGGTAGTCAGACACCCCAGATACGTCTGACAGTATAGGATTATATGTTTGCATGCTGGCTTGTTATGTTATAGGTGATAGAGGTAGTATGAGGGGACCAGTCCCTGTGGTCGGTTGTTAGGACCGACGGGTAGTCAGCACCCCAGAATGGCTTGACATGGGTAGTCAGCACCCCAGAATGGCTTGACACGGGTAAGACGGCACCCCAGAATGGCCGTATGGGTAGGTCGGCACCCCAGAATGGCCGTACCGGGTAGTCAGGCACCCCAGAATAGCCTGGCAGTATATATGTTATGTGTTTGTATGGTATGCGGTACGTTGGGGGAACTCACTAAGCTTTGTGCTTACGTTTACAGTTTTGTTTTCAGGTACCTCTGCATCGAAGGGGAAGGAGCCGGCGCGGTAGCGGCACGTCATACACACACTCTTCGGTTTCCGCATTCATGAGATTTACTGGGATTGTACTCTGATATTTTGATGGGATGTACGGTTTGGCTTTTGAGAACTTGGTTGCAATGTGTTATGGTGTGAACAAACAATGTTTCTTTTTATTTAGACAATGTTTTTATTTATTAATGATTTTCTAAAGTAATGTTTTTTAAAACGAAATTTTTGGTCATAAAAATTGGGTCGTTACACTATTGCTGCCTTGATGGTTTCTCTGGTTTTCATCAAATTCCGGTTGCCTCAGAAGACCAAGAGAAAACCACATTCACATGTCCCTTTGGCACCTTTGAGTATAGACGCATGCCCTTCGGCTTGTGCAATGCACCCGCGACCTTCCAAAGATGTATGATGAGCATATTTTCAGAATATGTCGAAAATATCATAGAGGTTTTCATGGAAGATTTTACTGTTTATGGAAATTCTTTTAATGAATATTTGCAAAATCTCACTAAAATCTTACAAAGGTGCATTGACACGAACTTAGTCCTTAATTATGAAAAATGCCATTTTATGGTTGACAAGGGCTTGATACTTGGACATGTAGTGTCCCAAAAAGGTTTAGAAGTTAACAAAGCCAAAACAGATGTTATTAAGAGCTTACCATACCCGAAAAATGTTCGGGAAGTATGTTCTTTTCTTGGCCATGCAGGTTTTTATCGGCGGTTTATAAAGGATTTTTCCAAGATCACGGTGCCGATGTGTCAACTTCTACAAAAGGAGGTCGATTTTGAGTTTGGTGATGAATGTAAGAAGGCATTTGATCGTTTGAAACACTTGTTGACATCCACCCCCATTATTCATGTGACAATAGTCAAATTCGGGTCAAGTCTAAACCGGACAAAGTCAACGAGTCAAACCGGTCAACTCAATTAAATCTTGTATAATAGGGTTTTATTATGTAATTTCTGTATAACTCACTATCTTAATGAGAAAACATCACTTGGAAAGTTCGTGTGTTTAAATTTCTTTAACCTTAGTGCTAAACAATGAACAAGAACAATAAAACAATGTTGCATACTCATAGGGAGTGTGTAAGATCCTAAAACATAGCATAACGGGGCTTACGGACCTTGCATTGTGAAGCCGGACACTCACATTCATCACACACGAAACCGCTCTCAATCGTTTTCACTTTATCTCTTCTTATCGAGAATCTCTCCCAAATCTCTCTAAGTATGCGAAATCTCTCCCAAATATCTCTCTGTATGAGAAATCTCTCCAAGAATGTCAAATCTCTCCCAAATGTCACTAAGAATGTGAAATCTCTCCCAAATATCTCTCTGTATGAGAAATCTCTCCAAGAATGTCAAATCTCTCCCAAATCTCTCTAAGTATGTGAAATCTCTCCCAAATATCTCTTCGTATGAGAAATCTCTCCAAGAATGTCAAATCTCTCCCAAATCTCTCTAAGAATGTGAAATCTCTCCCACATATCTCTTTGTATGAGAAATCTCTCCAAGAATGTCAAATCTCTCCCAAATCTCTCTAAGTATGTGAAATCTCTCCCAAATATCTCTTCGTATGAGAAATCTCTCCAAGAATGTCAAATCTCACCCAAATCTCTCTAAGAATGTGAAATCTCTCCCACATATCTCTTTGTATGATAAATCTCTCCAAGAATGTCAAATCTCTCCCAAATCTCTCTAAGTATGTGAAATCTCTCCCAAATCTCTCTTTGTATGAGAAATCTCTCCAAGAATGTCAAATCTCTCCCAAATCTCTCTACGAATGTGAAATCTCTCCCAAATATCTCTTTGTATGTGAAATCTCTCCAAGTATGTCAAATCTCTCCCAAATCTCTCTAAATATGTGGAATCTCTCTCAAATCTCTCTCAAAATCTCTCTCAACTTTCTATAATCACTCGGGGCATTCCGACCCTCAAATTTGGCGAAAACAGCCCAAAAGCGGAAGTCTACGCGAAAAACGGGCTTGAGGAACCGAAACCCCTCTTAGGACCCGAAAGTCCTCTTAAGAACCGAAACCCCTCTTAGGACCCGAAAGTCCTCTTAGGAACCGAAACCCCTCTTAGGAACCGAAAGTCCCCTTAGGAACCGAACCCTCCTGATGAAGAAGGCTGCTGAACCGAACCGAACCTCACTCAAAGAACCGAACCGAACCTCACTCAAAGAACCGAACCGAACCTTCGCTTCTGACCCTTCGGACCGAGCCTTCGGACTGAGCCCCTCGCCTTCGCCTTCTTCTTCTGGTTCGCATTTCGCTTCCGGCTCAGCACCAGCAAGGACCGAACCTCGGCCTAGGGACCGAACCTCGGCCTGGGACCGAGAGGTCTCGCTGGGAACGCTTTTTCTCCCGGTTTTCGACTAAATTCGCATTTTAGACTCGTTTTTAATTGTTTTAACATGGGATTTTCACCCAAAACTTTATTTTATCATATAAGGACCCTTAAATATTAATTAATCACATTTTTAAGGATAAAACCTTATCCAAAAGAGAGTGGGTGAAGTACAAAGGTAGAGTGTTGACTTTACTTATTTCTATGACACAAGCAACCACTCCTCATACTTTAATCATTCTCTCATTTTCACCAAGAATCACACTCCAAACTCTCTCATCTTTTTCTCTCTAATTTGAGAATTTCAAGGCATACTCCAAGACTCTTCTCCTACAATTAGTAAGTATCATCATCTTTCTTATGATTATTACACATCCTCCTACTCAAAATCAAAGATTGCTTACACAAACATCATCACATTCTTATTAGATCTTCGAATCTTCAAGTGATTCTTCAAGTGTTCTTGGGTTGAACACTCCTCTTCTTCAACACTTACCTACTGAAATCACTCAAGGTGAGTTCATACCCCTACATTTTTATGTTTTCTTAAGTTTTTAAGGGGGGAATACAAGTTAAAACACCAAGAACATAACTAAACTTTTCTAACAGCCTTCATCAGAAAAATTCAACTCCATTCACGGACTGTTTTGGACAACTTAAACAATTTAGTTTTCAAAACTGTTTTAGGTGTAAGTAGTTCCAGTTCTTAGCTTTAAAATGACTACTTGCACATCTCCATACGATTTTTCTACAATTTATGGTGATTTTTACAAAACTGCCTATCATTTCAAACACCAATCCGGACCAGTCTGTGATTATGGACTTTTTCACCCAAGTTGGAGATCATTAAAAATCATGATAAAAATTATGAGTAAACTAGACTCATTTTAGGAACTCTCAGAATTTACGGATCTAGTTTTCGACTTCGTATGATTTTTCTATGACTTTTCAAAAACAGTGTAGAAAGGTTGAAAATTTGTTAACAGCTTATAACTTTCATAACACTTTGTATTATGTTGAGCAAAGTGTCTAACGATAAGTTCTAAATATTGAATGTGTTTCCTTGTTAGTTTATCATCATAAAATGAAACATAGTCATTCATGATAAGATTATTCATTTATTTAGAACACGTATATTAAGCTATAATGAGCATAGTTTATGGATTCATAGCATTAAGGCATTTTCATAAAAGAATTCTTATACATTACAAACGTTTTGGATAAACTATAATAGGTATAGTTTATGTATCATTTACTTCTCAAACTTATTTACCAAAGGTTTTCAGTTTAGTTCACGTAAATCTGTTAATGAATAAATTTGTGAGTCATTCCCTTCGGGTTACTTCCAAAGTAACAAAGTCAAAAAGTCCTGTAAATTGTAACCAGAGTCTCTTGTAGGGAGAACGTGATAGTTGTGTATAGATCTATATTGGGTTTGACAAACCCACACCAGAGCTGCTTGCAACAGCTAGACCGGCAGGTCTGTGGTGACAAGTG
This sequence comes from Lactuca sativa, assembly GCF_002870075.4. NCBI lineage: Eukaryota > Viridiplantae > Streptophyta > Magnoliopsida > Asterales > Asteraceae > Lactuca > Lactuca sativa. Next base: position 180,909,675 of record NC_056624.2, on the reverse strand, counting down.
TCATTTAACGGCGACGCCTGAAGAACGTCGTATTATGAGGCCGTCTATGTCAAGTATGGTTATGATAGCTCACATGTGGTATTAACAATCATAAGGTTTACGGGTTCTAACTTTAAATTAGCGAGTTATGTCTATTTAGCTCACTGAAATTACTTTAAGTATGGGAAAAATACTTATACGCCTTCATATTTAAAAGGGTTTTATGTCGATTTAAAATCACTTTTTACATCAACAATTACATACTTTATTGTATACTTTCGGTCTTGGTATTTAAGACTACACATCATTCATTACGGGATTTTTCTCACATCAGAAAGGGTTTTATGCCGATTTAAAACCACTTTTATATCTTTAAGTATAACAAATAGTTGTTCATTTCCGGTCCTGGTATTTAGGACTACATAACTTTTGTAAGGAAAATATTGGATTTTTCTTGGTAACATACATCTCTTTATAAAGATCGATTTTCAAACTCTTACTGTCAAAAGCTTATGAACTCACCAACCTTTGTGTTGACACTTTTCAAAACTACTTGTATTCTCAGGAATTCAGTGAAACAGGAAATCAACCACGTTTTGAGGATGGGACGATAAATCGTCGAACAGTTCATTTTGTATCATAATGTAATTGATTTGAATCATGTAAACATATACTTTGGTGTAACTTTTTCAATTATATTTATGATGGTTGTATTTACTTTGAGCACTATTATACTCGTTGTTGTGATACTCTACATGAAGTCCTCCACCCTCGGACGTTTCCGCCATCCTTGGTTTGGGGGTGTGACAATTCAACTGCCAAATTGAGATCTTCCATTCGAGATCATATGCGATGCTAGCAATACCGCGGGTGGGGCGGTTTTGGGACAAAAGGTTGACCGAGCACATCATGTCATCTACTATGCATCAAAGACCCTTGATAGTGCACAAGGCAACTACACCACAAAGGAGAAAGAGTTGCTTGCTATTGTCTTTGCTCTAGAGAAGTTCCGACAATACCTCCTTGGAACTAAAGTGATCATATATTCGGACCATGCATCCATAAAGCACTTGCTTACAAAGAAAGATTCAAAGTCGAGGTTAATACGGTGGATGCTGCTTTTGCAAGAGTTCGATATTGAGATCAAAGACAAGAGTGGAAAGGAAAATCTGGTTGCGGATCATCTAAGTTGCATTGTATCGCCCGAAGATGGTATACCAATCTGTGACACATTTCCAGATGAGCATCTATTTGCAGCCAAAGAAGCACCATGGTATACAGATATCGTCAATTACTTGGTCACAAGTCAATTTCCCCCAGATTCATCCCGTTGGCAAAGAGACAAAATCAAGAAGGAAGCCAAATGATACATATAGGACGAGCCTTACCTTTGGAAGTACTGTACGGACCAAGTAATTCGCAGGTGTGTTGAGAAAAAAGAGGTACAATATATCCTTAATTTTTGTCATTCTTATGCTTGTGGTGGTCACTTTGGACCCCAAAGGACAGCTAGGAAAGTTTTAGATAGCGGATTCTTTTGGCCTTCTATTTTTCATGATTCCTATGTGCTTTGTGCACATTGTGAAAAGTGCCAAAAATCCGGATCTTTAAGCTCTAGGAATAAAATGCCCCTTACCCCTATTCTAGTATGTGAGATTTTTTATATATGGGGTATTGACTTTATGGGACCATTTCCGCCCTCTTTTGGTTGTTCTTGTATTTTGTTAGCGGTGGACTATGTGTCCAAATGGGTGGAGGCTAAGGCCACCCGTACTAATGATTCCAAAGTTGTGGTCGATTTCCTTAAGGTACAGATTTTCTCACGGTTTGGCACACCAAAGGCGCTCATAAGCGACCGCGGGACCCATTTCTGCAATCGGATGCTAGAAGTTGTTTTGAAGAGATATGGAGTGACATACAAAGTTGCAACAACTTATCATCCCCAAACCAATGGACAACCAGAAGTCTCAAACAAGCAAATCAAAAGCATCTTGGAGAAAACGGTCAACCCAAACCACAAAGATTGGAGCTTAAGGCTAGATGATGCCTTATGGGCATACCGTACCGCCTTTAAAACTCCCATTGGTATGTCCCCATATAGGCTTGTGTTTGGTAAAGCATGCCATCTTCCAGTTGAGCTTGAGCATAAAGCTTTTTGGGCGGTAAAGAAATTCAACATGAGTGAAGATGAGGTGGGAAATAAAAGGAAATTTGATATCCAAGAGCTAGAGGAGATTCGGAATGATGCATACGAAAGCAACATGATCTATAAGGAGAAAACAAAAGCATACCATGACAGGGCGATCTCCCGAAAGACTTTTATACAAGGACAAAAGGTGTTGCTTTACCACTCAAGATTCAAGCTAATTTCAGGAAAGTTGAGATCGAGATGGGTTGGTCCTTTCGTGGTCACAAGGGTGTTTGACCATGGTGCGGTGGAAATCACGAGCAAGCAAACGGGTAAAACATTCAAAGTCAATGGTCACAGGCTGAAGCCGTTTTATGAAGGATTTGAGGTGAAGAATGAAGAGGTTGACGAGTTGGAGAACCCCGCATACCAAGACTGGAGCACACTTGGGGGAAAAGTCGAGCCAACGACTTAAAACAAGGGCGGCTAACCGGGAGGCAACCCGGGGGTATTTATGTCTTTTATTTAAAAACAATTTCCATTTCTTTGAGTTTTTGGTTTTCAATGTTCCAAATACATTTAAATATGATTTAAAATCACCAAATGGACCTAGGAATGCAAAAGTATTTCATTTCAAAGAGAGGGAAATTTTCAAGTTCAAAAAGTGGGGATTAGCATCTAGAGACCAACGCGGGTCATGTCCCGCTTAGCCTTAATGGAACATGGGTCGTGTTCATGTAAAAAAGGACCCAAATTCTTCCAGAGACCAACATGGGTCGTGTTGGTTTTGGCCTATAATCAACACGGGTCGTGTCCATGCAAAAAGTACCCCCAATTCCTCCATATCATAACACGGGTCGTGTTTAGTTTTGGCTTAGACCCAACACGGGTCGTGTTCGTCCTTAACTCAGCATAAAACCCCCTAACACGGGGCGTGTCTATTAAGCCTGCAGCGACACGGGTTGTGTCCGCGCAGCAATTCTGGTGCTTTTTAAAGAAAAAAAATCGGGACTTGACCTCATTTATCCCCACTTTCACTTCCTAACAGCCTCTCTCTCCCAACAAAAACCTTAGGTCCGATTTTCATCAAAACCTTTCAATTTCTTCAAGATTTTGGATTCCATCTACGAAAAGGTTTGATTTTCATCGTCTACACTTCATCTTCTCCATCTTAAACACCATTTTCTTGCATTTTAATGGTGGATTTGGGGGTTTTGACAAACCCTAGATCCGAAAATCTCACGTGATTTTGGTGTTTTAGTGTCTTAATCTTCAAAAGGTCAAGCTTGGGGAGGTTAAGGAAGATCTTTTCCATCAATACCAACACAATCCCACACACGATTCGGTAAGTTGCTCCCAACTCTTAACTTTTGGATTTTGTGTTCTTGAGTCAAATTACTTGAAAATTGCGGTCTATTTGGACTTGATTCTTAGTAGGAAATCTTTGAAAACCAAATTTCCCGTGAAATTTTGGTGGCCAAATTCGAAGATGACTTTTTGACATATTGACCTATTGACTTTTAATTTGTCCCAAAACTTGACTATGGAAGTTGCATCTTCCAAAAGACCAAGACAAACCAAATCATCCGCCCGCCATCGGAAGCCTAGGACCCCATCACCTCCATCTAGATACCCATCACCTCCACCTAGGTCCCCAACACCCCTAGCCAACCCGTCTCATTGTGGTGTCGTATGTCTTGGCCCAATTCAACAGGGCAAACTTGAGTCATTCCTTAAAGGGGGTCATGCCATCCAAAAATTCACGCATGTTCCATCCCTAAAAGAGTTGCATGTTTACAATCAAGTGAAAACCTTGTTTCGCAACATAGGGTGGCACGACTTGTTGAGGGTCCATGAATTGAGCTATAAAGTCCCAACAGCTGAGTTTCTATCCTCAGTTTATTTGGACCATGGGATCCTCTCCTTCCATCTAATGAATCAATACTACGAGATCTCTTTGGATCAAATCAATGCCATTGTGGGGGTCTCGACGGAAAACACATTTGGCCCCACTGACCCAATTCAAGGATACTTTGACTTGACATGGTGGACCCAACTCACCCAATTACACCCATATGTCTCTAGTGCTACTAAAGCCTCATCACTTATCCATCTCGTGATGAAGGTAGCCCATAGAATCATTGCTTCGCTCGTCACCCCTAGAGAGGAGCGAAGCACCATCAACGCGCTAGAACTCAAAATCCTCTATGCAATGACCCATCCCAAGAATAACCTCATTCCTCATTATGGTCGGTTTTTGTGCCACAAGCTCATCCGCCTGAGCACATCCCGATCGGGAAAGATTATTTGCGGGGGTATTGTCAGCATGCTCGCCAAGAGCGCCCAAATCCGAGCCCCATACCCCGGTCCCTATCATCCACTGCTGAGTGAGCCTTATCTCACCACTACTGTCCTTGAGTCCATGCCACTCTTCCGTTTGGCAGGCGATGGCACACACCATTGGACCGTGGGTCAAAATCATGATCCAAAGCTCCTTATCACACCAGAAAATAAAGGCATTCTTGATTTCCAAAATCCCATTCACATGACCGATTGACAAATCATTCCATACATCTTCCCCCACTCATACTCCACCGAGGTAAATGAGCAAAGTGAAGAAACGAGGAAGATGGTGATGATGATGATGAAGAGGAGGAAGAGCCCCACCATTCTTCTGCCACCGGTGGTGCCAGCTCATCCCATTTTGCTGCACCCCCGTCTTATCATCAGCAGTATATGGATGAATTCCAATCAATCCATACCCGCCTCGATACCTACCAGCAAGATATTGCAAGCCTGACCCAAAAATTTTCCACCTTCACCACTCAGTACGCTCGGGACCAAGAGCGTCAACATAAACATGAGGAGGACTTCTGGGCTTGGACCCAAAACCCCAGCTACTATCCTCCTCCTCCACCTCCGTTTTAGGTTGTTCCACCCTCTCCAAGCATCCAGGACGATGCTTATCTTTAAGATTGGGGAGGGGTAGACTTGTATATTAGGTTCATTCATACTCAAGCATGCATTTTCTTATTTTCAAAATTTTTATTTTATTCTCTCTTATTTTCTCTTTTCTATTTTATTTTCTTATTTTCATTTTCCTTGCATTCTATATTTGTTTTTCAAAAAAAAATGTACAAGATGATGACACTCTTTACATACAATTGCTCCATGAAGTGGGAAGAATTCCGAGGCGACCGGATAGTTACCAGAAGCGTAGAATCAGCTGTCATAACTAGGGGACCCAAACACCGTAATTCGAGACCCTAGCCTTAGATAATAAAAAGAATTTATATTGAAACGTTTTTTTGGGCGGTAATAACAGCTTTAGGATGATTTGCTTTTGAATGTTTAAAAAGAATCTTTATCGGCAACTCTGAACCCACAAAACACGGACCTATTTGTTGACACGCGTTACCCCCATTGTAACAGAGAACTTAAGTATCAGATCCACATAGTCAAGAAAGAAGGAAGGGTACAACTGTCATATCTAGTACCCTAATCAGATTTTCAAATGCAAAAACGAAGAAATCTAAAGAAATTCCAAAAATGAAGATTGAAGAATCCAAATTCAAAACGCAGTACAAATCAAAGTTCAATCAAATCAAAAGCCAATTCAAGTCGAATATGGCGAATGAAGAACTGTGTGATATGATACTTGTGGCTCTCGAAAAAGTGAAAGCATAGGAGCTGGGCCCCTTCGGGTGGGCTCACTGTTTCAGCGAAAGTTGATTCGCCGTGACGGGCTCTTAAGGATGCGTCGATTCTGATTCTTGGCCTAGTCTTAAGGACATGAAATCCGGACTATGTTATTTTCGCCCATAAAGCTTAGTAAGGTATAAAGATTAAATAAAATTTTGGTTGGATTATTGGGTTACACCGTTTCGGGTCTTCCTCACATTGAGAGTCTGTGATATGTGGAAGGAAACAGGATGGTTGCCAACGTATCAATGATTGGAGCCCTATTGATGTAAAGTCTGATCGTACCTTTATTTAGTTACAAAAGTACATATTTTGTGTTTGTTCTTAATCTTCTTTTCTTTTGCTTCATTTTGTTTCTCAAGTGCATTTTGTACATATCTTAAATTTTCATGGCATTACATTGCATGCATTCATTCTTAACCTTTAGGATCCTTCATCCCCTTTTCGTTCTAAGATTCTTTTTGTCATCTAGAAATCATCATGTTTTGTCTGTTTCTTGTTCTTTCTTGAGGACAAGAAAGGTCTAAGCTTGGGGAGATCTGTTAGGTGCATTTTGTGCACCTTTTTGCACAACTTTTAGCCCTTTTTTATGTATGTCCTTAGCATAATTTCATTGTTTTTATTGCATTTTAGCTTATCTAGGTTAATTTCTTGAGCAGATTTATTTGCACTCCTTCGTGTCCTTTTCAAGTGAACCGGAGGTTGGAGCGTGCTTTTGGAGGTGCTAGGGAGCGTTGGTGAAGATTGTGGGACGATTGGGCGAGAATCGGAAGAATTAGAAAAATCAAGTTTGGATGAGCATCCAAAGGGCAACACGGGGTGTGTTGGGTTTGGCTTAGAATCCAACATGGGGCGTGTTTGACGGTTCAAGCAATTTTGACTTCACTGAACACGACCCGTGTTCATTCAGCCTATATAGACACGGGGCGTGTTGGGCTAGCTGGGCATTTTTGAGCATCGTACTTCAAATTTGGAATCGAGAATTGAAGGGTTGGTTTACACTCAACACGACCCGTGTTGATTTGCTCTTTTTCGACACGGGGCGTGTTCAACTTAAAAACTGTCTTTTTGGCAGTTTTTCCTCTTTTCTTATTACGGGAATTAGGTCATTCTTGGGGGGAGGCAGAGCGGAGAAAAGCATTTTTGGAGAGAAGGAATTGAAGGTTTTAGCAAGGATTGTCCGTTAAACATTTGGAAACATTTTGATTTCATATTTGTAAGCACTTTAGTTCTTGATTTCATCTTCTAGAATTCCAGTTTTGTTCTAGTCATGTGTGGCTAGAACCCTAATTTCTCCAACTCATGTTTTGAATTTCTAGTTGCGAATCTAATCATATGACTTGATGTTTGTTCTTAATTTCTATCTAATGAATTTGATTTTGCTTCAGTCGAATGTTTGATTCTAATTGTGATTCTTATTGGCCATTTGAATTAGGGTTAGGTCACTCCAGTTATCTCTTTTACAAAATCCGTAATTGTTTTGTGAAATTGAACAAGTAACAAACATTAAATTGATCTCTATTGAATGAATTTAGTGTAAATCTTATTCATACACTTTTACACTTCCGAGCTTATGAGAAGTATTGGGTGTTGTTAGGAACATTCACATAAAGCTTTTTGCAATCTTTCAATCTAATTCTAACAGCTTTTTTAGATTAGGTCAGTAAGGTTAGGATTAATCAAAGAGCTTGTTTTGGTTAATTATTGTGGTGAATGGAAAGTGTTAGAGCTTGTTAACACTTTCAAGTACCAATTTAGATAGAATGAAACAAAAGTCTTGTCATCTTGGATTCACATTGTTGAACTGTCATACATGAAGTTGGAGTCTTTATAATATCTGAATTTAATTTACTCATTCAGCCAATTACTTGTGATTTTACTTTATTTGTCTAATCATTGCAATCAAACCCCCCTTTTTCTTTCATTTTTTGTGAACAAGTACCTTACGCAAAAAGGGTATGGACTGATTGTCCCATGTCTCTGTGGATCGACCCTACTTGCCTTGTACTACTTTTTAGTGCAATAAAGTAGTGTTACTCAGGAGTATCTCGTACCCCTATTATTTGTTGGGTCTGACACCCCTAACAAGGGGGCTCATTTAGAATTAAGGTTTCATTCTGGACCTGGTACGCCCCACGTACCAGGCAACCTCCGCGTCATGAATACGCTAACGAGAACGTGTGACGTACTCCCTATTACGCCCAACATACTCGATTATCACACTAACTACACTCGGGCAAAAACTGACAACTTAAGGAAAGAAGAAGGGTGTAACGACCCGTTCCCGGTATGTTAATTCATTGGTAATTGTTGTAAGTTTTGCAAGAGGGACTCGACGAGTTCATAGCCTGACTCGCCGAGTAGGGTCGCGACTGCGAGCACGCGTGAGCCGGGGACTCGGCGAGTCCATATCCTGGACTCGGCGAGTCCATCCGTCTGGGTGAAACCCTAAATCCCCGGGTTGCCCACTATTTAAACCACCTTATAGCCCCATTCTCGCCTCCCTCACCCTGAGAACACAGTGAGAAAACCCTAATCCTCCCTTGAGAGCTTATAAGTGTTTTTGGTGCCATTTTGTGAAGGTGTGAAGAAGGAGAAGAAGAAAGAAGCAAGGAGAAGAGTTGTAGTGCAAAGATCCAAGGGCAAATCTGAGTTATTTGAGGTATTTTCGGAGTTCCCCTCTTGTTATATGCTTTAAACTTCCATTAGGGCTCTCCTAAGAGCTAGTTGATGCTTGTTCCAAGCCTTATGTTTGCATGAATGCCTTAATAAGTCGAGATATCTTTAGATCTGAATGATGGGGTGTTGTAGAGCCTAGATCTACTGTCTTTTTGGAGTTACCTTGCATATTAATCATAGATCTACCCATTTTATGCATCTTTTAGCCTTATTTCCCTTATTCATGAGGTTGTGCACGTAAAGTTGGAAACTTTACGTGGTAAATCAGCTTATTGGACTCAGATCTATCAATTGTATGTGTTGGATTCAAACAAAATCGAGTAAAAATCAGTTGCATGGCGGCAACTCGGCGAGTCGGGAAGAACGACTCGGCGAGTTGGGTCGCGAGTTCCCGAGTCCTTCATTTTGATCAGTGTCGAGTGAATCCAGTGAGTTAGAGAGTGGACTCAGCGAGTTGAGGGTAGCCTCAGTGATGGAGGGACTCGGCGAGTTGTTCATACAACTCGGCGAGTCCAAGGCAATCTTCTTAGAATCATGAACAACTCGTCGAGTTTGTTCATACGGCTCGGCGAGTCGGATGAAGATTGTCTGAGTTCTTGGATCAAGAGGGTACTCGTCGAGTCGATGCCACACTCGACGAGTAGCAGCGTGTAGAACTGAGAAGTGAGAGTAGGACTCGGCGAGTTGGGTGGCCCAACTCGGCGAGTCAGCCCAAAGAGAGTTGACTTTGACCAAGGGTAAAAGAGTCATTTTACCCCAAGTGCAGTGTTTAGTATTTGATTGAGTGTGCTTATGGACTTGTAGCCGAGGAGATTCAGGAGCAGCAGCCGTTAGCTTCCCGAGCCACACACTCAGCAGCCAGCTTACTAGGTGAGTTTCCTTCAAGTAGGGACGGGTCTAAGGCCACAATGCCGGCCCGTCCAGTTAGCAGTAGTTTCCGGACTTCGGTCCGATGTAGCAGCTAGTATGTTTGATGCCTTCGTGGCTCAGACAGGATTTATGTGCTATGTTTTATGTGTTACATGTTATGTGTTCCGGGCTACGGCTCGATGTAGTATGCAGTATATGTGTTCATGCTAGTTGATATGCTATGATATGTTCAGTCAGTTAGTTCCGGACTCCGGTCCGATGCAGGGGACAAGGTCCCAGTTAGTTCCGGACTTCGGTCCGATGCAGTTAGTTCCGGACTTCGGTCCGATGCAGGGGACAAGGTCCCAGTTAGTTCCGGACTTCGGTCCGATGCAGTTAGTTCCGGACTTTGGTCCGATGCAGGGGACAAGGTCCCAGTCAGTTCCGGACTTCGGTCCGATGCAGTTTCCGAGCTTCGGCCCGATGCAGTGGGCAAGGCCCAATATGTGTTATATGTTATTGTATGGTATGTGGTATTTTGGGGGAGCTCACTAAGCTTCGTGCTTACAGTTTCAGTTTTGGTTTCAGGTACTTCCGCAAGCAAAGGGAAGAGCTCGGGGTGACAGCATCGCACACACCACAGCTTAGCTTTTATCCTGGGGATGGTTTTAGTTGTTTTGGATTTGATGTAGTATGATACAGTTTTCCGCACAGTATTTTATTATGATTGGGATACATCGCGTATGTTTTTATGTTATGATACTCATATTATGGTTTTGATTATATTGAAAAATGAAAATTTTTGGGTCGTATTTTTGGGTCGTTTCAAAGGGCCAAGGAGATATACCTGATTTCGGGATGTTACAAATCTTATAACAGATCAACCACCTGAAACATCGGTGCGGTTGGTTGTTGTATCATACATGCTCTACCGAACAAAATAAAATTTACGTGAAGATAAAATAGTACAAAAACAAAATCACTCAATCTACAAACATCGGAATACAAACAGCTTCAGAAAAATATCAATCTTAGATTTCTTCACTCTACATCTCATCGGAAACAATTGATAGCTCGGATTATAGAATTTTGGATTGACAAGGGAGCACTTGTTTTTGAATTAAAAATATCCCCCCAAGTGATCTTGGTAATCATTGAGCTTTTACACTTGATCTCCAAAGACAAACAGGTAAGCAATTTGCAGCCAATGTCTAACCTCAGTCCACCAACTGAGTTGTTTGATTAACCATTCCTTGATTTGTTCGAAAGCATGAGACTTGGCAGTTTTGGGAAAGATTTTCTGAAACACACTAGTGTGAACCAAGTGCTTTTGTCTATCCCTGAATAATTTTTTCTTTTCTGAGTTCTTCCTCTTGTAGATGTATCCGAGCTCAGGTTCTGGAAAAAGACATTTGTTTAGCAGATCAATCTTTTCCATCTTTGTGTCAACTAGAGCAAGGAGATTCTCGGTCTTAAACAAGGGAGCAAATTCAACATCCGAGCGACCAAATTTAGCAATATAATCCTTTAGGAATTTTAGTGCTACAATATAAGCTCCAATGCTTGTTTCACTGTCTTGTTTGTCTTTGAGATGAGCCATAATCATAAGTACATCATTTGGGTTGATTGTTGGGAAGTTATCATCCAAGATTGTAAACTTCTTTTGGGAGTTCTGAATGATGTAGTAGTTGTAGAGAAGGGAATCTTGTCCAAACTTACTTAGTACTTTCATTCCACAACCACATGTAAGGTCAAACCTTGAAATATGATGATGTTTGAAATAAATCTCAGCATCAGCGCATATCTCAGTATCAGCATCAGCATTTCAACAGCTTAGCTTGTTTAGTTTAGTCAGCGCATTGTAACAGATTTTGTATTTATCTTGCTTCCATAGTTAGCATAAATTAGTTAGCTGGCATATCCCTGATTTGTAGGGATTGTCTAGAATAGCAGTATATAATCTTTTGTATCGGTTTGTGAAAGGTTACACCTTTCACAAACCCTAATCGCTGCATTGTGCACACGATAATCTCTTTGTGAGATTATCTTTCTTACTGAAAGTTTTTCTTCGTGAATTCTTCTTATTCTTATTTAATGTTATTGTTTGATAAATTGATTGATCTAAAGGCTTTTCAATTGGTATTAGAGAAGGTTTCTTTTATCAAACAAATGGCTTCATCTTCTTCTTCATCGAACTCATCAAATCATCCTTCCGCTAAAATTCCTTCTTTTGATGAAACAAATTTTGCCATGTCGAAAATAAAGGCTCTATATGCTTTAAAGTCAGTAGATGAAGACATGTTGGACATCGTCGAAAATGGTCCATACGTCCCGATGTATCAGCCTCTGAAAAACAACGTTCCTGATGGTGCTATGAAGAAAACACCTAAAGAAAACTGGACGACAGATGACAAAAGAAAACATGGTCTAGATGTTCGTGCTCGTGCTGCAATCAGCTACACTCTGTCATATAATATCTTTGGGTTGGTTCAAAATTGCATCTCAGCAAAAGAGATGATAGATACTTTGACTGTATCTTTTGAAGGCACTGAAGAAGTCAAGGCTACTCAAATAAATGATCTTAACAGAAGGTATGAACATTTTTTTGCAAAGAAAGGTGAAACTTTGACTCAAACCTTTAACAGATTCAATACTCTTGTTAATGATTTACGAAGATTAGATCAGTTGAAGCATAGAACTGTTCTAGTGCAGAAGTTTTTGGATTCTCTAGGTGCAGGTTGGGAGAACCATGTTGATGTGCTGAAAAATAGTGAGAAGATCAACACTATGGACTTACAAAGTCTCTATGGAAATCTTCGATACTATGAGGAATCCAAGCTTCAAAGAAAGTAGCCGATGAAGGATTCTCAGCGTGAATCATCTGTAGCTTTGTTCTCAAACAAAAAGCTAGTGTCAGATTCAGATACTGATTCCTCTAAAACTGACACTGATGATCTTGAAAAGGTTGTGGCTAGTGCAGCTTTGATTGTAAAGACTTTTGAGAAATCAGGCCGAAGCTTCTCAAAGTTTCAGAAGAAGATGGGAGGAAAGTTTTCAAAAAGATCAGATGCTGATAAAAAGCATGGTGCTGATAAGAAAAGGAAGGCTTAGTGCTTTAGCTGTGGGAGCACTGATCATTTTGCAAAGGAATGTAAACAAAAAAAACAAGGCTCGGATGAATACTGGAAGCAGAAGTACAACAAGCTGATTGAGAAACTGAAAGCATAAAACTTGGAACATAAAGTTCTTGTTGCTGAAGAAGAAAATTGGAAGACTGATGAGGAGTCATCTGATGATGAAGTCAAGTGTCTAATGGTAAAGATAGAAGACACGGATGTTCCTGAAAAAGGCACAAGTACATTTGATGCTGATATGTCTGATGCAGTTGAAACATCCAAGAAGCACAACACTGACTCTCCTTCAATGTATTAGGTCAAAAACTTTGTTTCCTATTCAATGAATGAAAAAATCAAAATGTTTGAGTATTTGGGTGTTATTAATTCTAAGAAGAATCAAACAATAAGGGATTTGCAAAATCAACTTGATCTTCTTAAAACTGAAACATCCATGAAAAATAACCTTATTGATTCCACTCAGGAAAATCTTAGAATCACTAGTTTGTCAAACTCATCTTTGTCTGCTTAAATTGATAATGTTAAAGATCTTTTGATCAAAGAACAAACTGTGCTTCATATTTGGGCAAAATCTCACAAAAATGCCAATTATATTATTTCTGCTCAAATTCCACATTCATGTGAGAAAATTCTTGGGGGTAATTTTGCAGAAGCTTAAAAAGTTTTTAAATCACAAGAAAAAGAATCTGAATTTTATTCCATGAATGAGATGAAAAACAATTTCAAAAATAAGTTTGTCAGTAACTCTTTTATTAATCAGAGTTTAATTGATGAATACTGTGTTACTAACTCTAATGGTGTTACTGAGTGTAATGTTGAAATTATCGGAATTGATCCAACCTCTTACCCAACACATCTTGTAAGACCAACTCCTCTCTCTAAGAATATTATTGCCTTTCCTATCTCAAATGGAGTGTTTCATGCTGTTCATGAACAACTTAAGCATTTTCCTGATTGCAATGTAATTGTGAATAAGTCCAAATCAGACATTGATGATAGCTCATCGTCTATCACTGATCATAATTTGTCTGACACTGAATTCAGTTGTGATTCAATAATTAACAAAAGGACACAAAGCTCTCTTGGTGAATCTTACAAGTCTAAATGTGTTAAGTCCAAAAAATTGCTCACCAAGAGGAACTTTGGTACTAGAGTTTGTTACAGATGTGGTGATACTTCTCATAAGATTAGTGAATGTTCATTTGATAAATCATCTTTAAGATCTAATAATATTAAAGTTAGAAATGAAAAATGGACTCTTAAGTCAAATTCTTTAAACTGTCTTCCTAAGGAGTGTTATAATCTATTATCAAATAACTTTGTGAATGACCCATCCTCGAATGGGTCAGTGTGTTCTAACTAGTTTCTCAGCACTGCAGGGTCAAGAGCATCTTTGGTACTTAGATAGTGGTTGCTCAAGACATATGACAGGATCAAAGTCTCTCCTGGAAGATTATGTCAAGAAAACTGGTCCTGCAGTAACTTATGGAGACAATGGAAAGGGGTTCACTAAAGGATATGGAAATATCAAATGCAATAACGTGGTTTTTCAAAATGTTTCATATGTAAAGGGTCTCAAACACAACCTTATCTCCATCAGCCAATTGTGTGATGCTGACTATGAAGTTCACTTTACAAAGAAGGAAGGTAGAGTTGTCAACACTGACAAGAACATCGTACTTTTAGCAAGTAGAAAAGATGATATATATGTTCTTGATATGTTCTCAAGTGGCAAGGCGCTGATGCAATGCTTCTTTACAAAGTCTCAGACCAATCTTAGCTAGATTTGGCACAAAAGGTTCTCTCATATGAACTTCAAGAACCTATCCAAAATATCCAATCAAGATCTAGTTAGAGGGCTCCCAAAATTCAGCATTGTGAAAGACAAGATGTGCTCAGCTTGTGAACAAGGAAAACAAACCAAGTCCTCTTTCAAACCCAAGTCATGTTCCAGTATATCAGTCCCTCTTCATTTACTCCACATGGACTTGTTTGGACGTATTCCTGTCTGTTCTCTAGGTGGAAATAAGTATACTCTAGTGGTTGTGGATGAGTTCACTCGATTTACATGGGTGGTCTTCCTGAAGAAGAAAAGTCATGCTGCACAGGAAATTATCTCACTGATTCGTAAAAATGAGACACTGACAGGTCTCAAAGTTAAGCAACTAAGAAGTGATCATGGTACTGAGTTCCGAAATTCAACTCTTGAAGAATTTTGTGATCATAAAGGCATTGGGCAAAACTTCTCAGCTCCTCGTACTCCTCAACAAAATGGAGTTGCTGAACGAAGAAATAGAACATTGATTGAGGCAGGAAGGACCCTAATGATTCATGCTGGTCTTCCTATGTCGTTTTGGGCTGAAGCTGTCAATACATCGTGCTTTACTCAGAATCGATCTTTAATTCACAGGATTCATAAGAAGACACCATATGAAATGCTGAAAAGTCGAAAGCCAGACGTATCCTTCTTTCACGTGTTCGGATGTATTTGTTATATTCTAAATCAGCGTGACCCAAGATCTAAATTTGAACCTAAGGCTGACAAAGGTATTTTTGTTGGATACTCATCTATTTCAAAGGCTTTTCGTGTTTTTCATGTGAACAGACAATGCATTGAAGAATCCATTCATGTGAAGTTTGATGAAGAATCATACACTGATGAAAAAGTCACTCATTCTTCCTATATTTTTCAAGAGCTTCTCTCTTGCCCATTTGACGAAGTTCCTCTTGCTGGAGATGAAGCTGATATTTCTGATTCTATCGTTCCAGTTCCATGTTCCTTGAATCAAGATACTGCAGCCAGATCATCAAATAATTCGTCAGGTGCTGATGAAACCCTTGAAGCTGAAGATTCTCCTGCAACTGATAACATGTCAGTGTCAAACTCTCCGGAATCAGCATCAGTTTCTGAACATCGATATCATCCTATTGATCAAATTATTGGGAATATTCATGATGGTGTCCGAACCAGATCTCGTGTATCTAATAACTTTTGCATGTATGTTAATTTCGTTTCACTGATCTTACCTGACAAGATACACATAGCTCTTCAAGATGCTGACTGGATTAAAGCCATGCACGAAGAACTGAATGAGTTTGAAAGGCACAAAGTTTGGACTCTTGTCCCAAGACCATTAGGAAAGACCATCACCGGAACTCGCTGGGTCTATCGCAACAAGGTTGATAAAGATGGAATCATTATTCGCAACAAGGCAAGGCTTGTCGCTCAAGGGTTTACATAAATTGAATCCATCGACTACGGGGAAACCTTTGCTCCAGTTGCTCGCATTGAAGCAATCAGACTGTTTCTCGCATACGCATCCTACATGAATTTCATTGTCTATCAGATGGATGTGCAAACAGCCTTTCTTCATGGTGTGTTAGAAGAAGAAGTTTTCCTCAATCAGCCCCCAGGCTTTGTTGACAAAGATCACCCTGATTATGTGTACTGATTAGACAAAGTTGTTTATGGACTGAAGCAAGCACCCAGGGCTTGGTATGAGACGCTGACATCGTATCTTCTTGAAAATGGATACAGACGAGGAGCAATCGACAATACTCTCTTCATCAAAAACAAAGGCTCAGACATGGTTCTTGTTCAAATCTATGTCGATAACATCAATTTTGGCTCTCCAAATGAGAAACTGAGCAAGGAATTTGCAGAGATCATGTCTCAAAGGTTTGAAATGAGCATGATGGGGAAGATGACCTTTTTCTTAGGTCTTGAAGTTCAGCAACAAAAGTCAGGTATTTCTATTTGCCAAAGTAAATATATTTTTGACTTGCTTGTTAAGTATTCTCTCAGTGATTGCAAACCAGCCTCTACTCCAGTATCCAAGACTGATAAGATTCACGCTGATCCAACTGGAACTGATGTGAATCACTCTCTGTATCGAGGAATGATTGGATCTCTTTTATATCTCACGGTAAGTCGTCCTGATATCATGTTTGGAACCATTCTCTATGCTCGATTCCAAGCTAATCCCAAGGAATCCCATCTCATGGCCGTCAAACGTATCTTTCGATACTTGAAAGGGACTCAAAACCTAGCACTGTGGTATCCTCGCGACTCAGCATTTGAACTTTTTGGATACACTGATTCAGACTATGCAGGGTGCAATTTAGACAAAAAGAGTACGTCTGGTGGATGTCACTTCCTTGGAAATCATCTCATCAGCTGGTCTAGCAAGAAGCAAACATCAGTAGCCATCTCGACTGCAGAAGCTGAGTATGTTGCAGCTGGGAGATGTTGTGCTCAACTCTTATGGATTCAAAATCAGCTTCTAGACTATGGGATCAAGTTCTCAAAGACTCCCATATATTGTGATAACACCAGTGCCATTCAAATCACACAAAACCCTGTTCAGCACTCAAAGACGAAGCATATCGAAATCAGACATCATTTCATCAGAGATAATGTTGAGAAGGGAAAGGTTGTTCTTGAACATGTCAAGACTTCAGAGCAACTTGCTGATATCTTCACTAAGGCACTGGATTCTCAAACAACTACTTACATTATTGGAGAACTTGGAATGATTACTTTGTAATTAATTTTGCTAATTAATTTTGCTAATGTTTGGTATTGCCTTATAAGCTGATGTACATTGTGCTGATGATGACATGCTGGTGATATTTGCATACTGAGTACTTGGTTTGATCTCCTATCTTTCTCTCTTCTTCAACTCTTCTAAAACTAAAGTTGAATGATTCACTGTATTAAACCATACACTGATAACAACTTGAAACTCTTTGCCGATGGTTAGATCAAAACACCAAGATCTATCACACGCAACTATCCCTTCTTACCAATCTCACACTGATTTCATGATTCAGTGTGACAAAACACACGCTGATGAGAATCAAAAAATCTTTGCCGATGGTTAGATCAAAACACCAAGATCTATCACACACAACTATCTCTTCTTACCAATCTTACACTGATTCCGTGATTCAGTGTGACAAAACACACATTGATGAGAATCTAAAAATCTTTGCCGATGGTTAGACCAAAACACCAAGGTTTATCACACGCAACAAACCTTTCCTTACCTTCTTCTCATTCAGTGTCTAATGATTCAGTAAGATAAACCACTCACTGATA
This sequence comes from Lactuca sativa, assembly GCF_002870075.4. NCBI lineage: Eukaryota > Viridiplantae > Streptophyta > Magnoliopsida > Asterales > Asteraceae > Lactuca > Lactuca sativa. Next base: position 180,892,103 of record NC_056624.2, on the reverse strand, counting down.
AAGGCACAACACTCTGTGCCGATGGTTAGATAATACAACTAGTATCTATCACACGCACCAATCTCCTTGCTAGCCCCAATCAAGCAAGTTGTACCTTGAATTGAAGGAGGATCATCCTCAACATGTAACTTTTGTGACACTGATCTCAGCGCTTCCGCAAATACTGATTGACGTTTCATCTTCAGTCAACGGCTCTTTTACCCAACGGCTATTTTTCTGATCTGACAGGTTGTTACGATACGCCGTTATTTTTGAAGAAGATAATCATTACCTTTTTAAAGGCCCATTTCATTCCATATTTAAACCTCTTTCCACCCTTATTTCAAACTTTCCTTCCACAATTTATACTTCCTTCACTTATATTCAAAACCCTAGAACCCTAAAAACTCTCTAATGGCGACATCTCTGTTCACTTTCTCCTCTACTTCACGAAGGGTAGTCCCTGCCCCAAACTCTCCTCCTCTTCCAATATACATCAAAGCCACCAACGTTGTTTTCAACCCTGATATTCCAGATGTTCATCGAGGTCTTGGACTCGATGATTTTGTTAATTTCTTAGCTTCCTGCCGCCTACGATACGCTATCAGTGACATTCCATCAGAGTTCTTCCCTGAACAAGTCTGTGAGTTCTACTACACCGCAACAGTCAATAATGAAAACAATGTCATCACCGGGACCATTGGCCGTGGAAGACACTCTGTCTTTATTACCGCAGAACTTCTCAGTGCTGCACTCAGGTTACCTATCTTTGAACCATTCTCTGAACTTCCTTCTATTGAACGTTGTCGACGTCTATTCGATCAACTGGGATATGATCACTCAAAGGCTGGTGCTCGATCAGCTCTTGTTCTGCGCCAATGTATGACCCCAGGATGGAAGTTCTTCACCGGTGCTCTGTGCAAATGTGTGGGTCACAAGTCTCGAAGTGGTGATCAACTGAGCACCTATGAGCAACAAGTCGTCTGCTCACTACTTCTCAACAAAAGACTTGATTATGGGGCCTTATTCTTTGATCAACTTGTTCAGCTTCTTCATGCAAATGTACGCGTTGATCACGTTCCCTTCCCACGCTGGATTGCTCTTGTGCTCGATAAATTTTTTGCTGCAGATTACTTCTCGCACCCTGGAAATCCTATTCAATGCCCTCGCATGTCAATTCGAATGTATCAAGATGATCCGCTGGATACTGACATCGAAATATCTGATAGGATGAGGGAATGGATTGCAAACCGATACACTGTTCCTTCACTCACCGCTGATACTGATGAAGGAGGAGCTGATGGTAACCATGAAGATCCTGCTGGTCAAGAGGATAAACCACATGATGGTGGTCATTTCTCTCCTCAACTTTCTCATCATATCGTCTCTGTTACTGAGAAAGTTCCCTCAGCTCAAAAGGATTCACTGATTCAGGGGGAGCAACAATTTCAGGGGGAGCAACAATCTCAGGGGGAGCATCCCTCACAGGGGGAGAATCCACCCCAAGGAGACCACTCTTCTCCGGGGATGCCACCACACTCACACGCAGCTCCAGGTACTTCATTCGTTCAAATTCCGGCCTCAGCATTTAATGAACTTCTGACACTGACTCGGGACATGAGTCAGCGTCTTCTACGCATTGAGGCTGATGTTCATCAGCTTAAGGAAGTTCTCTTGCATACTCCTTCCTCCAGCCCTCAATCTGATGATGCTAAAAAAAGGGGAGATACTGATACTGATGATGATGATGATGATGCTGATGATGATAATGTTGATCATGATAATGATGATGAAAATCCAAAAGAGAAAGACACCGAACATGTTGACAACTCCTTAGTTCAGACTGAGCCACCAAAGCAGATGCCCGAGTCTGACTTTGTGAAGCCTAATAGTCCAGCAAATACTGAAAAGCTTGTTGAAGACAGTGAGCATGATGATGAACAAGATGATGAATGTCAAATACTGGATATGAACTTCATTGATCCCTTTATTCCAGTTCAAGAAGAAGATTCAGATGATCTTGATAATGAATCGCAAAGGCCAGACATGAAAGTCGTTGATCCCATTATTCCGGTCCAAGGAGAAGATTCAGACGTTGCTAGTGAAGATTCTCATCCGTTATCTCACAAGCGAAAGGTAGCAGATACTGACTTGGCTCATTCACACACTGATACTTCTTTGTCTTGCAAGAAGCCCAAGTCCATAGTCAGTATATCAAATTTGGCGGCTGAATGGAATATGTCTTCTGATCAAGTTAAGCAAATTCTTGATGAAGATAATCAAGCTCAGCTTCTAAAGAACATTGCTCAAGCTGATGAATCTCTCATTCAGCATAAACTTCAGGCCAAAGGATCTTTTGAAGCTCAGATGCAGAAATTCTTGGAATTTCAGTCCAAATCTCAATCTTCTCAGCCTCCTCCTAGCAGCAGTAAGCCGAAGACTGATAGTGTTCTAGACAGGATTGATTGAAAGAGGTTTGAAGATGTTCTTAAACGATGAGTGTGTGGTGATAAGATCATCAAAGTTAAAGCTTCCAAACCACGCAATGAGAAAATTCTTACGTTGCTGATCACTCGTCAAGGTCCACAGCATTCATACACTGAAGTTGTCAAGAGGGATGAGCTGATCAAATATGGATATTCTGAATGGATGGAATTACTCGAACTAGCGTCCAAGCAAACCTCAGCTCACTCCTCTGAACTGACATGTGCTCTTCATCTGCTGACCAAGACAGTTCAGCGTTTGGACCTTGTTCCTAAAGAACGACCTCAACATCAAGGCCAAAGGTCATCTGTTCCTAGAACTCGAAGAACCAAATTTCAAGTTGATTGTGAAGACGTGTTGGTTCTGGACTTTGGTGCTGGTGGGATAAATAATTCTCTTCCTATCAGTGTTGACCCAGTTCAGCATAAATTTATCTCAGTTCCTGAACACGGGATGTTCTATCTCGATAAAAACAGAAAGATGTGTTTTCAGCGAACTGCTGAGATCCCAAAGGCTCCAACCACTCATCTCGTTGGCTTAAGGCAAATGTGCATGAGTCATCAAGATCTCTCTGGAGATTTTCACATCCTTATTGCTACGGAGCTGCTGAATAGAAGACAGGAGTTGCTGAATAGTCCTTACTGGCCAGTAAAAATAGAAGCTGAAGCTGAGTATGAAGAGTTCTTGTCCATAGGTGTTCTAATTTAGTTGGTTTTGAACATCATCATATTGGGGGAGATTGTAAGGTCAAACCTTGAAATATGATGATGTTTGAAATAAATCTCAGCATCAGCGCATATCTCAGTATCAGCATCAGCGTTTCAGCAACTTAGCTTGTGTAGTTTAGTCAGTGCATTGTAACAGATTTTGTATTTATCTTGTTTCCATAGTTAGCTGGCATATCCCTGATTTGTAGGGATTGTCTAGAATAGCAGTATATAATCTTTTGTATCGGTTTATGAAAGGTTACGCCTTTCACAAACCCTAATCGCTGCTTTGTGCACACGATAATCTCTTTGTGAGATTATCTTTCTTAGTGAAAGGTTTTCTTCGTGAATTCTTCTTATTCTTATTTACTGTTATTGTTTGATAAATTGATTGATCTAGAGGCTTTTCACCACAGATTTGTGTGATTCTTTGTTTTGACCACACTTGGTTTTTAGGAAGAGCATTGGTGGTGTAGAAGGTACTTAAATGTTCTCTTTCTATTCTGATGACAATCTCTTGATCATCGTTCAGATTCAGTTGAGTACACTTAACATAAAACCTTGCATAAGGATATGTTGGCAAGTCGATTTGATCAGAGTCCAAAACAGGAAGATCATAACGATACATGAAACCATGTGATGTTCATGTAAGATTCATTTTGGATAAAGTGGTGAGATTCCAGGAAAAGGATTTAAAGAACCATTTTGAGCTTGAATTCGTAGACCTTCTTCAATAGCCTTGTTGATTTGATCTTGTTGCCAACCCTAATACTTTCTTGATGACTTCATTAGGCTAATAGGACCAAATGATATTGTAACACCCATAAATTCAGGCTAGGCAATAAAGTTATTATAAGCCATAATAATGACTTTTAAACAATAGATTGTTTAGGATAAATAATCTTAACCGAGTTATAATATATGTCGTAAATAGTGAGTTGGAGATAGGTTACTTATTAGCCCCTAGTGATCTAAACAAAAGTTGAAGATATCGTTGTTAGGATTCCACTGATATAAAGACAGCCGAGAATGGTCATCAGATGAGATAGTTATGAATTCTTAACGGATATTAACCATCTAAGCCCGTTAAAAATATAAATTAAAAAACAAAGTTGGAATTAGCCGACGAAGTCTAAAGGAAAGTTGTAGATCTCGTCGAGAGCTTTCTAGGGATATAAAGAACGTCAAAAACAAAGTTCGTATGAAGAAGATATGAATTTTTAAAGATTTGGAAATTCGTATGTGCACGTAAAAGGGCGGCGCGCACACCTTCTAGAAGCACCATGCCGACCCAGCCAATGATCAACATGTGTCACGCTCTGAGGGGAGGAGTGCCGACCAAGCCTATGTACGACGCGCACTTGGTCAGGCGTGGCACGCACTTGTACGATTTTTCTTGCTTTGAATAATTAACCAATGCATCAATATAATAGAAGACACCCATGGCTTTGATACTACTGTTAGGATTTATGTACCATAACACTCCTATGGTGCACATACAACCCTAATAACTTTTTGATCTAAGTTTTCTCTAGTTATACATGCAAAAAAAAAATTCCAAAGCATGAAGCCTACAACTAGGATACAATTTGACATATGAATCATAAAAGTAAGTTAGAAGAATACCTCTTGATTATAGCTTGTAGATATTAGTTTTTCAAGATCCTAGCACCTCAAGTGTGATGCCTCAAATGTCTTACAACAAACCAAGAACAAGAGGAGGAACTTGAGAGAGAGGTTCGGAGACACAAAAATCATTTAGGGCTTCTAGGAACACATAGTGCACGATTTTTTACTTTAGAGGAATACATATATAGTGTAGAATTCCAAGAGTCATAAGCAAAACCTAATTCTTACACTTTGGCTTATGTTCCATAATTCATATGGACTAATATTTCATGGAATTTCACATAAGCTTTGTCCATCATGGATCAATAGCCCAAACCATATGTATCACTGATTTACATATATAATCAGTCTCCGTTAATTTAATTAGTCTCTTTTGATCACTAAATTAATTCCAGTTAATTCTTGATCAATAATAATTAAATAGTATGATTTCTCAATTAATATATTATACTTATAATATATTAATAAATCATAGATAACCACTTTCTCAAATATCCATCCTATTAAATTGCTCCATAGAGTTGCAACCCAAATAGACCATGCTTATATCGGGTCAAGTACATACCAATCATAGTTAAGGGCTTATACACCTAATCCAACAATCTGAGCCTCCATGTTTTCCTAATAAACCCTTCATGACGAAGTGCATCAAAATTGTCCATATCTCAAGAACTGCAGATTTCTTGAACTCCCTTGGATTTGTAAGCCCCTTTGAACCCGATTTGGTTCAAGAACTCTTGAAACTCTTCTGCAGTTGGTTTAAAGACCGAGATTCTTTTGGATTTGGGGAAAATCCAATGGTTCTTAGGAATGCATCTTTCGTTATACAAAAAAGTAAACTAAGTTTTTTGAGTGAAGAACGTACCTGTAAAATTACTGGGTCGTAGTGTTCGTCTTCTACGTTGGAGATCGAAATGGCGTTGGAAAGTCGGAGCAAGATCCAAAATGAAGTCAAGGGTCTAGATTTTTTCAAAATATATTTTGAATTTTGAAATTCAAATTTCTGATCCGGAACACATACGAAAACTCCGGAATGAGCATTCCGAAGGCAACGAAATGGGCCGACACATCCGAAATAGGTTCCGAAACAGCCCATTCGGCAGAATGTGGTTATTTTGCAAAAAAAAAATGAGTTATATTTTTAAAAACACACAAAAAAATTGATTAGTTTACTCAATTTCCCTATGGCAAAGGGGAGTGGTAACACTCTTAACACCTTGCCACGTCAGATTTTGGAATGCCACCTCATTTTTGACCATTTAGCGCCTAACATTAGCATTTGGTAAGGAGTGGTAACACTTCTAGCACTCCATTTTTTTTTATTTTTTTCTAATTTAATTTAATTACTTTGTTTTAATATAGAAACTTTTTGTGCATAAATATTAAACATTTTTTTTTGAAACCACAAACAATTAATATAATATCAATTATATTTTCTAAAAAAAATATTTCATATTAAATTAAAAAAGTAACTATAAATTAAAACTTAAAATACTGAACACCGACAAACACGATTTAATAATTCACACCAACGAACAATTAACAGACCCTAACTGTAACATCCCAAATTTCGAGTCCAAAATTTCATTTTAATTAACTGAGTATAAAAACATTCATAAGAAAACTACGTAGAAATATATCCTTTCGTAAATCAACATATCATGTCTGAAAACCCAAATCATAAGATAGAAATATGTTAGAGTATAATCCCAGAATATCACAAGTGCGGAAAATCAGTGCGTGTGTGTATGATGTGCTGCTACCGCACCAGCTCCTTCCCCTTCGCTGAAGAGGTACCTGAAACCAAAATTGTAAACTGTAAGCACTAAGCTTAGTGGGTTCCCCTATCATACCACATAACATACAATCACATAACATACATATACTTTTAGGCATATCTGGGTGCCCGACCTACCCCTTCGGTCATGTCGACCGGATACTGCCTAGCATATCTGGGTGTTGGCCTCCCCTTCGGTCCTGTCAACCAGGATACTGCCTAGCACATATGGGTGCTGGCCTACCCCTTCAATCCTGTCGACCGGATACTAGGGACTATTTCACCCCTTTACTACTACCACATAACATGAATCACATAATCATATTTTATCTAGTATGACTGGGTATGACTACCCCTCTTTGGTCCTATCGGCCGAAAATCTTGGGGACTATCTCCCCTACTGCTACTGGCATATAACATCATCTGATACTGACACATAACGTATCAGGTAGTAGCAAACCTAGATGAATATCACAAAGACAATCATCTAACATACAACTCATACTAGTGGGCCGACATTGTGGCCGTAGACCCACTGCTACTAGACGGTAACTCACCTCGAACGAGTAGCTGCTGATAACCTGCGCGGGAAATCTCTGTCTGCGGCTGCTCCGAAAATCCTCCAGCTATAATCCCCACAAAACACTCAGTCAGAACCTAATATATACTCTTAGGGTAAAATGACTATTTTACCCCTGACCAAGTCAAAGTCAACTTCCAGTTGACCCGACTCGTTGAGTTGGGCCGCTAACTCGTCGAGTCCCTATCCTTTCATCTGTCCTTCTTCACGCCTCTACTCTTCGAGTTTGGCAACGACTCGACGAGTTCTCCTTCTAAAACAACCCCGAATGAAACTTCATCCGAATCGCCGAGTTGTATGAACAACTCGTCGAGTTCATCTCCATCCTATGAACAAGTCCTGCCCTCGACTCGTCGAGTTGTATGAACAACTCGTCTAGTTCATCTTCAAGAGTTGGGAGATTGCCTTGTACTCGCCGAGTCTGCTCATGCACTCACCGGGTCCAACGAACTCTAGGACTATGGCTTATCCTAATACATTGGGTCACTCCCCGGGACCCTCTAAAACCTTTCCAGCACTCCACTGGGTCTCTTTGACCCATAACAGAAAAGGGAAGTCTAACCTCGGACTCGTCAAGTCCCAAGAACGACTCGCCGAGTCGACACTGTCCAAGTCTATTTCTTCGATTTTTGGTGTACAACTCTTGTCCAAATGATAGATCTAGGTCCCTAAACTCGATCTAGCACAGAAAGTTACAAACTTTACGTGCATGCATGGGACTTAGAGCCTAAAATGCTCTAAAAGAGACTCTTAAGTTGCATGGGGGCTTCCATGGGTGCAAAAGCATCCCTTTTCTGCCTTGTAACTCCTTCATGGACCTAGATCCGAAGCCTCAACCCCCAACCATGCGTGCAATCATGGTTGGTTACCAAGAATGGCTTATAAAAGCCATAAATCTCCTCAAAAAGGGATCTAGCAAATGAAGAAGCAAGGTGTCGACTTTATACCTTATGGGAACGGCAAATGGCGAACAAACTTGAACTCCCTTGGTCTTCTCTTGATTCCTCTAGGCTTTTCCTTCTTCTTTGAGTTCAAAACCACCAAAAAGCACCACAAATGCCTTAGCTTTTTACACAAACGGTTAGGGTTTGCTATGGGGGGTTTCTGGAAGCAATAGGGACGAAGGGGTGGCTGGATGAGATGCTTAAATAGGGTGCAAACCCTTAGGTTAGGTTTTGTCCAGTCAGAGTCTACTCGTCGAGTCTGGGAGCCGACTCGACGAGTCCGTCATTTAAATCTCGTATCAAATCCGCTTCAACTCGAAGAGTTGGGCCTTCAACTCGCCGAGTCCCATGCCAAAAATTCAAAATACTTAAATAGAATACATACCACGAACCAGGTGCTACAAATCTCCCCCACTTATTTTAGACTTCATCCTCGAAGTCTGCTGCTCGTTCCTGAAAAAAGCTATGGGTAATGCTCCATCATCTCATCCACCGGCTCCCAAGTCCATTTTGAGCTCTTCTGGTGCTGCCATTGCACCTTCACCATCTCGACCCTCTTGTTCCTCAGATCCTTCGATTTTTGGTCAAGGATCGCCACAGGCCGCTCAATGTAATTCAGGTTGTCATCGACCTGAATATCCTCTAAAGGTACCACTGCCGAATCGTCCACCAAACATTTCCAGAGCTGGGAGACGTGAAAAGTGCTATGAATCTGACTGAGTTCGGCTGGCAAGTCCAGCTTATACGCCACTTTGCCCATCGGGGATATAACCTTGAAGGGTCTGATATACCTGGGACCCAACTTAGCCCGTTTCCTAAATCGGATGACGCCCTTCCATGGCGACACCGTCAGGAGAACCATATCTCCGACCTGGAACTCCAGGTCTGATCGGCGCTTGTCAGCATAACTTGTCTGCCGAATCTGAGCAGTTTGAAGCCTGCTCCAGACCTGCTGAATCCTCTATGTCATCTTGAGCACCACTTTGGTGCTCCCCATGACCCTCTTTCCAACCTCACCCCAACATATCGGGGTCCTACACTTCCTCCCGTATAACATCTCGAAGGGAGGACGGTCAATACTCGCGTAGTAGTTGTTGTTGTACGAGAACTCAGCCAATGGGAGGTAAGTATCCCAACTACCACCAAAGTCCAACACGCACGTCCGCAACATATCCTCAAGTGATAGATGGTCCGCTCGCTCTGCCCATCCGTCTGCGGGTGAAAAGCGGTGCTAAAGTGTAGACGAGTTCCCAACTCGTCGTGGAATATCTTCCAAAATCTGGAAATAAACCGCACATCTCTGTCAGAAAATCATGGAGACTGGCACTACATGCCTAGCCACCTCCTCCCGAATGTAGATGTCGGCCAGCTTCTCGGCCGATATACTCTCTTGGATCGGTATGAAATGAGCACTCTTGGTCAATCGATCCACGACTCCCCGCGCGGTCGTGGGAAGTTTGGTGATGAAATCTACGATGACCCATATAGAATCCACTTCCACATGGGAATATCTAACGATTGCATCTTGCCGTGTGGTCTCTGATGCTCGGCCTTGACCTTCCTGCAGGTCAAGCACCACTCCAAGTACCATGCCACATTCCGCTTCATGCAGGGCCACCAATAGTTGAGACGAAGATCCCTATACATCTTCGTCGCCCCGGGATGGATAGAAAACCTGGACTTGTGTGCCACCTCCATCAATGTCTGATGCACGCCTCTATGAAAGGGGACCCACACCCTATGGTGAAGGGTCAACAATCCTCGGCTATCATAGTCGAAAGAGGAAACCTGACCTACAATACACTCATTCTTCTGATGTTCCTCCTTCATAGCTTCCTGCTGGGCCTCTCGGATCTGCTCCAACAGCGGAGTCACCACGGTCATCCGCATGCAGATATCCCTGATCGGCGCTGCCTTGCGGCTAAACGCGTCGGCCACTACATTGGCCTTCCCCGGGTGGTAAAGAATCTCACAATCATAATCCTTCACCACGTCCAACCACCGACGCTGCCTCATGTTCAGATTTGGCTAGTCCATGAGATACCTCAGGCTCTTGTGGTCCTTGTAAATGGTACAACGAACCCCATAGAGGTAATGACGTCAAATCATGAGGGCGAAAACCACCGCCCCCAGCTCCAAATCATGTGTCGGGTAGTTCGCCTTGTGAGGTTTCAGCTGCCTCGAAGCGTAAGCAATAACATGTCCTATCTGTATCAAAACTGCGCCCAAACCCGAGATGGACGCATCGCAATATACGGTAAAATCCTCCATGCCCTCTGGCATAGCTAAAATTGGCGCCTTGCATAATCTTTGTCTCAAATCCTTAAAAGCAGCTTGCTGCTCAAGCCCCTAGCTAAAGACCACGACTTACCTCGTCAGCCTGGTCAGGGGTACGGCTATCTTAGAGAAATCCTAGCTGAATCTCCGACAATAGCCGGCTAATCCTAGGAAACTCTGAATCTCAGATAGAGACCTCGGAACCTCCCATCTCATCACGGCCTCCACTTTGGCCGGATCAACCGATATCACGTTTTGGTTGACAAGGTGCCCAAGAAACTGCACCTCGCGTAACTAGAACTCACACTTGAAGAACTTAGCATACAAGTTCTCCCTCCTCAAAGTCTCTAGAACCACTCGCGGGTGCTCCTCATGCTCCTCCTGCGTCTTGAAGTAAACCAAGATATCATTGATGAAAACTATCACGGACCGATCCAGCATCGATCTACATACGCGGTTCATGAGATCCATGAACGCGGCAGGAGCATTGGTGAGTCCGAAGGGCATCACCACGAACTCGTAGTGGCCATAGTGATTCTGAAACGCAGTCTTCTGCACATCCTCCTCTTGGACCCTCATCTGATGATAACCTGAACGCAAATCGATCTTGGAGAACCAAGATGCTCTCTGTAGCTGGTCGAAGAGGTCGTCAATCCTCGGGAGTGGGTAATGGTTATTCACTGTTACCTTGTTCAGCTCCCAGTAGTCTATGCACATGCGATGCGACCCGTCCTTCTTCTTGACAAACAGAATCAAGGGCTCCCCAAGGCGAGCTACTCGGCCTGATAAATCTCTTGTCTAGCAGCTCCTACAGCTGTGTAGACAACTCCTGCATCTCGGGAGGAGCCAACCGATACGATGCCTTGGCTATCAGAGCTACACCAGGGACTAGGTCAATCCTGATATTTACCACTTGTTTGAACGAGCATTACGCATACCAAACATACATATACGAGTTATCAAACTATTATCTTGAAATCATTTATGTACTGTGTACACTACCATGAGATTTACCACTTGTTTGAACGAGCATTACACATTTTTATGGATTTTCTTATCAAGTATAACAGGTTTTTCATGACAAACTCTAGTTAAGGGCCTTATGAGTGAGACATTATTCATTACCCTAAGTACAAACAAACACTTAGAAGACCCACACCACTATAACCGTTAATCTTCGGAGCTGAGATACGTATGTATAGATCTATACGAGTAGACATCCCCACTCGTGGTTGCTAGCTACAACCTCGACCGATCAATCGAAGCGGGTGATAAATATCTAAAACAGTTTTACGACGTCCAATGAAGCGTCGTAGGGGTAGGTACAGTCACGTAGCTCGGTTATAGGACTCACTATAAGCATTAACTAGATCTCATAATCTAGAAACCACATATCTGGTTTCTCTGGTTATCAAACATTTTGAGTATGGATTTACTCACGGTTTTCTTTAAGCACCAAACATTTTGAGTATGGAATTACTCACGGTTTCTCTGATTACTAAACATTTTGAGTATGGATTTATTCACGATTCTTTGAGTACCAAACATTTTGAGTATGGATTAACTCACGATTTTTCTGATTACTAAACATTTTGGCCATGGATTTAATTATAAATTTCTATTTTATCAAACATTTTCAAACATGGCTTAAACTATAAATGGAATACTTTTTAATATTTTAAAGTATCATTACTGCGGTTAGCAGAAAACCTGTAAACTTTCACCAACCTTGTGTTGACCCTCAAAATTTCATGTATTCTTAGAGTATCACTAAACGAGCTTTCAGTCAGAAGATCAGTCATGGATTTCAGGCGACCTAGATTTATCTAGCTTTTGATAAATCGGCCTATCCGTTAAGGGAACTTTATGAATTTCTTATTATGAACTTTGTATTCAAACCTTAAAGAGTAATGTAATTGCTATTTTGTTTGTAGGGTTTCAAAGCACTCCATGGATGATCGCAATGGGCCCCTTTGATGAATTGTAGGTTAAAAGCTCAACACTTGTCTTTTCCCTATAAATGGTCATGTAATATTCATTATTAGGGTTAAGAGTAAGGCAAAATGTAGTCGCCACGTGAGGTTTCTTATGTATTGTTAGATTCTTTAGTCTATGTTGAAAGTGTAATTTATTCCTCTTGTTTGAATAAATCGAGTGATCATTTGACCTAATCTTCATATTTGTGTTTGTTCTTATTTTCCGCATCTTGTTCATCAAATCTTAATTAGGGTTTTCATCCCAACAAGTGGTATCAGAGCGGGTCTTTGAAGATCTATTGATTTTTGAAGTATCGGTTCTTAATTTGGTGATTTTCTGCACAAGTTATTGAAGATATTGGTGTTTTGACGGTTTGGAATCAAAGTTTTTTTTTTCCACTGTTCATGGAGATTTACAGTGTTCACTATTCATCTGGTATTTTTTTTTAATCTATTCGTTTTACTATTCGTATCCGTTTGTTAATTCGTCAAATATCAACAACGATTCTACGGTTTTAATCTGGCCCAAATAATTGGTCTGTTGCTATTCATGATCCATTCCCTAAACCCATTGTTTCGATTGCTGTTCGTGCGTTTTTGGACCAACCAATATCGATTTCTGTTCATTGATCTTATCATTCCATGAAATCGTTCATCGCTAATCGAATCATCTGTCATCAAAAACGATTCCAATCTTATTAATTGATTTTGTGTTTAAACTAAATCAATTTGTTCATTCATGTTTCTATATCGAATATCGATTTTATATCGTTCTGTGAAGCCAAGAACAGATGAAGATAGTGATGAATTTAATTAGAAAAATCATTTGATCCTGAAATCAATATGAGAAATGTTGATATTGGTATTTGTCGATAATCAATTTGGATGGTCAACCCTGGAAGTCAAAATCAGATCGAAAGGTTTAAAACGGAACTACAAAATCACTTTGTTGAACAGAAATCGGGGTCAAAATCAGATCTTGAATCCTGTTTGGTATTGATTGAAATAGAAAGAATTAGTCGGATCCTACACTGAATCAATCTTTGTAATCGGAAGTGTGATACGATGAATGAAGAGTCACACCTGAATGTCAAAATTTCTTTGAAAGACTTTACCTGCGAATGATCTTAGTTTCAGTGATTGGAAATCTGGGCTTGCATGCTTGTTACCTGCGATTGTTTGGGTTATGGTCAATTGTGTTTCGACTTTAATGGTCAAAATCGTAAAGAATGGTCTCACCTGCGAAGGTAATTGGGAGTATGGCTCGCATTCTTGATTGGAACTCGGTTGAAATAGGTGTGTATCTGTTCGAACGTGGTAGTCAATTAAAAAGTCAAAATTGACTCTGATTTGGGGTGAACTATGAAGGAACATCTAACCTGCAAACGATCGAAGCTCGTTTTTTCTAGGCTCGCACTCATAACGTTCGTCGACGTGGATTTGCATCAGGTTTATAATCGATGGACTTGGAACGAACCTGGAATGAACTTGGGTTCGCATGATTATGCTTGGAACCGAATGGAACCAAACGTTCAGTTGGGTTTGCTTTTTGGGTGTGTAATCAACATGAAACGAACCTTACAATCACAAGCGAAACTCATAGAAGCAAAGGTCACAGACGCGAACATTTGAAGCGAACCTAAGGTCCGCTTCCGGTTGACAATGATTCGCATCTAGCTTCAAATAGGTTTGGAATTGGAATTGGCCTGGATTCCTAACTCCCACAAACATAAGAAATGTGAACGAAAGGTTTGATCGGAATAGGATTTGTGGTTCCATCTGTTTGAAGTCGCCATGCCAGTCGCTTTGGGTGTTGATTCTTTTACACCCTGCTCCTGAGTTCATTAAAGGAAAGAAAAGAAAAGAAAAGAAAAAAAGGAAGAACAAGGAGGGAAAAGAAAAGAAAGGGAACAGAAAGGATAAAGTATTCCATGCTCCCGAGTTCAAAAGAAAGGAAAAGAAAGTATACATTTTAGGTGCTCCCGAGTTGAAAGGAAAAGAAAAAAAAATAAATAAAAGACAATTATACCCTTCATGTTATTAAGTAAATATTTTAAGTGTTTACAACCCCACATCCATTCTAACACCCCCCGCCCCCACCCCCACCCCCCCCCCCAAAAAAATAACCAACTCTCCCCTCCTCCCCGTCTAGTTAAAACATTAACAAAACCTTTTTTGAAAAAGGAAAACCGCATGTTATTCAAAACCGCATGTTATTCAATTGTTTTCAAGATGCAAAACAAAAACCACAAACAACTTTAAAAAAAAAAACCAAAATCATAAACGCATAAGATCAATCCAGTAACAATCACTCAAGGTTATTCAATCACGTGCACCCATCATATCTTTGAGGACACCCATCCGTATCTGAAGGGGACAACTGAACAATGTCCTAGCTTTTGCTTGATTTGCTGCCAAAAAATTTAGAGCCCTCGGTAATTCATGGGGTTCCAAACCCACCAACTCCAATTCTCTATAAATTTCGTCCCCTGTATACTCCCGAGGATAAGCTTTATCAAATATTACATTACCCTCCCTGATAGCACCAGCCACATTATCAACTGATTTCATTATCTTTGAGTTAAAATCTTCTTCTTCTTCGTCTTCTTCTTCAAATTTCCTCTTTTTACTCTTACACTTCTTTGCACCTGAAGACTGCCCTTGTGAAAACGGAGTTGGAATAACACCCTGAATGTCATCATCAAGATCAACATATTCGTTCTCCAAATGAATTTCATTGTTAGCTAACAAGTCGTCAACTTCTTTAATTGTTTCAACTTGAATTTTTACATTTTTATTTAATCGGTCATTTCTTTCTTTCGCCGTTTCAGCATGTGCACCAGATGCCCTATCCCTTGCACATAATATCAACATATCATCAAAGTTTGCGATCTTTTTTGTCCTTAACAACGCAGCCTCAGGTTTTGACTATTTAACAACACAAAAATAATTAATATTGCAAACGATAACATAAAATATTTAAAAAAATAACATATACATAAAAGAAACACTTACATTTATTAAATTATCCCATACTTCTTCCTCTGCTTCTATTAGTTGAGTAGTTGAATTCCAAGCGAACCCGCTCAATGAAATTCCCCTAAACAAATCGTACCATTGCGAAAAATGTTTTTTTTAAGGTTTTGTAGCGATTCTTCAAATGACTTTTGGTAATATCCATTTGATGCTCTGTGTTCAACTCCTCAACCATTTGAGCATATGCAGTTGGTGTGAAACTACCATTCACCCTATTTCCTATCTCTTGTTGTTTAATCATCGCTTTGATGTACGCATAATCCATCTTATCTGACCATTTAACTTGTTCCTTTTCACTACCACTAGCTTCCTGTTTGCTCATGATGACTTTGCACATAGGAATAAAAATTAAAGAATCATACATTGTTAGACCACAATACGAAGCATAATACTAATGAAAAATATGAAGGGTAAAACACATAATTAATCTCAAAAACCAATCCTCAATAAAATGTGAAATTGAAAACAAAATGCATCAATAAGAAACTAGTTTTACATATTAATTTAATTGTTTGAATGTGCCAAATAATTTGCCCACATTTCATTTGCAATTGAATTCCTTAGTTGATCTGCCCTACTATTATCCTCATCTGTTTCTGTTGAATTACGACGATCTTGCTCTTGTGGTTCGTTTAAGATCTCCTGCATCACCTCATCTTCAAGATTTGTGCCGCGGTCTTCATCTAGTAAAAAGTTGTGTAGAATACAACATGCCAAAAATATGGCAGATTGTGTTTCACAAGAGTAAAATGGTTCCGTTGTACTTCGAATGATAGGAAACCTTCTTTTAAGGACACCAAAAGCTCGTTCAATGGCGTTACGTAACGAAGCATGACGAAGATTAAACAACTCTTTAGAATTTTGTGGACCACGCATGGAGTACTCTTTTAAATGATATCTAACACCTCTATATGGCGCCATTAGTTTATTCGTATGAGGCAAACCCCCATCTACTAAACAATATCTACCTATAAAGAGCTTAATCAATATTATTGAAAAATATTAGATATTGAAATTACATTGGTTTAATAAATTACCTGATGGAATTAGTAGTTTATCATCTCTAGTAAATGTGTTCTTTATTATTCTCGAGTCTGATGCAGTACCCTCCCAACCCGTTAACACATACGTAAACTTCAAATCAAATGTGCAAGCAGCTAATACATTTATTGTCGGGTATCCCTTACGACCACGGTATCTAGGGGCATCTCTGTTAGGCACATGGACACGAACATGTGTTCCATCTATTGCCCCTATACAATCCTTGAAAAAAGGATAAAATCTCCTATTTTCTTGAATTTCTCTCGGGACAACATCACCTGTAGGTTGCTGAATATAAAGACCTTCTATTGCTATAATCGATCGTAATACTCTATGGAAGCACCTACTCGTTGTTGATCTAGAGCGACGATACATCCACGAGGTAAACCGAGTTCGCAAATCATTACTTACAATATGCAAAAATCTAGCAACATGTTCCTCAACGGACATGCGTTGCGTACGTCGTAGACCACCTACAGTTTGTAAGATTTCACACAATCTCCTAAAAGCATTTTCACTCATACGAATAAGGTCACGACATTGACCACCTTCTAAAAGATTGTGTAGCAACTCTTCCCGTACAGCTTGTCTTTCTAAAATAACTTTTCTAGTGGGTAACCTAACCCGCTTTTTGTTGGCCATATTACGTTGTGTAATAAAAGTCAACAACAAGCAAATCAAGTTAACGACTTGCAATTGTCGGGCTCTTAAAGCATGAGCAGGGTTGAGTACCGGAGTATCCATAAGGACTAAATATGAACTAATCCCTTTTTCTTATACATGATCAAATAGTTTGAGTTAAATTTAAACAACATTGATAAAAATAACATGTAATTATAAAGAGTTGATTTATTAATTATAATTAATAAACTTTTTTTGTTATAAAAGTTAAATGTAATCTAGGGGCAAAACAGTCATTTTGATAAAAATAACATGTAATTATAAAGAGTTGATTTATTAATTATAATTAATAAACTTTTTTTGTTATAAAAGTTAAATGTAATCTTGGGGCAAAACACTCATTTTGATAAAAATAACATGTAATTAGCTTTAAAAAATAACATGTAATTAGCTTCAAAAAACAATTTTTTCTTTCTTTTCTAAAACGAGAATCTCTATATGCTAATAATCTTGAAAATTTCACTTTTTCATCTTTGTGTGAAGATAAAAAAATGCAACCTGTGGCAGCATATTGCTTGTGAAATTTGTAGACTTGGACATGCAGATCCATAAGTTTACTCCATAAAATTATATATTTTTTTTTCTTAAAATCCATGTAATATATACAAACTATATAATTCATCTTCTGTTTAAAACTTTGTTTAATTTTTTAAAAACTTTATATGCAGATTCTGGGTAACCATGGGACATCCTTTATGTCCTGTGAAACTGAGTATTGCAAATGTCCCTACAGATGGGTTAGTTTATAACCTATTAACTCTATATTATCTTTAAGCAGTTTGAACATTTCAAGTTAAGGGTATTACCTGTTACAGGTAAAATTCTCTGCTATTATAAACAAAAGATGGACAAAATATTATAATTTTTAGGAGGGACAAAATATTACAATTTTTTGTCCCATTGATAAAAAAAATTTGTAAGCAGTTTGATGGGATTAATTAGTGCTATAATACAACACATATACATAGTCTAACCAAAAAAAATGGCAGAAGTCATAACAGAAGCAGAATCCGTAACACAAATAAGAAGAAATTGGGCAACAAACATAAGGCAGAAGCCTAATCAGGTAGAATACAAAAGGATATAAAAAAAAACAGTTGAAGAAGAAATTGGGTACCTGGTGTTTGTAACAGAGAAGAAGACGAGGCAGAAGCTAATCGATTAGTAGAATCAGTGAGCATATCTTTTTATTGTTAGGCTAAAGGGTATTTTCGTCATAATCTACCTTTTTATCTTCCAACCGTTTTCTTTCTCTCCAATTCCGCCCATTTTGGGAGGAAAGTTTGGAACGATACAAATCCTCCCAAATCTGCTCTCTTCATCTCTTCTCTTCAAAAAAAAAAATACTAGGGAGCACCCAAACTTCTCTTCTTTCCTTCCAAATCCTCTCAATTCCATTCTCTTCTTTCATTAAGTGATACTTAGGAGCAGGGTGTTAATCAGTTGATATATGGGGAAGAAGACACAATGTTACATTTTTGGTCCCTGCAACTTCAATGATTTCATACCTTTGGTCCCTGTTGTTTTCACAACTTGGCTATTTTGGTCCATTCCAGAAATTGATATAATTAAAGGGGGAATTGATGTAGAGTTATATTTTCAGTCCCCGACTTTCAGCAGTATGACAGTTTCAGCCCATTTTTCAAAAAATTTGCAAATTTGAAGGCTGGTGAACAGTTTTGGATTTTTCAACGCTCATATTTTTTTGTGAATAGAAAATTATGGATTCCATCAAGTCTTGGCGGTTCGAAAAGTCGTTTTTCGTGATAACGACAAATTTTCATGACTTTTTCGGGTTTTATACTTCATTGTATATATCATTTTGTCGCGGGGGAGCACAGTAATTTTTATCCATTCAAGATCATTCTCATGACCATAAGAAGACTTTATAATTAGGTTTTCGATTATAAATCAGGGGAGAATTTGGTATGGCCATTCGAAATTGGATTTGTGACCTTTCAAAGTTGAAGTTTTTATTATAAAGCTTGTGGTAGAATTATGAAGGTAGCTTTTACAGTGGAAGTTCTTTATCGAGCTCTGCTAAAGCTTTTACAGAGAAGTATCCTTTACAGCGGAAGTTCTTTATCGAGCTCTGCTAAGGACTTGTTATATCTCCGACTTCTAGTATTTTCTCGATCAAGTGGCATTACGAATCTTAAAGTTTGGGTTGTTACATGATATTTTTTGATGGATTATATCATTAGCTTATTTGAAGATCATTGTGACTTGGAGGGGAAGCTCTTCAAAGACAAGAAGTGATTCGGTTTCTTTGTTCTAAAATGGGTTTTTATGGTGGGCTTGGTTTTCATGAAGATTTTATTTGGGATTACATTCGAAAATGAAGTTTAAAGACATTACTTCAGTGCTTGATTTATATATCCTAGCGCCCGTGTTTGAAGACTATTGAAGAATCAAGATTCGTGGATTGTTTCATCTATTCCTTGTTGCATGATCTTTTTATTTGCTAGATGCTTGTTTTGGAAGTTAAAGCATTGTCATCCATTCCATACTTTGAGGGGGAGATTGTAAGGTTTCAAAGCACTCCATTGTCATCCATTCCATACTTTGGAAGTTAAAGCATTGTCATCCATTCCATACTTTGAGGGGGAGATTGTAAGGTTTCAAAGCACTCCATGGATGATCGCAATGGGCCCCTTTGATAAACTGTAGGTTAAAAGCCCAAGACTTGTCTTTTCCCTATAAATAGTAATGTATTATTCATTATTAGGGTTAAGAGTAAGGCAAAATGTAGCCGCCACGTGAGGTTTCTTATGTAGTGTTAGATTCTTTAGTCTATGTTGAAAGTGTAATTTATTCCTCTTGTTTGAATAAATCGAGTGATCATTCGACCTAATCTTCATATTTGTGTTTGTTCATATTTTTCGTATCTTGTTCATCAAATCTCAATTAGGGTTTTCATCCCAACATTGTTATTGTTGTAACTTATGATGTATATTTAATTTGCTTGTGATCCATGACTAAGTCGCACAGCCCAACGTATTCTGCCGCCTCGGTCGGGGGTGTGACAAACGAGATTTTGCGGACGTATTCCCCGAGGAGTTTCCTGGAATACCTCGGTAGCAATAGGTGGAGTTCAGGATCGACCTAGTCCCTGGTGCGGCTCCAATAGCCAAGGCACCGTATCGGTTGGCTCCTCCTGAGATGCAGTTGTCTACACAGCTGCAAGAGCTGTTAGACAAGGGATTCATTAGACCGAGTAGTTCACCCTGGGGAGCCCCGATTTTGTTTGTGAAGAAGAAGGACAAGTCGCATCGGATGTGTATAGATTACCGGGAACTGAATAAGGTAACGGTGAAGAACCGTTACCCACTCCCGAGGATTGATGACCTCTTTGACCAGCTACAGGGAGCATCTTGGTTCTCCAAGATTGATCTGCGTTCAGGGTATCATCACATGAGGGTCAGAGAGGGGGATGTACAGAAGACAGCGTTCCGGACACGCTATGACCATTATGAGTTTGTGGTGATGCCCTTCGGGCCCACCAATGCTCATGTCGCGTTCATGGACCTCACGAATTGCGTGTGTAGACCGATGTTAGACCGGTCTGTGATAGTGTTTATTGATGATATCTTGGTTTATTCCAAGACGCATGTGGAACGTGAGGAACATCTGCGAGAGGTGATGGAGACTTTGAGGAGGGAGAACTTGTATGCTAAGTTCTCCAAGTGTGAGTTCTGGTTGCGCGAGGTGCAATTCCTTGGACACCTCGTCAACCAGAACGAGATTTCGGTGGACCCGGACAAAGTGAAGGTCGTGATGAGAATTTAGGAATGGCAACGGGGCGGGTTCGGGGCGGGGCATGGATTCCCAAACCCGCCCCGATAACTTTCGGGTATCTTATCGGGGCGCCCCATTGGGTTTCGGGTTTCCCCGTCGGGTTTCGGGTATCTTATCGGGTTTACAACAATTGATAACGAAATCTTTATTCTCTTTTAGGGTACCCCAATGTCTTATAAAATATACATGTTCTAGCAACTCTTTTAAATTAAAAACATGGTGCATCACTTTAATAAAATAAATTGGACGTTATATTAAAAATTATTTGATTTAAGTTTTTTTTAATACGTCCAAACACGTAAAAATGATCATTAACACCAGATTGTTAATAACAAAAAAAATTGTCCACGATAAGTATTTTATATTCGAACGCGTACAATTAACAACAAAATTTTTTGAACATATTATATATATATATATATATATATATATATATATATATATATATATATATATATATATATATATATAATCGGGGCGGGTCGGGGCAAGGATAACCCACTCCCTGCCCCAAACCCGATAAAAAACCCGATAACGACCCGTTACCCGACCCGAAATGATCGGGTTTCGGGTTTCCCCGTCGGGTTCGGGTTTTTTTGCCATCCCTAGATGAGATGGGAGGTTCCGAAGTCTCCATCTGAGATTCGGATTTTCCTAGGATTAGCCGGCTACTATCGGAGATTCATCCAGGATTTCTGCAAGATAGTTGTACCCCTGACCAGGCTAACAAGGAAGGTCGTGGTCTTTCGTTGGGGGCCTGAGCAGCAGACCGCATTCAAGACACTGAGACAGAGATTGTGTGAGGCACTAATCTTAGCCCTGCCGGAGCGCATGGAGGATTTTGTGGTGTACTGCGATGTGTCCATCTCAGGTTTGGGCGCAGTACTGATGCAGAGAGGGCATGTCATCGCCTACGAATCGGGGCAGTTGAAGCCTCACGAGGCGAATTACCCGACGCATGATTTTGAGCTGGGGGCTGTTGTATTCGCCCTCAAGATTTGGCGTCATTACCTCTATGGGGTTCGGTGTACCATCTACACAGACCACAAGAGTTTAAGGTACCTCATGGATCAGCCGGATCTAAACATAAGGCAGTGTCGGTGGTTGGACGTGGTGAAGGATTACGATTGCGAAATCCTTTACCATCCAGGGAAGGCCAATATGGTGGCCGACGCGCTTAGCCGCAAGGCAGCGACGATTGGGGATATTTGTCAGAGGATGACAGTGGTGACTCCGTTGTTGGAGCGGATTTAGGAGGCCCAGCAGGAGGCTATGAAGGAAGAACATCGGAAGAGCAAGCGGATAGTGGGGCAGGTCTCCTCCTTCGACTATGACAGTCGAGGATTACTGACACTACACCGTAAGGTGTGGGTACCGTACCACGGGGGTGTGCGCCAGGTTCTGATGGAGGAGGCGCACAAATCCCGATTTTCCATTCATCCCAGGGAGACAAAGATGTATAGGGACCTTCGTCTCAACTATTGGTGGCCCTGCATGAAGCGGGATGTTGCATGGTACGTGGAGCGGTGCTTGATCTGCAGGAAGGTCAAGGCCAAGCATCAGAGACCTCATGACAAGATGCATCCGTTGGATATTATGATGTGGAAATGGGAAGACATTACAATGGATTTTATCACAAATCTTCCCAGGACCGCGCGGGGAGTGGATTCGATTTGGGTCATCGTCGATCGATTGACCAAGAGTGACCATTTTATCCCGATTCAGGAGAGCATTTCGGCCGAAAAGTTGGCCAACATCTATATCAGGGTGGTGGTGGCGCGACACGGGGTGCCGGTTTCGGTGATTTTAGACATGGGTGTGCGGTTTACTTCCAGGTTTTGGAAGAAGTTTCATGATGAGCTAGGTACTCGTCTGCACTTTAGCACCGCCTTTCACCTGCAGACGGATGGTCAGAGTGAGCAGACCATCCAGACTCTTTAGGATATGCTGCAAGCATGCGTGTTAGACTTCGGAGGTAGTTAGGATACCTACCTTCCATTGGCAGAGTTCTCCTATAACAATAGTTATCATGCAAGCATTGATTGCCCTCTTTTCGAGATGTTGTATGGGAGGAGGTGCAGGACCCCGATATGTTGGGGCGAGGTTGGACAGAGGGTAATTGGGAGCACTGAAGTAGTGCTTAAGACGACAGAGAGGATTCAGCAGGTCCGGAGTAGGCTTCAGATTGCTCAGAGTCGGCAGAAAAGTTATGCCGATACCCGTCGATCAGACCTGGAGTTCCAGGTCGGGGATATGGTTCTCCTGAAGGTGTCGCCATGGAAGGGCGTTATCCGATACACGAAACGGGGCAAATTGGGCCCCAGGTACATTAGACCGTTCAGGGTTATAGCCCGGGTGGGCAAGGTGGCGTATAGGCTGGATTTGCCATCCGAACTCAGTCAGATCCACAACACTTTCCACGTTTCCCAGTTGCAAAAGTGTCTGGTGGACGACTCAGCAGTGGTGCCCTTGGAGGACATTTAGGTTGATGAAAGCCTGAATTACATCCAGAGACCTGTGGCGATCCTCGACCGGAAGACGAAGGATCTGAGGAACAAGAGGGTGGAGCTCGTGAAGGTGCAATGGCAGCACCGGAAGGGCTCGGAATAGACTTGGGAGCCGGTGGACGAGATGATGGAGCATTACCCAGAGCTGTTTCAGGAACAAGTAGCAGACTTCGAGGACGAAGTCTAAAATAAGTGGGGGAGATTTGTAGCACCTGGTTGTTGGTACGCCTTTCTTTTTATTTTTGTCTAAGTGTTTTGCATTTTTGGCCTTGGACTCGGCGAGTTGAAGGACCAACTCGTCGAGTAGAAGCGGGACGGAACGCGGGACTTAAGTGATGGACTTGGCGAGTCGGGTCCCGGATTCGACGAGTAGGCCCTAGCTGGACAAAAACCCTAATATGAGGGTTTGCACCCTATTTAAACATCTCATTCAGTCACCCATCCCCCCATTTGCTCCCACAAGACCCCCATAGCGAAACCCAATCGTGTGAGTGAAGATCTAAGGCCTTTTAAGTGATTTTGGTGCTTTTGTGATCTAAGAAAGGAAGGAAAAGCTTGAAGAAACAAGAAGAGGTTAGAGGGATCCGAGATTGAGCATCTTCCTCGGTGCGTTTGAGGTATAAAGCTTATACCTTGCTCATTATTATTATAGATCTATTCTTGAAGGAAGTTAGGGCTTCTAAGAGTCATTTTAGCTACCAACCATGATTTCAAGCATGGTTGAGGGCTAGGGTTTTGGATCCAAGGTTCTTGAGGGACCCTAAGGCAGAAAGCAACTGTTTTAGAACCCATGGAAAGCCTCATGCATGTTGGGAGTTCCTTTTTGAGCCATTTGGGCTCATTCTTCCATGCATGCACGTAAAGTTTGTAACTTTACGTGCTAGATCGAGTCTAGGGGCTTGGATCTGCCTTTTGATCAAAGGTTGTACATTAAAAATCGAGGATTTAGAGTGTGGACATGACCGACTCGGCGAGTCCGTTCCTAGGACTCGACGAGTCCAAGGCTTTGAGTCCCATATCTGTTGAGGGTCAAAAGAACCCAGTTGGGTGTTAGAAGGGTTGTAGCAGGAAAAAAAGAGTGACCCAACGCATTGAACTTAGTTTTAGACCTGGAATTCATGGGACTCGACGACTGCTAGAACAGACTCGGCGAGTCCAAGGCAATCTCCTTAAGATTGAAGATGAACTCGGCGAGTTGTTCATACAACTCGACGAGTCAAGGTAAGACTTGTTCATCGGATGAAGGTGAACTCGACGAGTTGTTCATATAACTCGGCGATCGGATGAAGGAACATTCGATGTTCTTATAGAAGAGGAACTCGTCGAGTCATCGCCAAACTCGACAAGTCGATTCATGGATAAGGATTAGGGACTCGACGAGTTGACGGATCAACTCGGCGAGTCGGGTCAACTTGAAGTTGACTTTGACTTGGCCTGGATTGGAGGTAAAATAGTCATTTTACCCTAAGAGTAGATGTCAGTTTCTGACTAAGTGTTTTGTGGGGATTGTAGCCGGAGGATTTCCGGAGCAGCAGCAGACAGAGACTTCCCACACGAATTATCAGCAGCTACTTGCTTGAGGTGAGTTACCTTCCAGTAGAGGTGGGTCTACGGCCATAATTCCGGCCCACCAGTAGGAGTTGTATGTTAGATGATTGTCTTTGTGATATCATCTAGGTTTGCTACTACCTGATATGTTATATGTCGGCATGATATGCGATAGTAGTAGAGTTCGGTTGTTAGGACCAAAGGGTAGGTCAGACACCCCAGATATGTCTGATAATATGTGCTGATATGTTTATATGCTGACATGATATGTTATATGTGATAGTGGTAGTAGGAGGGGAATAGTCCCCAAGTTCGATTGTTTGGACCGAAGGGTAGGTCAGCACCCCAGAATGGCTTGACATGGGTAGGTCAGCACCCCGAAATGGTTTGACATGGGTAGGACGGCACCCTAGGATGGCCGCATGGGTAGGTCGGCACCCCAGAATGGCCGTACCGGGTAGGTCGGGCACCCCATAATTTCCCAACAGTATGTATGCTATGTGATTGTATGGTATGTGGTATAATGGGGGAACTCACTAAGCTTCATGCTTACAGTTTACAGTTTTGGTTTCAGGTACCTCTTCAGCGAAGGGGAAGGAGCTGGCGCGGTAGCGGCACATCATGCACACATTCTTTGGTTTCCGTACTATGGATATTCTGGGATTGTACTCTGACATGTTCTTATTTTATGACTTGGGTTTTCAGACATGATACATTGTTTTATGGGATGATGTGATTTCACAGTATTTTCTTATGAATGTTTTTATGAGTCAGTTAATTAAAAAGAAAATTTTGGTCTTGAAAATTGGGTCGTTACAGTACTAGTATCCAATACTAAGCTCATACTATCAGGCATAACCTAAACAGGCTATCCTACTATTGTCTACTCAATACTAGCATGTAATTCTCATAAGCTGAAACACATAAAACATGCACATAAGGCATCCTTAGTCCTATTCTAGCATGTTGTTCTACTGAAGCTGATAAACATAACATAAACTTGTATGGGTACTTTGGGGAATACGTACTTGATCTCGGCCGGTCGCGCACATCACACACTTTGTTCTTTTTCCAAAACTCTTTTAACTTATCTTTTTGAAAACCATTTCCTTCAAAACAAATCTTTTGATCCCTCGATTTGAGTCCAGACACCCCCGAGGGCATGTCTGAATCCCTCAAACCAGGGCTCTGATACCAACTTGTAACATCCCAAATTTCGAGTCCAAAAATTTCATTTTAATTAACTGAGTATAAAAACATTCATAAGAAAACTACGTAGAAATATATCATTTCATAAATCAACATATCATGCCTGAAATCCCAAATCATAAGATAGCAATATGTCAGAGTACAATCCCAGAATATCACAAGTGCGGAAAATCAGTGCGTGTGTGTATGATGTGCTGCTACCGCGCCAGCTCCTTCCCCTTCGCTGAAGAGGTACCTAAAACCAAAACTGTAAACTGTAAGCACGAAGCTTAGTGAGTTCCCCCATCGTACCACATAACATACAATCACATAACATACATATACTGTCAGGCATATCTGGGTGCCCGACCTACCCCTTCGGTCCTGTCGACTGGATACTGCCTAACATATCTGGGTGCTGGCCTCCCCTTCGGTCCTGTCAACCGGATACTGCCTAGCATATATGGGTGTTGGCCTACCCCTTCGGTCCTATCGACCAGATACTGGGGACTATTTCACCCCTCTACTACTACCACATAACATGAATCACATAATCATATTTTATCTAGTATGACTAGGTATGACTACCCCTCTTTGGCCCTATCGACCGGAAATCTTGGGGACTATCTCCCCTACTGCTACTGGCATATAACATCATCTCATACTGACACATAACGTATCAGGTAGTAGCAAACCTAGATGAATATCAAAAAGACAATCATCTAACATACAACTCATACTAATGGGCCGGCATTGTGGCCGTAGACCCACTGCTACTAGAAGGTAACTCACCTCGAACGAGTAGCTGCTGATAACCTGCGCGAGAAATCTTTGTCTGCGGCTGCTCCGGAAATCATCCGGCTATAATCCCCACAAAACACTCAGTCAGAACCTGATATCTACTCTTAGGGTAAAATGACTATTTTACCCCTGACCAAGTCAAAGTCAAAGTCAAAGTCAACTTCCAGTTGACCCGACTCGTTGAGTTGGGCCGCTAACTCGTCGAGTCCCTATCCTTTCATCTGTCCTTCTTCACGCCTCTACTCGTCGAGTTTGGCAACGACTCGACGAGTTCTCCTTCTAAAACAACCTCGAATGAACCTTCATCCGACTTGCCGAGTTTTATGAACAACTCGTCGAGTTCATCTCCATCCTATGAACAAGTCCTGCCCTCGACTCACCGAGTTATATGAACAACTCGTTTAGTTCATCTTCAAGAGTTGGGAGATTGCCTTGGACTCGCCGAGTCTGCTCATGCACTCGCCGGGTCCAACGAACTCTAGGACTATGGCTTATCCCAATACGTTGGGTCACTCCTCGGGACCCTCTAAAACCTTTCCAGCACTCCACTGGGTCTCTTTGACCCATAACAGAAAAGGGAAGTCTAACCTCGGACTCGCCGAGTCCCAAGAACGACTCGCCGAGTCGATACTGTCCAAGTCTATTTCTTCGATTTTTGGTGTACAACTCTTGTCCAAATGATAGATCTAGGTCCCTAAACTCGATCTAGCACAGAAAGTTACGAACTTTACGTGCATGCATGGGACTTAGAGCCTAAAAGGCTCTAAAAGAGACTCTTAAGTTGCATGGGGGCTTCCATGGGTGCAAAAGCATCCCTTTTCTGCCTTGTAACTCCTTCATGGACCTAGATCCGAAGCCTCAACCCCCAACCATGCGTGCAATCATGGTTGGTTACCAAGAATGGCTAATAAAAGCCATAAATCTCCCCAAAAAGGGATCTAGCAAATGAAGAAGCAAAGTGTCGACTTTATACCTTATGGGAACTGCAAATGGCGCACAAGCTTGAACTCCCTTGGTCTTCTCTTGATTCCTCTAGGCTTTTCCTTCTTCTTTGAGTTCAAAACCACCAAAAAGCACCACAAATGCCTTAGCTTTTTAAACAAACGGTTAGGGTTTGCTATGGGGGGTTTCTGGAAGCAATAGGGACGAAGGGGTGGCTGGATGAGATGCTTAAATAGGGTGCAAACCCTTAGGTTAGGTTTTGTCCAGTCAGAGTCTACTCGTCGAGTCTGGGAGCCGACTCGACGAGTCCGTCATTTAATCCCGTATCAAATCCGCTTCAACTCGAAGAGTTGGGCCTTCAACTCGCCGAGTCCTATGCCAAAAATTCAAAATACTTAAATAGAATACATACCAGGAACCAGATGCTGCAAATCTTCCCTACTTATTTTAGACTTCATCCTCGAAGTCTGCTGCTCGTTCCTGGAAAAGCTATGGGTAATGCTCCATCATCTCATCCACCGGCTCCCAAGTCCATTCTGAGCCATTCCGGTGGCGACGCTCCTAGCGAGAGCTAAGGAGCGGTGTTCCTTGATTGCTGGCGAGTGTAGCAAACCCGGTGGCGACCCCCACTCCTATTAGTCTAAAAATAATATTTTTTCACCTATATACTTTGTAAAATGTTATTTTTATCTGTTTAATTTCGAGCTTTCAAAATATGGCTTATTCTACCTCTATATATATATATATATATATATATATATATATATATATATATATATATATATATATATATATATATATATATATATATATATATATATATATATATATATATATATATATATATTTAAATATCACTTTTATTCTTAAATGTTGTTTTAAAATCCTAGTTAATATTTAAATACAATATAAAACATTAGAACTTATCAAAGTTGTTAGAATTAGAAAAGAATGAAATGAAACGCCCCACTGGTTCCTACCTTCCTGTACAGACGTGAAACTTCGATAACTACGGCCCAAATTTCATTTTTGCAAAATCAGATTTTTCTGTACATGGAAATGAAAACTACGTTTGAAGATTAGGGCATGAAATTTATGCATCGTCGGTCATCACCATCAAATCGGCCTCGTAGCTCCTTCACGGATCGTCTTGATTAAATTAACCTAAAGGTAATTTCCACTTCCTTCTAGGGTTTCAATCCAACTGTGGTTTTCCAACATAATTTGACTTCTCTGAGAAATTCGATTTCCCCCATTTTGCATTTAAGCCATCTTGTTACCGAGTGAAGCAGTGTAAACTTATTTCTCATCTCCAATATCATTATTGCCCTAAAGTTGCATCTGTTAAAGTCTGTAAATTGTTGAGTTCGGAGGAAAACGAGTTGTTGATTGTGTTTTAGGAAGACCGCGAAAATGGAGTTAATTAACCATCAGGTTATATATGTTGATGAATTAAAACATGGTTAAGAGACTTAATCATCAGCCTGTTTGCAAGCACATGTGATTCCTGGAAGATCTTCTGTATGGAAGTGTAGATAATTACTGCACTGATACTGATTATTCATTTTGGTCTCCTCTCAGTTTCATCTATTTTACCATTTATCACCATGGGAAGCAAAGGTAGACTTCCTCCTCCTCATCATTTAAGGCGTCCACTACCTGGCCCTGGAATCGGACATCATGATTCCATTCCTCCTGAAATCCATCCTCAACATGGTCGTTTTCCTCCATATGATATGTTACCACATCCAGAAATCATGGAACAAAAGCTTGCTGCACAGCACATGGAAATGCAGAAACTTGCAACAGAAAACCAAAGGTTAGCTGCTACTCATGGAACCTTGAGGCATGATGTTGCAGCCATACAACATGAGCTACAAATGTTACATAACCACATAGGAGGTGTAAAATCAGAAAGAGAACATCAAATAATGGGGATCTTAGACAAAATCGGGAAAATGGAAGCAGATCTCCAAGGTGCAGAGCCACTTAAACTAGAACTGCATCAGGCACGAACAGAGGCACAGAGCTTGGTTTCAGCTAGGGAAGAACTCGTTACAAGAGTACAGAAACTAACAGAAGATCATCAGAGAGTTCACATGGATTTGCAACAGGTTCCTGCTTTGATGTCAGAACTTGATATGCTTAGACAAGAGTATCAGCATTGTAGGGCAACTTATGAGTATGAGAAGAAAGTTTACAACGATCATTTAGAGTCTCTTCAGGTGATGGAAAAGAACTATATGACAATGGCAAGCGAAGTGGAAAAGCTTCGAGCTGAATTAAAGAAACACGCTGAAAACGACAGGAGGGCGGGTACGTCATTTGTGATATGATATTTCTGCTTTTAAATTTGTTGATTTTTTTTTTCTTCCAAATTACATTGCAGGTGGGCCCTATGCTGGTTACAATGAGAAAGAAGCTTCTGGACATAATCCTGTAGGACAACACACTTTTGAATCAGCCTATGGTGTTGCGGGTGCTGCTCCAGGTTATGGACCTGGACCAGTGGTTCCAGGTTATGGTCTTCATAAAGGACCGGGTCCTGGTGCACCACCTTATGAACCACAAAGAGGACCAGGGTATGAGCCACAGAGATATGATCCGCATAGAGTAGGACCTGGTTATGATTTGTACAGAGGACCTGGTTATGATATGCAACGTGGGTCCGGTTATGATGCACGGAGAGGATCTAATTCTGATGCACAAGATGCGGCTAATGTTTCGTATGGTTCAGTGGCGGTGACTGGTCATGGTGGAAGTGGGTTTCAGGGAATACAGCCGCCACCGCCGCCAGTGGTGGATGGTAACCACCCTGCCCGGAGATAGAGTAGCTTGTGTTTGGAAAATGAACTAATCTTGATTTTGTTTTTTTTATTTGATGTGATATTCTGGGTTGATTTGAAAGTTACAGTGATGAGGTTGCTTTCTTGGAAGTTATTTGGCAAATACTACATAACTTTATTTTTTCGAGCAGTTATATGGGGGACGAAAATACTAATGGAAATAAATAAAGATATATAATGGTTATAATGTATTTTTGACAAAACTGCAAAAATGGTCCCTATGGTTTGTATTTTTTCCAGTATTCAGTCCAAACCTTATGACATTTGTAAAATTAGTCTTTTTCAGCATATTTCTTTATGTATTTTGTCCCTTCCGAAATTAAATTTACTAAATTGCCTTATTTAATTTATAAATTAAAATTACTAAATTGCCTTAAATAATGTATGTATTTCCTTCATTTTATTTCTTTATAAGATTGATGATTAAAGTTTCATTTGTAACATAGATGACGTTGGTAAGAGTATATTAGAATTACAAGGTGTAAGACCTATATATTACATAGGTTGATTAAAAAAATTAAATATGAAGGTCTAAATAGACAAAATTGCAAAAATGGTCCCTGTGGTATATATTTTTTTGGGGTTTTAGTCTAAACCACGACTTTTTTGGATTGGTGGTCCTTTTGACCTAGTTTCGTTGCGTTTTTGGTCCCCCGCTAAACTGAAAAGACTATTATGCCCTTCTGATATATTTTTTTTATGCGTTTTCTATTTAATTTAAATGAAAAATAAATTAATTAACTAATTTGGCCCACATCTCTCTCTCTCTCTCTCCAAAAAACCCAAACCACCGTCTCTGTCAAAGTGGTATAAAATGCAGAAAACCGCATCATCTTCAACCTTGGATCAAGAAGGTTTAGACATAGCTCAATCATTCTTCAAGCTCGTTCAAGGCGTTTGACCACGACACATAATTCAAAAGCTTCTCGCCGTCACCCACAAACTGATTCAGAACAAGTTCTTCCGCACGGTCACACACTTTGGGATCCTTGGTCGCAAATGGCTGGTATCCGAATAACATATTCCCTTCTTTCACTTTGAAAATGGCGTCATGTGATTCGATTGTAAGACTATAGGTGATTCGATTCGAAGAGACTCGTAGACCACAGATTTCATCAAGGGCATCTGCTCCATTGCCGCCATCGTCACCTTCCCACCATCGTGGGTTTTGATCGCACCTATGATCTCCTTCGCTAACTGGGTATGTAAATTAGTTCCGGCACGGCCGAGCCATTTCAGTATATTGGGAAACAAAATCTTGATCCCCCAAAAGTATTGAAACAAAACTGTGAATAAGATGTTATGAATCGCCTCATCTTTTGAAATCCCTAAAGCTTATTCTAGTTCGGTGAGAAAGGGGTGAGACGATAAAGGGGGAAGAAATCTAGAGGGGTTGTTGTAGGGAACTGCTCCGGTGGCCGATAAGGGGGGAGAAATTGACATGTGAGATACGAGGGGAGGAAGGAGTAAGGGTCGGGGATGTTTGGGGCTCCTGTACTAAGCAAAATAAACCCAGTAGTGGTGGGTTTTTACCATGGCAACAGGGAGTGCCGGAGGGAGCTGTTCCGGTGGGGTATTCCAGCGAAGATTGGAGATGAGGTGTTGGGGTCGAGTTCAGGTGGGATAAATCCCATCGGAGCTTCTTTGGTGGGGACCTCCCCTGTCACCGCAACCTTGATGGTGGTGAAAGGGGTGGTGGGTTTGGATGGTTTGACGTTGTTGAAGGAGGTGAGTTGCGATTATTTCCATGGGGAGGTTTGATTGGGGATTACGAATGCAAAGAGGGAAGCTTGGGTAGCCATGCCATCAGTGTTGGTGGATGATTGGAATCAAGAAGATGAAGATATGGGAAAATATTTTTCATACAGTAGAATACACACTCAAAGAGAGAGAGAGAGAGAGAGAGAGAGAGAGAGAGAGAGAGGAGGGAGAGAGAAGGATGGGTGGATAAGTGGGCCCACTTTTATATTTAATAATAATATTATTAAAAAGTGAAAGAAAAATGAAAAATAAATTCATTAAGGATATAATTGTCTTTTTAGTTTGGACAGAGACCAAAACTGCGAGCAAAATAGCTCAAAATGATCACCAATCCAAAAAAGTCGGGGTTTGGACTAAAACCCCAACAAAATACATACCACATGGACCACTTTTGCAATTTTGTCGTCTAAATATTTAAAAACTTTGAATTTATAAGAAAATAAAAAAAATAATAAATTATTAAAATTGATTTTTTTATCTTTTAAATTTAAATAAATAAACAAAATAAACTAATGTGCTTTAATTTGAAAATTTCGAAATAAAAAGGTAAGTCAATTAATGAAATTGATATTTATTTATTACTATATTTATTGTAATTATTACATTAAAATGTTATACGAAATTCATTAAAATAGGAAACCTATAAAATGACATGTGAAAGAAAAATTAATTCAAAATAACCATAAAATGACATTTGAGAAATTGAATGAAAGTATGATATATGGCAAACACACCTTCATTTATTAGAGTAGATCATTTAAAATAAAAATAAAAATAATATTAATAATGCACGTGTGATTATTTAATCACAAAGTGATCTACGAAACTCACTTGATGTTTTTTTTCTTTTATTCCATAATTTTTATACAACTTGTTGATTTTATTGATTTTTTTTTTTATTCATGTTGATTGGATATTTTTTAACAAAATATAGTTGTTGTTACTAGTATATCTATTGGGATTCACTTGGTGTTGTTTTTTTTTTCAAAGTGAAAATTTATGAAGCATGCGGATCACCTCTGCAACCCTCTGAAGCAGAATAGGTGGATCAAACGGCTGCAGCCTGTAATAAAAACATGTTTGTTTTTTAACATCTGCAGTATTGAACTAAACTAATTTTATAAACTGAAAATAGTTCTCAACATTGAAATGTTAATAATCTTAGTCTTAAAACATTGAAAGAATACTAAAAAGAACATGTAAAAAAACAAAAATATAAAATTTCGAAAAAAAATATAAAAAATGTAAAAGAAGCTATCAGTTTTATTTAAAAAAAATAATTTATAAAAAAACATAAAAGAAGAAAATAATAAAAAAATTAAGAACATATTGCAAACGATGTCAACAAAGTTCATAAAAAAATACACATGTTAAAAAAGATACAACCAGAACTGAAAATATTATTAACATAAACGATAAAAAAAATCAAGTTATAAAAAAAGTGTGGAAACTATAAAAAGAAAATGTATCAAATCCATAAATCAAAGTTAAAAAAAAATATCAAAGTAAAAAAAGGTTATACCAAAACTCTGAAAAAATTCACTTGAAAAAAAATGAAAGTTGAAGATGTTTGAATTGACAAGTCAAGTGTTGCGCCGTGCAGAACACACGCAAAAGTTTTGTACTCTGAAGTCTTCTAGAAAAATAAATTGCTGCGAAAGGGCAAATGCTACGTCACGCAACAAAAAATGGTCTGAAAATGTTTTTGTTTTTAGAAAAAAACATCACCTTACTAATTCTTTTAAAGATGACTATGATAATCACATTGAAACACTTAAAAGATATGTATGAAATTATATGGATGCTTACTCTTATGTTTATTCATGTATTAGGCATCATAATAGATATTAACTTGTTCAAGTTGAATTCAATATCAATAATGTTTTTGGATTGCTATTCCAAAAAAAAAAAACTTATAAAATTATAGAAAAACCTCATTATTGTAATTATAGTATCTCTAACTACAAAAAGGTTATTTGGTTCTCTAGCAAGGCATATGTAGAGATGTTATTCGGGTCGGAACCGAACCGAACTGACCCGAACCCGAGTAATCCGAAAAACGAATAAGGGTAATTGTATGAACCGAAAACCGAACTGATTAACCAATACGGGTTCGGGTCGGTTCGAGTATTAATCGGTTCGGTTATCACCCAAATAAGCCGAATAACATGTACAAGATGATCAAGGACCTAATATAAGCGAAAAAAAAAACGAATAAACCGTATTAGGATTCTATAACCCGAATAATAGAATAACAATGTACTTTTATACATCAAGGTAATTAGGTAAAACATTCAAAGACTATCATAACACAATAACACATTGAAATAATGACATTTACATAGTAGATTAAGATGATACTTAATTTCTTACTTGAGTTTCTTGAGATGGAGCCTAATTTTCAATGACTAGACAAAGTAGGAATTCATGAATCCTTAGAGACAATAGGAATGGTCGAATTTTGAAAGTCCAAAACAAGAATTAGGAACGACAGAAGTTTTTCGAGTTTCAAAATAGTTGAGAATATTGGTCGATTTTGAAATGACGAGAACGAGCGTAGGGTTTTTTTTTCTGTTTATGAACGACGACGACTAAAGTGTGAATCGTGATATTGATTTCTGTCGATAAGAGAAAGGGGACGAGAAATGCTTATTCGGGTCAGGTATTTACAACCGAATAAGCTCTTATTTGGGTAACCCGAATATAATAAGCATAATATAGATACATAAAACCCGAATCGAATTGCTTATTCGAGCCTAATTCGGTTCGGGTTGGGTTTCGTTTCGGTTCAGGTTTCCGAGTCAAATTCTCATCCCTAAGGCCTTATGGTATACTTATAACGAGCATGTTCGTGGTCTATGTGGCCACGAACAAAAAATGTGAACACCATCCCATACTCTTAGTGGTGGCTAGTGGTGGAAAAATTCGTGGTCAAATGTGGTGGGGAGAACGGACAACAACATCCAATCAATTTTTTTCTCTCTCCATGTCTCTCTATCTCTCTCTACCTCTCTCTACATTTTAATTAATTAAAAAAAATATATTTTTAATTTAAAAATAAAAAAATAAGAAGCATATAGTGGTGGGTATCCCATAGGTTTAGTGGTTGAATGTGGTGATGAGGTGGCACCCACCACTATAGTGGTTAGTGGTGGATATAACGGATGACCTAATATCTATTACATATGATAGGTCATGAGTTCGAACCCGCTTGTTAGCATTCTTTTAATTTCTCTTTATAGTCCTGTTAAAAAAAGAAAAAAACTAATAAAAATGGGAGGAATTTTTTGGAGTAAACCTAAAAACGGATAAAGAAATAAAAAAAAAAAATGATAAAACTAGAAAGTAGAACCGAAATTACGAGATAAAAAAAAACCTTACTAAAACCAATAAAATTATGTAAAAGATTTTTATGTTATTTTTCCAACAATATTTTTGTGCACACGTTAAGGTAAATTTATAAAGAAATCTTTTATCGGAAACGTTCAGGGGACATTACAAGATTCAAATTTTCAACCTTCCCGCTAAGCCTCTGCGCCACCGTCATCGGCAGCTACACAGACGATCTTTGCTCGGCGGTAATCCTAAAAGGTCTCTCTATCTCTCTATTAACTAAGTGTGACTTAGACTTTGGAATGTCCTTTTGATTTATAAACAATGCATTGTATTAGGCTGTGCACTTTTCTAGCCCTAAACCTCTAATTTTAGGGCTGCGTCTAGGTCTTTGTTCGAATTATGGATTCAGTTGTCGCTACGGTTAGTGGATACCACGGATCTGAGCGATTTAAACTTATCAAATTAGTATCTCAATCTGGTGCAAGTTATGTTGGAGCAATGAATCCCTCTACCACGCATTTGGTATGTTTTTCCTTTTCGAAGCTTTGCATATTTTTAGATCATTTTTAGTAATTCATGTAATCATAGTGATACTAAACCTAAAAGATTGTATATTTCCGGTTGCTTGTTTAGGTGTGTCGCAAATTTGAGGGGAAGAAATATGAACTTGCCAGGAAATTTAAGATAATCGTGGTGAATCATCGATGGATTGAGGACTGTATAAACCAAGGCAGGCGAGTTTCTGAGCGTCCCTATATGAAACACTGGTATGATTGCCATTTACCAAAGCCTTTTTTTTTTTTTTTTTTTCTGTTGTGAAGCTTGTAAAAGAAGTTTAATTGTTTGATTGCACTAATAGAGTGTGTTCCTAATTCTAGTTTCACCAGTGTAACCTTGGGTAGAACAAGCTCATCATCCACTTTACTAATGTGCAACTCATAAGTTATACCCTCAATGAAAATGAAATGTGTAATCCCACTTGTCCTTCATCTGATTTCATAATTTTGCAGTGGGTTTGAGGTGGGGCCCTTGCTGTTGGAGGCCCCAGTTGTTGCTAATGAAGTAAGAAGTGTATTTGGAGAGGTACCTACCACCAGCAACTTCTCGGAAAATCCTGTGATTAACATTGAAGATGGTGAAAGTGGCGATGATGATTGGAAAGATTCTTGGTTGTTGAAAGAGGTTAGATGTGATCTCTTATACTCACTATGAATCTATTGCCAAAGCTTAATTACCTCATATGGTGTTTTAAGTCATGAAACTTTTTACTAGGATATGCATCTTATCTTGTCTTTCCTACTTTCTGCCATCATGTGGCTAACAATTTCTGCATGTTGTTTTCTATGTAGAATCTGCTTCCTGATGTGAGACAAAATAAGATCCGTTCCAATAGATTAAAGAGAAAATGTACTAACAGACAAAATAAGGACTGTTCTGAATCCTCCAAAGGAGGTCATAGGCTGATTCTTAAGAATATATGTAACGAGCTCAAGTCTTGTTCAGATTCAGAGGAAAATTCCCAACACACAGAAATTCACCACAATGTTGTTGACATTGGCGAGCCTTCTAATTCTTCTGGGAGGCAAAAAAGCAGAAGACTTTTCAGAAAAAGCTTTCAAGATCATGAGAAAAGACCTTTAATCTTGGAGGATCTTGAAAAGATTGAAGATTTAGGGACTTGTTGTAATCTTCAAGATCCAGACTCTAACACAAGGAATCCTGTAAATAACTCTTCAGAAGTTGATGATGATAAATGTAATGGAAGGAAATTATCTACAACACCACATCAGTTATCATGTGTTATATGCTGGACAGATTTTAGTTCAACTAGAGGAGTTCTTCCATGTGGACATCGCTTCTGTTTTTCATGCATTCAGAATTGGGCAGATCATATGGTATCTATAATTTTATCCTTTTTACCATATTTTACATAAATTATGTTTATATTCAGTTATTCACTCACTCCAAACTTATTGCTTACAGGCTTCTATGAAAAAGGTTTCCACATGTCCTTTGTGTAAGGCCAGTTTTTACAGCATAAAGAAGATGGAAGATGCTTTATCTTCTGATCAGAAAATATACTCTCAAACAGTTCCTAATGAGAATGCCTCCATGGATGTATACATTCTTCCGCATGCAGAAGCATCCACATTTCATACCTTGGTAAATCTTCATCATAAAATTCAGGTCATATTGTTTATAAAGTCTTGTTCATTATTGAATTTGGTTTTTTGTTTTTAATTTTTGTTGAACAGGGATCAATACCATCAACACCAGTTTGCTACCAGTGTGGTTGTGTTGAACCTGAGGAGCTTCTAGTGAGATGTGATAGTTGTCAGATACGTTGTGTTCATTCTTATTGCTTGGATCCTCCACAATTTCCATGGGTATGCATTCAGTGTAAGGATCTTCGTATGCGATATTTCCGTTAAATTTTAGGAATTGTTACTTTAAAATTGAAAGTCAAAACATAAAGAAAGCAAAGTGGGTTCTCTGTTTTTATACGATTCGTTTAAGTCTTTCTCTTGTTAAGGAAAGGTGGTGGGGATACTTGTTTTTAAAAAAACGAAGCTGTAATGGGGTAACTTTGAAGTTTTCTACATATTTAAAAGATAGCTATATATGTAATCAATCATTTGAAGTATATTTAATATGCTATATATAAAACCGAATCCACCTATTATTATGATATATATAGTAGTAATTAATTTTCAATGACGTGTTTTAAACTCAGAAAATTCGAATCCAAAGGAGTAATCGTCAATTTAACCTTTTGCTTTTTTGAGACGATAAAATTATGCTATATTCACATGTTTTTAATACTTTATTATACAACATTTGGGCATGAGATTCACATGTCAGATATTATAGGTTATTTTTTATAACTATACAATCTTTATCCACATTTTTATATTCAGAAAATTTAAAAGTGTAATATGCAATAAGTCCTCTATTTATTTATTTATATACACAAAAATCAAAATGCTTAAGCTAACGTCGCATCTTAAGGCACTATTGTTCTGATATTATTTTAGTACGATCTCAAGTCCAAAATTACAGATTTGGCTAAATAATATTTGGAATAAATTAAAACCAAGTTGTCCTCTACTTATTTATATATTTTGCTTTGTTTATATGAGAGAGACAAGTTGTTATAAACCCATCCGCTTATTTTCTCGTTATGTTATTAATTAATATGGTAAGAAAGGCTACAGTCTTTCCGCTTTGTGCATATGATACACCGACTCACATTCACTCACCGGTGGGCAAGGGGAAGTTCCGTCTAAAGATCTTCCAGGTTGTCCACTTAGGCGGTGTTTATTTTCTTAAAAAAAATCTTTTTCTGTGGGCGGAAACATTTATATTAAAAGGAAATCAAATATTGTTATATATATTTTTTGGGCCTATTTTTTCTATTATCTTCCTATGCATTTACGATTATGACATCAGTAATATTTAATCAAATTAATAACATTTTATTATATTTGTCAACATTTAAAAATGATAAGATGATGGATAAAAAAAATGGAAGCATAATTTATTTCTCTTATCAAAACTTGTTTGTTTTTCGGAATAAAAACATATATTTTGTCTTCTTTTTGCACAATATATAAAAAAAAGCTTTTAAAATTAAAAGACACTTCTAACCTTAAGTTTTTAAAGTTTGTCCTCTATTTCTATTTGTTATATATATATATATATATATATATATATATATATATATATATATATATATATATATATATATATATATATATATTTTGTCTTTTCCCATTTTGTTTGTTTTTTTC
Source organism: Lactuca sativa (assembly GCF_002870075.4). Lineage (NCBI taxonomy): Eukaryota > Viridiplantae > Streptophyta > Magnoliopsida > Asterales > Asteraceae > Lactuca > Lactuca sativa. Next base: position 180,852,474 of record NC_056624.2, on the reverse strand, counting down.
TTGTTTCCCATTGTTTAACTAATAATTAATTCAAATGATTTAAAACATGTAAATTTATTGTAGTTGTTTCTCATCTATTTTATCACCGGTTCTAAAATCCAAAGAACTACGTGTGATTCCTATATTCCAAGAACCATCATTTTTGGTTGATTTCGTAAATTTTAGTTGGTGTCTATCGGTGCCTAGTCTATTAGTAAAAAAATCAAATTAATATTGTAAAAGATAAATATTTATTTTAAACTATAATGATTTAATGTCATCAATTATAAAATATATATCGATATATAGACTTTGAGCATTATTAGATCTATCTCTAAAACTATATATGGCTACTTAAAAAATTACAGAAAGAAATTAATGTGTGTAAAACGTAAATATAATACCAAATTACACTTGTAATAGAACTATCCTATACATTATATGTAGCCTTTGATGCGACCAAATGTAGCCACATCTATAAGTTGAACAAAGTCAACCCCAAGTTGACCAAACTGATTTAATTTACCCCTAAGTTGTTCATCTAATCTCACGACACCCATGGTCCGAAATTCTTCGTAACCAAGTTATCCATATACAAATATACAATATATGTCGCCTAACTTGTATTTTATCACAGTCTAAGTCCTTTTAACATTCGTATAAATTCTAACTGCTTAAATGTTTAAGAGACACTAAAATCACCGGTATGTTTAATATTAAACTGTGTTTTTCAAACCGGTAACCACATTTCAATGAAATTATAGTTTTGTATGGTTAATTTGATTTGTCCATTAGATAACTCCCTAGAAAATTGGTCAATGTGGTTGTCAAAAAATGCTTTTTCAATCCAAAACATTTTTTGGTCAAAATTTTGTCTATAATTTTGGGCTTTTTAATGATTTTGGTCCAAGGCCAGCGTAAAGTGATTAAGGGCGTGTTCGGCAAAAATAGCTGGTAGCAGGTAGCTTGTAGTGGATAATTTTTAGCTAGTAGAGTTTTGTTAAATGCTACGTGAAATATCACTTGAATTTCGAGCGTTTCGTTCAAACTAAACGCTAGAAGCTTGTAGTGCCAAACGAGACCTTTTGTTCAAAACGGAGTGTTTTGTCAAACACTAGAAGCTAGAAACTCTAAATGCTCTGTGCCAAATACGCTTTAAATCATACTTTGTTGGATTATATTTATTGATATTAGTTATCTAAATTAATTATAAAAGAAAATTAAATACATGGGCCCACCAAAACTTACCATATCCCACCACACCTTTCCTATCTCCTTCCTGTTCACTTGTAAGCCAAAAAGTGAAAACCCCTTCCCTCCCTCCCTGCCATCCTAATCCATCATTCACAAAATCAACATTTGATATGTTATTTATAAACTAGTAGTTTTAAATTTGTAAAGTCTTATCGAATCTCAATTACTTTTGAAATCACAAATAGACAATGTACTTAGTCGTAAAGTAATATAGTTTAAGGTAAGAATGGTTGTCGAACTCGTAAGGAACGGTTATGATTTTCATTCAAACAAATAAGATAATAGTTAAACTAAAGACATAAAAGTAAAGAGGGAGGTTTTTGTTTAAATTATAAACTTGTTTTAAACACTCAAATTAAGCAAACAAAAACAAAAAACTAGTTCAGATTTGAAATATTTCCACTAGAATACGAATCCCTTAGTTTTTTATGTTTGGCTCGTTAGTATGTAATGGATCAATGAGTATGTTACCGAATTTTATGACTAATTATCTTGGTCGGAATTCCTAGTATCAATGATTAATGAACATCTAATCTCAATGATCAAACAATTAGTGGACACGAAATCATTTAAATAAATTCAACTATGAACGTTATGATCTAACGATTTCTTATCAATTATCATAAATAAATCAAGCATAGTGTGGATATCTATTATTCTATAACACAATCAAAATTAATAATTTATATTACCTAACTTTAGGATTAAATAAATATCTACTCTTAACAATTTAATGATCATAAAGAGTTAAGAATCAAACTAATGTAACTAGATTGATCATTTAAACTACACATAACTCACATGTAGGTAATAAAAATCATAACTTTAACATGAAAGATAAACAGTCAATCGAACACAAGTTTAAATCCATCGAACACAAGTTTAAATCCAACTCACATAATCCTACTAACAAAATCAAAACATATTAACTATGATTCATCTACATCTAGTGAAAGTAGTAAGATTTTTAGCCTTGCATCATAACTAAAAAACAAAACTTAACGAATTCGAAATTGGGATGCATGATATAACACAAACCGAAACGATAAAATCGATGAATTCTCTCTTGATCTTCAAATACACACTTCAATGGTGTTCTTCATCTCTAAAAAACGGTTGTAATCATCTAATAACTAGCTTTCCAAGTTAGTATAAGTTGGCATTCGAATTAGGGTTGCAAAACCTATATATTTATAAAATTATGATGCCACGGCGTGGTACAGGTCTCACCACTTTGCGGTGTCGGGCTTCCTTGTTGCACATGAACACATATATTGAGACGGGCATTATTCGAGAAGTTTTGGAATTTTCTTAAGGGTGCGGTGCGTCTATCAGTTCTTTTCCGGATTTCTTCGTTTTTTTGTCCCTTTTAGCTTCTTTCTCTTCCTTTTGCATCTTAACTCTGATTGTAACTGTAGTTGAACATTTTAAAGCATATTAAGTATCATATATCTTAAATATAACATTTTAATCAACTATATTAAGAAAATAGCTTAAAATATATAGTTAAATAAGGTCATATCAACATTCATGTTTTTGGCATATGTGTGAGTGTTATATTGTTTGTTTGTTGTTTTAGTGAATGTGATAATGATTTGAATCCATAATTAGTACAAGAAAGTTAGTATGCACCTCATTATGTTGACCTACTTATTTTGTTTACATGATGAGGAAGTGCTCTCTTATTTATAAATTCCCTGATCAATATTTGAGCTCTCCATGGTAGATAGTAAACATGGGATCTTATGTCTTACAAATTTGATTAATGTCTTCACATAAGTACTAGATTTAAACAACATGCTTTGGTTTTGTATCACCTTTTTTGAACGACTAAATATATAAAATAAAAAGGCATTAACAAAAAGCTATGATAAAGAAAACGTTATATCAAAGTGTTTAAATTTGGGTTTTGAAGCGATAAGTTCTAGTCTGTATGAAAATTTTGTTTCTATGTACAACCCGACAAAAAGAACTCGCAATAATATCACCCATAAGCCTATCCTTTTTCGGTCAACAACTATCAAAAACACACTTAATAAAATATTCCATAAATACCACCAATCCGTCAAGATAATCGCATCTAACACCATTTGTGAGGCACAAATAAACAAGAAGAAGCTACTACTTGTTCCATATCATACACTAAGGCAAAAGAAGAAAGATCCACTTTACACAAGATCTTTCGTCTCACAATAACAAAATACTATTAAAGATAATGTTCAAACCCTAGACACCTCATGTTCATATGTCCCACGCCTTAACCGACTCACTCATGATGCTAGTTATGTCGGAGTCACTCAACTATATATATATATATATATATATATATATATATATATATATATATATATATATATATAACGCCCCGATTCTTAGGTATTGATGTAAATAAGAATTTCTTTGGTTTTAAGTCCTGCTTGACGAGTTGGTTGCACTACTCGTCGAGTAGCAGCAGGGTGGGATCACATGTTTAGTGACCTACTCGCCTAGTCCATGAAGGGACTCGACGAGTAGGAGTTCGCAGATGAAACCCTAAATCCTTGGGGTTTGCACCCTATTTAAAGAGGCTTAAGCTTCCTTTGGCCTCTTTGTAGTCCTTGAGAGCTCATAGAAACCCTAATTCGTGTGGTGCTTCATTGTTATGTGTCTTGAGCTTTAGAAAGAATGTTTTTGGAAAGGAAGAGCTTGGAGGGCAAGAGACTAGGAGCAAGGAAGGTGTGGGAATCAAAAATCTACCTCAGTTAGCATCATTTGGAGGTATCAAGACGCCACCTTTACCTCATTTTTCTTTCTAGACCTCATTTGGTTGAGATCTAGGGTTTTTATGGTTTGAATGTGATGATATTGTGGGATATGAGCTAGATCTGAAGTTGTAACTTCAGATCGGGACCCTTCTTGGGTCCTAGAGTCATAAAGCTCCGAGTTTGACCATGTATGAAGCTTTCCTTGAGTATGAAACCCCACTGTGAGCTTGGATTTGACATTTAGAGCCTTTTTAGCTATGCATGCACGTAAAGTTTGCAACTTTACATGAAAAGCATGCCTTAAGAGCTTGGATTTGTAATTTGGAGCCATTGCATGGCTTAAAAGAGCCTGTATGGCTTAAGGACTGAAGGAACTCGATGAGTCGCAAGGTCGACTCGACGAGTCATATGAAGATAGGTCTGGACCTGACGAGTTGGATGAACAACTTGACGAGTCCGATGAAGATTGCCATAGAACTCGACGAGTTGTATGAACAACTTGGCGAGTCGGTTGAGGTTTCCCCAATTTATGTATGCGTGTGTAACCGTCGAGTGGTGTAACGCCCGTAGATCAGGGCTAGTCAATTTAGAGACGATAGGCGTCAAAAATGAATTTTTGATGAAAGATTATTTAGAATGAATAATCTTAACTAAGTTGTAGTATATGTTACAAGGATTCCGTACATATAAAGAACGCCGAAATCCGAGTTATAACGAAGAAGTTATGACCTGTCGAAGTTTCGCGACAGAACCGACACGACACAGCGCGACGTAAAAAGTGAATTTAAGTTAGAGCGATATTTAGCCTTAGCAATCTAAATGAAAGTCGTAGAATACGTTAAACTGTGAGCGTGCATAAAAAGAACGCCCAAATTTGACTTCGTATGGGGAAGTTATGATTTTTTGAAGTTTCGACTTAGCGGTATGCAGCCCGAATACTCGATTTGAGACCGAGCGGTTTTTAGCCGAAACAATCTAAATTATAATTGAAGGTCTCGTTAATAGGAGTAAAACTATAAAAAGATAGGCGAAAACGGACGTCGGATGAAGAAGTTATGAATTTATAATGGAATTTTCCTGTCCCGGCCTACTAAAAATAAATAATAAAAATAAAGTCAAAATTAGTAGATGGAGTCCAAATGAAAGTTGTAGATCGTAGTCTCACCTACGCGTGAATATAAAGAACGTCGAAAACGGAGTTCGTATGAGGAAGATATGAATTTTTGAAGTTTATTAAATATTTTCGATATTTTATATATATATATATATATATATATATATATATATATATATATATATATATATATATATATATATATATATATATATATATATATATATATATATATATATATATATATTCCGACAGTATCCGAAGGGGGGGGGGGGAGTCAGCGATCTTATCGTCGTTACGCCCAGCGTAATCTCAAGTTACGCCCAGCGTAATTCGACCTTCCAGCCCCTATAAAAGGACGTCGATGGCAGCCGATTCTTTTGCTCATTTCTTCCCTTTCTCTCGCGTTTTTGCATCGTTTTTCGTGCAAGAATTATCTCGAAGCCCCGGTATCATTCCCGAGGCCCGAAGCAAGTCCCGAGACCCCGAAGATCCCGAGAAGTGCAATTCCCGAGCCGAAGCTCTGCCCGCGAGGAGTCCGGTTTTTGTGAAGATATTCCAGATCTGCCGAAGAATACTACTTCTACAAGCCGTAGTGCTGTCCGATCATCTTCTAATCAAGTGAGTGTGTAGTCACTTTCTTCTAACACATAAATATTAAGTATTTGCTATGAAATACGTGCTATGTGTATAATATAAAGTTGTTTATATGTGTGGGTGTATAGTCCCTTTCATAAACACGGGTATAATACAAGTATTGTTTGAATGTATTAAGTATATGTTTGGGTGAGTGTGTAGTTACTTTCATCTTACACATAGATATGACGTATTTTATAAAATACATGCTATGTGTATATATATTGTTGTTTATATGTGTGAGTGTGTGGTTATTTTCTTCTAACATAAATATATGAAGTATTTGCTATGAAATACATGTTATGTGTTTATATATTGTTGTTTATTTGAGATGAGTGTGGAATGGATGTTTTACATAGGTGTTAAATGAGTTAATCTGTATATGTATTTTATATCTACAAATATGTTGGGCAGAACATGGGCAGATGAATTAGATGATGTGTGATGATAATTAGGTGATGAGAAATAGGTGATGATAATTAGGTGATGATAATTAGGTGATGAGAGATAGGTGATGATAGATAGGTGATGATAAATAGGTGATGTGATATGAGAGGAGATACCATAACCTTGACCCGCGATGTGGAAATTTGGTGATGTAGTCATCTACCAGAGTATAGATGGCGACCATGGACTATTCTAGATGACCCCGTGGAAACACCAGCATGCTCATAACCTGTAGGTGATGAATTACGAGTCCATGCGATGTTGTGTCTACGTATTCATGCGATGATACTCTAACCCCTAGGTGATGAATTACGAGTCCAGGCGATGTTGTGGTTGCGTATTCATGCGATGATAGTCTAACCCTTACTATGAATTACTAGTCCAGGCGATGTTGTGACTACCTATTCATGCGATGATCCTTAGAAATAAACATATAAGGAAATGTGATGTAAGGAGATGAGAGGTAAATACGATGTAGGAGATGACCCTTAGGATAATCCCTTAGGGAAGGTACTTAAGAGATAAACGAAGATAATGAGGATGGGTAATTGGGTTGATTGTTTGATGATTGAATATAATAATTATATTATTGTGGGTTGAAAACCCTATATGCTCACCAGGCTCCCAAGCCTGACCCACTCAATTTAATTGTATCACAGGTATCGATACGAAGCTGCTTTGCACTGAGAGATTAAAGGAGATGTAAATCACTAGAGTAAATGAATGTATGTTCTGTTTATGCTTATATGTTTGTATCGGAACATGACATCCTGAGGTTCTATTATTAAATGAAAATACATTCTCTTTGAGAAATGTTTTGATAAGTTATTATCATATCTTGTTTTGGGAACAAATTCCGCAACCGTTTTCTTTAAACGATTACGCTGATTTTAAAAACAAAGCATAAACAAATCGGTCTTTTCTGGCCGTGAAAATGGGGATGTCACAAGTGGCAAGAAGGAAACTCGACGAGTGGCCTTAGGGTTCAATCGTAAACCAAAGGAACTCGACGAGTCACTCCGGTGACTCGGCGAGTGGGCAAGTACTTCAAGAAACTCGGCGAGTAGCCGAGGGTACTCGTCGAGTAAGGGTCAATATGGACTGTTGACCTTGACTGAGGACTTTGACTTTGACTAAGGGTTGACTAGTTTGTTTATGGAGTACCTTGAAAGGTTGAGAACTGATGGGTATGATTGTATTGTTGTAATAGGTGGTGGAGTTTTTGGCAGTGATTCGAGAGTTGGAGTTCATCTACCGAGTCGACGTCTGCAAGGTGAGTCATCCTCACTGTATCAAAAGGGTCTAAGGCACCAATGCCGACCCTTTAGTTGTTATGGTTATGATATGATATGTATGAGATTATGATCTGATAGATCGGAATCAGGATAGACAGTATGTTATGTTTTTATGATCCTTAGGGATTGGTATGTTAGTGACTTGCTGGGTCGGTGCTCTAGTTATGAAAGATTTCTATGATTGATGATCAGTAAGATATATATATATATATATATATATATATATATATATATATATATATATATATATATATATATATATATATATATATATATATGATGTCTGTATATGCCAATATATGTTAGTTATGTGCTAGGGGTGAGCAGCAAAACCAGTTACCCGCCTTTGGAACCGAAACCGTCTAAGAACCGCCGGTTCCAAAACCGGAACCGCCTAAGTGGTTCCGGTTTCGGTTCGCAAGATATGGAACCGATTGGAACCGGTTCCGGTTTTCATATTTACGGAACTGTTACCCGCTGGATACCCGTTAGAACCGCCTTGATATATGCATTTTTATATATAACTTCCGATACTATTTCGTTTTAACTTAAAACTATGCGCTTTAGATAATCCTATATTTTCCATATAACTATTTTCCTGCTTTAATTCTCGGTCACATTGATTTTCGTCTTTTCCTCCATTTACATCTTTAATAAAATCACTTTTCTATTTTATTCATTTTAAATTTGCCGTTATAACATAATCGTTAGTCGATTTCGATAATAATAGACAATTTGACATGAGTATTTTTAGTCCTCGTAATTCAAGTATATCAACAACTGTTCGATATCACAATGAAAAAACAACACATATAAATTTGTGTTTCGATAAATGCTTTCTTTTTATTGTCATCTAATTTTTGAATGATTAGCGACTAAGTTTTTGTCATTTAAGACACTCAATTTTTTGTCATTTGTAATGAATAAATTTCATATGTCGTATTTAAAAAAAAAATAAACATAACCAGGTTACCCGACATCAGAACCGGAACCGCCGGTTCCGGGACCGGTTTTAAAAATTTAAGAACCGCTTAGACCGGTTCCGGTTCCAGTCAAATTAGGCGGGTACCCGCTTATGCTCACCCCTATTATGCGCACATGATTATTTGCTCGTTGGTTGGGTTGAGGCGGTCCTGCTTTGTGCTGAAGGTCAACATACCCTATGAGCGGTCCGGGGAGACTGTAGGCCCACGTGGCGGTCCAGTCATGCCGAATGCTCGGTATAGATTCAGTTAAACTGTAGGCCCTGTAGGGCGGACCAGTCAGGCCGATGGCCCAGTATGCATGTTGATTGATTGATTATTACTGATATGATATTATCAGTGTGGTATTGGTATTTTGGGGGTAGCTCACTAAGCCCTCAGACTTACAATTTACAATTATTATTTCAGGTACTTCAGGAGATCATGGCAAAACAAAGGCGTGACCGTACCGCTCCTCATCCTTATGACCTGGCTTTTGGGACACTCTGATTGAATAATAATTTGAAAACATTTTCTGTAAACAATACCATTGGGTTTTATATATGATTGGAAAAGTTTAAATTTGGCGTAAAATTTATGGATGTTATAATATATATATATATATATATATATATATATATATATATATATAGTTATTTCGATTCAATAAATAAGTAAATAAATAAGAATTGGGTTGCGCCATATATATATATATGAAAGAGTATACAATAATGATGTATTTGCTGAATCAAATACCATGGTCTAATAATCAAGCATTCTGATTAGTTGATAATTTTACTATTAGTTGGGAATTTTGTGAAAGGTTCCTATAAAAAGTTTCATTAACGCCTAATTCATGTCGACTAGACATTGTTGTTGTGAGAATTCTTAATTCATGAGTTGTAGGGAGGGATTTATGTCACCACAAACAGAGACTAAAGCAAGTGTTGGATTCAAATTATAAATTGACTTATTATACTCCTGGGTATGAAACCAAGGATACTGATATTTTGGTAGCATTTCGAGTAACTCCTCAACCTAGAGTTCCGCCTGAAGAAGCAGGGTCGCAGTAGCTGCCAAATCTTCTACTGGTACATGGACAACTGTGTGGACCGATGGGCTTACGAGCCTTGATCGTTACAAAGGGCGATGCTATGGAATCGAGCCTGTTCTTGGAGAAGAAAATCAATATATTGTTTACGTAGCTTACCCATTAAACCTTTTTGAAGAAGGTTATGTTACTAACATGTTTACTACCATTGTAGGTAATGTATTTGGGTTCAAAGACCTGCGTTCTCTACGTCTGGAAGATTTGCGAATCTCTACTGCGTATGTTAAAACTTTTCAAGGTTCGCCTCACGACATCCAAGTTGAGAGAGATAAATTGAACAAGTATGGTCGTCCCATGTTGGGATGTACTATTAAACCTAAATTGAGGTTATCCGCTAAAAACTATAGTAGAGTTGTTTATGAATGTCTTCATGGTGGCCTTGATTTTACTAAAGATGACGAAAACGTGAACTCCCAACCATTTATGCGTTGGAGAGAGATTTTCTTATTTTGTGCGGAAGCTATTTTTAAATCACAAGCTGATGTGGTTGAGTTTTTTTGTGGTTTTTACAAAACTAGAAACTAAATCGCAACGAAAACTTCGGTTTTTTCAAACTAGAAATCATACTTGTTTTGGTTTACACGATTTTTCTTTGAATTTTTTTCCTGCGATTTAGTTTTTGCTTACCATTAATCCAACCTAAATCAACACAAAATTAGAACCACCCAACTTCCAAATCAAATATTTGCCCCTTAACTATTTTTTTTCAAATTTATTTTTTTATACATTTTGGCCCATATTTTAATTTTTTTTTACAAACTTTATCTATTTTTTTTTTACAAATTTCCTCTAACTTTTTTTGCAACACTTTGTCCGATTTTATACAAATTTTGTCTAACCTTTTTTGCAACACTGATATTGGCCCATTTTCACTTCTTCTTCTTCTTCGCTTTTTAATAAATATGGTCCACTTATTTTTATAATTTTCTAACTTTCTTCTTTGTATTTTAGAAAATAGGTTCTTAAGAAATTTTGTTTTACAAATATATATATATATATATATATATATATATATATATATATATATATATATATATATATATATATATATATATATATATATATATATATACCCTTTTAACCATTGGTTTTGACGAATTATTTTTTTACCACTATTTTACATCTTTATTTTTATGCATGATCTTTTAATATTTTCCGTTTTTACATCTTTGATTTTATACGTGTTGTTTTTAAAGATTTTTTGTTTTTAAAGGTTACTTATTTGTCACATAATTGGTTTTCATTTTACTACATATTCCTTTTCATTCATGTAGCTTTGTAAAAACATAACTTTTTTTACATAATCGTATTCACAAACCAAAAGTGCATTGTTATATACATAAATTTTCCTCAGCAATAGATCCCCAATTAAGTTTCAAACAACATGCAAACGCTAAATCACTAGATTCCAAGATTTTTTGAACCAAAGGTAGCTAAAATTTTCCAAGATGAGGAAGTTCTGGATAAAACATTCATCTACAATGTATGGCATTGATTTGCCAAAAGGGAACATGTGGAATGAAGTTGCATATCGGAAACTAATAGCATGAATGCATGATTGACCACATGGACCTCCCCAAACTAATATTAAAATTACATGCCCTTTTGAAACACAAAGATTCTTTCTTTCATTAATTTCTTTTATGCAAGTCTCCTTGTCAGCCTGTCAGTCCTTTATTAAACCCCCAACACGAACGCCCAGTAATTAATCAAATTTGTTGTCAATGATGTTGTGTAAAAAAAATCAACCTATAGAATAACATGATACAAGAACTTGTGTTCATTATTTAATTTTGGAGTACACAAAGCGATGCACAGAGTACAATGAGCACATGAAAACAAACCATTTTACTCTGGCAAGAACATATGTCGAGGTACAAACTGTCTTGACCATGTGAGGGTTAGTAGTTGGTAACCTTACATAAGTTGCTCTTCCAGATGCCATGTCTGCTAAGACTTGTGTCGTCCAATACATAATTAAAATTACTACATTACCCTTTTCGCCATCAACAAAAATAATCCACTCTTATCATGTTGTGGTGGGGAAAAAAGGAAAACAAGATTATTCTCCAAGTTTGTCCTTAAAAGGCTAATGATTTGCTAGCCAGCTCATATATATATTTAGAGTGCTCTTCAATATTAATCATTATAATATATTTAGTGATTTAATCTTTTAAATTCATGAAATTAAAGGGTATATGGTTTGCTTATACTTGTCACCATCAACAGCACTTTGAGTCTGTATATATAAACCCCTTCAAACTTCAAACTCAATCCTGACCTTATTATTTTCAACCAATGAAGCCCAATCCGATTGATCAGCTTTCTATTCCCACCACCAACGGAAACCTCCACAAACCACTCATCACCACCAACCACTTCATCCTCCCCGTCATAACTCTAGCTCTCCTAATCACCGTCCATCTCTACATCGGAAACTTTTCCGACCTCCGGCTACTCAACACCGCCACACCCGCCGGAAACTCAACCGAGGATCTCAAGTGTAACATCTTTCAAGGGAGTTGGGTGTTTGATGACGAGAGGGAAACTTATTATACAAATGAAACGAAATGCATTATTGATGATCGACAAAATTGTATGAAGTATGGAAGACCAGACACTGATTTCATGAAGTGGAGATGGAAGCCGGATAAATGCGAGTTACCTGAATTTGATGCGGCTGAGTTTTTGGAGGTTGTCAGAGGGAAAAGCTTGGCGTTTATCGGAGACTCGGTGGGAAGAAACCAAATGCAATCATTGGTTTGCATGTTAGCTAGTGTAAGTTCTCTTCAAAATTAACCTCAACTCAATTCATATACTTCTTCATGCATAGCCAGTTTATCTTTATCATTCAAAAATGGCGGTTTAAGAATATAATTTGTTTAAGTACTTAATACTGAAAATGATTAAAGATAATAAGTACATATACACGTATATATATAGTTATATACGCATATTTATAAAATGACAAATAGAGTTGCTTTGTACAGTTGTAGTGGTGGGACAGATTATTTTAGTTTGAAAGCAAAAGCAAGTGGTGGTACATTGATAATAAGTATTATTCTTGTTATCTAGTATTTTGTCTATTTTAAAGGAGCATCCACACCATACGCTTGATGGTCCATCTTTTTTAAACACTGTTTATAATTATAGAAGTGTAACTGTTAGTATTTTTCTTGTAGACGTATGAATAAAGGTAAGAGCCAAACACACACAAACATAGATAAGAGAGTGACGTGCCAACAGAAATAGAAAGGGTAATAATGAATACTGACAACAAACGGCATTATCAACAGTGTTAATGTCAATTATTATGTTGATTAATTATTGATAATTATACAAAAAAGCCAAACTTATGTCCCTTGAAGACGACATAATGTGGGCTTGATCAGTAGTTGGGAGATGGAAGTATATATCCGTTTTAATGTTTGAAAAGAAGTGTGTGTATGAGGACAAATGCGTAAGTTACAACTTAATATTGGATGCTTTATTTCAAAAAGAAAATGACAAGAAAAAGGTAAAGTACGGCAGATTAACGTCTCTTGTTTCAAGTAAAAAAAAAAACAAACAGAAAGATTCAACAGATAGAAGTTAAAAAATTAAAAAGTAGGCTAGAAAAATGATTTTTTTTTTTTTACTAACAATTGTAAATAATTTACAGGAAGCTTATCCTATTGATGTTTCGTATACCAATGATACAAGATTCCGACGATGGGAATTTCCCAGCTACAACTTCACATTAATAGCAATATGGTCTCCTTTATTGGTGAAAACTCGAGATCCAAATCCAACAAACTTCACTCGCGACAGTATAATGAATCTTTACTTAGATGAACCAGATGACGCGTGGACATCCGAGATAGAAAACATAGATGTGATCATATTTTCAGCAGGACAGTGGTTTTTCCGACCATTTATGTATTATGAAAAGGGTGAAATCGTAGGTTGTCATTTCTGCAATAAAGACAACATCACAGACCTCACAGTCTACTACGCATACCAGATGGCATTCAAAACAGCATTCACCACGCTTCTAAACCATCAAAACTTTACAGGGTTAGCGTTTTTAAGGACGTTTTCACCACAACATTTTGAGAATGGAGATTATAACAATGGTGGGAATTGTGTGAGAACGAGACCTTTCTCAAAGGAAGAGATGAAGTTGGATGGGTATAAGTTACAGATGTATTTAACTCAAGTGAATGAGTTCAAGCTTGCACAGAGTGAAGGGGAATTGAGGAATAAGGAGATGAAACTCAGGCTGTTGGATACTAGTGACGCTATGATAATGAGGGGAGATGGACATCCGAACCATTTTGGGCATCCGGCTAGTGATAATAAAAGCTACCCGGATTGTGTTCATTGGTGCATGCCTGGCCCTGTTGACACGTGGAATGAGTTCTTGCTTGAAATGTTGAAGATGGAAGAAGGAGAAGGGTTTATTGAAAGGGCACCTCAGAGGAACATCACCAAACTCAACCTCAGATGAATCCATCTCTTATTTAATTGAAGATGTAATTACAGTATTTTAGAATTTGTATGTAGTCCATAATATTTTTACGCAGTGTTTCAAGAGTGCTTATAATTATAAATATACGATTATACATGCAAGTAGCAATTGCAGAGGAATTTGGCATTTAATTCGTAAAAGGAATTTAGTGCAATCATGCAGTGGCCCATCATGTTATTCTTTCTCCATTATTTTATTACAAGTCTTCGTCTCCACTCGACCTATGAATATGATCACTACGACAATTATTCTTTATGAAAAATAAAACAGGGAATATCGAAAGGAAGAAATGAAAGTGTCGGTTAGGCTTTTGGGATAAAAACTACAGGAAAATTATATAAATATGGATTTCATTTTTACCAATTTAGGGGTTTCTGATGGACCGGTTCATGATCAGATCGACTCGTCTTCCTGCTCCGTTTGCCTCGTTACAATTTTTGGTTTATCACATTAAATTCTCCCAGACACTAATCCTGCCATTTTTCCCGATTAAACATCGATCACTCAACAGTTTCAGATGAACATTTCCGTTGACAAGCCGTTTCAACTAATTGGGCTTCAGCTCGTCTTGGAAAAAACTGAGCCTGGCGTGGCTGCTTTGATCGGCCCATTTATCGTTGGATTATTACAAAGTTACATAAATGGTCTCTGTATTTTTGTTACAAAAAGTCACAGATTTAATCTTTAACATTTTTTTTTTGGTGAATATGATTTTTATGGTTCTAATTTATTGTGTGGATGGTCTGAGACCAATGTAAACTGATTTTTTTATATATTTATCATTATTTTTTTATTTATTTTTGTTTGTTTAATCATAATTTATATTAGTATTAATCACAAGTACCCACCATACTTTTTTATTATCTTTTATCTTTTTTTTTTTTTTTTTTCATTTTATTATCTTTTATCTTATATAATTTTTGACGTATTTGTTTGTTTCTTGAGTCATTTCATGCCAAAATGTATTTTGATTGTTTCTTGAGTTTTGGCAATTTTCTTAGTTTTTTGGCACACAAGCAGATAAATCATGCCGTCATCCAACATAAAAGACATGTATTCTTGCAACATCATTACATTGATTTTTGAAAAATATTTTAATTATGGCTTGTATAGCGTTATCAACTTACCTAAACGTGATAAGGGTTCATATTGAATTGTAAATCACGTAAGTCTTCGTATTTCTAAATCACGTAAGTTCATATTTCAAATCACTTCATAATACACATCATCAAGTAGGCATGTTCATTAAAGTTGAAATTTCAGTAATTTAGAAGAGTTGGTGATTTTAAAGGATCAAATTTAGACAACATATCCAATTATCCATATCAATTTTTTCTAAAAGAAAATAAAATAAAATACACATGAGCAACATTTACGCCTTCAAAATATACAAAATTACAAATCGATTATGCAGAAATCTAAAGTTGTTGATGGTGATTCATGTGACGCCAATGTCGCATGCGATGAAGATGTATGGCACTAACAACAAATGGGTAATCAATAACACTAAGGATTAGGAGAGGGAGGCAGTGAAGATGTATGGCACCAACTGGAAAATAAATTATGCTATTTTGAGTTGTTTATTTTTGTTAAATGATAAAGGGAAATCTTTGATTCTTGTTGATTATCTTCTTCAAATGCAAATGGAATAAGATGAAGATTAGAAGACAATGATTCATGTAACATCCCAAAATTCACGAATAAATTTTTTTATTTTTCAATTTAAGTAAAATCATTATTTCCAATCAAAACCCAAGTCATCGACCAAATATCAAACACAAATATCCCATAATCAAGTATCATAAAATCTCCAAAACATATCATCGAAAGATGTGTACGATCAGCTTTCGTTTTGTCCCGATCATCAGAAGTACCTGAAACATAACACTTAAACTATAAGTCAAAGCTTAGTGATTTCCCCCAAAATACCCCACATAAAAGAACATATACAAACATTCATGTTGGGTTCACAGTCATCATACTTGTAACATCCGTTTTGTAAGGTAATATATTTCTTGGCATTTTGTTTGAGTGTCGATTATTAAAGTCAGAAAGAGGCTTATTACGCTTGATTCTTGTTGATTATCTTCTTCAAATGCAAGCGGAATAAGATGAAGATTAGAAGACAATGATTCATGTAACATCCCAAACTTCACGAATAATTTTTTTATTTTCAATTTAAGTAAAATCATTGTTTCCAGTCAAAACCCAAGTCATAGACCAAATATCAAACACAAATATCCCATAATCAAGTATCACAAAATCTCCAAAACATATCATCGAAAGATGTGTACGATCACACTTTCGTTTTGTCTTGATCATTAGTAGTACCTGAAACATAACACTTAAACTATAAGTCAAAGCTTAGTGATTTCCCCCAAAATACCCCACATAAAAGAACATATACAAACATTCATGTTGGGTTCACAGTCATCATACTTGTCACATCCGTTTTGTAAGGTAATATATTTCTTGGCATTTTGTTTGAGTGTCGATTATTAAAGTCAGAAAGAGGCTTATTACGTTGGGCGTAATGTGAGTATGCACGGCGTACGACGTACTCACTGGACTTGGACACAGGGGGAAGGACCATCGTACGTTGGGAATCAACAAACCCTAAATTTCAGGGTTTAACCCCTATATAATCCCTATTATGAGGCTTGAGGCTACCTCCTCATCAGCCCTCCCACGAAACCCTAACTGCCATTTGAGTGTTTTGAGCTTAGAAGTGAACTTTGTTGGTGTTTTGGTGATTGTGAAGAAGGAAGGATCTCTTAGAAGTTGCACTTGTGGTTTAGTTAGGCTCTTGCTTTGTTGAGTTTTAGCCTTAGACCTTTTATGGTATTGGATCATTTATGGGCCTTAGGCCATCTTGGAGCTCTTTGGCCCATAGTGGGAATGGAATATCTTTTGGGATTTGGGTTAGTTTGGATTTAGGTCTTGGCGTGTTAGGCCCAATAAGGAAAGGATTAAGCAGCCTTTGTACCCTTAAAGTAAGGGTTTAGGATTTAGACTCTCGGGTAGGGTTATTGACCCAATTTCTAATTAGGGTTCTTTTATTTGTGATTTAGTGAGAGGACTTCATGATTCGGAAGCCCGATTGTGATTTGATATCTTCATTCTGATGTGAGTTTCCTCCACTGTACGGTCGAAGGAACCAATGTCGGCTCACTAGATTATGTTAGTAGGATGATAGTTATCTTCATGACAATTTCATGTTATGTCTGTTTATGCCTGTTGTCTTTGTGACTTTCGTTGATATGATTGTATGTTTAGTTGTAGGGGTGAAATAGACATAGTATCGGTTGAAAGATGTCGAAGGGGTGAAATAGACCCAATGTCAGTTGAAAGATATCGAAAGGGGTAAAATAGACGCAATGCCGGTTGAAAGATACCAAAGGGGTGAAATAGACCCAATACCGGTTGAAAGATACTAAAGGGGGGGGGGGGGGGTGAAATAGACCCAATTATGTTTGACTGTTATACATGTATGGTATGTGGTATTTTGGGGGAGCTCACTAAGCTTTGTGCTTACAGTTTTATGTTTCATGTACTTCCAGCTCAAAAAGGAAGGGTCCGACTTAATCACACCGCATTCACCCATGTTTTACGCATTATGTGATTTGGGATTTATACTATGATATTATGTCACTATGATACACTTTTGGTTGTTTTATCACAATTACTGGATGTTTTGGAATGAATTAAAAATGAAATTCTTTGTCTGCAATTTTTTGGATATTACTAATTGGTATCAGAGCCTTGGTTTAAGGGATTCGGGCATACTCTCAAGTGTGTTTGAACTCAAACTTAGGATTTGGTAGATTTTAATAAAAAAAGTATTTTGTTTATAATAAAAGAAGGGGATGCGATGCGTGCAATCAGTGGATCTCAAGTAAGTTTTCCCAAAATACTCATACATGTTAAATGTTTTATGTTATGATATGAGAATCGCATGATAGATTAGGACCGAGGATCTGCTCAGGATTGCATGATAGAATGCGAGGAGGGATGCCTTTATGTGCATATTGTATGAGCTTATAGATTACAAGCTAGTATGATATCAATTATCTGATAGGATGGCATGTTTAGGTTATGTTCTGATTCGAATTGCTTTATGCTAGAATGTTGTGTGCTTTGTGCTTTTAGGATTTCTCATTAGTACCAGTTGACTAGTTTACGAATGCATCTGGTTACATATTGTTGAGATTAGATAATTTTAAGAGGTTAGGTTTAACTCTATTGCGCAGCTCTTGTTTGAGTCCAACTGTTGTAGTGTGGGACCTTTCATTCAATGAATTATCTAGTATTGATAATATGTAATTGTATTTGTGTAGTAGTTAGGTGGTATTAGAGGGAGTTCCTTCTATAGTTGATAGCAGAGAGTGGTGAGGAAAGGAACCCTAGGAAGTTCCTGGAATATTTCTTGGCGCGCAGACAGTCTATGGTATGAGAAGGGTAATAAATGATGGGTTTTGAGCATTCTAACACCCCTAAGTGTACATGCAACCCTAGAAAACCGTGGATCTATGTTTGTCTAAAATACATGCAAAATATGATTTCCAAGGTTCATAATCCTATCTAGCGTACATGGGGAACTTTTAATCTAAAAGATGGCTAGAATTACATACCTTGTAGTTGATTTGATTCCTTGAAAACCTTGAGAGCCTAGCACCCCAAGTGTGATACCTCAGATGCTTCACACAACACCAAATGCTTTGGAATAACTTTGAGAATGTATAACACTTGTATAAATCGGCCTAGACCTCTTGCAACCACTTGTGTAGTCGATTTTGGTAGATGACATGCTCTTTATATAGTGTGTCACATCTAGGGTTACACCATGTAAACCCTAATATGACATGACTCTTCATTTCCATGACCCATGGGTTTGTAACTCCCATTGAGCATCCATGGAGCATCTTATGGGTTTTACCCAACTTGATAATCCATGGAGCCTTTTAGCCCACCATATAAGTTATGGATGATTTACATAATCAACCCATATATTTAATTAGTTATCTTTTGATCACTTAATAAATTCCAAATTAATCTTTGATCAATACTAATTAAATAATATTATTAATATATTAGAGCTTATAATATATTAATAAACCACAAGTGTTATTTCTCTCATTTAGTTTATCCAAATGCATGATGCCATGCAACCCTAATGGACCATGCCGGATCGAGTCAAATACATACCAGATATAGTTATGGACTTAGACACCTTATCCAACAGTCTCCCACTTGGATAAGTCTAATAACTATAACTGCAAGTATGACTTCAGGAACCGACCAATAATCGTAACTCTTTTCAAGGTCTCTCATAACTGAGAAGATGATGATGCGCCATTTAAGATAAGTGATCATATAATCCTCTGTTCTAGATATCATCTGGATAAATACATGGAACAATGTCTTACTTATTGTCCAACAGTTTGTTTCCCGATTTCCGATTTGTTTGACATAGAACTTAACTGAACACATCAATTTAGTTCTGACCGGGCCCGATGCATATGTCAAAACAAAATCATCGAGGGGCCCAGATATCGCTTCTAATCCAAGAAGGAACAAATAAACTTCGACTCATTTGCTTGTTCTACTACTTGTTAAATTACACACAAAGGTACGTTTTATAACATCGAGTTACCAATGCGGTTTCGTATGATCAATGCATAACCAACTCATAGAGTCATAGGCAACAAGACATATCTCCAGGTTTGAAGACTTATATGATATTACCGTCTCGCGATCACTCGAGATAAATTCCATGAAGTGATACCAGCGAGCGTGGGTTGAATCCAATACTCAGAACTTATGAGCACTAATACCAAGAGTATATCCGAATCCCTCAAACCAAGGCTCTGATACCAGCTTGTAACATCCCAAAAATACAGGCCGAAAATTTCATTTTTAAATATGTCATTATAAAACCAACAGTGTAATAAAACATCCGTAATACCATGTCATGTCAAAACCAAAGTAGAAATAATCAAACATGTTATCATAAATTAATATCAGAGTGTAATCCCAAAGATCTCATGTGCGGAAAACCATAGTGTGATGCGCTGCGATCAAGCCGGCTCCTTTCCTTTAAACATGAAGTACCTGAAACGAAAACTGAAAACCGTAAGCACGAAGCTTAGTGAGTTCCCCCATCATACCGCATACCATACAATCACATAACATACATATATTATCAGGCATATATGGGTGCCCGACTTACCCCTTCGGTCCTCTCGACCGGATACAGACTAGTCTATCTGGGAGCTGGCCTCCCCTTCGGTCCTCTCGACCGGATACTGACTAGCATATATGGGTGCTGGTCTCCCCTTCGGTCCTCTTGACCGGATACTGACTAGCATGTCTGGGAGTTGGCCTCCCCTTCGGTCCTCTCGATCGGATACTGACTAGCATATTTGGGAGCTGGCCTCCCCTTCGGTCCTCTCGACCGGATACCAGGGACTATTTCATCCCTACTACTACCACATAACACATATATCACATAATCTATCTAGCATGGCTGGGCATGACCGCCCCTTCGGCCCTATCGACCGGTATTCTGGGGGACTATCTCCCCCTACTGTCACTAGCACATAGCATCATATCATACTAGCATAATCACATATCACAGGTAGTAGCAACTCTAGATGAACATCACAGAGACAAACAGCTATCATACAATTCCTACTGGTGGGCCGACATTGTGGCCGTAGACCCACCGCTACTGGAAGGTAACTCACCTCACATTGCTGAAGTCCCGTAGACACAATCCCACACTGCTGAAGTCCCGCAGGCTGAACCCCAACTATTAGTTGACAGATTCCCGAACTGTCAACACCAAAATAACACCCAATTAATAATTGGGTCCCAACACATAACCATAATACATACTTGGATAATTACTACATTACCCCAGGCTTGGCTTATTTAAGCCCAAGGCCCAATCCGTAGGCCCAAAGTCAATTAGGAATCAAAGCCCAACACATGGCCCAATTTTCCAAATTAGGCCTAGGCCTATACATGGTCTCATTCTAAGGCCCAACATCATATAATCATTAAGGCCCAAACTATGGCCCATCTATGGCCCAATTTTCCAAATTGGGCTCAAGCCCCTTACATGGGCCTTACCCTAGTCCCATTAAATTACTCTAGATCATTTGCTTGATCTTGGATAGTCCATTCAATAACCCAATCATCAAGGCTCAATAGAAAGGCCCAACAATAAACCCAAGTGAAATCAGGGTTTCACATAAAATGATGATTAGGGTTAAGTTTCCTACTTAACCCATTAAGGAATTAATCCATTAAGTCCAATATTGCTTAGATTAATTTCCGCCAATGATTATTATTCAATATTCCAAGTTATTAAATAATTCTTGTGTGTGTGACCCGATTAATTCTTAAAGTTAGGTTTTCATTGACATTAGGGTTTTCCAATCCAAATATTAGCCCACTTATCAATTTGTTGGCCTTTTATGTCAGTTAGGGCTTTATTGGGCCTATTAAGCCCACTAAAATCTTAATAAGCTCATTAGGGTTTTATTGGGTCCATTAGAGTCCATTAAGCTTCATTGGGCCCATTAGAGCTCCTTTGAGCCCATTAGGGTTTCAAGCATCCCCAATCGAGTCGACTCACAAGACAAGCACACCGCCACCCGACACGGCGGCCGGTGGCGGCAGCCACCACCCTATGGTGGTGGTTTGATTTTTCCTTTCATTATTCTAATTGCTTTACAATTTACAATGAACTCACAAATAAACACACACACTACACTAATTAAACATGCACAGCCACCCTATGGTGGCCGGCGGCGGCGAATGGTGGCAGCCACCACCTCAAAGTGGTGGTGGTGGTGGGGTTTTCTTCGAATCTCCAGCCAGAAAACGCTTCTGTAGCTCTAAACCATCCCAATACTCGTGCACAACATCGCAACACACTCACAACTTCACGAGACCACCAACCCAGCCACCATTTCACGGTGGCAGGTGGCTTATAGAGGCGTCGGCGGGGTGTAGTGATTTCCGAACGACAGCAGCAAACGATGACAACAAAATGTGCCTAGCCTCCGACTAGAACCCAACAGCAGCAATGTCGTGGTTCCTCGGTGACAAAGGAGTACCGACAGCAGGATCTGACGGCCATGGGCGGCGGCTGCGACGATCTCGGCCTCTCTCAGCGACTTTACGGCTTCCCATTCGCTTCCAGCAACAGCGATGTGGCGGCACCTAGCAACGATTGGGTTGATGTGGCGAAGGGAGGATGGGAACGGGAGGTGGCGGCGACCGGAGGTGAAGAAATGGGAGTGGCGGCCGGCGAGGAAGGCATAAGGAGGGTGACGGCTGAATCTTTTCTTTAGGGTTAGGGTTCATTCTCGGTGACGTTGGGGTTATATACCCGGATTTACAAACTTTCTCCCATAACGACATATATAGTCCCTCCTTTCAGAAATATTTTTGAAATAAACCCCATATTTACCTTTTTAGCCCTCAGCCTTAAAATTCCTTACAATTTGACTATAATACTTACTAAACAGCCCCCTTCTCTTCAAGATCTTTTAAAATAAGGTCCATATGTTACTCTTTTTACCCCCACTCTCTTAAAGTGTGTCAATTAGCTCCTCGAGACCAGCCTTTGACATATAATTATTTATTTTAGGGCTTCTATTCATTCATTAATTAATTTATTTATTTAATAAATAAACGGGGTTTTACAGATTGTACGTAAATGCATTGGTAACTCGATGTTATAAAACATGCTTTTGTGTATAATTCAACGAGTAGTAGAACAAACATATGAGTCGAAGTTTATCTGTTCCTTCTTGGATTAGAAGCTGATATCTGGTCCCCTCGATGATTTTGTTTTGACTTATGTACCGGGCCCGGTCAGAACTAAATTGATGTGTTTAATTAAGTTCTTTGTCAAACAAATCGGAAATCGGGAAACAAACTGCTGGACAATAAGTAAGACATTGTTCCATGTATTTGTTCGGCTGATATCTAGAACAGAGGATTATGTGATCACTTATCTTAAATGGCGTATCAATATTTTTTTAGTTCCGAGAAACCTTGAAAGAGCTACGATTACTGATCGGTTCCTAAAGTATTACAGTTATAGTTATTAGACTTATCCAAGTGGGAGACTGTTGGATAAGGTGTCTAAGTCCATAACTATTTCTAGTATGTACTTGACCCGACTCGGCATGGTCCATTTAGGTTGCATGGCATCATGCAATTGAATAAACTAAATGAGAGAAATAACATTTATGGTTTATTAATATATTATAAGTTCTAATATATTAATAATATTATTTAATTAGTTTTGATCAAGAAATAATTTAGAATTAATTAAGTGATCAAAAGATAACTAATTAGATATATGGGTAGCTTATGTAAATCTTCCATATCTTATATAGTGGGCTAAGAGGCTTCATGGATTGTCAAGTTGGGTTCCACCCATAGGATGCTCCATGGATGCTCCATGGAGTTAACCCATGGATCAAGAAATAAAGAGTCATGTTACATTAGGGTTTACCTAATGCAACACACTATATAAGCAATGTGTTTCTCCCCAAAATCGGCTACACTAACTAGAAGAAGAGGGCTTGGCCGATTTTGCAAGTGTTAGAGTTTTCTCTCAAGTCTGTTCATTGCATTTGGTGTTGTGTGAAGCATCTGAGGCATCACACTTGAGGTGCTAGGCTCACAAGGTTTTAAGGAACACTTTCAACAACAAGGTATGTAGTTCTATCTTTCATTCAAAGAAAAATTGTTCCCCATGTATGCTAGATAGGAACATAACCTTGGAAATCAACTTTGCATGATAATTAGACAAACATAGATCCAAGGTTATTAGGGTTGCATGTACACTTAGGAAGTGTTAGAATGCTCAAAACCCATCATCTTAATCATTAAGACGATCATAAACATGATACAAAAGTACTATCCCTTCTTCTTAGATTGGAGATACCTTTTATCTTTCTGCCTTCATTGATTCTTCTTATTCGTTCTATCATTCATTAACACTTTTTCAATGACTCAGAACCATGCTTAATCCTATAAGCATGATCATATTCACTAATCTTTTAATAAATATGATGAATAATCTTGTTGATATTTATGATGGACTAAACTAAGATTTCCATACATCACATGACTTAAATCATATGATTCCAAGCTTCTGT
The DNA here is from genome assembly GCF_002870075.4 of Lactuca sativa. Lineage (NCBI taxonomy): Eukaryota > Viridiplantae > Streptophyta > Magnoliopsida > Asterales > Asteraceae > Lactuca > Lactuca sativa. Next base: position 180,828,235 of record NC_056624.2, on the reverse strand, counting down.
CCAATTGAAATTTGGGTGATGGGAATCTTTCCTTACTTAGAGAAATTCGACACTTTCATAACTAAGAATCACATCCATTTGTAGAAATACACAAACATCAATTTTTCACAACGATTTAATTGCAAGGATATATATATATATATATATATATATATATATATATATATATATATATATATATATATATATATAAGACAAACCAAATAAATTATTCTATTCATAAAAGCAACGGAATACATGTCCCTACAATGCAAAATCAACTGAAAAACTATGTAATCAAATATTTCTAACAAATCTATCATAACTTCCTAAGCTCAAAATCTGATCTTCGAATCCATGTGATCGTAATCCATTTCTCCGTGATCAGACTCATCTCGCTCTTTCATCAAGCTTCCTCTTTTTTCTCCGATCCCGTAAAAACATCTAAATGTAATCTTATCACATCATGTATTAAGAATCAATGAATAAGAACTTAATGGAGTTAGATAGTGGATTTTACCTGAAGTAGAGCCATACTCCTTGACTCTACCATCTCTTGGATTCCTCAGGTGATTGCGGGAGCTTCGTATCCAACGCCCCTTCTTTTGGCAGATGAAACATGTGGCTTCTTCTGGAGCGATCACGAAAGCATGGTTGGTTGAATTACCAGACAAATATGCTCCATTACTTTGCCAAATCATTTCTGATTCAGTAACAATAAGCATGTAAGTTAGGTCAATGAGGGTTGCGTCAAGATCCATCATATAATACTCTCTTATGAACTTATTATATGATTCAGGGAGTGACTGAAGAAACTCAGTCTACAACCAACTTCTTTGGGAAAGTTGCACCCAACATTATCAACCTATCGATGTGTGATTTCATCCCTAGGGCGTGAGCACACACGGGTTTTCCATCTTCATGTTTCATCGCCAACAGGGCTTGAGTGAGCTTGAACTTTTCAAGCCTTTGAACTTATGGGTTAGGGAGAACAATAGGAGGAGGTGGAGGAAGTGAAGCATGATCTCGTGTTCCTCGATCGAATCGTGGAATATCATCTTCATGTGGAAAGCTTGTTCCAAGGGATTTGGGAAGACCATAATTGTCATACTTTGACATCTACAAAACGGGAGAAAATTCAAGTTAGTTGATTGATTGAGTCCTTAATAAAACACTCATATGAGATATTAAGGCTAGGACCCAACACAATACTCTACAACTTGGGAGAGGGACGTCGTAACCCAAATTGCAGAACATTTGAAGGTAAGTGAATGACGATTCACTAATTTTCCACCATGAAAAACGAAAAAGAGATTAAGTTTTAAATGTATTGAAAACTCCAAGATCCTTTGAGATTCATTGAACTTTTCAATGGCATGTTTAAATCTCGATATGCCCCTCGATTTGACTGGGATGCCGAGCGTCACAAAACAGGGTGTGAATAACCATGCAAATATACATGGTGCCCTCAATGTTACAGTCACCTATTCGATGTGTCGGTTAACCACACACGTTCCACCGAACTATGACAAACATCGAGTCACCCTTCGCTACCTTTGCTTAGAAACCATTTAGTGTGCCGGTTAACCACACACGCTCCACTAACGTCTCACCAAAGGTACAAAGTGTAATTTCATGGAATTGCATCAAATTCATTTTTGCCTAAAGTAACAAAGATTTGGGAATTTTATAAAACATTTAGTTACTTTATAATTCATTATACTTTTAATGGAAATGGTTTGCCCTATCCTACCCATTCGACTAACGACCCTCCACCAATCAAGGAAGCAGTGGGTGAGAGTGGACACCCATTAAACAACCATTTTATAGGCCATAACCTTATACCCCCTTCATTGATCGCCTTCGTGAATGAGGCCTACTAACGGTAAGACTAGCTCTTAAGTAATACATATATAATATTAGACTTTTTAATTTTATATGTAGTATAATGGTGTATTTTACACTTTTTAAAATACTATGTGGTCTAATTTAATAAATTGCACTTTTAATTTAATTAAATGTAAACCATATCACTATGGACTTATTAACTCTCTTTTAATTATATACTTAATTAATTAAATAAAACCATAAGGGTGCAATTTGAACTTTTCAAAATCAGGGTTTTAGAATTTAACATTTTAAAATTAAACTTTTAATTAAAATTTAAATTCCAAAACTTAAGGGCAGGTTTTGAAACATTTCAAATCATTAGGGTTTTAATCAAATTTAAAATTTCTGAAAATTAAAAACTTTTAATTTCAAATTTTAAATATTAAAAATTTGATTTAATAATTATCCCACAATTAAACAACTAATTTGAATTATCAAATCTTGAAGGATTATCTATTAAATTAACAATTAATTTAACCTAATCCCTGAAATCCCCAAAAATTCAAAAATTAGGATGAGATAATTCAAAATCTTTAATTACCATATTAAACAATTAAAGGGATAATTACAAGATATAACATTATCCAAATCCTTAAAATTTAGGAATCTTATCTTGGGGAGGAGGCAATTTCGAAAACCCTAGGGCTGGATAACCCTCAAATTCGAAATCTTGGAGGCTAAGGAAAGGGTTTCGGAAACCCTATCAAAATTTCGAAATCTAGGGTTTAGGAACTCTAATTTCAAAAATCAAGCCCTTAGGGTTTATTTTCTATAAACCCTAATATGTCAAATTCATACTTTTGTATAAAATCTAATTAAAAATAAAGCCAAACACTCTGATACCACTGATGGGTTTTATACAAACAATCCTATGTGTGCATGCAACCCTAGATACGGATCTATATTTTCACTATTATTCATACAACATTATGAACACAAAATAAACCTAGCATGCTTCTAGTAATTTCAAAAATCATAAAGAAGAATGGAATACATACCTCTTGTTGTTATGTTGTAATAACAACTTGTATCTTGAATCTTCTTGTCTTTGAAAGCGGGTACCACAAGTGTAGTAATTCTAGTGGCTCGCAAACATCAAGAGCAAATGGAGAGGCAAGAGAGAGAGAAAGAGAGGGGAGGTATGAAATTCGGCTCTAGGAACCCTAGGTATCAAGTTGTCGAATTTCTTATGCCAAGGGGTCTTTTTTAGGTGTAGGAATTAGGGTTTCAGTCATTATTCTTATCTGGTTGCTTAGCCACCAAGCAGCCCAAAGGATAACTCTAGAAGCCCTATCTTTGGACGAATTCTAAGGCCTTTAACCCCTTGAATTCGTCCACCTTATCCCATAGGGCTTCCTTGCCCAACTTTGTAACTATCACATAATTACAGTTCAGTCCCCTAAGTTCAATTAACTTCTTTTGATCACAAAAATTAATTCTTAATTAATTATTAACCAATGTTAATTAAATAAATATGATTTCTCTTTTAATATATTATTCTTATAATATATTAATAAACCATAATAACCTCCTTCTCTATTATTTCTCTAGTCAAGTTGCTTTGGTGAAGGCAACCTAAAATGACCATGCACAATCGGGTCAAGTACTTACCAAATATGGTTACGGGCTTAGACACTAATCCAAAACAAAGTACATTCCTTTGAACATCCTTCTTGCATGAAGTTTCCTAATCTTACACAGATGTAAAGAATAACTTCCACTTATGGAAACAATTCCATGCTCCCATTTTGACTATCACTTCTGAACAAGAGTTACCTCTTCTCAGAGTGTGTCAATATGGTCCATCCATTTTTATACTTCCAACTACAGGCGACCAATCATTGGCGAACCTTAGACTGTCCTTAACAGTTGTTAACCATTTTAATCATATCCGGTTCTAGTCCTTTTTCCCTCTTAATGCCCTAGGCATTTGGAAAATTTAGAACGAATGGATATTATAGTACATGTAATTGATCCTATACCCGAAACATATTGGACACGATTCATAATGACATGATACTTGACCAGTCTTTTGCTATAATATTTCTATTTGTCATGTTCTCATAATTCGAATTATGAAGAGGGATGTCGTAATCATAATCAAATTTTGAGAACGCAATTAACATTTCCATATATAGAATTTCCTTATGTTGAACCATTCCAACATAACATTCATATATATATATATATATATATATATATATATATATATATATATATATATATATATATATATATATATATATGTATGTATGTATATATGACTAAATTTGATTAAAAGCTCATTCTAAGCTTTTAGATTTTGAAATGAAGTATAATTTCCTATCCCTTAATTATAGCAAAACAATTTTTCAAACCCTACAACTTTGCGATTTGAAACCTTTTTGTTTTTCTATAATTAACATTGCTAACTTGCAACACTTACCATAATAAGTATGCTTCCACTAGCATAATAATTATTATCTAACTAGCATAACACTTATGCTCCCACTCACTTTGACATGTATTCAGAAATCAGGTGGACTTCTAGAAATCAATACCTATTGACCTCCTTTCCAAAGTTCAGATTTCTGATACGAGATGCTTCGATAAGACTTTATCTAGGCTTCTCAAACTCATACACCTTTCCTTAGATAGCTCGCATGTGTGTCTTACATCAATAAGTCCCAAATGTTTAGACCTTTTCCATTTCTCACAATTCAAACTATGAAGAGGGATGTCGTAATCATAATCGAATTAGAGAATGCAGATGTCACAATTGCTAACTATTTAAAATCTACTTAGTGAAAGCGTTTCCTCATAATCATTTTCATGAATTGCAGAGAAACCTTATGACACTTAGATTTTGTGGTGTATGTGTTCCTATCCATGTGAATTTGTCAAACCATAATCATAAGACAAGGTTAGTGACAAATCCAAACTCATATAGACTGAACTTGTTCCTGGTAGCACAAGGGCCTACCATGTCTTCCAAGGTGTTAAGCAGCGCACCCATACTGATCAATGAAACTTTCATTGATCCAGGTGTTTTGCTTTATGCAAACAACTGAGAACTCATAGAACTCACATGCGTAGTCAACTTTTAACTCGAATGAGCACAGAAATAAGAATATGTCATCACGATAGGTTACAACCTCAAGTTGTGTGCTAGTGATTAACAATAGGTTTATTCTTGATTAGTTTTTGAAACTTGTCAAGATCTTTAAGACTCTCATTGACCTCTTGGCATATAAGATTCTCTTGTCATGAATCATTCCTTGACAAACAATATTCAAGAGTCAGTGCAGATTCTTATCAGGATAAACACTTCACACAATTGGTCTTAGTTGGTCTTTGTCCTTACCAAGACATCACAACTTACCAATTTTAAATGTACAAGAGTAGGAAACATTTTACTCTACATTTGACAAGTGTTATAAACCTTTCTTAAGATTATGTCACTCAAGTTACTATCTTGGAGTATGACTCTAAGGCTTGTTCTTGGAACAAAGTATGACTCATCTTCTTGATTTAACCATTTCAACAATTCACGATTCCTCTTCTTAGCAATACAATTGCACTAAGATATCCTTAGAGGATCAATTGTGATATGGTTTTGCATAATCATTAATATGATTATAAAACACGATACTAAACTACTCTCTCATCTTTTCAGATTGAAGAAACTTTTATCTTTCTGCCTAATTTGATTCTTCTCATTCGTTCTGCTATACATTGAAACTTTTCCAATGTGTCAGAATTATACTTAAACTTGTAAGCATAACCATATTTACTTACTTTAGTAAATCATAACGAATAGTCTTATCGTTCTTTGTGGTGGGCCTGACCAGCGCACAACCAATTGTACCCAATCCCTTAGTCCTTCACTTGACTCAGATATTCATGTGAAAGAGGAGTTAGTCTTAATTTCCTAAAGACAAAAATTATCATTCATCACACAATACAAGTTGCATGATCTCAAGTTTCTGTCCAATTGAAACTTGGAGGATGAGAATCTTTCCTTATTTGGTAAATTATGACACTACCACAAACGAAAGAATCAAATCCATATTGAACATTGCTAGAATATATAAACATCGATTTTCACAAATGCCATTGTAAGGAGATATAAAATAAAACAAAATCAAATTTTTATTTATTTATAATACGCGGAAAACTTTTTCTTACAATGCAATTACAAGTGAAAACTATGTTTCTAGATATTTCTAAGCAATCTATCATAACTCTTAAGCAGCAACTCAAGAATCTGATCATCAAATCATGCGATCGAAATCCATTTCTTCGCGGTCAGACTCGGCCTACTCTTCTTTTAAGCTTCCTTTGATTCTACAAAAAATACTTTCGTTTCGTATCACCTTCTTATGCCTTTTGTGATAGAACAGTAGCACACCATATTCTGTTTGATCACAACACTCCAGCTACAACCCCCTTTCCAATATCATAGGTGATCCGATCATAATTTAGATCATTTATTTGTTGCTAGTGAATATGTTAACTTGCACACACAGTTTCATGAAGTTTGATTATACATATTTCATATTTTCAGTTTATATAATTGTTTAAATTTCTATTTGAGCAGTTTCATTAGGTTTGATTATCCATATTTCAGTTTTTAAGTTTATATTCTATGAATAGAGAGACTAGTGTGCCTGTAATACTTACACTTCGAACTAAATTTCCAAATGCAATATTCATTAAGCCCACATCTTAGTTTTAGCAACAATTTGTCAAATCTGTTGAAGAACAACGCTCACATATAAAAAAAACCTCCTATGAACGAGAAACAAGGGGAATCCTATGATGTATATGATTTAGGAGGGATTAGCGGATGTGCCATTTTAAGGGGAATCCTACGGTTAATCAATAAGACGTTGGGGCTGAATTTTCTACCAATGTAAGAAGGGAAGGGTAGGTCATCAAACCCTTGAAGAAAGTAAGAAAAAGAAAAATGCAATTTTAAATTTTGAGACACCAAAATCATAACGAATTATTGATAACGAATCTCATTTTAAAAGTCTCAAATGTTAATAAAAGCATTTTACACTGAAACCAAGAAATTTAATCTATTTTTTATTTTGCCATGTGTTTTAAGTTAGAAATTTACTTTATTTTTTATTTTGTTCTGTGTTTTAAGTTAAACAATTAATAGTCAAATCTTACTAAACTTTCTCCCGCATTCTATCAATACCATCATGGGGTTGCTTAACAATAAAAACTTGATAACTGTTTTAGTTGTTATATTTTATTCAAATTGATTACATAATTATCATTTGCTTAACAAAAAAGACTTGAAGGCTTTTTTAATTGTTATATTTGATTCAATTTGATTACTTAATTATCATTGCTTAACAAAAAAATAAAAAATACTTGATAGTCGTTTTAATTGTTATATTTGATTCAATTTGACTACTTCATTATCCTATTTTTAATAGGTGTTTTATAATTGATTGATTTATTGTGGTTTGATACATAGCATAATGAGTTTTAAGTGTTGGTAAGAAAGATTTTATAAGTATTTATTGACTTAAATAATGAGTTTTTCATAAGTTAGTTATTTCTTACTTGTCAACCTATTTAAAGAGTTTTCGATAAGATTTCTTTATCACACCTACAAATACAATTTGCTAAACACTAAAAATTAATTTATTAACTTATTATGTTTACGTTTTGGTGCAGGATAAACTAATCAAAATATTTTTTTGAAATTTTGTTTTAACACCATTTAAACTGAAAAAAACTTATTATTTTTTTAAAATCGATTTATATAAACAATCTCAATTAACAAGTACTCTTTTAAATGTTTTATAAAACATTCTAGATAATATGAGTGAAAAAGCATAGAGTTAACAAATGAAAAAATATGATTGCCAAGTTTTCATATTCTTGTCAATTACAACGATTACTGTTTATCAATTACATAATTTCGTCATCTAACATATTTAATCCATGTTTTTAGCCATAATTTACCACGTTTTGGATCAAATATGTCAATTATAGATGATATTCGCAATAACAATTGCTAGAATGTTTGATTAAAGATTAATATATTGAAATCTAATTTATCCTACAATTCTGTAATTGTTTTATGAAGAAAAATACTCGTAAGAACAAATTATTTTACAAAATTGTAAAGTTATATAATTCTGTAACTGTTTCCTACCATTATTTTTAGAGACTCTTATTTTTATGATTTATATTTATTTAATGTCATGGTTACAGCAGGTCGCTTGTAGGGAGCTGAGATATATTAAATTATTAAACTATACGTGTTCTAAAAGTATCTATAAAAGCGGACAACTTTCTTTGTAAATGTCTTTTTGATAAGTCGTAAATTTTGATACAATGGTATTTATTTCCATCAATTTTCTTTATTTTTATGTGTTTTATTTAATTCTTTTAGTTGGAAACTTAGCCCACTCTGATATGGCGTTGAAAGTTCAGCGAAGTAAAAATGGTCATCAAACCCTTGAAGAAAACTTATATAAAACCCACACCACACGACATTTTAATTCATCTCTTCCACCTGAACCACCACCCGCCGCCATGAACCGCCACTCGAACCACCCTTTCACATTCCCGGAAACCTTGTCCACCGTCCTACCTGACCCCTCCTCTTTCTTCTCGCCTCACCTCCTCTCATCCCCTCTCCCCACAAACTCATTTTTTCAAAACTTTGTCCTCAAAAATGGCGATCAACCCGAATACATCCACCCGTATCTTATCAAGTCCTCTCTATCCTCACTTTCTCTCTCTTACCCATCGCTGTTTTCCAACTCTGCTTTCACATATCAAATTTTTACAGCTGATCTTACCATATCGGTTTTGAATAACCCGAATCCGAATCAAACCCATACCATATCTTCCTTCAATGATCTCAGCGTCACTTTGGACATTCAACCCAGTTTGAGATTCTTTCTCGTTAGAGGCAGCCCCTTCTTGACATGCCAAGTATTGCAAAATGTCGCATTATCCATTTCGACTATCCACGCAATTCTTGATGTTGTTCCCAATTCTTCTAAAACCAAGTTCAAGATCAATCTGAATAATGGTCAAACATGGGTTCTGTATTCGTCAACGCCCATCAGTTTGACCCATGATTTGTCCACCATTTCATCCGATAAGTTTTGTGGTATAATACGCATCGCTATATTGCCAAACCTGGATTCTGAATTCGAATCCGTTCTTGATAGATTCAGTTCTTGTTATCCGGTTTCTGGCCATGCCGTGTTTACAAAACCATTTTGCGTTGAATATAAATTTGAGAAGAAAGGTTGGGGGGATCTGTTAATGTTAGCAAACCCTCTCCATCTTCGTCTTCTTGACAACTGTTCAGTTAAAGTTGTTGATGATCTTAAATACAGGAGTATGGATGGTGATCTTGTGGGTGTTATTGGAGATTCATGGGTGTTGGAAACTGACCCCGTTTCTATAACCTGGCATTCAATCAAAGGAGTTAAACAAGAATCATATCCTCAAATCATTGATGCTCTTGTGAAAGATGTCGAGGGTTTGAATTCAACTGCTATAGAGACCACATCATCATACTTTTTTGGGAAATTGGTGGCAAGGGCAGCCAGGTTAGCATTGATAGCTGAAGAAGTCTGTTATCTTGATGTAATCCCCAAAATCCGAAAGTATTTGAAGGATACAATTGAACCATGGTTAAATGGAACCTTTGGTAGCAATGCGTTTCTGTATGATAAATCTTGGGGTGGAATTATAACCAAACAAGGATCCACAGATACAGGTGCAGATTTTGGTTTCGGTGTTTACAACGATCACCATTTTCACATCGGGTACTTTCTTTATGGAATTGCTGTTCTAGCGAAGATAGATCCAATTTGGGGAAGAAAATATAGAGCTCAAGCATACTCTTTAATGGCAGATTTCATGACACTGGGTAGAGGTGGAAATTCAAAGTATCCCCGTTTGAGATGCTTTGATTTGTGGAAGCTACACTCATGGGCGTCTGGATTGACCGAATTTGCAGACGGAAGGAATCAAGAAAGCACAAGTGAAGCTGTAAACGCATATTACTCAGCTGCTTTAATGGGTCTAGCTTATGGAGACACGCATCTTGTTGCAGTTGGATCTTTGCTTACAGCCATGGAGATTCATGCTTCTCAAACATGGTGGCATGTAAGAGAAGACGACACAATTTACGCTGCAGATTTCACAAAGGAGAACAGAGTTGTGGGAGTTCTTTGGGCAAACAAAAGAGACAGTGGGCTATGGTTTGCTCCAGCTGAGTGGAAAGAATGTAGGCTAGGGATTCAAGTTCTGCCATTGTTGCCGATCACAGAGGTTTTGTTCTCTGATGTGAGATTTGTGAGGCAGCTTGTGGAGTGGACTCTGCCTGCTTTGGAGAGGGAGGGTGTTGGAGAAGGGTGGAAGGGATTTGTGTATGCGTTGGAAGGGGTTTATGAGAAGCAGATTGCTCTTGAAAAGATGAGGAGTTTGACTGGATATGATGATGGGAATTCACTGACTAATTTGTTGTGGTGGATCTTCAGCAGGGATGATGATGATGATGATGCTGGTGAAGATGGTGGTAGACATTGTTGGTTCGGTCGTTATTGTCATTGAAAGGGTTGGGCGATGCATACACGTCTAATGTCTCTATATCAAATGTTTTTTTTTTTCTTGCGATCCATAGTAATATTTGTTCTCAAGCTCAATATGTGATATCTTTTTCATTGTATTTTCATTAGAGAAAGTCAATGTAGAGTGTATACATACATTTTCATGAATAAAATTGAACAATTGATGTTCTTACTTGTCTATTTAGGCGTGCTTTAGTGAAAATCATCATGTTACATGAAATAATCTGAATGACATAACCAACTGTTGATGTTCCTACTTGCAATAGTAGAGGTGTATGGATGTGTTTTTAAAATCATTATGTGGAATATTAAATATTAAATAATAACATAATCAAAGGTAACCATTTTTTTTATTTGAACCACTAAACATTTTATTCAACAAGTTAGCAAAAAGAAAAAAAGAAAAAAAAAATTATGCGGAATGCTAATCTATATCTATTTATATTTCTATCTACATCTATACTATCTAATAAATAAAATGTGAGCATTTTCTAATATGTGTTCTAAAGGCACATATAACAATCATTGATTATCACAAATATTATCATAACTAGATTATAACCCGCGTAAAATGCGGAGAATATATAAAAAAATACATATAAATATATAAAATATCAAATTAAAACTGTGGAAACCACGATTATAAAGAAAAACACTATTAATGTGTTCAAGTACAGTTTTCACAAACAAAAACATAGACCGAATAGTTTTAAAACTCATGTAACATACAATTAATAAATTATAAAAACAAATTCTAATTTTTAAAATATTAATTATAATATCTAAATTAGCTGATAAATTATTCGTATACGATTTATCTCATCAAAGGTAAGAACTTTTATTAGACATATTGATGGCTTTGAAAATAGTTTTGTATTTGAATGAAAATGTTATTTCTAGACACTTTCTAAAGTATAATGTGGTAAAAGGAAGAAAAGAAAATAAAAAAGATAGTTTGTTGCTATTTAGATTGTAATGGAATTTTACTAATAATCACATTTATAATTGCTAATATATCAAGTGATTATATCTTAATTTTCTAACACGCTTTGGTTCACAATATTTGATATAACTAATATATATATATATATATATATATATATATATATATATATATATATATATATATATATATATGAAAATTTTGACTTTTGAGAGTGTAAACCCATGTTCAATAGTTAAAAAATAGAATTATAAAAATAATATAAGTTTTATATTAAGGAAAATGATTGGACAATAAACAATACAAAAAGAAATTACAAAGCCGGTGAAACTTACAACAAATTATGGAATAAATGATCTAAGTGGAAACATATATTGTGGAAGAAACCAATAATAACAACAAAGTTTGTAGACTCTAAGGGTAAAATGTCATACTTTATAAACATCAAGATATAAATTCCAATAAAAGCAATCTTTTTTCTTTGACAATGACTAGGGGCTTCAACATCACATTGATATCAACGTGATAGGTACAACACCTTCAAGGGTATAATTGACCAAATGCGATAAAACAATGAATTTGTTACGGCATGTCCATTTTCCAAACCATGACCAGGTGCTTCAAAGTCACATAAAAAAATCCTAATTTTATTTTTATAATTTCACAACTCTTATTAAAATTATATATATATATATATATATATATATATATATATATATATATATATATATATATATATATATATATATATATATATATATATATATATATATATATATATATATATTATTTCTGGCAGAAGCATGGGAGCTTCATGAAGATGTTATTTGGTGGTTGTTATGTACTTCTTTTGATGTCATTTTTTTCCATATATTGTGGTCTGATTTACAACAAATATACTCCCACAGACGGGATGTTTGATCTTTGACCTAAATGAATATACTCCTATAGTTTTTTTTTTCAAATGTTTTTTTTATTTTTTAATTAATTAATTAATTTTTTCACTTCAGCAAATTCATTTTTTTTACCAATCGACTTTTAGTTGCATCTCAATACATATATGACTTTCTTATCTTTTATTTTTGCTCTTATTATTATCATTTACGTTGGAAAATTTTGTTGGGGAGATGTGAAGATCGGAACAACAGAAACAAAGTGGACTGAAACTGAACACATGCAATTAGCTCCGTCTCCCCAATCATCTTTGACCGCCTAAGCTATGTAAGTAAAATTCCAAAATTGCCCTTCTCCATTGTGTATTTTCCTGCTTTTCTGATTAATATGATACAAAAATTAAAAACAACCTCTTAGGTCAATTCCAACATAATTTTCACTTACGCCATATCTTGAAATAGCATTGTACTTTTGTTTATTTGAAATTGTTAGCGTCCTACTTCGATTTCCTTTAAACAGGGCAAAAAAATGAAAAAGCAATAGTTTAGCATAGTAGTTCAATAACTTATAACATTATACTTTCATTTTTTTGGCAAATTGTATAAATGCCTTAAATACCCTTTTCAAAAACCGTGTTATTAACATTTTTAGTATCTAATTGAGATATTAACATGTAATTACCTACTTTCATCTTTGTGTTAAATTGATAAGTAGAGGAAAAATACTCAGGCCTCTCATCACAAGCCCTCTTGAATGTTTGGTCTTTAATAAGGTATTACAAGGGATTAACATCATATGAACCCGAGGACAAAAAGGTAATTTTGTTTGTTTTTATTCCATTTTGTGTATCTTTGTGTGTTTTATTTGTGTGTAAAGGCTTTTAAATTGTAATGCAAATATGGGTATCAACACATCCTCAAGGTGTTGAAAGACTACCACCAGGTATATTTACCGCTTAGTTAATTACATTTAGTTGATAGGGTGAAATTTTGTATTTTGCTGGACTTGATTATCAAACCAAGGTACCTTGTAACATTTACAGTGGGTTATGAGCAGAACGACAACATTGATAAAGATGTGAAAAAGGTTGGTAATCTGGAAAGGTTTCATTTGTTTAGGTATATTAATTTTTATAAGAATGAAACTAATTTTGTTGATTATCAAACCATATTCGGGAATGAAACTAATTCTGTTGATTTGTGGTTCAAAGAATTTTGGAGTATATTAGAATAAAGTTGCCTGGTCTCCAATTGGGTTATTTGGGTCTGAATATGGAAATCTATAAAAACTAGAATATTACAGATCAAAATGATGGATGTTTTCATGGGGATTAAAATCTTGTCTGATTTAGGTTGGAAGTTTAGATGGAAGAATTACAGCCATGGGGAAACAAATACAAAAGGTTTCACAAGCCTGCAGATTGTAATAACAGGAAAAGCAAAGGAAAATTGAGGAATAATTGGTGTTGGATTAGGAAGATGATAATTAGAATTAAATGGCCCTATTCTGATCATGTTAAGATAAGGAAAATGAGGGTTGAGAATGAAAATAGTGTTTCTTTTGCCAACTGATTTAAAGGGTATTGTGGTCAATTTCAGATTTTTTCTTTCCGATTATGTTGTATCACCTGCTTTTGCTCAAATAACTTGAATATCAGATTCATGGGGAATCATCCTGATATTTTAAGAAGTTTCGATGTGCTTGTCAGAGTTTTATTCACAACAGCAAGTCGATTTGTAATGAATAGGGGTATTTCAGTCTTTTAAATAAACGGAATACTATGTCTGGGATTTTTATTAGACCATGTACAAATTTTTTTGGGTTTGTCAGCTTGGATTTCGTAGAGGGTAATGACAGATTTTGTTTTATCAGTGACAATTCTACCTCTTGGTTTGGAGGATATTTTTGGAAGATTTTTGGTTGGTTCCCTATTCCTAGGTTTATTGGTGTTTCTGGGATTCTTTCGACAGAAACACTGCTTATAATGATAGCATGGAGATCAAGATTGGGTTATGTTTTTATCATTGCTATTGGTTGTTGAATCAGGGGAATTTTGGTCAAAATGGTTTTGAAATTGGTTTAGTTTCCTGTTCTTATATTGCTCCTGACATTTTAATGATTAAGCGAGAAACTTATTTTTATTGAAATCAACGTTGCTTGGTTCAAGTGTAGTCAATTTTATTGTGTTATTTGGTTTTATTTGACAAAAGGGTAATTTTGGTATTTTCTTTTATGGAGGAGTTCTAAGTTCAAGATTGGCCGCCAATCTTTTAGAATCAATAAAGGGATTGACTGTAAATGGTTTTTGAGTAATTTTTATTATAATATTACAACACATTTCAATTTTTTTTCTGAATTTCATTAGGTTCTTACCTTTTGATATAACTTAAAGTGTGCATATATACTATTTTGTTGTTATTTTTTTCATCTGAAGTAATAAACTTTTTTTTATATATTTTTGTTGGACAACGAATATCTTGAGTATGTAACTTTAAAGAAAAATGATGGAATGGTGATAGATTTTGCACATCAAAACTTTAAATGTTAAATAATGCAAATTATAAAAGAAACGTAAATATGAAGAAAAAAAGAAACCGAATTATGAAATACAACTAATAATTTGGAGTATTAATTATGCTTAATATTAATAAACACATTTAGTATATTAAAAAAGAAACTCAATTGACAAGTAAAAAAATGACACAATTGGCAATTGGTAAGTTAAATAGTAGTTTGTATATTAAGTTATGTACGAGTGCTCAGTGTTTATACTTCCACTTAGTATTTTTATTAATCTACTTGATAAAATTGTATTTTTCCTTTTATGCACTTTGAAAACCTTTGAAAACATAGTCGTAGAAAGCCTTGATTTTATCCCTTATATAGATTTTATCTATGTTTTTTATTTTAGTATTTTACACTTTTAATTTGTTAACAATGTCTATATTAGTTAATTTTTTTAGACAGGGATACAAAACAATTTTCATTGTGGTGTTGGTTATCATTTTCAAATTAGAATGTCATAGTAAGAAAATAAGTGGAAGTACAATGCCATGATTGGATGCATTTTACACAGTATGACATCCCTAACTTTTTTTTAAGATGTAGGAAAAAGATAGTATTCACAAGGACCACATTTTTAATTTTTTCTTCCAGATTTGGTACCAAAAGTAGGAATCAATTTGAAATTTGTTTCCTAATTTTGTTATTTCATAATGATTTTGGTCCATGAATGAAAATAGGATCCTGTAATCAGAAAAATATATATTAAAGTACATTGTTGTCATTATAGCAGCATACTTTCATTTAGTGGTTGATTATAACATTGTATTTTCATGTGTATGTGTTTTGTTGAAAAATGACTAAAGCAAATCTATGTTGTGTTTAGCATGAAAACATGTTAGAACATGTAATAAGGACAAAAAATGCAAATATATATATATATATATATATATATATATATATATATATATATATATATATATATATATATATATATATATATATATATATATATATATATATATATATATATATATCGACAAATTTTCACTTGCAATCCTTCGAATATTTGTAGGTATTCTCTTTTTAAAAAGTCCATATAAACAAAAATTACAACATAAATATTTTTTGTTTCAGTTATCTAATAAAACTGACAAATTCTATGTTTTCAGGTAAAATGACCAAAACGGTTGTCAAAACCCATTGATAGAATAAAAGTCCATAAGAGAAATAAAATTCCAAAAAATGTCATAATTGGCAATTGCTACTTTTTTGTAAAAAGAAATACCCAAAATGACACATTTCTTTATCTACAAAAAATAACCAATTTGTAACATTTCTATTTGTTTTTTGAAAAACGAACAAAAAAACACTTTATTTCAAGATTTTTCAAAGTATGTTACTTTTTTGACAGATTTTGAAGTTGGAAAATCTGTTAAATAGCATCCTACTTTGAGATTGTGCAGTTTCACATGTATTTACCATTTTCCAATTTTACATGTTTTTGCTATTTTCCATTTTTACTGTTTTCCACTTCTATTTTCATTTTCATTATAATAAGGATGAATAGGGTATTCACGTCTAATCTGCATATGACAAATAGAGAGCAAGTTACCCCACGTTTTGAGTGAGAAAATTGTAAATCTTTTTCGCTTCACAAAAGTCCCGATCTCTGTCTAATAACACTTTTACAACTATTATTAGATGATCTACACGCCGCTAAAGAAATATTATTGCAAGATATGTATTTTTCACTGGCGTATTTTTGTGTATTTTTTTCAGATTTACTCATATGTGATGATAAAGGCCGTCCAACCAATAAAACAAAAAATATTGTCTGCAAAGAAGTCCTTCAACAATTATAGATAATCAAACATTTCATTTTATCTTTTTAGACATTATAATAATCAATAACACGAAGTCTCTTTATATTACTTTATTCTTTTTTATGCGTTCCCCGCGTTTAACGCGGGTCATAATCTAGTATATATATATATATATATATATATATATATATATATATATATATATATATATATATATATATATGAAAATTTTGACTTTTGAGAGTGTAAACCCATGTTCAATAGTTAAAAAATAGAATTATAAAAATAATATAAGTTTTATATTAAGGAAAATGATTGGACAATAAACAATACAAAAAGAAATTACAAAGCCGGTGAAACTTACAACAAATTATGGAATAAATGATCTAAGTGGAAACATATATTGTGGAAGAAACCAATAATAACAACAAAGTTTGTAGACTCTAAGGGTAAAATGTCATACTTTATAAACATCAAGATATAAATTCCAATAAAAGCAATCTTTTTTCTTTGACAATGACTAGGGGCTTCAACATCACATTGATATCAACGTGATAGGTACAACACCTTCAAGGGTATAATTGACCAAGTGCGATAAAACAATGAATTTGTTACGGCATGTCCATTTTCCAAACCATGACCAGGTGCTTCAAAGTCACATGGGAAAATATATGCAAGGGCATAATCATCCAAGATGGATTTTACTTTGAATTTATTGAAACTGGGCTCCACATCAGATCAAAATTGTTGCATTTACTTCCTAAGATTAAATATCTGCAAAGATAGAATCGACGAAGTCATATTTAACATTGAAGTTATTGAAAGAAAAAACATTAGCAAGAAGAAGAAAGGAAAAAAAAAATAATAAACTACAAAATGGTCCATGATTATCGTTTTTTTTATTGTAATTTTGGTCATAAATTGCTTATATTTGCAATTTTGGTCCTTATTTTTATGTTTCTTAGCAATTTTGGTTTATGTTCCAAATATATTGAGTATATTACCCTTTATTTTCATTTTTTTTACAAATTTTTTCATATGTATGATCTTTATATTTTTGAAATTAACATTAAATAAGATAAATAAATCACAAACAGGTAATATAGTCAATTTACTTGGAACATCGACCAAAATGTTACGAAACTCAAATAAGAATCAAAACTTCAAAAAAAAAAAAAAAAAAAAAAAAAAAAAAAAAAAACTATTTTTTGGGATCAAAATTACAAAAAAGAACGATACTCAAGGACCATGTTGAGTGTATGATTCCAAAGCTCTAAAGCCTTGTAGATCCACATCCCTTATAACATAATATAGTATAATCTACACGTGATTAATGTCCTAAAACACATCAGATATATTCGTATGGTTTTATCTGCATGTGAAATGAATTGACTCAATCTGACCGAAATGAAAATACTTCAACGGATCGGAAAATATTATCAATTCAAATGCTAAATAAGACCTAACAAAGTAATGCTATATAATAAGTGTTTGAGGTAGTTACCGACTTTCTTCTTGTATTGTTCCACTTGTGAGTTGAATTGAATCTTCTCTTGGTCTTAAAATCTAAAGTCTTTTTTTATCTTTTAAGTTGAAGGTTTGGGCTACAATGACACAAAAAAACAAACTTTAGATTGTTCACTTATTAGAAAAGTTCTAACTACTAAAAAAAGTCAACTAACTTATTGACTAATTATAGCTTTAAAAGTATCATGGCTTTACACTCAGCTGATATTTATAGATTGTAAGACACTAATAAAAGATGGGTCAAGCCATCAATCCCTCTTTTGGGAGGATCAACTATAAGAACTTTTGATCCCACAAGCTAAGAAAGTGGTTCTTGAAAGATATTATAGATAAGAAAATTACACAAATGATCCTTAAATATATATATATATATATATATATATATATATATATATATATATATATATATATATTTTCAATTTTGGTCCCAAATTGGTCCCTCTTGCAATTTTGGTCATTTTGTAGTTCCCTATCAACTTTCATTCATTTTCACACAGAGGGAAAATTAAATAGATAATATGGATATGGAGATGAAGAGTTTAAGACCAACAATTGGAGGGTCGGCAAGATGCCAACTAATGTTGCTATAACTGGAGCTTGGTAATTGGTCAATTGTCTTCTCAAAAGCTAGCTTAAATTCTTTATTGATCTCAACACATCCAACCAATCTGACAATTATTAAGATTGAGAACATGTGGGTAATGAAATTAAACTTCAAAATAATCACAAACACTTCTTCCTTGCATTTTCTTGAGGAAGCAAGTGACAGTCCAATGACTCCAGCTCCAACATATAGATCGATAACTGATGCACCAAGAGGGAAAATTTTATGTAGTTTTTGAAAAAAAGAATCAATAGTCTGAAAAACAAAAACAATCACATTTACCAGAAAAATACAAGATAAGAATAATAGGAATGAAAGATAACCACTATAGATAGGGTTTTTACGGTTTTGCACTTGTATTTTCTTTGCCAAAGCTAGAAGGAGCCAAACAGACATCAATTCCTACAACATGCTCCCAAGAGCCCCTTTCTCCTAATAGATGTGTCCATCTGTTTCCAAAAAATAATGCATCATAAATGAAAACATAAGTAATTTGAATAACAAACTAACAATAACAAAAAGAGGTGTACCACTTACATTGTTTGTGGATATTTGGAAGTTTTCCCAAACAAAATGAATTAAAAACACCATGTTGTTTGTCCCTGGTTTCTCCACATGAACTACAAGATAAGACACAAAGAAACAAATGGGAGTATATTAAAATCAAACTTTAAGCTTACTTAATGAAGTGTTTAAGTTAATATTATAATATTAAAAAAAATATTGTTAAAAATTGTTACTGTGGCTAAGTTGTCCAACATGTGTTTTGAATAAGTGATAAAAACTAACCACTTCTATATCTCTCAGAAGTAGGGAGAGATATGTTGATTGTAGTGACAACCATCTACGTAGATAACAATTAAATTAGCATATAGACATATCACTTACTTCTTGATTTATAATTATGCTTAATTTAGATTGAAAATATGTTGCACCTAAACATATCCCAAATAACCAGTCCGTTCATCTTCATTATAAGGATCGATGTTCAGAATCTTTATGTCATAATTTATTCAGAATATGAGATAGAGAATTTAAGAACCTTTTTAACTTTTGGATTCAAAGTGTAGACACATTCTAGAACAAACCTTTCTCAAAAGCTCTATAGAAGCATTTATGCTTGGATGATGGGTTGCATAGACAAATAATTAGCTCAAGAAGAATTCAAATGGTAATTTAAGGAAAATAAGATTTCTGATGAAAAATGATTGATTTATAGTAATGTATAATATGCATCTATGTAACGCCTGTGTTTCCGGGCTTGCCACTTTTAGCAATGTAATAGTCTAGGTTAACCTTTGTAACCCATTTTGAAGTAATAAGATTGTATTATTTGAGTATTATGTGTTTTGTGCTTAATTGCTTAATTATGTGGTTTGATTAATTAAGAATAAAAATAAGCGTCAAAATTTAAGTGTAAAATAAACTTAATAACTTTGATTTATGTTGTAGTAGTTGAAACGAGGTTTCCGAATATATATAGAACGCCCAAATCTGACTTCGTATGAGGAAGTTATGATTTATCGAAGTTTCGGCTTAGCAGTATGCAGCCTGTTTTACTCGATTTGAGATCGAGGGGTTTTTAGCCGAAACAATCTAAATGAGAATCGAAGATCTCATTGTTGGTATCGAAGCGATAAAAAGTTAGGCGAGAACGGACGTCAAACGAAGAAGTTATGAATTTATAACGAAGTTTGTCTGTCGCGGCCTATTAAAAATAAATAATAAAAATAAAGTCAAAATTAGCCAACGGAGTCTAAACGAAAGTCGTAGAGCGTAGTCTCACCTTCGCGTGGATATAAAGAACGTCGAAAACGGAGTTTGTATGAAGAAGTTATGAATTTCCGAAGTTTATTAATCATTTTGTATTTAAATTTAAATCAAAATTCGGAAGCATTATCCGAAGCGAGTCATTGATCTGATCCGAGGTACGCGCTGCGTACTCGAGTACGCCCCGCGTACTCCGAAGGGTGTCGACATTTCGGATGACGCATGCAGTGACGATTCGGAGCCCTGTACGCCCCGCGTTCGTGCGAGGGTCCAGCACTATAAAAGGGGATCCGAAGGCAGCCAAAATTTTTGTTCATTTCTTCTCTTCTCTCTAGTCCTTTGCCTCGTTTTGCGTGCCGATTCCATCCCGAAGCCCCGGTAATATTCCCGAGCCCCGAGGCAAGTCCCGAGATCCCGAAGATCCTGAGAAGTGCGGTTCCCGAGCCAAAGCTCTGCCCGCGAAAAGTTTGATTTTCGAGGAGATCTTCCAAATTTGCTGTGGATTACTACTTCTGCAAGTCGTAGTGCTGTCCGATCATCTTCTGATCAAGTGAGTGTATACTAACTTTCATAAACACGATAATAATACAAGTTTGGTTCGAGTGTATTAAGTATATTGTTGTTTATAAGTGTGAGTGTGTAGTTACTTTCTTCTAACGCATAATTATGAAGTATTTTATACGGAATACGTATTATGTGTATAATTTTGTGGTTATGTGTGTGAATGTGTATTCACTTTCTTCTAACTCATAGATATGATTTATTCTCTATGAGATATGTGTTATGTGTGTGTGTGCCTCATCTGTTATGTGAAATATGGGTTGATTAAAGCATGCTATACAGGTTTTTAAACCATGTATACAAATTGTATAATTTTTATCTACTAATATGTTGGGTAGAACATGGGTAGATAGTTGGTGTGTAATAAACAGATGAGAGGCCTCGTTGTTGTTTGATCTAGTCATCTAGCGGAGTTTAGATGACGACCACATACTTTTCTAGATAGTCTTGTGGAAACATTAGCAGGTTCGCCACCTGTAGGTGTTAATGAACTTGGGTGTTCATTCGCTGTACTCCATCCCCCTCATGGTTGCCTTATTTGACTTATATTGCTGAGGTACCCCCGAAGCATGTGTTGTCGCCCCGATGAAATATTCTTAGACTAGGTCCCTTATGATTAGTTGTATTAGGGACATTAAAGTGAGAATAACGGGAATGGATAATTGGGTTATTGTTGGTTGGTGAAAATTAAATATGATATTTATTGTGGGTTGAAAACCCTATATGCTCACCAGGCTCCCAAGCCTGACCCTCTCAGTTTTAAATTGTATTACAGGAAGTGGCGGAAGGGCATGAGATGGATGAACCATCAAGTTGTTTTGTTTACAAGTCTATATATGTTTATATTTGTTGAATGACTTGTAATGTATTCGTTTATGCTTATTGGTCTGTATCGGAACATGACACCCCGAGTTTTGATTATAATGAAAATACATTTCTTTTATGAAATGCTTTGGTAAACATTGTTTTATCATGTTTTGTTTTTGGGAACAAATTCCGCAACTCTTTCAAATCAAAAGGATTTACTCTAAAAATATTTTAAAAGCATAAATGAAAATCGGTCTTTTCTGGCCGAGATTTTGGGGATGTCACAGTTGGTATCAGAGCATTAGTTTAAGCGAACTAGGAATTTGTAGGATTTCTAGACTTAAACTTAGAATGCTAAGTGAAATTTTGAGATGTGTGTCTGTTGTGGTTTAGACACGAGCACTTGTTTATTTTAAGAAAGTTGCCTAAAATGCTTTATGTGCTAAACGTTATATGTTGCCATATATGATATTATTTGTTCGGATCTATGGTCTGTTGCCGACCGGATCTAGAAACCTTATGTGTGTAGGATTCTAAGCGTACGTCTACGATATTAGAACTAGCATGTAAACGTTTCGGAGTGATAAGGATGATTTGAATATCTATCGTGATTGAGGATCTAATTTCACCTTATTCGGTGTGTAGATCAAAATGGTGAGAACAAGAAGTGGAGTTGGAAATGCTGACGAAAACAGGAATCAACCACCAGTGATTGAGCCAATACCTGTCGTAGCAGCAGCACCTGAGCCAATAACCATGGTTGGTGTGCAATTGATGATTCAGACGATGTTGGACCGTCAGATGGATGAAACTAGACGGTTGCTTCAACAGAATCGTGAAGAACTGTCAGTTCGTGTGGAAGAGCCTGAATTAAATGAAGGGCACTCGGAAGGTGGAAACTTCAGTGGGTCTGTTGGTCCAGCCAACCCACCGATAGTTAGGCAAGATAACCGTGAAGGAAGGAATGATGGAATGGGATGCAAGTACAAGGACTTTTTGACTTGCAAACCATCGACCTTCAATAGAAAGGAGGATCCGATTGGGGTTATGGATTGGATCTCCCAAATGGAGCTAGCCTTCATGACGTGTGGCTGCAGAGGTAAGTTGCAAACTATCTATGCAGTGCGTCAATTCCGAGGTGGAGCCGTTCGTTGGTGGAACACTATAGGGAAGACCTTAAGCCCTAATGAGCCACTGCAATTGTCATGGGCAGAGCTCTTGGTGCAGTTCAAGCGCAAGTTCTGCTCGGCTCAAAATCTGTTGGAGTTGGAGAATAAGTTTTTGACATTGACGAAGGGTAGCATGTCAGTGGATGAGTACACCAATAACTTCACCGATAAGATGTAGTTTGCCTTGCGTATCGTCCCAGAAGAGTTGACAAAGGTGGATCGGTATGCGAAGGGACTCCCATGGGAGTACGAGGTGCCAGTACGTCAGGCACTTACTCTAGAGGCAGCTATCTGGGCTACCAAGTCTGTTGAGAACATGATCAAGGGGAGAACCACCAACAAGGTTGATGTTGGTGAGAAAAGAAAGTTTTAAGGAACATTTGGTTCCGGTAAGAAAGGAAAATTTTCGAAATCTGATTCGAAAAAGTTTGGGGGAAAAGGAGGCGAGGCGAAGTGGTGTGATAAGTGTAAGAAAAAGCACTTAGGGAAATGTAGCGAGGATGTGACCTGCTACAAGTGTGGAAAGGTTGGACATTTTGCCAATGAATATCCGAACAACAAAAGGATGTGTTTTGGGTGTAATGAAGAGGGGCACATTTTGAAGGACTGTCCGAAGAAGAAAGAGGCAGCAAAGCCCAACATTCCACCAAAGCCGAAGGCGAGAGCTTTCCAGATGACACTTGAGGCTGCAAAGGATGAAGTTGATGTCGCTTCAGGTACCTTTCTCGTAAACGAATTACCTGCTCATATATTGTTTGATTCTGGAGCCAACTACTCCTTTATTTCGCATGAGTTTGGTAGAAAGCTAGCTTTGCCTGTTGATAGACTAGATAATGCTTTATTAGTTGAAGTAGCTAGTGGCAAGTTTGTACCTGTTAGCCATCGTATGAAAAACATCTTGATTGACCTTAATGGGAATAAGTTTCACGAGGCGTTATTGCCTATCGAACTTAATGGTTTCGATATCGTCTTGGGAATGGATTGGCTTAGCGCCAATGATGCCGAAATTTTATGCAAGAAAAAGATAGTTAAAGTAAACCCGCCTGGAAAAGATTCGTTTATGGTGTATGGGGACAAACGGCGAGTGAATTCTGGGATCATTTCTCTAATGAAATCCAGAAAGTGTTTGACCAAGGGATGTACATCATATTTAGCGTTTGTGATTGATGCTAAGAAAGAAAAGAAGGTGATGCAGAGCATTCCAGTGGTGTGTGATTTTCCAGAAGTGTTCCCCGAGGATCTTCCTGGATTACCACCTGATAGACAAGTGGATTTCAGAATAGACTTGTTACCAGGAACCACGCCAATAGCAAAAGCACTTTATCGATTAGCACCGACGGAGATGAAGGAGCTGATGATGCAACTTCAGGAGTTATTGGACAAATGTTTCATTAGACCTAGTTCATCGCCCTGGGGAGCTCCGGTGTTATTTGTAAAGAAGAAAGATGGAAGTATGAGAATGTGCATCGATTACAGAGAGCTGAACAAGGCAACAATAAAGAATAGATATCCGTTGCCGAGGATTGATGACCTGTTTGATCAATTGCAAGGTTCGAGCTATTTCTCGAAGATCGATCTTAGGTCAGGATATCATCAGCTGAAAGTAAGAGAGCAAGATATCGAGAAGACTGCATTCAGAACTAGATATGGACACTACGAGTTCTTGGTTATGTCGTTTGGACTAACCAATGCTCCAGCAGCGTTCATGGATTTGATGAATAGGGTTTGTAACCCGTTCCTTGATAAATCTGTGATAGTGTTCATAGACGACATTCTGATTTACTCGAAAAGCCAGGAGGAGCATGGCAGGCACTTGCGAGAAGTGTTAGAAGTTTTGAAGAAGGAGAAGCTTTATGCAAAGTTCTCCAAATGTGATTTTTGGATTCGTGAGGTCCAATTCTTGGGTCACGTGGTCAACCAAGAAGGGATAATGGTTGATCCAGCGAAGATCGAAGCTGTGACAAAGTGGGAACAACCGAAAAGTCCCACGGAGATTCGAAGCTTTTTGGGATTAGCCGGATATTACCGCAGGTTTATCCAAGGCTTTTCTTCGATTGCTACTCCATTGACAGCTTTGACCCACAAAGGAGCTACTTATGCTTGGAGTGAGAAGCATAAAGAAGCATTCGAGAAGTTAAAGAAGAAGCTATGCGAGGCACCGATACTTTCTCTACCCGATGGAGTTGAAGACTTTGCTGTTTATAGCGATGCATCTGGTGTTGGATTGGGTTGTGTTTTGACCCAAAGAGAAAAGGTGATAGCATATGCGTCTCGACAGCTGAAAGAGCATGAAAAGAATTACCCGACTCATGAATTTGGAGTTGGCAGCGGTAGTTTTTGCTCTGAAAATATGGAGGCATTACCTCTATGGCACGAAGTGCAAACTTTTCACTGATCATAAGAGTCTCCAATACCTCTTTAATCAGAAAGAATTGAAGATGAAGCAACGACGCTGGCTAGAATTACTTAAAGACTACGACTGCGAGATACTTTACCACCCCGGTAAAGCTAATGTTGTTGCTGATGCTCTCAGTCGGAATGTCAATCTTGAAAGGAGGAGGCCAAAAGCGTTGAGAAGTGAAGTTGTCTCGACCATTGTGGAAAGTATAAAGAAAGCTCAAGAGGAAGCTTCTGAGAAAAATGACCGAAAGGAGGAACGTTTGGGTAAAACGTTGGTGTTTGGTACTAATGGTCATGGACTGAAGGTATTCCAAGATCGTATTTGGGTACCTAAGTCAGGAGGAATTAGGGATCTTCTGATGGAAGAAGCTCACAAGACCATGTACTCGATTCATCCTGGTAGCACTAAAATGTATAGGGACCTAAAACCCTACTACTGGTGGCCGACGATGAAGCTTGATGTTGCAAAGTATGTGGCCGAGTGTGTGACTTGTGCGAGAGTCAAGACACAACATCAGAAACCTTACGGGAGTTTAGAACCATTGCCTGTGCCTATGGGTAAGTGGGAAGACATTGCTATGGATTTTGTCACTAAACTGCCCAGAACAAAGAATGGTCACGACATGATTTGGGTGGTCGTTGATCGATTCACTAAGAGTGCGCATTTCATAGCAGCCAAGGAGAAATGGTCTATGGAAAAGCTTGCAAATTCTTACGTGAAGGAAATTGTGAGGCTTCACGGTGTTCCGTTAACGATTTTATCGGATCGTGATAGCCGCTTCACCTCAAGGTTTTGGAAAAGTCTACAAGAGGAAATGGGTACCAAGTTATGTTTAAGCACAGCTTACCATCCGCAGACTGATGGTCAGAGTGAAAGAACAATACAAACACTTGAAGATATGCTGAGAGCATGTACCTTGGAATTCCTAGGTAATTGAGATGAACATTTACCTTTGGTAGAATTTTCCTATAATAATAGTTTTCACTCGAGCATTAAGATGGCACCTTATCAAGCTTTGTATGGACAGAAGTGTCGTACGCCGTCTTGTTGGCTTGAGGCTGGGGAAAAGCAGTTTATGGGACCAGAGATGGTTCATCAAACTGCTGAAAAATTGAAAATAATTAGGGAAAGAATGTTAGCAGCTCAAGATCGTCAAAAGAGCTATGCTGACAAGAAGCGAAGACCGATGACTTTTGAGGTTGGAGATTCGGTTTTGCTTAAAGTCTCGCCGTGGAAGGGACTTATAAGATTTGGTAAAAGGGGAAAGTTGAGTCCAAGGTTTATTGGACCGTTTAAAGTTCTTCAGAGAATAGGGAACCAAGCTTACAAGCTCGAATTACCCGAAGAACTGCATGGAATTCACAACACTTTTCATGTGTGTTATTTGAGGAAGTTCACGGGGGAAGTTCCCGATATAATTCCAATTTCTGAATTGAGAATTGATGAGAACAAAAGGTTGATTGAAGAACCAGAGGCAATTGTTGACCGAAAGACTAAGAAGTTGCGGCGCAAAATGGTTGGGTTAGTGCTTGTCCGATGGAAACACACGAATGGGCCGAATCTCACCTGGGAAACGGAGAGTGACATGTTGAGTCGCTATCCGCATTTGTTTGTTGATGTGTGATTCCGGCGACGGAATCATTCTAAGGTGGAGAGAATTGTAACGTCTGTGTTTCCGGGCTTGCCACTTTTAGCAATGTAATAGTCTAGGTTAACCTTTGTACCCATTTTGAAGTAATAAGATTGTATTATTTGAGTATTATGTGTTTTGTGCTTAATTGCTTAATTATGTGGTTTGATTAATTAAGAATAAAAATAAGCGTCAAAATTTAAGTGTAAAATAAACTTAATAACTTTGATTTATGTTGTAGTAGTTGAAACGAGGTTTCCGAATATATATAGAACGCCCAAATCTGACTTCGTATGAGGAAGTTATGATTTATCGAAGTTTCGGCTTAGCAGTATGCAGCCTGTTTTACTCGATTTGAGATCGAGGGGTTTTTAGCCGAAGCAATCTAAATGAGAATCGAAGATCTCATTGTTGGTATCGAAGCGATAAAAAGTTAGGCGAGAACGGACGTCAAACGAAGAAGTTATGAATTTATAACGAAGTTTGTCTGTCGCGGCCTATTAAAAATAAATAATAAAAATAAAGTCAAAATTAGCCGACGGAGTCTAAACGAAAGTCGTAGAGCGTAGTCTCACCTTCGCGTGGATATAAAGAACGTCGAAAACGGAGTTTGTATGAAGAAGTTATGAATTTCTGAAGTTTATTAATCATTTTGTATTTAAATTTAAATCAAAATTCGGAAGCATTATCCGAAGCGAGTCATTGATCTGATCCGAGGTACGCGCTGCGTACTCAAGTACGCCCCACGTACTCCGAAGGGTGTCGACATTTCGGATGACGCATGCAGTGACGATTCGGAGCCCTGTACGCCCCGCGTTCGTGCGAGGGTCCAGCACTATAAAAGGGGATCCCAAGGCAGCCAAAATTTTTGTTCATTTCTTCTCTTCTCTCTAGTCCTTTGCCTCGTGTTGCGTGCCGATTCCATCCCGAAGCCCCGGTAATATTCCCGAGCCCCGAGGCAAGTCCCGAGATCCCGAAGATCCTGAGAAGTGCGGTTCCCGAGCCGAAGCTCTGCCCGCGAAAAGTTTGATTTTCGAGGAGATCTTCCAAATTTGCTGTGGATCTTTTAATAATATTAGAGATTAAATATGAAATTCATTTATTATGAGAAATATTATCATAATTAAATGTGAAATACATTAATAATCTCCATAATAAATGTAGTTAACATTTAATTATGGTTATATTTGTAACATCCCAAAAATCAAAGTAAAATTTTTATTTTTCAAAATCAAACCACAAATTATAAATGTTTACAAAACTTAGTTTCCAAAAGTCAAAATCACAAATCAGAGTATCCCAAAATCAAATCTCATAAAAACTGAAGGATATGCACGATCAAGCATTCGTCTTGTCCTGATCATCTGAATTACCTAAAACATAAAACTTAAACTATAAGTCAAAGCTTAGTTAGTTCCCTCGAATGCCACACACAACCAAACAATTATACAAAATACATGATGGGTCCACATCTCTCGATTGGATTACCCGGGCCCACAACCTCCCAGTTAGATTGCCACTTTGGCCCACAATCTCTGGATTGGATTGCCATCGGGTTTGTTGGCCGACAACACAAAGCAGTGCACCCTCAAACCAAGCCACCCTATGTCGACATATGCAACAAATAAATATATTACAAAAAACAGATAAACATGTAGATCTCATCAGATCACTACAGCATAGCAACAGGATACATACTCTACTGGCCCGACATTGGTGCCTTCGACCCACAAGTATAGTGAGGAAAACTCACCTCACAGTCTGAAAAGATAGCAGAAAAGAACGTTGCTCCAAATGCCAACTCTACAGGTCACCTATACAACAAACAGTGAACTAAACTCAAACTACAACTCAAAATACCCAAATTGCCCCTAGGTCAAACTTGGTCAGACCTCAGGGCAAAGGTCGAAGTCAGAAAGTCAAAAAGTCAAGGAAAGTCAAGCTGGCTGAGTACGCCCTGTGTGCTTAGTTACTACGTTGGGCGTAGTCGCGACCTAAGCAATTATCGGGGCTTCAACCCAGTATGTGCAACCTACCACTTGGTACGACCGACGTACTCCGCCTAGACCGACTCATTATCATTAAGTGCTTGTTTCTTAAATATCATTAATCTAAATTCAGATCTAGTCCCAAAACATCATTCTAAGTCATAAAGTTTCCACTATTATGACTCTCCATGGCTAGAAAAGGTCCAAAAGCTAAAACCCTAACTTATTATTCCTTTAAGATATCATAACTCTTTCATGGGAGGGATAAAAGGATAAGATCACATTTTTATGGTTCTTAGCACCTCAAAAAGTCTGAAAGGACAGCTCTTCTGGTTAGAGTGTAACGATCCAATTTTCACGTCCAAAAATTTCGTTTTTAAAACATTACTTTCGAAAACATTAATAATTAAAATATTGCTTGATTAAACCATTTTACATTGAAAACCGAATTTGAAATCCATAACAGTTAAACAACCAAAATATCAGAGTATCAATCCCAAGGCAAACTCATAAATGCGGAATCAAGGAGTGCATGTGATGAGCCGCTACCGCGCCTGCTCCTTCCCCTTAGCTGAAGAGGTACCTGAAACAACAACTGAAAAACGTAAGCACAAAGCTTAGTGAGTTCCCCCACCGTACCACATACCAAGCAAACACATAACGCACATACTCCCAGGCTATTCTGGGGTGCCTAACTACCCGGTACGGCCATTCTGGGGCGCCGACTACCCGTGCGGCCATTCTGGGGTGCCGTCCTACCCGTGTCAAGCCATTCTGGGGTGCTGACTACCCGTGTCAAGCTATTCTGGGGTGCTGACTACCCGTCGGTCCTGACAACCGATCCTCGGGGACTAGTCCCCTCCTACTACCTCTATCGCATATAACATACAAGCCAGCATGCAAACATATCATCATATACTGTCAGACATTTCTGGGGTGTCTGTACTACCCTTCGGTCCTAACAACTGAGCTCTACTTCTATCACATAAAACATGTCATGCTAGCATATAACATATCAGGTAGTAGCAAACCTAGATGACATCACAAAGACAATCATCTAACATACGACTCCTACTGGTGGGCCGGCATTATGGCGGCATACTCAGTCAATCACTGCTATCTGACCTTTGGGTAAAATGACCATTTTACCCCTGATCATGTCATAAGTCAAAGTCAGAGTCAACTTTCAGTTGACCCGACTCGCCGAGTTGGCTCCCCAACTCGCCGAGTCCCTATCCACTCGATTGTCCTGAATCCCGTCCCTACTCGTCAAGTTAGGCGTTGACTCGACGAGTTCTTCTTCTAAACTGAGGTTCAAGTCCTTCATCCTACTCGCCGAGTTGTATGAACAACTCGCCGAGATCGTCTTCATCCGAAGAACACTTATGCTGCGACTCGCCGAGTTGTATGAACAACTCGCCGATTCTGTTCTTGATCTAAGAAGATTGCCTTGAACTCGCCGAGTCAGGGCATTGACTCGCCGAGTTCCTCCATGGATGAGTTTGGCTTCCAACTCACTGAGTCACACCCTGTGACTCACTACTCCCACTCAAACAACGAAAAAGGGACAAACTCGGAGACTCGTGAGCAGACTCGCCGAGTCAGATGAACGACTCGCTGAGTCGTTACCATGCAATCACTATATGCTGGATTCTGCTTGAATCCAGCTTATGCTATCCACAGATCTGGGTTCCTAGAGCATGAATAACACGTAAAGTTCCCAACTTTACGTGTAGATATTCACCAATGAGAGTTTTAGGGTTCAAAATGCACCAAATGAGTAGATTTAGGGTCTTCATGCAATATGGGTCCATAAAGGCAGTAGATCTGAGCTCCTAGAGCTCAACCATGCCTAGATCTAGAGGCCAATCAGCTTATTACGAATTATATAGCACATGCAAAGCTTAGGGAAGGGCTCAAGAAGGACTTAATGGAGTAAAAAGCATAGAAACAAAGGGAAAACGAGTTATACCTCAAAGAAATCACTGAGAGAACACGAAGATGCTTGGCTTCCTTCCCTTCCTCTTGATCTACTCCTCTTCCTTCTCAAAATATTCAAGAAAACACCCAAAAGGTCTCA
Source organism: Lactuca sativa (assembly GCF_002870075.4). Taxonomy (NCBI): domain Eukaryota; kingdom Viridiplantae; phylum Streptophyta; class Magnoliopsida; order Asterales; family Asteraceae; genus Lactuca; species Lactuca sativa. The sequence continues at coordinate 180,797,061 of NC_056624.2, read as the reverse complement.
AACTCACAAGAACAAGGGGTTAGAACATATGGAGAGCTGCAGAGGGTGAAGGGGGCTGGCTTGGGGCGGAAATGAGGGCTTAAATAGGGTGCAAACCCCTGAAACTTAGGGTTTCATCAAACAGCAGTGACTCGCCGAGTCCAGAATATAGACTCGCCGAGTCGCCAACTTAAACATGTCCCGGGTCCCGTCTCTACTCGGCGAGTTGGACCTATGACTCGCCGAGTCCAAGGCTAAAAATGGAAAATACTCAAATAATCTTACATACCAGGAACCAGGTGCTACATAGAGTAAGCTATACTCATGAACGCCAAGCTTATGGGACCAAAAATGAACACAAACACTAGGCTAGCAAGATCTAAGCAAATAACTCATGAAGTTTCAAACTTTATACCTTCAAAGGATACTTGAAGGCGAAACACTTCTAGATCCAAGATGCCTTGAGCCTCCAAGATGATCCAACTTCATTCTTCTTCATTCAAGAACACCAAAAATGCACTCTCAAGCTCAAATATGCACACACAATGGATTAGGATTTTCAAGGGACGATTTGGGTGGTGGAGGTTGATGAGGGAAAGGGTCTTGAGAAGTTAATGATGCTTAAATAAGGGCTAAAACCCTAAAAATTAGGGTTTGATGTAACACCCCGAGTTCAGAATTGTAAGTTCAGGGTTCTTAGTGTAAATAAGGAAGGTCGACTCGGCGAGTCGAGTTGCAATTCTGGTCATGTGTTAAGTGACCAACTCGGCGAGTTGGAAGTTGGACTCGGCGAGTTGGTGCTGAAGGGAGAAAACCCTAATTCCGGGAGTTGTGCCCTATATAAAGCACATTATAGCCACCTTCAACCTCTTTACTGCCCATTTGAGTTCCAGAAACCCTAATTAGTGTGTGTGAGCCTCCATTGTTAAAGTTTGAGCTTGGAAGAAGAATTTAAGAGGAGAAAGTTAGAAGATCAAGAGCCTAGCATCGGGGGATCTTTGTAAATCCGGAATCTACTCCTTCTTGGGCACATTTCTAAGGTAACAAGTCGTTACCTTGAGCTTTCTCCTTCTAGATCCATTCTTGGTTGTTGTTTTGGGAATTTTAGCTTGATTGGAATCTATTTCGTGTTTAGAGGTAAGATCTGAAGTTGCAACTTCAGATCTAGGTTAATAGTGAGCCATGGAAGCTTAAAGCATCAACCATGGGGCTTGATTTAGAGTATCTTTCTCCCAAAACCTCCTTTTAGCTTGATTGGAGCTTGCTGAGCCTTACATGCACGTAAAGTTGGAAACTTTATGTGTGAATCTGGCCCTAGGAGTCCAGATCTATGTATTGGAAGTATTGAAATGGCCTGAAATCGTCTGAATGAAGATGTCGCGTTTGGACTCGGCGAGTTGGAAGAACAACTCGGCGAGTCTGTTGAAGATTGTCTTGGACTCGGCGAGTCTGTTCTTGGACTCGGCGAGTCTGGTCGTGGAACCCTAACCTTTTCTGGTTAAGCCTCTAATCAGTGAGTTGAGGGACGACTCGGTGAGTTAAGCAGGATGGGACTCTGAGATTGTCGGACTCGACGAGTCTTGGGGCAACTCGGCGAGTTGAGTCGTTTTATGGGAGTTCTGAGTAAAGGAACTCGACGAGTCGACGGGTTGATTCGACGAGTAGGGTCAACCAAGAAGGTTGACTTTGAGTGAGGACTTTAACTTGGACCAAGGGTTGACCAGTTTGACTTCCAAGGGTATTTTGGTAATTATTGGAGTTTATTGGTTTTGGTTATTTGGTAATGATCAGTGGTGGAGTTCGTGCTGGTGGTTGGAGCAGCATGGTCTTGTTTCTTCAAGTTGGCAGTTGCAGGTGAGTTATCCTCACTATATCAACAGGGTCCAAGGCACCAAGGTTGACCCTTTATTGGATAGAAATCCGGGTAGTTGTTGTTATGTTATTGCTTTGCTATGTCTGCATCCTGGTAGTTAGGATGGTATATGATAGAGACCTAGTGAAGGTCGGTATCCTAGTATACAGGATGATGCTATGCTAGTGACCGGTTAGGTCGGTATCCTGGTTAGGATATTGCTATGTTATGTGATATATTGGTTCGGTTTGATTAGTTGTGTGATGTTATATGATTATATGTTTATGTGCACATGGTTGTTGGACTTGGGCTGGGTTGAGGCGGGTCCTGCTTTGTGTTGTAGGCCAACATACCCAGGGCGGACCGGTTAGACCGAAGGCCCAACGAGCGGTAGGCTGAAGGCCCCAAGAGGGTGGACCAGACGTGCCGAGGCTCGGAGAATGGACCAGACAGACTGAAGGCCCGGTGCGGGCAGACCAGTCACACTGTAGACTCAGAGAGTGGACCATGTGGACTGAAGGCCCGGTATGGGCGGACCAGTCATACTGCAGACTCGGAGAGAGAGTGGACCGGGTGGACTGAAGGCCTGGTGCAGGCGGACCAGTCACACTGTAGAATCGATATGCATGGTTTTTCTATTTATGATATGATATGATATGTGTATGGTATTGTGGTTGGTATTTTGGGGGTAACTCACTAAGCTTTTGGGCTTACAGTTTCGGTGTATTGTTTCAGGTACTTCAGGAGATCGTGGCAAGGCGAAGGCGTGATCGTACCGCTCTTCAGTTTTATGTTGATGTCTTGGAACACACTGATAATAAATGAGTTGTAAACCTTTTTGTAATAACTTAATGAATATGGATTGTCTTTGAAAAGTTTAAATTGGTTGTAAATTTTCACGGTGTTACATTTGACCACCAGCCACGTACGCTTTACGTACATTTGAGTACGCCCAACGTACTCAACAGATCACGCGTTTCTCATTTAAATGACAACGGGACCAATTTGCAACAAATTTCATACTTAAGGGTAGAAATGGAAAATACCTAGATCAAGGTGCTATAATTCTCCCCCACTTGAATCAGACTTCGTCCTTAAAGTCCGCTTTTGCGAATAACGTGGGGCAGAGCTCTCACATCTCTGCCTCGGGTTCCCAAGTCCATTCGGAACCCTTCCGATGCTGCCACTGAACCTTGACCAATGGAACCACCTTGTTACGCAATGCCTTCTTCTTCCTATCCAGAATCGCCACTGGTGTCTCAACATAATTCAGGCGATCATCAACCTGAATATCATCCAAAGGAACAGTTGTTGAATTATTAGCCATACACTTCCGAAGCTAAGAAACATGGAAGGTGTTATGAATCTGACTAAGCTCCCCAGGCAAATCCAATCGATAGGTTACCCTGCCTACCCTGGCTAGAACTTGAAACGGCCCACTATATTGATGCCCCAAACTGCCCTATTCCTGAAGCGTATTACACCCTTCCAGGGTGATACCTTCAGTAAAATCATATTGTTGACATGAAATTCCAACTCAGATCGACGTCTGTCAGCATAGCTCTATGACAACCGAGAGGTTTCCGTCGCTGATCGCCATTACGAAAGAGTAGAAAATATATGTAATAGCTTAGTATCGTAAAATCTGATTTTTAAAGATAATAAGAATTAAATGTGCTATTACATTTATTTGATAAAAACATCCATTATGCTCAAAAATCAACGTCCGGAAAATTGTAACGTTTTCTTAGATGGTTAACATAATTGGATAGTACGCGTTAACGTGATCTCAATGATATAAAATTCGTAAAACTCCGACTCCAAGGGAAAGAGTTATGGATTTTATAAAAATAGAAATCAACCTCGTAATTAAACTTAATTACGTCAAAACGGTACTTAGAGATTGGTTGAGTTTTTACTAAAAGTGCAAAAAGGAGTTTCGTAGTACTCCTCGAAATAAACTTTAAGAAAAAGTTTGCCGAAAATGGAGTTCATACGAGAGAGATATGATTTTTATAAAATCATTAATTTTTAACCTAAAATCATTAATTTTCAACCCCGTTAGGCACAAAAATGAAAGTTAAAACTAGCCAAAACAACCTAAATGAGAGTTATAGTACCCATTGAGATCATCACATAGATATAGAAAGGGTTTAGATCGGAGCTCGCACGAATTTGAGTAGATTGTGAAAGACGTGGCCGAGTGGGGGAGTGACATGTGGAAACTTCCAGATTGGGCCATGATTGTTACGCGCGGTGCACGTAGATATCTGCCTGACGTGCACCTCTAAAACTCGACTATAAATAGAGGGTTGTGCTATTCCTGCTTCACACACACTCAAACTTCTCTCTCTTTAAGTCTCTAAGTAGTTTCCATATGGAGCGATCCCCAGAGTCCTGAGCCCGATTCAACCTTACATCAAAGGTTTCACACGACTAGGGTGAGTACACGACCCCTATTTTACTGTTTTAAATGTTTTACTGGGGAGGGGGATACATGCTTATAAAATGGTTTTATCAAAATATGTTTATTGTTATAAATATCAAATCATTTTATAAAGCTTAAAACCTTAGGATAGTGTAGCTGTAGATACTATGCCTGGTGTTAAGCTATGATATTATGCCTAAGAGATATGATGTCTAATAGTCTAGGAAGAGATAAAACCTAGATGTTATAATGGCCAAATCCCTAGGATAACGTGATACCTAGAAGTTATGTTGGTCAAATATAAGGATATACAATGTACTTAGTTGTTACTTTGCCCAAATATCATGTTTTCAAATAAACATAATTAGGGTATATATGAATATTAATCTATACAAAATAATTATGAGATCAAAGGTTATACTTGTCAAATATAAGATAAAAGATTTATATTGTGATAGTTATAGGAAATCCCTAGGAATGATTAAGGTAAAAGATAAAAGATAAATACCTAAGGTCAGTGCGAGAGCTAGAAAGATATTTATAGATACCTATAATCGTTAATCTTGCGAGAGCTAGAAAGATATTTATAGATCTATACGGGGTTTGACAACCCCACATGCGATTGCTAGCTACAATCCCGACAGTATAATTTTCTTATTATTTACTATTCGACGTCCGTGAAGCGTCGTGGCGGGGCACAATTATTAGTCAAAGAGTGTCGATTATGGGGGCTCATGATAAAATACGTTAGGATCGTTAGATATCTTACAAAGATAGTAAATAAGGATTAATAAAATATATCATAATAAGTTAATAAGATATGATCATTAGATATTCTAAAAGATAACAAGATATGATCGTTAGATATCCTAAAAGATAGTAAGCTAGGGTTGATAAAATACTTTAGGAAATGTTTTTCTGAAATAAAAATGATTCTTAAAATAATACAACCCAATAAAAGCTGAAAACTATAAAAAACTTGTGCACTCACCAACATTATGTTGACGTTTTTCAAGAATACATGTATTCTTAGGGAGATGTGTGTGTGTGTGTGTATGTGAGAGAGAGAGAGAGAGAATCGAATGTTGTGGAAAAGGATTGAGCTTATGGCGTCTATTTATAGGTTGATCAGCGACCATGCGCGTCGTGCAAAGTCCATACCCGCCACACAAAGGGTCGATGTGGCCCCTCAGGTGCGCTGGCATTCGGCAATCAATAGCTGGGGTGTCATGGCAGCTTCTAAAAGGTCGTGTGCGGGGCGCAAACACATGCGGAAAATTTCAAACTTTAAAATTATGTAACTTCTTCATACGAGCTCCTTTTTTGACGTTCTTTATATCAACATGTATCTATTGGCGATATCTACAACTTTTATTTATACTCTGTTGGCTAGTTTTGACTTTATTTATTTTACACAGGCTTAGACTGTTAAGGCTCGTATAAAATGCATAACTTTGTCATCCGATGTCCGTTTTTGACTGTCTTCTTATCATTGGACTCCTATTAACGAGATCTCTGACTCTCGTTCAGATTGTTTCAGCTAACAATCAAACGATCTAAAATTCAATATTTGAGATGTCTACTACTACGTTGAATCTTAGAAACATCGTTAACTTCCTAACTGAAGTTAGATTTGGATGTCATCAATATATACGCTCTAGGTTTAATGACTATTATTACTTTTGTTTAGATCACTAAGGCTAAAAAAGTAATCTAACTAAAAATTATTATTTACAACGCGCTTTGCGGAATCGAGTCGAATCACGAAACTTCGACAGACCATAAATTATTCAGTATAAGTCTGATTTAAGCGTTCGTTATATCCCCAGAATCCTTGTCACAACTACTTCAACTTTCGTCAAGGGTATTTAACCTAATTATTATTCTGTTTTGGACACATATTTTATCCTTATTTTATTATATTGTCGTAAGCATGTATACTACAAATAATTGCACATAAATCAATATTACTAAAATAGTTTCCTTTTATTATATCAAATAAGTTACAATTGTTGACCCTAATCATCTAATTAATGCATAGCGAGAAACACAAGTGTTACACATACATCGTTATTTCTCCCTTAAAAAACGATTTTTGAGTGTAGAATGTTTGGTCTTCAAGCTGAAGCACAATATGAAGTTTTTGTAGGATGTTCGATTTTGTAGGGTGTTCGATTTTCCATTTATGTTCGAGAACACAACTTTGATTTCTGGGTTTGTCTTCATGTTCTTCAGCAGATTTTTGGATTTATGTTCTTAAGTTCATGTTTGTTATAGATTTTTGCATTAGAGATGGAGTATTGTGTGTGTTGTTGATCTAAAAATAAAAAATTAAATTACTTTAGATTTATGGTCGGATACTTGCCGGAGAAGACGATCGGAGTCTCGCCGGAGCTGCCAAATATGTCGGAAACTGACTAAACCTCCGATAACAAGTCATAATGATATATTTTGAACAATTTAACAAGTTCAATGGGAAATTATGTGTAACGACCCGTCTCCGATACGATGATTCCATAGTATTTAATTAGAAGTTTGTAAGAGGGACTCGGCGAGTTCATAGCCTGACTCGCCGAGTAGGGACGGGATTTCAAGCACGTGTTAGTCGGCGACTCGGCGAGTCCATATTCGGGACTCGGCAAGTCTGCCTGCCTGGAAGAAACCCTAAATCCCCGGGTTGCTCACTATTTAAACCACCTTATAGCCCCCAATCTCGCCTCCTTCACCCTCAGAGAGCTGTGAGAAAACCCTAATCCATCCTTGAGTGATCCAAGTGTTCTTGTGTGAAATTTTGAAGGCTTGAAGAAGAAGAAGAAGAAGAAGAAGAAGATAGGAGCAAGGAGAAGAGGTGTAGAGCAAAGATCCAAGGGAAAATCAGAGTTCATTGAGGTATTCTTCGGATTTCCTCCCCTTTTATGCTTTAAACCTTCATTAGAACTCTTCTAGATCTAGTTTGATGCTTTTCTCAAGCCTTATGATTGTATGGATGCCCTAATAGGTCGAGATATCCTTAGATCTGTTCATTTAGGAGTTGTAGAGCCCGGATCTATTGCCTTTTTGATGATACTTTGCATGAAAACCCTAGATCTAGCCTTTATTATGCTTTGTGAGCCATTTTATCTTCATGGATGCATATGGGCACGTAAAGATAGAATCTTTACGTGCTAATCGAGTTAAGGAAGTCCAGATCTATAAGTTTTATACACTGGATTCAAGCAGAATCGAGTTTTGAGTTGCTGCATGCAAGCGACTCGACGAGTCGGAAGAACGACTCGGCGAGTCGAGTCGCGAGTCCCTGATTTTCCCTTTTTGAGTGATGCCGAGTGGGACCAGTGAGTGGTAGAGTGGACTCAGCGAGTTTGAGGTCAGACTCAGTAATGGAGGGACTCGGCGAGTTGTTCATACAACTCGGCGAGTCCAAGGCAATCTTCTTAGCTCGAAGAACAACTCGTCGAGTTGTTCATACGACTCGGCGAGTCAGATGCAGATTGCCTGAGTTGTTGATTCAAAAGGGAACTCGTCGAGTTGATGCCATACTCGACGAGTAGCAGCGAGTAGGGTTGAGAAGTGAGAATATGGACTCGGCGAGTCAGGTCAACTGTGGGTTGACTTTGACCAGGAGAGTTGACTTTGACCAGGAGAGTTGACTTTGATCAGGAGAGTTGACTTTGACCAAGGGTAAAAGAGTCATTTTACCCCAGTGCAGTGATTAGCATTTGATTCAGTGTGTTATGGATTTGTAGCCGGGGAGATACCGGAGCAGCAGCAGTTAGCTTCCAGAGCCATACACAGCAGCCAGTTCACGAGGTGAGTTTCCTTCCAGTAGGAACGGGTCTACGGCCACAATGCCGGCCCGTTTAGTTAGTAGCAGTTCCGGACTTCAGTCCGAAGCAGTAGTTCAGTATGCTTGATGTCTCCGTGATTCAAGCACGTTGTGTGTTATATGTTCCGGACTATGGTCCGATGCAGAATGCAGTATGTGTGTTTATGTTAGTTGATATGTGTTATGCCATGCTATGATGATTAGTTCCGGACTTCGGTCCGATGCAGTCAGTTCCGAACTTCGGTCCCATGCAGTCAGTTCCGGACTTCGGTCCGATGCAGCTGGTTCTGGACTCCGGTCCGATGCAGTGGGCAAGGCCCAGTATGTGTTTTATATGTATTGTATGGTATGTGGTAGTTTGGGGGAGCTCACTAAGCTTTGTGCTTACAGTTTCAGTTTTGGTTTCAGGTACTTCCGCAAGCAAAGGGAAGAGCTCGGGATGATGGCATCGCACACACCACAGCTTTAGTTTTTATCCTGGGAGTTGATTCAGTTTCTTGATTTTGGATATGTTACAGTTATGATACAGTTTTCCTCATAGTATTTTTACTATGGTTGAGAAACATAGTGTGTGGTTTTATGATATGATACTCAGATTTATGGTTTTTGGTTATATTGAAAAATGAAATTTTTGGGTCGTTTCAAGTTGGTATCAGAGCCTTGATTTGAGGGATTCGGATACACGTCTGGGTGTATCTGAACTCAAACTAAGGGGAAGATAAAAAGATTTTAAAAAAAAAAGGAAAATGTTTTCTAAAGAATTTTGAAAGCACTTAGAAAGAAAGAAAATTTTAAACGAGATAAGGGTGTGGTGCATGCGATCAGCCGAGCTCAAGTAAGTACTCCCAAATTACCCATACAAGTTATTTGTTCAGTTTCAGTTTCAGTAGAACAGCATGCTAGTATAGGACTAAGGATCTAGGAGGATGCCTTATGTGTCTGCTTTATGTGTTATAGCTTTATGAGTATTGCATGCTAGTATTGAGTAGACAGCAGTAGGATAGCCTGTTTAGGTTATGCCTGATAGTATGAGCTTAGCATTGTATGCTAGTACAGTTTCCTCATTATGGGGAAAGGATTGCTTGAGTAGTTTCTTGTGTTCGAATGCTGCTTGCTTTGTGCTTTGTGGGACTCTGAGTCATGGGAGTTAGCCATTAGGTGAATACATCACACCACATGTGATCAGGGTTGAATAATCTCAGAGTGCTGGAATTGGCCCTATTGCGCAGCTCTTGTCTGAGTCCAACCGTTGTAGGGACGATTCTTTTACTTGAAGGATTATTTGAGCCTCGTCACATGTGATGGTGTTTAGGTGGTGGCTAATTAGCATTATAAGGAGGCCTTCAGCAGGTGAGGACTGGTTGAGTGGAGTCAGAGATTTCCCTAGGGCAAGCCTAGGATGAGAGTAGCAGAGATCAGTAGTAGTAGAAGTGACTTGGTGGAGTCAAGGCAGTTCTTGAGGAAAGTACGGATAGATGTGGCAGGTAGTATGGGCCCGTACTACTGAAAGCAGAGGATCCGTACTCGAATCAAGAAAGGCCGAGACAAGACCGGGAAGCTAGTCGTAGTATCAATGATCCCTCGAGATATTTCAGTTTTCTGATGTCGTTGTGATGTGTTTCAGAATGGTGGTTTTGCGTTCGAGACCAGCAGCCGGCAGTGGAGGTGCCGGGGAAGGATCAGGTTCAGGCTCGGGGGACGAGCGCATGGATGAGCAGACTCGAGAGTTTCTTTCTTCAGAGATTACGCGTATCATTATAGAGCAGACTCCTGTGATCTTCGGTTCGATCAAGGAGGGAATCCTAGAGCTGATGGATGAGAGATTGGGCACCTTTCGTGCCGAGGTGGCGGCCATGATGGGATCGCGCACCCTTACATTCAGGGAGTTCAGGGCATGTGGAGCTCCAGACTATCACGGGGCGCGAGACCCCATAGCGAGTACTAGATGGTTGGCGGATGTGGCCAACGCTTTCCACACTAGCAGGTGTCCCGAGGGGGACAAGGTCAGATTGGCGTCCTGTCTTCTGAAGGACAGGGCACGGGATTGGTGGGAGGAGGTCAGACATACCATTGGAGATGATGCAGCATTGGACGCCATGACCTGGGCTGACTTCTCTACCAGGTTCAGGGTGGAGTTTGCACCGGTTATTGAGGTGCAGCAGTTAGCTAGAGAGTTTCAGGACCTCACCCAGACTACAGAGACAGTGGCGGAGATCACCGCCAAGTTCAGGGAGAGGGCTCTTCTCGTTCCTCAGTATGCAACCGATGAGGAGATAAAGAAGGCCCGTTATCATGAGATGTTGCGGAGCGATATCCGCCAGTTTGTGAGCTGGTCCAGATGTAAAACGCTGGATGACATGATTGCTAGGGCTCGGGAGAGGGAGATTCATCTCGAGATGGAGAAGAAGAGGAAACCGGAGGCGGTTTCGGGTACAGGTAGTTCGGGAAAAAAGCCCATGGTTTCAGATCACAGATCTAGGAGTCAGCAGAGCCACGGTCGATGTGGCAAGTGTGGGAGATTGCACGAGGGGGCGTGCAAGGCAGGGAGCTCCGGCTGCTACAAGTGCGGTCGGATTGGGCATTTGAGCAGGGATTGCACGGCCCCTGCTACTGCCGTTGTAGCATCAGATCTGATTTGCTTTCAGTGCAATCAGAGGGGACATAAAAAGTCCCAGTGTCCGAGTTTAGCCGCAGCAGGGAAGGTGGCTGCACCTGCCCCTGCTACCTTGAGGATTACAGATGGCCGGCAGGGCCGAGCTGATGCGCCAGTGGCGAAGAGTAGGGCGTTTCAAATGACAGCAGAGGAGGCGCGAGCGACTCCTAATGTGGTGACGGGTATGTATCTTCCCTTCATCTCTATTTTTACTGATTGTTGTTGCTTATGATTATATGTTTTGTATAAGGTCGTTCTCTGTAAACGACATTTCTGCTATGGTATTATTCGATTCGGGGGCTACCCGATCCTTTGTATCACTTGCGCTTAGCAAGAGATTTAGTAGAGCTCCAGGGGAGTTGGACTGTCCACTAGAGGTCGAGATAGCAGATGATAGGACCGTGAGGGTCGCCAGAGTATTCAGAGGGTGTTCGCTTCAGTTGTTTGACGAACAGTTTTCGGTGGACCTGGTTCCTATTCCTCTGCGAGGGAATAAGGTTATAGTAGGCATGGATTGGTTGAGCCCCAATGGGGCGGTGATTGATTGTGAGCAGCAGTTAGTGAGGGTTCGCACTCCTAGTGGGGGAGAGTTAGTGATTCAGGGCGAGAGGCCACAGCGCGGACCGACCTTTTGTTCCGCCGCGAGAGCGAGACGTTATTTCCAGCAGGGTTGTGCTGGGTATATAGCTTATGTAGTAGATGCCCGGGAGAAGGGTAAGGTAGCAGTAGACGATGTTCCGGTAGTGCGAGACTACCCGGATGTATTTCCCGAGGATTTACCGGGAATACCTCCTGAGAGGCAGGTTAAGTTCAAGATCGACCTGATTCCTGGTACGGCTCCGATAGCCAAGGCACCGTATCGACTAGCTCCCCCTGAGATGCAGGAGTTGTCTACGCAGCTGCAAGAGCTGCTAGACAAAGGTTTCATTCGGCCGAGTAGTTCGCCTTGGGGAGTGCCGATCCTGTTTGTGAGGAAGAAGGATGGGTCGCATCGTATGTGTATAGATTACCGGGAGTTGAATAAGGTAACGGTAAAGAACCATTACCCACTTCCGAGGATAGATGATTTGTTTGATCAGCTTCAGGGAGCGTCTTGGTTCTCCAAGATCGATCTACGCTCCGGTTACCATCAGATGCGGGTTAGAGATGAGGATGTGCAGAAGACTGTTTTCAGGACCAGGTATGGTCATTATGAGTTTGTGGTGATGCCATTTGGGCTCACCAATGCTCCAGCCGCGTTCATGGATCTCATGAATCGCGTGTGCAGGCCGATGCTGGATCGGTCAGTGATAGTATTCATACATGATATCTTGGTGTATTCCAAGACGCAGGAGTAGCACGAGGAGCACCTGCGGGAGGTGCTGGAGGTTTTGAGGAGAGAGAGACTTTTCGCAAAGTTCTCCAAGTGTGAGTTCTAGTTGCGCGAGGTGCAGTTCCTTGGTCACCTCGTCAACCAGAAGGGTATTTTGGTAGATCCGGCCAAGATAGAGACCGTGATGCAGTGGGAGGTCCCGAAGTCTCCATCTGAGATTCGGAGCTTCCTAGGGTTGGCAGGGTATTACCGGAGATTCATTCGGGATTTCTCCAAGATAGCAGTGCCGCTCACCCGACTAACCAAGAAGTCGGTGGTATTTCATTGGGGCCCTGAGCAGCAGGCAGCGTTCGAGACCCTCAGACAAAGATTGTGCGAGGCTCCGACCCTTACCTTGCCAGAGGGAGTAGAGGACTTCGTAGTCTACTGTGATGCCTCAATCACAGGTATGGGAGCAGTGTTGATGCAGCGAGGCCATGTAATAGCTTACGCCTCGAGACAGTTGAAGCCTCACAAGGCTAACTATCCTACCCATGATTTAGAGCTGGGAGCGGTTGTGTTTGCCCTCAAGATTTGGAGGCATTATCTTTATGGGGTCCGTTGTACTATCTACACGGATCACAAGAGTTTGAGGTACCTTATGGATCAGCCGAGTCTGAACATGAGGCAGAGGAGATGGTTGGATGTGCTAAAGGATTATGATTGTGAGATCCTTTACCATCCAGGAAAGGCCAACGTGGTGGCCGACGCCCTAAGCCGCAAAGTGTCGGCAACCCCTATCAGAGATCTGTGTTTGAGGATGACAGTGATCACTCCATTGTTGGAGCGGATCAAGGAGGCTCAGGTTGAGGGCCTCAAGGAGGAGAGACAAAAGTGTGAAAGGATAGTGGGCCGAGTAGCTTCGTTCGATTATGACAGTCGGGGGTTGTTGACGCTTCACGGGAGAGTGTGGGTACCGTACTGGGGTGGGGTACGGCAGGTGTTGATGGATGAGGCTCATAAGTCTCGATTGTCGATCCACCCAGGGGCGACGAAGATGTATCGAGATCTTCGACCCGATTATTGGTGGCCCTGCATGAAGCGGGACGTCGCCTGGTATGTTGAGAGATGCCTGACCTGCAGGAAGGTCAAGGCGGAGCACCAGAGGCCTCACGGCAAGATGCAGCCGTTAGACATTCCAGTGTGGAAATGGGAGGACATCACCATGGATTTTGTCACCAAGCTTCCCAGGACCGCACGAGGAGTAGATTCGATATGGGTAGTAGTGGGTCGGTTGACGAAGAGTGCTCATTTTATCCCGATCCAGGAGAGTGTATCGGCAGAGAAGTTAGCCGATATCTATGTGCGAAAGATTGTGGCACGCCATGGAGTGCCGGTATCGGTGGTGTCAGACCGAGATGTCCGTTTTACATCCAGATTTTGGAAGCGGTTCCACGACGAGATGGGTACTCGTCTCCATTTCAGCACCGCTTTCCACCCTCAGACGGACGAGCAGAGCGAGAGGACGATTCAGACTCTCAAGGACATGCTCATGGCATGTGTTTTAGATTTCGGTGGCAGTTGGGATACGTATCTTCCGTTAGCGGAATTTTCGTATAACAACAGTTATCATGCGAGCATTGATCGACCTCCCTTTGAGATGCTTTATGGGAGGAAGTGTAGGACCCCGATTTGTTGGGGCGAGGTCGGTCAGCGAGTCATCGGGAGCACATAGGTGGTGCTCAAGACGACCGAGTTGATCCAGCAGGTCCGTAGTAGACTGCAGACTGCGCAGAGTCGGCAGAAGAGCTACGCCGACAGGAGGCGTTCAGACTTGGAGTTTCGGGTGGGTGAAATGGTCCTTCTGAAGGTCTCACCTTGGAAGGGTGTCATCAGGTTCCGGAAGAGGGGCAAGTTGGGTCCCAGGTTTATTGGTCCTTTCAGGGTTTTGGCCCGGGTGGGTCGGGTTGCTTATCGGTTGGATCTTCCTGAGGAGCTTAGTCAGATCCACAACACTTTCCATGTGTCTCAGTTGAGGAAGTGTTTGGTGGATGAGTTAGCAGTCGTTCCCCTAGAGGATATTCAGGTTGATAACAGTCTGAATTATATTGAGAGGCCGGTCGCGATTTTGGACCGGAAGACAAAGACCTTGAGGAACAAGGAAATTCAGTTAGTGAAGATGCAGTGGCAGCACCGGAAGGGGTCTGAGTGGACGTGGGAGGCCGAGGAGGAGATAAGAGAGCACTATCCGGAGATATTTGCAGATTCAGCCGTAGCAGACTTCGAGGACGAAGTCTGAGACAAGTGGGGGAGAATTGTAACGACCCGTCTCCGGTACGATGATTCCATAGTATTTAATTAGAAGTTTGTAAGAGGGACTCGGCGAGTTCATAGCCTGACTCGCCGAGTAGGGACGGGATTTCGAGCACGTGTTAGTCAGCGACTCAGCGAGTCCATATTCGGGACTCGGCGAGTCTGCCTGCCTGGAAGAAACCCTAAATCCCCGGGTTGCTCACTATTTAAACCACCTTATAGCCCCCAATCTCGCCTCCTTCACCCTCAGAGAGCTGTGAGAAAACCCTAATCCATCCTTGAGTGATCTAAGTGTTCTTGTGTGAAATTTTGAAGGCTTGAAGAAGAAGAAGAAGATAGGAGCAAGGAGAAGAGGTGTAGAGCAAAGATCCAAGGGCAAATCAGAGTTCATTGAGGTATTCTTCAGATTTCCTCCCCTTTTATGCTTTAAACCTCCATTAGAACTCTTCTAGATCTAGTTTGATGCTTTTCTCAAGCCTTATGATTGTATGGATGCCCTAATAGGTCGAGATATCCTTAGATCTGTTCATTTAGGAGTTGTAGAGCCCGGATCTATTGCCTTTTTGATGATACTTTGCATGAAAACCCTAGATCTAGCCTTTATTATGCTTTTTGAGCCCTTTTATCTTCATGGATGCATATGGGCACGTAAAGATAGAATCTTTACGTGCCAATCGAGTTAAGGAAGTCCAGACCTATAAGTTTTATACACTGGATTCAAGCAGAATCGAGTTTTGAGTTGCTGCATGCAAGCGACTCGGCGAGTCGGAAGAACGACTCGGCGAGTCGAGTCGCGAGTCCCCGATTTTCCCTTTTTGAGTGATGCCGAGTGGGACCAGTGAGTGGTAGAGTGGACTCAGCGAGTTTGAGGTCAGACTCAGTAATGGAGGGACTCGGCGAGTTGTTCATACAACTCGGCGAGTCCAAGGCAATCTTCTTAGCTCGAAGAACAACTCGTCGAGTTGTTCATACGACTCGGCGAGTCGGATGCAGATTGCCTGAGTTGTTGATTCGAAAGGGAACTCGTCGAGTTGATGCCATACTCGACGAGTAGCAGCGAGTAGGGTTGAGAAGTGAGAATAGGGACTCGGCGAGTTGGCGACCCAACTCGGCGAGTCAGGTCAACTGTGGGCTGACTTTGACCAGGAGAGTTGACTTTGACCAAGGGTAAAAGAGTCATTTTACCCCAGTGCAGTGATTAGCATTTGATTCAGTGTGTTATGGATTTGTAGCCGGGGAGATACCGGAGCAGCAGCAGTTAGCTTCCAGAGCCATACACACAGCAGCCAGTTCACGAGGTGAGTTTCCTTCCAGTAGGAACGGGTTGTGACAACCCGAAATTTCCATTTGTACGAACAATATCTATTCAATGGAAGTCAGTCCAATTTCAATGATTTTCAGACTTTTCCGAACAAGTTAGTGTACCTTAGGGTTTACACTTTAGGAGATATCAGGAGAGTGGATGCTCCTGAGATTGTGAAATTTGGTCATTTCAAGTTTCATGATGTTACAGTCTAAGTTTCAGAATAAAAATATTTTCTGTCAAAATATTTCAGGACTATAAATAGTTTTCTGAATTTATTTAATTCATTATTCACAATTCCAAATAGAGAAAAGCCATATTCTCTCTGACGGATCTTCGGGTTTTTATCCCAGATTGTGAGTAACTCTTTCTAGTAGTGCTAGATTACATATTTGATGCTTATAACATGATTTAGTGGGCTAAATCATGAGATTTAGGAGTTTACTCCCCAAGGTGTTCTTGGGCGGTAAACTCCCGAAACAAGGCCAAAACCGACATTGATACTAGAATAAGGCCTTAGGACATTAGGTAATCACATTAGGGACATGAACACACACAAAACCACCCAAGATTGGGAGTTTACGGCCCAGAACTCTCTTAGGCCGTAAACTCCATTTCAAAGGGCTAAATGGTGGTTTTTGGACTAAAGGACTTTAAGGCTTGCATCTAGATTAATTCCCCAAGTAGCTTAAGGTCTTAAACACTTCAAAAGACACAAAAGAAAGTGAGTTTACGGCCCAGAACTCTCCTAGGCCGTAAACTCCATGTAAATGGTCACAAAGGGTGTTTTAATGACACCTAAGGCCCTAGCCCTTTACAAGAAATTGTACCCACTAAATGGAAGGACCAAACCACACCAAAATCACTTAACCAAGTGAGTTTACGGCCAAGACATGGTTCTTGGGCCGTAAACTCCTATAAAGGGCACTAAGTGGTGCCTAATGCCTTCATATGCTAGGATTAAAAGTCTAGAACACATCCCACTAGTACAAGAGGCTTGAAAACAACCAAGGATTCACCCCAAGGGAGTTTACGGCCGTAAACTCCAAAGGGAAATGTCCTTTAGGGCGTAAACTCCTATTTGGAGTACTTCTAGGCCTTAAACCCTTCCAAGAACATAGCCACTAGGTTAGAATAATTCTAGAAAGCATATTGGACTTCAAAACACACCAAACACACATGTTTGGGAGTTTACGGCCGTAAACTCAAGAGTTTACTACCGTAAACTCCATGTGTGATGGTATATGGAGAGTAAACTCTCATATGGGGTCCTTTTGGAAACCCTAAACTCAAGTACCCTGTCCCACAATAGCTTAGATGGAGTCCTTACGGCTTAAAACACTTACATAAAGTGTTATCTATATCTAAGATGTCTTAAACATTATCAATTAGTCTTTGTGTCTAATTGAGTGCATATATGTGTGATTATATGTTCATTAGGATCGTAGTGTGTGCACAAGTCATCGCTTGACACCTAGCAATCCGATACCGTTCAGTTCATTCCAATCACCAACTACAGGTGAGTTCATACCCCGTAATCAATGTTTTAAAGGATTTTAAATGCTTTAATGGGGGGGGAATACAAGTAGAAACAAACATGTTATTAAATCAGTTTCATGTATTTTATAACTATGTTTTCACTCAGTAGATTTCACATATTTCAAAGGAAGTCACGTGAAATGGTTTTCTATCTTAAAATACTTAGACAACAGAACTATTAGTTTTGAATTATATAATGACTTCAAGTCACCTTATATTATCGTTCAAAGCTCCTAGACACCTTGCATAAATCTACTTGAACAACAACATACTTTCCAGTTAACTATCATAGGGATAGTCAGAGAATATCAAACAAGAGTCAGTTTATTCATGAGTCTATACTAATGCCTTACATGATACATGATTACCTGTACTTAGGATTCTATGATACATGAATATGTTTACATATACTTACCTGTTACAGGAACACACTTACATGAATTCTAGACAGGGACACTTCTTAATAAGTACATTATTCTGTACTTACTTACCTTGGATACTTGAACTAGATCTAAGAGGATGATTTATTTGTATTTACTGTATAAATTGTCTTTCCTATTCCCGTTCGAGGGGATGTTTTCAGCGGGACTTACCATTCCGGATCTCACTGATTAGCGCCAGTGAGAGATGGCGTCTACGGATGTCTAAGGTAGTCACTTGATTTGTGGTCAGTGACAGGACTAACTATCCCTCCGCCCGCTGTTGCAACAGTGGACGAGATGTGGATCTTCGGAGGATCATTAAGTTGACGATCTACGTCAAGAGATCGATGCAGGGACTAACCCTCCTTCCATCCTGCTGCTGCTACAGGGGATGAGGGGACACTCTTCGGATGTTCCTCAGGGTCTATCTTTCGCTTCATGCGATGTAGTGTTGGTCCTAGTACCCAGTGACAACACTTACCATATCATATTTTCCTGTTTACTCTATTTTGTGACGCATTCACATAAACGATGAGTTAGACTAAGCACTTTTAGTACTAGTCTACACAAAGGAAAAACACTTCAGACATACAAAACATTTGAGTCTTGGTAGAAGACTGCACTACATACATACATAACATTTGAGTCTTGGTAGAAGACTGCACTTCCGACATACAAAACATTTGAGTCTTGGTAGAAGACTGCACTACATACATACATAACATTCGGGTCTTGGTAGAAGACTGCATTTCATACATACAAAACATTCGAGTCTTGGTAGAAGACTACACTTCATACATACAAAACATTCGGGTCTTGGTAGAAGACTGCACTTCATACATACAAAACATTCGGGTCTTGGTAGAAGACTACACTTCATACATACAAAACATTCGAGTCTTTGTAGAAGACTACACTACATACATACATAACATTCGAGTCTTGGTAAAAGACTACACTTCATACATACAAAACATTCGGGTCTTGGTAGAACACTGCATTTCATACATACAAAACACTGGGTCTTGGTAGAAGACTACACTTCATACTTATAGAAAATAAGGGTTTTTCTAGGGATTTCATACTTACCTCAACATTTTCACTTAAAGGTTTTCATGGCATTCATAGCAGGTTTTCACAAACAAAGCAATGACACTTATATACTTATGAACTCACCAGCTTTAAAGCTGATACTCTCTTTCAAAATAACTTGTATTCTCAGGTCGCCAGTAGACAGGTACGGAGGACAGGTTTTGAGAAGACGGAGCAGACAAGTCTCGTCTTTTATTTTTGATTGTATATTTTTGGTGTCTTACCACCATGAAAGAACACACATGTATAAAACTTTACTTATAATGCAATGGATGATGTTGTTGCTTGTTTATTGTATTACACTGTTGTGATACTGTACATGACGTCCTACACCCCTGAACGTTTCCGCCGTTCGTGGTTTTGGGGTGTGACAGATTGGTATCAGAGCTTTGTTTATAGTGAATATAGTATATCAACCCATAAAAGATATACTAACTATAAATACATGGGATTAAAACACTCTGTCTAAGAGTTATACTTTTAAATAATAAAATATTTAAGAAAGTATACGTGCCTGCATTCATACTAAAATCAGTGTCACAACGACAAGAACAAAAGTATTACGATTGTTGGATATCACAAGTAAGCCTGGGGATATATAGTCAGTCTTAGGAATGGCATAGCCTGATCAACTATGCTGGTCCAAGGAGTGATTAGCATATGCCCAAGAATGGTTGTGATGTGGCAACAAGTCTAAAAACTTACCAACACAACCACAAAGAAATACCATATGGGTATTTGATCTTACTGTAATTATCTTAGTTAGTTAGTCTATTTTAGCTATCTCTTATATCCCTTTTCTCGCGTAGATTAAGATGGCTGGATTTCCCCACGGCGACCCGTACTTTCCGAACCAAGGCAATGTTGGTTGGCTACAGGCTGAGCCAGAAGATGATCACCCAATCCCTTTGGATAATCACCATGCTGAGGGCTTTTCCGATAGTTCCGACTCGGAGCCAGAAGTCAATAACCTACCCCCGGCTGCTCAAAACCCAAACCTGAACCCTCACCCTGTGTTTCAAGGACCCACACCTCTGTGGGCCACTAACTTGATAACATGGAGTCATGAACAGGGTCAACCCATTCCCTACAATGGGGACCGAAGTTTCTACAACCTCACAGAAGGAGGTTCTGCCGATAGAGTCCTACCAATCATGGTGAGTAGGATGTCTAGGAACACGATGATAGCTCAGGCAGCTATCAATCAAGTCTTGGAAGTTGATGCCAACTCTGGTGTTAACACTGTCCATATTCGCCAACTAGAGTCTGCTCATGAAAGGACTCTGGCCCGGAATGTAAATCTGCAAAGAGAACTTGCTGAAACCCGAGCTGAGGTTAGAGAACTTCGTGCTCAACAAGCAAGGTCGGGCAGACGTATAAGGGACATCGAACGTCTACTGTCGGAATCAAGGACTCATGCTAGTAGTTCTCGTCGCCGATAGAATATCGTTATCCCATCTTTTGGATATAACCTAGTTTATGTAAAACTTAGGTCTAATTTCCTGTCTATGTAAATCTTAGACCTGTTAGGTCTTTATCTGATCTTAAGTCTGTCAGAATTTTCCATCTTGGTTGATGTAAGGTCTACTCTGAGACCATTTTTCCCGAACTTGTTACATCTGTAATTCCAGTTTTATTGACAGATATCTAATCTTATGGAAATTATTATCCAAATGTTATCCTCTTCATTTAGTCATGCTATTCTTTCTGTTGTTGGACTATGGCGATTTAGTCCATGAGACACATTCATTTATCATGTATTCTTATCCATGTTGTCATCTTTTAAACGTATAGTTAAAGATGCCGCCATGCAGGAACCCTAGGAGGAATCCAAACAACGAAGCACCTATACCACCACCTCCACCTCCACCACCACCTGTACCTCTTCAAACTCCAAATCCTTTTGATGCCACTATGTTCCAGGCAGCTTTCACAGCAGCAGTGGTAGCTGCTGTGTCAGCAATCAACGCTCCTGCCCCTAGTGGATCAGGAACAGGTGCACCACCTTCAAACCACGGCGAAAGCCATGGACACCCTCGGGAATGCACCTACAAGGATTTTACTAACGCCAAACCCCGCAGCTTCAACGGAACTGGGGGTGTTATGGTGTTGAGACAATGGATCGAGAAGATGGAATCTGTCTTCGAGATCTGCTCATGTCAGGAGGGCAGCAAGGTCAAGTTCGCAGCTTGTACCTTCTCTGACCGAGCACTAACATGGTGGAACAGCCATGTTAACTATCTAACTCTGACGGTGGCATATTCCATTGGCTGGGAGAAATTGAAGGAGATGCTCATGAAAGAATACTGTCCTCGAGGCGAAGTACAAAAACTCGAGCAGGAATTCTGGGGTCTTCAAATGGTTGGATCCGACATCACTACCTACACAAATAGGTTTTGTGATTTGGCGAACTTATGCCCCGACATGGTTGCTCTCCAGAGCAAAAAGATCGAGAGGTATATCTGGGGACTGTCACCCCAGATCCAGTCAAGTGTGATCACTTCCAGGCCTATTACTTTTGATAGTGCCAAGGAACTGGCACATTCTCTTATCGATCACCGGAAACCTCAGAACATAACCATTCCTACCCCTGTACCACAAAAGTCCAACCCCGACTACCACAAGAAGGGGTGGAATAAGAGGAAAGGAGGGGCTCGGCAAGGGTCCTCCAAGAAACAACAATATGTGGCGATCAATGCTGCCACAGTTACTCCTGTTGCCCCTGCCAACCTCTTACCAGCAAGGGCATATGCTGGAACCCTCCCGAGGTGCACCAAGTGCAACTTCCATCACCTCGGACCTTGCAGGGAGATGCATTGCTCTAACTGCAACAAGAAGGGACACACCGTCCGCTTCTGCAAAATTCCAACAGCTCAAGCTGCTCAAGTTCCTAACACCGGGATGGGCCACGCTTGCTACGGATGTGGCGAAGTGGGCCATTACAAGAGGAACTGCCCCAAAGCAGGGATGGCTGGAGGAGTGGGAAGAGTTATGGCTCTAGGCCACGAGGAAGCAGTAGCTGATCCAACGATAGTTACTGGTACGTTCCTCCTCGATAACTCTTATGCTTGCATACTTTTCGATAGTGGAGCCGAGAAAAGTTTTGTAAGTCACAAATTTGCACACCTTCTTAAACAAAAACCATGTGCATTAGATAGTTCATTCACGGTAGAAATGGCTAACGGGAAAACAGAGAGTACAAACTACATATACATAGGTTGTACTTTAACTTTAGATAGCCATACCTTCAAGATAGATCTTATGCCAGTTACCATTAAATGTTTCGACGTTATCATCGGTATGGATTGGTTGAGTCTTCTGCGTGCCGACATTATGTGCTTCGAAAAAGCAGTTCGTCTTAACCTTCCTAACAACGAAACTTTAATTATCTACGGCGACAAACCTAGTACTAGCCTTCGCATCATTTCGTGCATTCAAGCACAAAAGTGTTTGCGGAAGGAGTACCATGCATTTCTCGCACACGTCGTCGATACCAGCCAAGAACAGAAAGACATCCAGAAAATCCCAGAAGTACGCGACTTTCCCGACATATTCCCAGAAGAACTTCCCGGTTTACCACCACAACGCCAAGTCGAGTTCAGAATCGACTTAGTGCCAGGGGCTACCCCCGTAGCCAAATCTCCTTATCGTCTTGCACCGGCTGAAATGCAAGAACTTTCCAGTCAACTTAACGAACTTCTCAAGAAGGGATTCATTCGACCAAGCTTCTCACCATGGGGAGCACCGGTCTTGTTCGTCAAGAAGAAAGATGGATCGTTTCGCATGTGCATAGACTATAGAGAACTCAACAAACTTACCATTAAGAATCGTTATCCCTTGCCCCGTATTGACGATTTATTTGATCAACTTCAAGGAGCCAACTACTTCTCGAAGATAGATCTACGATCCGGATACCACCAACTACGAGTGTTAGAGGAGGATGTTCCCAAGACAGCCTTCCGAACTCGTTACGGGCACTACGAGTTTGTAGTGATGCCATTCGGATTAAGTAACGCGCCCGCAGTATTCATGGATCTGATGAATAGGGTGTGTCGTACTTACTTAGATCAGTTTGTCATCGTCTTCATTGATGACATACTCATCTACTCTCGAAGTAAGGAGGAGCATGGTCAACATCTCCGAAAAATCTTAGAAACATTGCGTGCGGAGAAGCTCTACGCAAAGTTCTCGAAGTGCGAATTTTGGATTCGGCGAGTCGAATTTTTGGGCCATGTGGTTAGCGAAGAAGGTATACACGTGGACTCTTCCAAAATTAAGGCCATCGAGAACTGGTCAGCACCAAAGACACCTACCGAAATTCGTCAATTTCTAGGTCTAGCTGGCTACTATCGCAGGTTCATTCAGAACTTCTCCAGCATAGCGAAACCTCTTACAACCCTGACCCAGAAAGGCGTGGCCTTCGACTGGGAGGAGAAACAGGAAAGAGCGTTCCAAACGCTCAAACGAGCCTTGTGCACCGCCCCAATACTATCCCTTCCCGAAGGAATAGAAGACTTCATTGTCTATTGCGATGCATCCAATCAAGGACTCGGATGTGTTCTGATGCAGCGAGGTAAGGTTATAGCCTATGTCTCGAGACAGCTGAAGACACATGACGTTAATTACACAACCCACGATCTCGAGCTAGGAGCAGTTGTATTTGCTCTGAAGATCTGGCGACATTACTTATACGGTACCAAAAGCACGATCTTTACAGACCATAAGAGTCTACAGCACATCTTCGACCAGAAAGAGCTCAACATGAGACAACGACGGTGGGTCGAGCTACTTAGTGATTACGAATGCGAAATTCGTTATCATCCGGGTAAAGCCAATGTAGTAGCCGACGCCCTAAGTCGGAAGGAATATACTGGTCGTAGAGTCAAATCCTTGACTCTAACCATCCACTCACACTTGTCCACACAAATAAAGGAGGCTCAGCTCGACGCTTTGAAACCTGAAAATGTGGCGGGTGAATCCCTTAGAGGGATGGATAAGAACTTGGAAGCCAAGGGTGGCGGAGCCTTATACCTCATGGATCGGATCTGGACACCGAAACACGGTGGCTTCAGAGACTTGGTCATGACGGAAGCTCACAACACTCGTTATTCCGTCCACCCGGGTTCAGATAAGATGTATCTGGATCTTAAAAAGCTATACTGGTGGCCTAACATGAAAGCAGATATTGCTACCTTCGTGAGTAAATGCCTTACTTGCGCAAAGGTCAAGGTCGAATACCAGAAACCCTCCGGTCTTCTACAACAACCGGAGATACCAGAATGGAAGTGGGAGCGGATCACTATGGACTTCATAACCAAGTTGCCCAAGACAACGGGCGGACTTGATTCCATATGGGTCATTGTCGATAGACTGACCAAGTCTGCACACTTCCTACCGATCAAGGAAACAGACAAGATGGAGAAACTTACCAGAACTTACATTAGGGAGATTGTAAGACTGCACGGTGTTCCTTTATCTATCATCTCAGACCGAGATAGTAGATTCACTTCGAGGTTCTGGCAGTCATTACAAAATTCCCTAGGAACTAGGCTGGACATGAGTACAGCCTACCATCCACAGACCGACGGGCAAAGTGAGAGAACTATCCAAACCCTAGAAGATATGTTGCGTGCCTGTGTGATTGACTTTGGAAAAGCTTGGGATACTCACTTACCCCTTGTTGAATTTTCCTACAACAATAGTTATCACACGAGCATCAAGGCAGCTCCATTCGAGGCCCTCTATGGCCGAAAGTGCAGATCCCCTCTGTGTTGGGCTGAAGTGGGTGATACTCAGTTAGCTAAGGGACGAGTTCCCGAAAGCACTCTCACGGGTCCGGAGATCATTCGGGAAACGACAGAGAAGATCGTTCAAATTCGTGAACGGTTAAAAGCCTCTAGAGACCGACAGAAAAGCTACGCCGACAAGCGTAGGAAACCATTGGAGTTCCAGGTGGGCGACCGAGTCCTACTGAAAGTCTCACCCTGGAAGGGCTTGATACGCTTTGGAAAGCGTGGGAAGCTCAATCCAAGATACATAGGGCCTTTCGAGATTCTCGCGAGAATCGGCCCTGTGGCTTACAAGCTCAATCTACCAAAAGAACTCAGTAACATACATCCTACCTTCCACGTGTCGAACTTGAAAAAGTGCCTATCTGACGAGACTATTGTCATTCCACTCGACGAGATCGAGATCAAAGAGAGCCTCAACTTCGTGGAGGAACCAGTAGAAATCATGGACCAAGAGGTCAAGCGAACAAAGCAGAGCCGTATCCCGATAGTGAAGGTGCACTGGAATGCAAAGCGTGGACCGGAATTCACTTGGGAACGTGAGGATCAGATGAAACTGAAATACCCTCACCTTTTTACTTTGTTATTTGTAATTTCTTAATTGCTTACATTCTAATTTCGGGACGAAATTCCTTCTAACGGGGGGATGATGTGACAACCCGAAATTTCCATTTGTATGAACAATATCTATTCAATGGAAGTCAGTCCAATTTCAATGATTTTCAGACTTTTCCGAACAAGTTAGTGTACCTTAGGGTTTACACTTTAGGAGATATCAGGAGAGTGGATGCTCCTGAGATTGTGAAATTTGGTCATTTCAAGTTTCATGATGTTACAGTCTAAGTTTCAGAATAAAAATATTTTCTGTCAAAATATTTCAGGACTATAAATAGTTTTCTGAATTTATTTAATTCATTATTCACAATTCCAAATAGAGAAAAGCCATATTCTCTCTGACGGATCTTCGGGTTTTTATCCCAGATTGTGAGTAACTCTTTCTAGTAGTGCTAGATTACATATTTGATGCTTATAACATGATTTAGTGGGCTAAATCATGAGATTTAGGAGTTTACTCCCCAAGGTGTTCTTGTGCGGTAAACTCCCGAAACAAGGCCAAAACCGACATTGATACTAGAATAAGGCCTTAGGACATTAGGTAATCACATTAGGGACATGAAATCACACACAAAACCACCCAAGATTGGGAGTTTACGGCCCAGAACTCTCTTAGGCCGTAAACTCCATTTCAAAGGGCTAAATGGTGGTTTTTGGACTAAAGGACTTTAAGGCTTGCATCTAGATTAATTCCCCAAGTAGCTTAAGGTCTTAAACACTTCAAAAGACACAAAAGAAAGTGAGTTTACGGCCCAGAACTCTCCTAGGCCGTAAACTCCATGTAAATGGTCACAAAGGGTGTTTTAATGACACCTAAGGCCCTAGCCCTTTACAAGAAATTGTACCCACTAAATGGAAGGACCAAACCACACCAAAATCACTTAAACAAGTGAGTTTACGGCCAAGACATGGTTCTTGGGCCGTAAACTCCTATAAAGGGCACTAAGTGGTGCCTAATGCCTTCATATGCTAGGATTAAAAGTCTAGAACACATCCCACTAGTACAAGAGGCTTGAAAACAACCAAGGATTCACCCCAAGGGAGTTTACGGCCGTAAACTCCAAAGGGAAATGTCCTTTAGGCCGTAAACTCCTATTTGGAGTACTTCTAGGCCTTAAACCCTTCCAAGAACATAGCCACTAGGTTAGAATAATTCTAGAAAGCATATTGGACTTCAAAACACACCAAACACACATGTTTGGGAGTTTACGGCCGTAAACTCAAGAGTTTACAACCGTAAACTCCATGTGTGATGGTATATGGAGAGTAAAATCTCATATGGGGTCCTTTTGGAAACCCTAAACTCAAGTACCCTGTCCCACAATAGCTTAGATGGAGTCCTTACGGCTTAAAACACTTACATAAAGTGTTATCTATATCTAAGATGTCTTAAACATTATCAATTAGTCTTTGTGTCTAATTGAGTGCATATATGTGTGATTATATGTTCATTAGGATCGTAGTGTGTGCACAAGTCATCGCTTGACACCTAGCAATCCGATACCGTTCAGTTCATTCCAATCACCAACTACAGGTGAGTTCATACCCCGTAATCAATGTTTTAAAGGATTTTAAATGCTTTAATGGGGGGGGGGGGGAATACAAGTAGAAACAAACATGTTATTAAATCAGTTTCATGTATTTTATAACTATGTTTTCACTCAGTAGATTTCACATATTTCAAAGGAAGTCACGTGAAATGGTTTTCTATCTTAAAATACTTAGACAACAGAAGTATTAGTTTTGAATTGTATAATGACTTCAAGTCACCTTATATTATTGTTCAAAGCTCCTAGACACCTTGCATAAATCTACTTGAACAACAACATACTTTCCAGTTAACTATCATAGGGATAGTCAGAGAATATCAAACAAGAGTCAGTTCATTCATGAGTCTATACTAATGCCTTACATGATACATGATTACCTGTACTTAGGATTCTATGATACATGAATATGTTTACATATACTTACCTGTTACAGGAACACACTTACATGAATTCTAGACAGGGACACTTCTTAATAAGTACATTATTCTGTACTTACTTACCTTGGATACTTGAACTAGATCTAAGAGGATGATTTATTTGTATTTACTGTATAAATTGTCTTTCCTATTCCCGTTCGAGGGGATGTTTTCAGCGGGACTTACCATTCCGGATCTCACTGATTAGCGCCAGTGAGAGATGGCGTCTACGGATGTCTAAGGTAGTCACTTGATTTGTGGTCAGTGACGGGACTAACTATCCCTCCGCCCGCTGTTGCAACAGTGGACGAGATGTGAATCTTCGGAGGATCATTAAGTTGACGATCTACGTCAAGAGATCGATGCAGGGACTAACCCACCTTCCATCCTGCTGCTGCTATAGGGGATGAGGGGACACTCTTCGGATGTTCCTCAGGGTCTATCTTTCGCTTCATGCGATGTAGTGTTGGTCCTAGTACCCAGTGACAACACTTACCATATCATATTTTCCTGTTTACTCTATTTTGTGACGCATTCACATAAACGATGAGTTAGACTAAGCACTTTTAGTACTAGTCTACACAAAGGAAAAACACTTCAGACATACAAAACATTTGAGTCTTGGTAGAAGACTGCACTACATACATACATAACATTTGAGTCTTGGTAGAAGACTGCACTTCCGACATACAAAACATTTGAGTCTTGGTAGAAGACTGCACTACATACATACATAACATTCGGGTCTTGGTAGAAGACTGCATTTCATACATACAAAACATTCGAGTCTTGGTAGAAGACTACACTTCATACATACAAAACATTCGGGTCTTGGTAGAAGACTGCACTTCATACATACAAAACATTCGGGTCTTGGTAGAAGACTACACTTCATACATACAAAACATTCGAGTCTTGGTAGAAGACTACACTACATACATACATAACATTCGAGTCTTGGTAAAAGACTACACTTCATACATACAAAACATTCGGGTCTTGGTAGAAGACTGCATTTCATACATACAAAACACTGGGTCTTGGTAGAAGACTACACTTCATACTTATAGAAAATAAGGGTTTTTCTAGGGATTTCATACTTACCTCAACATTTTCACTTAAAGGTTTTCATGGCATTCATAGCAGGTTTTCACAAACAAAGCAATGACACTTATATACTTATGAACTCACCAGCTTTAAAGCTAATACTCTCTTTCAAAATAACTTGTATTCTCAGGTCGCCAGTAGACAGGTACGGAGGCCAGGTTTTGAGAAGACGGAGCAGACAAGTCTCGTCTTTTATTTTTGATTGTATATTTTTGGTGTCTTACCACCATGAAAGAACACACATGTATAAAACTTTACTTATAATGCAATGGATGATGTTGTTGCTTGTTTATTATATTACACTGTTGTGATACTGTACATGACGTCCTACACCCCTGAACGTTTCCGCCGTTTGTGGTTTTGGGGTGTGACACGGGTCTACGGCCACAATGCCGGCCCGTTTAGTTAGTAGCAATTCCGGACTTCAGTCCGAAGCAGTAGTTCAGTATGCTTGATGTCTCCGTGATTCAAGCACGTTGTGTGTTATATGTTCCGGACTATGGTCCGATGCAGAATGCAGTATGTGTGTTTATGTTAGTTGATATGTGTTATGCCATGCTATGATGAGTAGTTCCGGACTTCGGTCCGATGCAGTCAGTTCCGGACTTCGGTCCGATGTAGTTAGTTCTGGACTTCGGTCCGATGCAGCTAGTTCTGGACTTCGGTCCGATGCAGTTGGTTCCGGACTCCGGTCCGATGCAGTGGGCAAGGCCCAATATGTGTTTTATATGTATTGTATGGTATGTGGTAGTTTGGGGGAGCTCACTAAGCTTCGTGTTTACAGTTTTAGTTTTGGTTTCAGGTACTTCCGCAAGCAAAGGGAAGAGCTCGGGATGACGGCATCGCACACACCACAGCTTCAGTTTTTATCCTGGGAGTTGATTCAGTTTCTTGATTTTGGATATGTTACAGTTATGATACAGTTTTCCTCACAATATTTTTACTATGGTTGAGAAACATAGTGTGTGGTTTTATGATATGATACTCAGATTTATGGTTTTTGGTTATATTGAAAAATGAAAATTTTGGGTCGTATTTTTGGGTCGTTTCATTATGGACAAAAGAAAAATAAAAGTCAATCACTAAATGTGTGTAAATCAAAAAATATGTTATCATTTTAAGTCATTATTCCGCCAATTTAATCCAAACATCCATTGAACATTTGATATTTCCGACCGATCCAATCCAATTAATACTAAAAATATTACAAACTTTGTTTCTCCTTCAGATGTTCAAGAGATTACAAAACAAGTGATTCACCTAGCTAAATCTGAATAGTTACACATCAACTCTTAACAAAAAAAAAAAAAAAACAGCTGCACTATAATAAGAATATAGATATAGATTTATGAAGCCCTAATTGGCATTACATTATGTAAACCCAAAATACTAAAGACGAAACAAAAGTAAAGAAAACGAGGCAAAGAGAGAAGAATGTATTTGTGAATCTATGGAATCAAATGACAAATGAACAAGTTCGTTTATTGTATATGAATGGATCCACCAAACTTAGACTAGACCCGTGAAGCTCTAGCTTAGACCTGCACATTTGCGATCCTGGACCAGTCTCGTGTTGACCTTGAAACGGTCCGGTCTTTTTGTAGTTGGTCTCGTAGCGGTCCGGTTTTTTTCGGATCGGTCCCATCCGATTTTAAGTCGGTCTTTTTTTTTTTTTTTTTTTTTTTTTCAGACGGGTCTCTTTCGGTCCGATCTTTTTTGGGACCAGTCTCGATCTTTTTCTGTCTGGTCTCGCGGTCTTTTTCGTGCACTTTTTTCGGTTCGGTTTTCAGCTTTTTTCGGCCGGTTTCTATATTTATTGTTTTTTTTAGTTTCAACTTTGAGTTTTTCCTTCAACAAATACGTGATTAATACAAAAATGATACAATACTGTTCTGAGACCGGTCCCAAAAATACTATACCGTTCTGAGACCAGTCCCAAAAAATACTATACCGGTCTCAGAACGGTTCAGTTTTTCTCGAAACTGTCTTGGACGGTCTTATGTCGATCTTTTTTCGGTCCGGTCATTTTTAGGACTTGTCTTTTTTCAGTCCGGTCTCGTTTTAGACTAGTTCATTCTCGGTCTTTTTTCGGGTCCGGTCCAAGAATGGTTCTTTTGTGTTGGTCTACTCCAGCTTAAGCCCTTTTGCTCCAGCTCAGCAACATCCTAAGCTTTGATCCTTCCAGCCCAGCAACAAGATAAGCCCAGATCCATTCCACAGCAGCTCAAATCTTCTTCAATCTCTAGCCCACAGAACTTTATCTGCACAAAACTAAAATACATATTAATTTAAATATTAAGAATAAGAAAAAATGTTTTACCAATCTTAGAAATAAGATTAATATTAGGAAATTATAATTTATTCAATTTTAATCTTGGTCAACCGATCCAATTAAACATTAATTTTTATTTTTATCTATTGGATATTTACTTTTATTATGCAATTGATCCATCATTAGATATCCAAGTTTTATCCAATTTATCATGCAAATATTTGTTTACTCCTTTTCCTTTCACGGCTCATGAACACACACTCGCAGTCGCATGAACTGAAATCAATCAAAACATGACCAAAGTTCTCAAACTTAACCCCTATATACCCTTTGTGAAAAGCACCCTGAACTTTAGCCTTATTACAATATGCTCCCTTACAGTATAAATTAAATGTTCACAACTTATACTTTTATGTCGAGACAGTGTTCACATAAGTTGATAATTATAATTATTGCTTGCTTTATTTATTATATTCTTTGTATTTATGTAAAATTATTATTTTAAAAACTATATAATGCTTATAATTTTATATTAAACTTTTTTTATAAATCCGTGTAATACACAAGTTTCACACCTAGTAACATATAACATGACCAAAGTTATAAAACTTAACCCCTATATACCCTTTTATGAAAAGCCCCCTGAACTTTAGCCTATTATAAATTAAACAAATTTTCATAACTTAAACTTTTATTTAAAGAAAGTATTCACATAAATTGACAATTATAATTAAATGTTCTTACACATATAATATTTATACAAAATTCTTCATAAAGTTCAACTTAATGAAAAACTTTTATTCGGATTTGATAAATGACTTATATGAACCGAGATGTTATAAAAATATACATCCAAACAAACAACTCTTCAGATCTCGTATAAAATAACATATATTAAGATTTTTATAAAATAAGCAAACCAAGAATAAAATGTTCCAGCGAAGTAATTGAAATGGCAAAAAAGACATGTTGCATAAATGTGGAGTAAAGAAAGAGTGTGAAGAGGCATTTTATAGCTGGAGATCTCAACTAACATGATGAATTATTCAATATAGCCTCAACATTACACTTCAATTACGTTTATATTATAATTTAATTAATATATTGTCAAATTGTTTATTTTTAAATATTTTATTACGATTAGTTTAACAAACCAGTCGGAGAAGTACCTTGGAATAAGCCCAGGTAATTCATTATTATTAATGCATGTCGTCTTAAAATAATTAGATATTAGTTTGTTGATAAAATAGTTAATATTAATAAAATAACTCTATAAATCAATGTTTTCAATTAAGTATTGATAAATAAAAATGTGATTTTAATTAGATGGATTTTCCATTTAAATGAATGTATTGTTTTGACGGTGTTTCGGCTATTAACAAGATATTTATAATAGTTATTAAAAAAAAACTATTTTTTTAGCCTAAAATGTATCGTTTTTATTTTGGAATTATCTGAAAGTATGGTTTTAAGGATTTAAATTGGAAGTTGATCTTTTTTTTTTTTCGTGATAATTAATACAATGTCTAACGAAGTTTTTTCAATTTGTAGTTTGTGCGTTGTGTTTAATACAAACAAAAATCAATAAATAAAAATAAATAAATAAATAAAGCACAAAAATGGAGGATTGAATAAAGTAATGTCTAGAATGATGAAATGTTATCCCTGTTCGTGTCTTCATTCGGTCGTATATGAAATCGTGGTTGCAATCACATGACATGACAGACCACAAATACATGCCCTTCATGATGTTTGCTTTGACTTCCCTTCTACGATGTCGATCACCTTCAATTTCACTATCAACAGTTTCAATACTTCTTCAAAGTCGCTCCCACGTTAACTTTGCACAAATCTAGGCCTACACCAACACCAACACCAGCCCTGCCATCTTCTCTAAAGCAAAGATCTTAACGAAAATTCAAAACCCTCACTTGAATGATCAAGGTCCCAGTCTTTTGACTGTGGGTTGAAGGAGAAGGTTAGGTAAATTATAGCAAGAGATAAAAGATTTTTGTTATCGCTTTAAAGCAGAGTTTTTAGGGTTTTTCGTTGTCTACTCTATATCATACTTGATTTTGTGCTGCATTTGCATTTGAATCTGGATTTTGGCCGTTTGATTACTCGTTGGAACTCTGGTTTTGGGTTGATTTGAGTTATTTCATGGTGGTATTGCCAAAATCTTGAGTTTTGAGATTGGGATCCGATTACATTATAGAATTGCGTACTAGGTGTTCGGTGAAATGTTTTGACTTTTTGTTACTGATTACTGAATCTTCAGTTTGGAATTATTCTTGGTGTTCTTGCCTAGATCTTGAATTTTGAGATTTGGGTGAGATTTCTGTACTGGGTGATTTGGGGTTTCGTTACATCAGAGAATCCTCTACTAGATTTATAAGTAGACTCTATAAATCAAAGATTTCTAGGGTTCTTGAGATTTAACGATTGGTGTTTCCTGCTACATTGTGACATTATCGATGGGAATTTTGGATTTAAATTAAGCATTTTGTTGGTAAGAGAAGTTTGATCTTATTTCAATGGCTTCGACATCACCTTCTCCAGGTTCTTCTCCCTCATCGGTTCCTCCTGTTGCTTCAAACCCTGTGCCTGTTTCCCCTGTTTCTCAGCCTGATCAGGCCACCGGATCACCACCGCCTCCTGCCCTCCCTTCAGCTCCACCTCTTCAATTGCCTCCACTACCAGTCGCCAGTCCACCGCCTCCATCTACACCAGATGCATCACCGCCACCAGATGCATCACCACCACCACCACCGGAACTACCTGCTTCTCCTCCTCCATCACCTGCAGCACCACCACCAGAATCCCCCGCAACTACTCCTCCACCACTACCACCTCCTGTCACCGCCACTCCACCTGCAAACTCACCACCTCCTCCAGATTTATCTCCTCCACCACCATCAGATGCATCTCCTCCACCAGAACCAACAACTTCCCCTCCTCCTCCAAACCAACCTGACGACACAGTCTCTCCCCCCTCTCCATCTCCACCCGCACCTGTTTCTCCTTCTCCACCACCTCCAGAAAACGTTCCATCACCACCACCCCTCTCCACCTCTCCTCCCCCACCACATGCAAACCCACCTGAAATCCCCGCACCACGTCCACCTGCTCCACCCTCAAACACCTCCATCACCCCTCCATCTTCAACATCCTCACCTCCTCCATCATCAACCCCAATCCCAACCAACTCCTCCACTCCCGCATTCGGAACCCCACCTATATCCCAATTAGCACCACCCACAGAGAAACCAACCGCAAGAGCAACAAACACCACCACAAATGCTAACCAAAATGGTACATCCGGTGGTGGTTCCCGTGGACCAAGAACAGGTGGCGCAGTGGCAATTGGTGTTGTTGTGACATTTGTGACACTCAGTCTCTTCATAATGGCTGTGTGGTTCAAAAAAAGACAAAAGAAACGTGGTGGACGCCCTACTGGTAACTACATCATGCCTTCACCTTCTGCTTCCTCCCAAAAATCAGGTGATTATTTATTATACCACACAACCATTTATGATTTATTACATCTGGTATGCCTTTATTGCGTTAGTTGGGTTCATTAATATTGTTTTTATGTTTTTTTAACTTACAGATGCTCAATTTCTTAGTTCCCAACAATCTGCTCATAACCGATTGGGTGGAAGCCCATCAGGGGTGGGGAGTAATTCCATTTCCATGTACTCACCGGAGGGTGGTGGTGTAGGAAACTCGAGGGCATGGTTTACGTATGAAGAATTATCGGAGGCTACGGATGGGTTTTCAGTAAGCAATATTTTAGGTGAAGGTGGATTTGGGTGTGTTTACAAGGGGTTGTTAACAGATGGGAGAGAAGTTGCTGTTAAACAGCTGAAAATTGGTGGTGGACAAGGAGAACGTGAATTTAGAGCAGAAGTTGAAATCATTAGTCGTGTTCATCATCGTCATTTAGTTTCACTTGTTGGTTATTGTATTTCTGAGCATCAAAGACTACTTGTTTATCAGTTTGTATCAAACGACACCCTTCATTTCCATCTTCATGGTAACTTTTCAATTCTGTAATCCATTCCAATTTTTTTTTTTTTTTTTTTTTTTCTTTTTGCTTTTTTTTTTTTTTTTAATTATAAATCTCCTCCCTTTGCTTTGTAGGCCCAGACAGGCCGGTTATGGAGTGGTCCACCCGAATTCGAGTTGCTGCTGGTGCAGCCCGTGGTTTGGCTTACTTGCATGAAGATTGTAAGTTCACGCTCTCAATATTTATTTATTTATTTATTTTGTATATTGTATAAGATAAGATGTTATGTTTTTGTTGTATATCTATCAGGTCATCCGAGGATCATACACAGGGATATCAAATCATCAAATATTCTGTTGGATGACAACTTTGATGCCCAGGTATCTTATTAACCTTTCCAACCATTGTTTGCAAGATGTATTGCAGTTTTCTTTTTTCTGCAATCAAGAACAATGGTTTGTTTGCAAATGTAGAGTGATTTAAGTATTTTTGAAATGCATATTTATATTTGTGTGATTGGCACTTACTCAGGTGGCAGATTTTGGGCTTGCAAAGTTAGCTATGGATACTAACACGCATGTCACAACTCGTGTCATGGGAACCTTTGGGTAAGTCTTGACTATATCCATTTTTTTGGACGTTATAATGTCCTGTTTTGTTTTGTTAAATTTATTTATTTTTTGAAAAATTTCAGATATATGGCTCCTGAATATGCTTCAAGCGGGAAGTTGACTGAAAAGTCTGATGTTTTCTCATTCGGGGTAGTGCTGTTAGAACTAATCACAGGGCGTAAACCTGTGGACGGGTCTCAGCCCCTGGGGGATGAGAGCCTGGTTGAATGGGTAGGTTTATAACTCGCTCGGCAATCTTTGACCTAGAAAAATTAAAAAATTTCATTAAATTAATCTTTCTTCTTCATCATGTGTGGTTTCAGGCTCGACCATTGCTGAATCAGGCACTTGAACACGAGGATTTTGAAGAACTGGTAGATCCGAGGCTGGAAAAGAACTATGTGCAGGTTGAAATGTTCCGGATGATTGAAGCAGCTGCAGCCTGTATACGCCATTTAGCCCCAAAAAGGCCACGAATGAGTCAGGTAATCATCACATCCATGCTTCATTCTGGTAAAAATGAAAATATGGAAACCCTAACCCTAATATCATGAGTGGTGCAGGTGGTGAGAGCTTTGGACTCGATTGTTGAGTTCACAACGGATCTGTCAAACGGGATGAAACCAGGGCAGAGTGAAATCTTTGATTCACGAGAACAGTCTGCACAAATTAGATTATTCCAAAGAATGGCTTTTGGTAGTCAAGACTACAGTTCTGAATATTTTAATAATAATTCTCAGACCAGTTGGAAGAGTGAAGGATCACGACACATGTTTTGATAATTAACACACACATTCTTTTCTAATTCTCTATCCACCAAGTAAAGATATTATTAAGATAGTATGTATGTATGTGACCACAGAGCTGTTTATTTGTGTGATTCTCATACACTACACTGTTGGCCCGTTTGGTGTATAGAAAATTGACATGGTGGTTGCCATCTTGTTCATTCTTTATGGGAGGGAAATCTTGTGCCAATTTTTCCATGTAAGTAAATTTTGTTGTCCATGTGATCTAACAATGTAAGAATCTTTTCTTGTTATTCTTCTCTTTCAATGTGTATTTGTGATCCTTTGTTCTGGTGTTTCTGTTAGCACTGTTTCCCTAACATCAAACTCGACTGCCTACAATTAACCACCATCGTGTAAAGGTAGTTAAGTAAATTTACGAATAAATACTTAATATTACAAGTCAATTGACAATTGTAACATTTGGTTTCCCAAATTTAATAATACTCTCCTCCATCAACATTATGCAAACACCACACTAATACCATCTTCTGGATATTTAAATTTGTTTTCAAGATGTTTGTATCTTTAAAGGACTGTTAGAAAAACATGGCAATGATTATCAAACTGAATTTGGATATTTTTTAGATCGTTTTTGAAACACATTCCAAAACATGTAATTTCAACCCTGTAGCCAAAAGGTTACATGAAATTAATCCCAAAAAATTCAATCTTGATTTAAGGCAAAATCCAAGATTCAAATAACAGAATACATGTTATTGTTGTATGTTCTTCAAGACAACAAATTTGCAACATAAAGGGAAAAAAATAAAGCCTGTAAAACCATAACCATACACTTATAGGTTTTGGAAAGTATTTATAGAACGAAGACAATTAATATTTATGTTAGAAACTTGACTGGGAAAATCGTGTCTATTGGGAACAAACATGTCAGTTGATTTTGGCAAGAAACTAACAAACAAGATATACTACATGATACCTATGGATATCATTTTGGTCGGGGTGCTGCCCCACTCCCCTCAAACTCCACCCGAGGCATTGTTCTCACACCCGGTGTCCTTGAGATCAAATCAACTTATGCAATCATACATTCGGGAACCTCCTAAGTTCACAATATAGCAAAAATTGAGCTCCCCAGCTAATCCTGAACATACTAAATGACTTGATAACACTAAAATCATCAACAATGAAGACAATTTTAGAAGAAAGACGGAAATAGTTGAATCTGTAGGAAGGGAAACGATTGCAAGAACTAGATAATCAATGGTTATACTATTTTATGTATATGATGAGAACTAAAAATTACAATTATATGATTTTTTAAAAGAAAGGGAAGCAACTATATGACCATCGGGTATGGTCACCGTTAGGGGTGTTCAAAAATATCCATATTCGAAGTTTATTTCTGAATCCAAATTATCCGAATTTTCGAATATCCGATTTTTTGGAATCAGAATTGGATAGTGTTTTTCAGATTTTTCGGATAACCCAAATATTCGATATCTGAAAATTTTGATTTTAGTTTATACATTATTTATTATTTTAATCACAAATGTCTTATGATATGAATGTTAGTAACTAAAACATATTCACGGTGCCCTTAATTAAATACCTATATTACTTCATATGCATTTTTAATTTAAAAATATGTCTTTCTAATTTAAAAAATTTATATGTCTTTAAAATTTGAATAAAATTTCAAATTTTTGGATATCCAATTTTGGCATCCGAATCCGTATCCGAAATTTCTGATACAAAATCTAATACCAAAAATCAACTATTTGAAATTTCGGATATTCAAATTTTCGGATATCTGGTTTTGAACACTTGTACTCACCATAGGAAGTAAACGAGAAAGCATGCAGAATCACACACACATACACACACTATTTAATGTGGTTTGGTGAATGAGACTTATGTCTACACGACATGAGAGATTATTCTTGTTTGTGAGCTCAAACATAGCAACTGTACAATCGATACAAACCAAAGACCTCGTAATGACTATCAGAAGATCATACAAAAGACCATCATAAATCCTAACTAGTAGCCCATGTTTATAGACTAGGAATAAGACATGAAACCCTGATAGGCCATATTCATCTATTCATAGGTCTAAATAGATGTCAGCCAATCACATGACACCATACAACTGCTTCTAGAATCTTCAATATTGAGGTAATGTGCATGGCCACCTTCCAAACACCTAGAGTGCCCTTGACCATGCATGATGCACATTCTTCATGCATGCAATGCATTTATGAAGAGCTATCACATGGAGCACCTTTGCACCAAGAGAGGGTCTTTACAACAAGAGTGCACCTTTAGGAGAACCAATGCATTCTCCTCACCTCAAGCGCATTTAGCAAGGTTCTAGTGCATCGTGGAAGGTTAGGATTGCATTTATGAAAACCAGAGTGTATTAGGTAGATCATGGAGCGCATTTATATTTGTGATTTTAAAATTTGTAAACTTATGTTAGTAAGATAAGCAATGTTTTTCTTCGTCGACTGAAATATATAAACTTATATTTGTAATTGTATTTTTTTGAGTTTCTATCTATATAAAAATTGTAATTTTGTAGCAAGAAAAAGAACTTTAGTTTCATTTTAGGGTTATTGTTTGAAGATCGAGACGTAGATGCATTTATATATCCCCAATAGAAATGAGAATGTGGATTTATTCGGTTACTTTCATGTTCCTGAGTTTACCTTAAGGAGATAAATAAAAAGAAATTGATGAAAGTGGAAAGAAAGTAAAAGAAATTGGTGTTTTCGAGTTTCATTAAATAAATGAAGTGGAAGGAAATATAATGATCATTTTTCCTTCTAACTTTCCTTCCGATTTGGAAGGATTTGAAGAAAAATAACAAAATGTTTAATTTTTCTCTCGCTTCTTCATAACTCGGGAACACAAAATACAATTTTTTTTCTTTCTATTCTTTTCTCTCCTTACTTCTTTTTTCTTTGCTAAAACTCGGGAAAGGGTTGCAACAGCTGGTGATAGAGATGTTGAACCCATTTTTTTGTAAACTATAACTTAAAGATCTTTTGAGTGAACAAAAATTCATGAAGGGTTAAAATAGACATCATATAATTGGTTGTAAAAGGACAACAGTAATGGTTTGGACTTTGGAGAGTGAATAGCTGAAAACCTAGGGGGTGTTTTGTTATTTACCCGATCGTGCAGTATCACTATCATCACAACTCCGTCGTGGTTGCTGAATTTCTTGATAAAGATAAGCAGCGATCAAATTGAAGAGTGAAGAGTGTAGGTATAATGGGGGAAGAACAAGATCCACAGAAGATGAAGAAGATAGCGGCGGCGGCCTATGACTACGAAAACGACCCTAAATGGGCCGATTATTGGTCGAATATTCTCATCCCTCCTCATATGGCTTCTCGCTCCGATGTTATCACCCACTACAAACGCAAATTCTATCAGCGTTACATTGTCCGTACCCATCTTTCACTTCCTCCCTCATTTCTCAATTCGCTCCTAATTTTTCCAATCTTCATCGCGTTTTAATCTGATTGATTTGTGTATTTTGATTAACTGAATAGCTTGACG
Source organism: Lactuca sativa (assembly GCF_002870075.4). NCBI lineage: Eukaryota > Viridiplantae > Streptophyta > Magnoliopsida > Asterales > Asteraceae > Lactuca > Lactuca sativa. The sequence continues at coordinate 180,757,678 of NC_056624.2, read as the reverse complement.
TTGAACCATCTTTTGATCTTAAAATTTGACTTTTGGTTTTATTTGCAATTGTTAATATAGAATCTTCAGTTCAGTCTTATATGTAAACTCATATTTAGCATTTATGTATCATTTCCTAATTGCACTTGGAATCTATATCGCTATCAGGACCCTGATTTTGTAGTGGAACCGATGACAATCCAAAATACTTCTCAGCCTACAAGATCATCACCTCCACCACCATCATCATCTACAAGAGAACGCAGGCCATCTCAGAACTCAGGTAGATTATCTTCTTTCACATTTATCTGATCTGAATTGCATCATTACTCTTCAACCCCTTGGGGTATTGAACTTTGTAGGATCAACTACACAAGCAACAGGAGCATCGACTATGAATTCAACTCCATTGCGTTGGGATAGACAAACAATACAATTTTCTGTCAATGCTTGGGTGATTGCAGTGGCTGTGCTTGCTATGCTCCCATTCATACCTGCAAGTCTTTCTAATAGGGCATATCGCCTCTCATTTATGGGCACTCTATGTTCATCTTTGTATTCCCTCTACTCTCTATATGGGGTGAGTAATAATGACCTTCAATTTCATCATCATTGAACCTTTTATATGATTGTCATTTCATGATGCTGGTATTCCTTATCGTTTGCAGAAACCAAGGGCATGGAATTTGCAGGCAGTCCAAGTGTGGCTTCAGTCAGTAATTGCAACCAAAGATTTTATCTACTTCATTTACTGCCTCACCTTTGTCTCCTCAAATCTTCAACTTAAATGTTAGTGTTACTTATAAATTCATTTATATGCTCCAAATGTCTTTAAACTTTGCATCTGATTTTTGTTACAATGTTGAATGATATGACAGTTGCTTTGCTTCCCATCTTATGTCGTGCCTTAGAACATTCTGCAAAATTCCTCAGACATAATTTCAGTCAAGCACCCTTGTACAGGTTATATGATATGATATCCCCACTCTTCTTTTATGATCATCATAATTGCACATTTGAGTCATTGTTATGTGTATTCATCTTCATAGTTTCTTTCCATTTTCAACAGGAAGTACTTGGAAGATGCTTGTGTTTGGGCAGAATCAAACACCACAACACTTAGCATATTGTCTTCACAAGCTGAGATTGGAATCGGATTCCTTTTGATTATCTCTCTTTTATCGTGAGTATCTAATTTATCTAGAATTAATCAGTTAAAATAAATCTTTATGTGAGCTGCTTTTTCTAAAATCTTTGATTTGCAAATGTAGGTGGCAGCGTAACATTATACAAACTTTTATGTATTGGCAGGTTAGTTTGATGGTTATAATTCTTAGATTATGTGACATGTTTTGTGATATTTATTTAATTTTTGCATATATTTTTGGGTTTGCAGCTGTTGAAGCTGATGTATCATGCACCTGTGACTGCTGGTTACCATCAAAGTGTGTGGGCTAAAGTTGGGAAGACAGCCACTCCTCTCATCCATAAATATGCTCCATTTTTATACACTCCCTTATCTACAATACAAAAATGGTGGTTTAGGCAATGATCATCACTAAAGGAAACATTGGAGAAGAGTAGAATAAGATTTTTCATCAAGGATTTTTTGAGACAAAGATCCGAATCTTGTTAGTTTAACCTAACCTGGATCGTGTTTTTGATTTGTATGTTGGTGATTTTGCAATTTGGATCTATTTGTTTGAGTAGGAGATGGTATCTTGTTGATTCTCTTGAATTTTTGGATTATGGTGTTTTTGTGCTGTAATGAAAGGTATGTTAAGAAATTGAGGCTGCAGCACTTATTCAGGGGTATGACTTTGAAAGTCAACAATGTGTTTGTATATTTGAAATCTAGTAGTGAGAAGAGCATGATGCAAAAGAGCAAATGTGATGGAATGCGATTGACAACTAAAAATAATCCACATAATTCCATGTGCCTTGAAATCAAGACACGTAGTAAGTAGTAACTTGTATGGGTTTATAACTTTTTGTTGATGAATATACATGTCATTTTATGATTTATTTATTTGTTATGATGTTTTGTTTTTGTTAATTATGATATTATTAAATTTTGAATTACTATAAGTTATTACTTTTTGCTTTGGGGGCAACCCACTTGTTTGCGTCTAGTGATTTTTGTGATAAGTTACAAGTTCCTTCGCGTGTGCTAGAAAAGAGTTTGGCGGTTGAAATAACAAATGTGAAAAATATTTTTGTTAAAAAAAGAATATCCTGATGTAACATTAGAATGCAGTGGGGTTGAGTTCAAAGTTCAAAATTCGAAGTCAAGATCCTGTGTGGAAAGAAGATGTTTAGAGCAAATGCAACCTAGGGGAAGCAAATCCACATTTATGTAGATAGAAGAAGGGTGCCTAAAGCACTAATGAATGTGATGAAGACTCGTAAATGTCTGATGAAGGGATGCCAAGCATATTTGGCATATGTGGTGGATGCAACAAAGGAGAAAGTTTCTAAGGAATATATTGAAGTTGTTAAAGAACACCCAAAAGTCTTTCCGGAAGACTTGTCTGAATTACCACTTGATCGTCAAGTGAGGTTTGATATTGCTTTGGCACAAGGGATGACACCAATTGCTAAAGCTCCTTACCAGTTGGCAGCTTTAGAGTTGAATGAATTGATGACACAAAAATTATGCCTAAGTACTGTGTACCATCCATAAGCCGACGAGCTGAGAGAACAATTCAGGCATTAGAAGATATGTTGAGGGCTTGTGTTTTGAAGTTTACGGGTGGCTTGGACAAACATTTACCCTTAATAGAGTTCCCATATAATAATAGTTGTCACTCAACTATTAAGATGGCTCCATACTAAGCTTTGTATGGAAAGAAGTGTATATCCCCATCATGTTGGTTACAAGCGGGTGAAAAGGTGTTTATAGGGTCGGGCCTAATTCACAAGACGACAGAAAAGGTTGAAATAATTCGCAAAAGGATGTTGGCTACTCAAAATGATAAAAGGGCTATGCAAACCTTAAGAATTGACTGATGACTTTTGAAGTAGGTGATCAAGTTTTGCTCAAGGTGTCACCTTCGAGAGGAGTAATTCATTTTGGAAAAAAAGGAAAAGTTAAACCCACAATACATTGGGCCATTAAAGGTCTTGGTGTGTGTCAAAAGCAAACTTACTAGCTCAAGTTACCAACGGAGTTGGAAAGAATACATAATGTGTTCCATGTGTTATTTGAGTATAAGCTAGGTTTGGAGACAAAATGGAACTACTACCTATCCAAGAGATTTGAGTAGATGAGAACAAGTGTTTAATTGAAGAAGGAGAAGTCATCATGATAAGAAAACCAAGAAGTTGAGAAGGAAGATTATTGACTTGGTATTTGTGAAGTGGAAGCATTCGACAAGATCGAATTTTGGAAGACGGGGTCGGAAATGAAAAGAAGATATCACCACTTGTTCTTGGACATTGCAATTTTGGGCACGAAATCGTCCTAGGGTAGGTAATTCCGTAATTGTAACATCTCAAATTTATGGCAAATTTTTTCCATTTAATTAATTAAGTAATTAAATAAATAAAATAATAATAATAATAATAATAAGTAAATAAATAAAATAATTTTAAAACAACAAAAATCAACATTTGTCTTGATAAGCTTTTCCCTAAGAAACCCAATACACGTTTTTTAACATATAAACGTCTAAATTATTAAAAACAATATAAGCAAACAACAACGAAATATAATACACGTTTAAATGATCATGAATCCACAATAGGCAATTAGTTGGGATATATAACGGACCTACATCTATTTTTAAACTGAAATTTATGTAAAAAGGATAGGATTATACAAACATCACTAGAAATAATCCGTTTATCTATACAGGGATTATAAATTGGATTCCCTAAAGATTTTCTTTTAGTTTTTTATCCTGATATCATTTTTACATCCTTGCTATTTTTGAATTTATCCATTTATTCAAAAAAAAAAAAAACGCCGGGAATTGGTTAATGCAGGCTTCGAAGCTTCGCTGAAGACATGAAGACAACCAACAACCCTACCTTTGGCAGTGGCACGAGACGGAGAAACTCCAGTAATGTTTCGCCGGTGATAAATTCTGATCAATGCCTACCTCCATCAGAATCCTTCAGTCTCGATTTGATACATGCTGCTACTGAAACTTATTTAATAATTGGTCTTATTTTTACTCTCATCAGCTATCTCGGGTACAATTCTTTTTTTATAATTCTCCGTACTATATATCAGTTGACTTCAAATCGTTTGAAGAACAAGTTTTCCACATAGCTTGAGAAGCTTTACGCGTTTCATTGATTCTTTACATAAATTTGTATATACAAATTGTTATTGCGAGAAATGTTCATAGAAAAAAATCGAGTTGCTCCAGTTGAGTACCGTTATTGCGACCATACAGAATGTAACATAACATTCTGGAGGAACTTTCAGATGTTTCTTAATGGGTTTACAATTAAAAAATCTAGCAATTCTTACATTGAATTGTGGCGCTTTAATTTCTTTTTTTTTTTTTTTTTTTGAATCAGGGTAGGCCGAAATAAGTCGAGGGCTGTTTCCCTCTTGGTTTACACATCGCTGATATCACCTGGCTTGCTCAAAGGTTTGTTTGGTGATGGGTTACTTTTTTCCCTCTCATATCAAGTTTTTTCATACATATTATTAGAACCTCAATCTTGAAATATCATGTTTTGCAATTTAACTTTTAATTTTACAGTTGCATATCAATTTTGCCTCTCAACCCATATCCGTAGAAGTGTGGTTTATGGTGATCAGCCTAGAAATAGGTAATGTCGCCATGTTGATTCGTAATTTAGATGCCACATTATGTTTGTTTATGCATTTAGTTTGATTATTTTCCAGATTGGATCTATTCTTACCAAAAGATAAAGATGGCCCGAAACCTGTCATTATCTTTGTGACTGGTGGAGCATGGATGATAGGGTAAGCAAACACTCAAACTTCATGTCTCCATTATCACTGTGTTTGATGATCCAAATAATTTTTTTTCTGTTATGTAGATATAAAGGATTGGGTGCCCTTTTCGCTCTTCCGTTAGCAGAAAGGGATATCATAGTGGCATCTCTTGACTACAGGTGACTTGACTGATCAAATTCATAAGACTTGAGAGATAAATTATGATTAAAACAGAGATAATTTGGTTTGCATGTAGGAACTATCCTCAGGGTACAATAAGTGATATGGTTGAAGATATTTCTCAAGGAATATCTTTTGTGTGCAAAAACATTGCTGAATATGGAGGTGATCCAAATAGGTGAGCTACTTGTATACTAACATTTATTGAAATTTGGTATGACATTATATACATATATGCTGACATCAGCCTTGTTTAATTAACAGGATTTATGTAATGGGACAATCTGCTGGTGCCCATATATCTTCTTGTGTACTCTTTCAGCAGGCCATTAAGGAATCCAAAGGAGAGACCATCTCTTGGAGTGTCTCTCAGATCAAAGCTTATTTTGGTTTATCTGGAGTGTAAAAACTAAAAACCATCCATATATCTGTCTTATTTTATTTATTTATTTTCTTTAAAATGAGAAATTACATTAATCTTTAAACTTTGCAACTCATGCAGCTACAATCTACCAAGTCTAGTTGAACATTTTGATAGCCGAGGCTTCCACCGCTCTATACTTTTAAGGTATTAATAGTATTTTTTTTTTTTTTTTAATTTTAATCCCAAATGCTTTTTTAATTGGTATATTTTGGTAATTAATTAATTAATTAATAGTATCATGGAGGGGGAGGAATCGTTGAAACGTTTTTCTCCTGAAATCTTGATTGAAGATCCAAGTGTTATGAATGCTGTTTCTAAATTTCCCCATGTTATCCTTTTCCATGGAACTGCAGACTATTCAATACCAGCAGATGCAAGGTTTGATTTCTGATACATTTAGTACTATTCGGATATCTAGAAATTAAAATACTATTTGATTTTTTGCAGTATAAGTTTTGTTGCGAGTCTTAACAGAGTTGGTGTGAGAGCTGAGTTGAAACTATGCAATGGGAAAAGCCATACAGATTTATTTGTTCAAGTAAGTTGACAGTTGATGTTAACTGTTAACTGTTAATTCAAACTAACTCTACTGAATACTGATTGTTTTTTGAGATTTTTCCAACTCATCAATCTGTGACAGAATGCTCTAAGAGGGGGTAAAGATGAGGTATTTGATTACATTGTTGATTACATACATGGTGGTGATGCTGATGCACTTGCTAAGGTTGCTACAGCACCTCCAAGAAAACGCCTTTGTCCAGAACCCATGTTGATGTTAGCTTCCATGTTCAGCCCCTTTTAAGGAGGGAAGTTACTATATTCTTAAAACTTATAATTAAACCACAGCAGGCATTTAAATTTACAGTTTGGAATGTTGTATGTAGATCGATTGTTGTTTGGTGTTGTAAAGTTAGTGTTGTTTGATCTCTTGTAGTCGATTTGAAGACTATGAAGGTTTGCCTACACATAATTACTTGTAAAAATAAAACGGTTTATTAATTCCACAATAAGGTTTACAAATACATTGAGATCTATGTATATATAGAGAGAGTTGGGTCTTTGATTTCGATCCTAAAACTACATAGTTGCTAAAAAAAAACTACGCACAAGCATTAGCATAATAATTGACATCGCTCCCAGCTTTTCTATTGATCATGCTAAGGTCGCACAAAACAGAAAGAAGTGAACTTAAGGTTACTATCTAGTATCAGATTGACCACTTATAATTGGTTATAAGTTGGAAACATTTAAAAGAAGGGAAAATGACTTGCCTTGGCAAGGTAATTAACTTCTCGGTGGGTAACTATCTTCTTCATTTTTTTTTACATATCTAGGTAACAAACTTGTTGGAAGTGTTCACATATGACCATTATGACCAGCTATAGCAGGTCACGTCCTAGATATGAACACTTTCAACAAGTTCGTTACCTTATATAGAAAAAAATAGTTACCTAAATATGAACAAAACGAAAAAGTAAAAGTAGATTACACAAATGATCCATGTGGTTTGGGAAAATTTATATTTTTGGTCCATAACTTATTTTTTTTAACTCAAATGGTCCCTACTGTTTATTTTTGTTGCACGTTTGGTCCCTGTCTTACCTAAAAAGACTATTGTGCATTTATTAATTTATTTTTTAATTAGTTTTCTTATTTATATATTTATTTTTTATATATTTTAAAAAATTAATAGACCCTAAATATCTGTATCTCCTCACCGTACACCTGAAACCACATTTGAGAAATTTAATTTGAGTCTCACCGGTCACCATCCCATCTCTCATCCTCCGCAAATTATATTTATTTTCTATCTTTAGTGACATCGACGTCTTCACCATCCTTCTATTTTTGGCCCTTAAACTCTGGCAAACCAACATCATAACTCACTGTCACTTCAAAAGAAATAGAAAAAGAAAGTAAATAGAGCTGAACAGTTTTGGTTGCATTCATATTTTTTTATATTGATTTTTGGCATAGGTTATTTATGTTAAAGGACATCAGAGGTTTCAACCCAATTCGAGTAATAACAACGGGGTTTAGTGTGAAAAATATTTAACCAAAAAAGTTTCATGTCATCATATATTGACCGAATAAAGTCATTACGTAGAGGGCCTCATTTCGAGACATTGCGTTGTGTTTTTTTTTTGACCACGAGACGAATTAGCCTCCACAGTTGACAGTCCACTCCTCCAGGTGGATCGGCAGGAACACTGTTCCGGCGACGGTTTAATAACCGTTCGTACATTTGAAATCCTCGAGTATGAATTACCTTCACTCTCCTATGAAAACCCTTGAACCTTCTCGATTTTTTACTCAACCATGTCTCTTACTCTTGAAGTTTTCAGTATTCTTATACTGTTCATTTTCCGATTAGTTTCTGCTGCCTCGGAGTCTGGTTTTCTTAATCTCCCGTCGTATCAACACTTTATATCAGGTTTGTTTCCAGTATCAAAGTAATCTTACATTAATTCTTAGTGTCTTCTGCTATCCTTGGTGTTTCGATCTCTGTTAAAAAACAAGTTAGCATTTTATGATCATATCTAGATTCTAAATTGAAATTTGGGCCGACTATTGGCTGTTCTTTGATGTGGTAAACTTATGCTTTTGTGTATAATTCGAAGAGCTTCATATCCGCATTGATCAGAATAATATGTAGATTACAGCATTGATAAAGTACTCACGAAATTTACATTTGCAATACATGCTTTTTCTTTTTGTTTTACCAATTATATGATGTGTTTTAGATAAAGATCGACCAACTAAATCACTCAGGCTATCAAACCCTTTGATTGGTGATGATCAGAAGATTTACACATGTCTGGAAAAGAACTTGATGATTTTCCATAACACCGGCTCCATTTCCAGGATGATACCTCTGAATTACACATGCAATCTTGGTATAACGCCAGTTCTTGGAGCTTCAAGAAAGATAGTATGCATCTATCAAACTCTTGATTCATAGGACCTCAAATAAAAACTGGTTTATGACTGTTTTTCTACTGGCAGGTGTATTTGGTTGCAGGGAACAGAGTTCTAAGAGTCGATACTACCAACACCCGAATTTCTAAAAATGCTACACAAGTGTTTTTGGGTCCAGAAACAGGTGTAGAAGGGATGAATGAGATTATTGGGCTCTCAATAAGCATAACCAGTTTTTGTGTACTTGTGACTATAAAAAGAACGGGACTCTTTGCTTACAGTTACGATGGGAAACTAAGGTGGAGTACTGGACCTGTAATTACTCAATCAAAGAAGTATCGCCAAGGTTGTTGGAAAAACTTCACAGACTGCTTTTTTGATTCAGCCCCTGTCATCGATCATTGTGATGCTAACATTTATGTATGTCAAGTTTCCAACTTCTCCTTCTTTCCTTTTTATCTCTTGAATTCTTAAATTCTGATGTTTTTACAATTACAGGTGTGGAATAATCAAGGGGAACTGTATGCAGTGTCAATTCGTAGTCCACATTTTAAGTGGATTCAGAATCTTAGCTCATTTGGGAAGAATTTAACAGTTACAGCTGGAAACAATGGGAAAGTGTATATCACTGTAGCAGATAGAGCCATTGTTCTTGGTTTAGATGCTGGAACTGGAAGCGTTGTATGGACGCAAAATATAGGGCCATTAAGCACACAAGACCCTGATCCAGTTGTTGATATCAGTGGTTGGATATCTATCGGTTCATTGGATGGGTTTCTGTATTCAATTTCACCATCTGGGACTCTTAAGAAATTCCCAGAGAAAACTGTTATATGGATGCAAAGAATATATGTCAATGATACAGTGATGGTAGTTAATCCGGTTCTTGATTGCTCTGGATATGCGGTTTATATTTCTCAGAGAAAATTCGAGGGAAAGATTAGCCAAATCATTGGTGAATACACTTATGTTTCAGCAGGGACGCCATTGAATGCCGATTTCAAGTTGGTTGTTCCTACAACAGGATCTGTGTATTGGAATGCAAGCTATCCTGGTGATCTGGTTTCCTATGTCACTTGCATCAACTTACTATTGAAAGTTACATAATTTTGACTTTTTTTTAATTTAATCGAGATAGGTTCGGTGTCAAACTTATTCTACGAGAGTGATCTGAGGCATTTTCTTCTTGATGAGAGTGTACTTCTTGCTTTTCTTTCTGTTTCAGGTAAGTTTTTATTTTATTTTTAATGTTATCAATGAGCTCGTCATGTCGAATTAGTACAATTGAGATTTACAAGTTGATGTTTCTATTTGATGCAGATACTGGGAACCCATTTCCATGCTTTGGCACACGTAATGATCCAATAACTTTTGTTATAATCAGATCGAATCTTGTTTTATATATAAACTTTATATTTCAATTTTCAACAGAAGAGAAGCATGCATTAAGATGTTCAATGATGGAAACCAAGCATGTTACACTCTACACAGGCAATGAGAAAGCAATTATATTATTTCTCTTCTTTGAAACAATACTAATGATAGTACTAGTAGGCCTGGTACAATTTTGTTGCATATTTTGGATGAAAAAGAAGGTTAAAAACCAAGATCTTGCCAAGTTCCTTGAAAAAAGAGTAAGCTGGATTATAGTATACTATTATTTATACACATCTCTTTCCATTTTGTAACCCTTGAGTTCTCCAACAATTTGTCGCATATTTCGCAGAAATCGCTTCGGATTCAAAAGAAAGTGTTTGATAGGACAATAACCGAGCTTCAGAAAAAAGCAGCATCGAATGAAGAGATTGAACAACTCGGGGATTTGGTGAGAGAAAGAGAAGACATAGAGAGGAAGCTTTCCACCACTTACAGTTTAGGAAAAGATACGACGACCCAAGAATCAAAATCCCTAATTCCACTCTCTGATAAGAAATCCGGGAGCTTGTCTTTTAAAAGTGGAAGAAGGAAAGAAAGTATGGCGACTATTAGTAACAGTTCTTTGGAGGATGATAGCGATGATGATAATGAAGTTGAGGAAGGAGAATTGAAGGGTAAGGGTTCTATGGAGATAGAAAGTTTTAGTGATGATGAGGCTTTAAACATTGTTCAAACACAAGTGAAGATTCTTGATGAGGGAGATAACCAGAGAGATTTGCCAACTGGTGGTGGGAGTATGCGAAGGAGACCATTATCTTTAAGAAGTACGAAGTAAGTCTGTAAAGAGATCATTATCATTCTGCAGAAGCTTCTTTTTGTGCTTCTTGAATTTGTTTGTGTGTTTTTCAAGAATCATTGGGGAATGGCAAGTATTATAAGTTTTTCATTTTTATCACCCATTGTTATTCTGTAAACGTTCCTAGGTTAAATCCATGTCATCTTGATATTTCATAATTGTGCATTTCTTATATTTGTGTTAAGGGTAAACGGTTAGTATTAATACAATTTTAATGATATTATAGAGGTGTATTGGTCTCATTGGTTTCCAAGAGGTTTGGTTAAGGTTCACGTTGCGGTTTGAGATGAGTTTCTCACTATATTGTATGGATGTTGTGAATCATTTATTTTAGTTCGTGTGTGCTTGTAGGATGTATGTGGGTAGTACTACGTTGTGTTACTATCTTGTAGGTATACGATATCGGCTCAACATAATGAGGCATATGCGTATGGTATTCGCTCAAAATACCGAGGAATACATATAGAACATTTGCTCGACAAACTAAGCAATATAGGAGGGCTGAACATGGGATCAACATTAGCCGACGTGTCCCAAGATAATGTATACTTGTTTTTTAATTTGTTCTTAGATTTACATGTGTGGTTATGTTGTTATATGTTAGTTGTATCCTTATGAAAGGGATAGAACATGTGTAATGTTATATTGTGTATGTGTTGAAATCTACTAAGTTTTGTACTTACACTTTCCCTTAAAAACTATATTATTTTAGTATCATCATGTACGAAGGATGGCAAGGTGTGACCGTATACATTGGATCAAATTAGTTATGTTGGAGTTTTCATAATACATTTGATTAATGTTTCCGTTTAATTTTGGGATTTATAACTTACAAATGAGTTTTAAAGATTTATGTTGATTTTGGGAGTGGTTATGGAACTTTTTGATAATAAAGTTAATGACTTGGTTGAAATAAATATTGTTTTAAAAAGTTCAAATTTATTGTAAATTTTTGGGCGTTACATATAAAATGGGAAGTGATTTGTACACAACAGTTTTTTATCATACACAACAATTCATGCGTTATATAGTTGTACAATACAACATTTTAAAGCATCAATTGTTGTGTACGGAGAAAAATTGTTGTGTACGGATCAACTCCCATATAAAATATGTTAAATCATTTTTAATCATCTTTCTCTTTGTAAATTTCTTCTAGTCTACCTTCTTTTTCATTTTTATGCATTGTAGATAACAGAAATAAAAAGAAAATAGCAACAAGTATGAGTAACCAATAAAACAAAAAATGTTGTTATATAGAGAAAATATTAATCAATTAGGTATCATAAGTTATAAAACCCTTGAGTTGTTGTAATGCCTCAATTCTCAGGTATCGATTTTATAAGAATTTTCTTGTTTTCAAGGTCTATTTGACGAGTTGGTCGCCCTACTCGTCGAGTAGCAGCGGGTTGGTCTGCGTGATTTTGTGACCTACTCGCCGAGTCCAAGAAGGGACTCGACGAGTAGGAGCTGGCAGATGAAACCCTAAATTTCGGGGTATTGCACCCTATTTAAAGGATCATTGGCCTCCCTCAACCTCCCTTTTACAGCTCATTGGCACCCTTAAACCCTAAATTGTGTGTGTGTGTGTGTGTGTTTCTTTGGTGTGTTAAAGCTTAGAAGAGGAATCTTGGTGAAGAAACACTTGGGAAACAAGTAAATTGAAGCAAAGAAACTCGTGGGAAGCAGAGATCTACTTCAGTGGACACCCTTTCTGAAGGTATTAGGTTGTTACCTTGGCTCATTTCATTCTAGATCTCTTTTGGGTGGATTTTAGGACTTTCCTAGTATGTTTGGAAGCTTTGCTTGTGTATAAGCTAAGATCTGAAGTTGTAACTTCAGATCTGAACTCTCTTGGGTCTTTAAGTCCATAAAGCTTCCAACTTTTGCAAAGATGAGACTCTCCTTGAGTGCAAAACCTCCATTGCAAGCTTAGTTTGTCATTTTAAGACTTTAGGGCTTTGCATGCACGTAAAATTTGCAACTTTACGTGATAAACATGCCTTGGGGGACTGGATCTACAATATGGAGCCTTAGCATGGCTTAAAAAGCCTCTGTATGGATAAATGACTGAATGGACTCGACGAGTCGGATGAACGACTCGGCGAGTCCGATGAAGATTGTCTTGGGCTCGGCGAGTCAGTCGATGACTCGACGAGTCGGCTAAAGTTTTCCCAACCTTTGGACACGTATGAACGCGGCGATTTGTAAGGGGAAAACTCGCCGAGTTGGCCAAGGAGTTAGGACCACTAACACTAGGAACTCGACGAGTCACTCAAGTGACTCGGCGAGTTGGTGAGTATGTTAGGAACTCGACGAGTGGCTAGATGTACTCAACGAGTTGAGGTCAACATGGACTGTTGACTTTGACAGTTGACTTGGACCTTGACCAAGGGTTGACTTTTCGACTTCAGGAACATTTTGGGAAATTAGAAATTTACAAACATGGTTCTATGGTGCATTTAGGTGGTGGAGTTGTACCGGTAATCCAAGAGTTTGAGTTTATCTTCGAGTCGACAATGCGTTGTGAGCTATCCTCACTATACCAATGGGTCCAAGGCACCAAGGCTAGCCCTTTATATATTTGTATTTGGATTATGGCATGATATGTTTATTGATTACATCTTGGTAGTTAGGATGGTGGTGTCACGCTCGTAGATCCGGGTTAATCAATTTGGAGATAATATGGGTCGAAAATGAATTTTCGACAAAGGATTATTTAGAATAAATAATCTTAACCAAGTTTTATAATATGGATCAAGGGCTCTGTAGAAATAAAGAACGCCGAAATCCGAGTTATAACGAAGAAGTTATGACCCGTCAAAGTTTCGTGACGGTACCGGCACGACACCGGAAAGCGTAAATACTGAATTTATGATAGAGTGACTTTTAGCCTTAGCCATCTAAACAAAAGTAGTAGAAAATGTTAAACTGAGAGTGTCCATAAAAAGAACGTCCAAATCTGACTTCGTATGAGGAAGTTATGATTTTTCTAAGATTTGGCATAGCAGTGCACGGCCCGAAACTCGAATTTTAGTTCGAGCGGTTTTTGGCTTACGCAACCTAAGTTAGAGTTGAAGATCTCATTAATAGGAACTCAACGGTAAAAAGACAGACGAAAACGAAGTCCGTATGAAGGAGTTACGAATTCTTCGCGGTCATTTAACAGTCTAATCTCTTCCTACTATTAAATTTAAAATCGGTCGAGAATTAGTGATAGGTGCATTTTATGCACCTATTTTGCATGTTTATTTCCGTCTTTTTATAGCATTCTACTTCATAATTCTTGCATTTAGTTGATTATTAGGGCAATTACATATTTCATTAAGAATGCCTGGTAATTCACTATTTTTGATTTATTTTGCAGGCATTATGGAGCATGGAACGTGGAGCTTGGATGCATGGATGCTTGGATGCTTGGAGCGTAGAGCTTTGGAACATGAAGAGAAGATGAACCGGTCATTCCATGGCAGAAAACATGAAGATGGAGCCAATAGTGAAGACTCTTTGGAATTTTAGCAAAAAGCATGGGCCATGCCAAAAAACACATGGTCAAGACAAATGGCCATGCCAAAAAAAAACACATGGGCAAAAGGCATGGCCATGCTAAAAACGCATGGCCTCATGACATGTCACGTGAACTTTAATAAAAGAGCAGGAGACGTCATTTTGAAGGGGAGAACGGTTTTGGGAGTAGGTTCTGGCGATCTAGGGCAATTTTGGGAGAATTCTTGGAGCTTTTGAGAAGACTTAATCATTGCAAACATTTGGATTTCATTTTTGTAAGGATTAAACATCCCAATTCCATCTTTATTCTTGTTTGATTTGTTCTTAGCCATGTGTGGCTAAGAAACCCTAGTTTCTAGTTCTTGTTCAAAACATGTTGATTGCTTGACTTGAAGCATATGATTTGATGTTTGATTTGTGATTCTATTCTAGTGATTATGTTTTTGTTTAAACTAGAATCCTTGAATTTGATTTGTGTTTGATTGGCCACTTTCATGAATTGAATTTTTGTGCAGTTAATTAACTTTTAGGGCACCTAATCGTTCTATTGAGTTAATAATTGGTAACAAGCAATAAGTTTTCTTATTGTAAAACATATATCACATGTTTTCACACTTCCGAGCGTATGAGAAGAAATGAACATTGTTGGGAAGCTTGTACAAAACTTAATGCGGTTTTTCAATACAATCTAAGAACGTGTTTAGGTTGAATTAGTAAAGCTAGGTCTAATCAAAGAGCGTGTTTTGGTTAGATAATTTGGCAAGCGAGAGTTATTAGAGCGTGTTAATATCTTTCAGTACCAACATAGAATAGCAATCTTGAATTACATCAAGTCATAATCAAGTTGAACAACAACATTGAGAACTAGAACTAGAACCATTCAATCAATTTGCTTACAAATCTATTTCATTTTGTGCATGCTTTTAAAGTAGATTGTTATTTAGTTATTTACTTTTGCAAACAAACCCCCCTTTGTGACCAAAGTACCTTGTGCAAAAAGGTATAGACTTTTGTCCCGTGTCTCTATGGTTCGACCCTGCTTGCCTTGTACTACTTTTTAGTGCATTAAAGCAGTGTATTTGGAGTCTATTGTACCCCCATTATTTGTTGGGTTTGACACGCCTAACAAATTGGTGCCGTTGCCGGGGACACGGTGTTACTAATTGTTTATGCCAAGATTTTTGTGAGTAGGTACATCTCTATCAAAAAAAAAAAAAACAAAAAAAAAGTGTGGCTCGGAAATGAATACTCCTTACAAGGAAGACCAACTTTCTGAGCTAGCTCGGTTAGTTATGATGATTGAAAATGACAGAAGTGTGCAGTCCACACCTATTCCTTGTGATTTTTGCACGCAAAATGGACATCACACCAACATGTGTCCATATTTACAAGGGGGATGGGAGGAAATGCAGGAAAGCGGAAGCTACTACTGGCCAAATCAATGGAGTCACGATCAACCTCAACATGATCAATGGTGGGAAAACAACCAAGCTTGGGGAAACAACCAATGCCAAAACCCATACCAAGCTTGGGGAAATAACCAATACCAACCAACTTCACAGTTCCAACAACCATATTTTGTACCTCCCCAACAAGCTGAAAATTCAAGCATGTCCTTGGAAGACATTGTGAAAAGCATTGCCACTACTACCCAAATCTTCCAGGAAACAACCAAAGCTAGCCTCAAAAGCTTAGAGGAACAAATTGCACAACTTGCCCAATCTGTGAGTATATTGGAAACTCAACGAAAATTACCATCGCAGACTGAAGAGGACCCAAGGCATACCGTTTCTGCCATCACCTTGAACGATGGGAAAATTTTTGATGACCCAACATTGCAATTTGAAGATGGGGAAGAGGAGGAAGAAGTAAAAATGGAAAAGGTTGTCGAGGAAGAAGTAGAAATTAAGAATGATGACATGGAAGTTGTAGAGGAGGAGTTGGAGGTTGACAAAAAAGAGGTTGATCCACCCACTACCAATGAGAAATCCTTTCGCCGGTAGACCAACCACAAGAGCCGAAAACGATACATTTGTTGGACCCTTCAAGGGATATGTACCCCGAGAAGGAAGACTCCCAACCGATCATCAAATCGACCACCTTATCAAAGAAGGAAGATTTGACCACCTTACTGGACAAGTACAAGAAAGGGGTCGGCTGGACGATTGTTGTCATTAAGGGTCTAAGTCCAACATGGTTCCCACGCAAAAAGAAGGTCAAGTACAAGATACGTGTTCCATTGAAGGAGGTGACGAAAATTTCATTGAGTTGGAAAGCCCCAACATTCAAAGAATAACATATTCTAAGGGCCAAGTCGAGCCAAAGACTTAAAACAAGGGCGGCTAACCGAGAGGCAACTCGGGGAGTATTTTCTTCCCATTCTTTTTTTTTTTTATTTATTTTATTTTGTTGTGTTGCAATGTTTTTAAGTCTTTTTAGAGTTTAATGCAAAAAAAAAAATAATAAATAAAAAAAAATTGAGAGGGAGTCATGTGTTAAAAAAAAACGTTTTTGTGAGGTTACAAAAAAAAAAAAAACGAGCTTCTGATGTTCACAGAAAGAAAAATGCATGGTCTCACAAAAAAAAAAAAAAAAAAAAAAAAAAAAAACACATGGGCTAGGCATAAAAGGCATGGTCCAATTTTTGCCCCATGCGAGGAAGTCGAGGTTTTTAATAAAAAAAATTTTTTGGCATGGGCAAACTTGAAAAAGCACGGGCTAGAAGAAAAACGCACGGCCTAAGCCTTAGACCGTGCACTACCATCAGGTTTTCAAGAAATTTTTTTTTTGCACGGCCGATTGTTAAAAACGCATGGGCTGAAACAAAACTCAGGGGCCATGCTAAAAACGCATGGGCAAAACTTGAAATCACACGGCCTACCTTTGGATCATGTGTTGTCGACGTAACTCCCCCATTTCATAAAACAAATGCATGGACCATGCAAAAATCTCACGGCCCATGCTAAAAAAACATGGGCTATCATAAAAAAGCACGGCCTGGCTTGGACCATGTGTTTTGTGTCATTCTTCCTCCTAACAACTCACGACCGTGCACTCTCTCCTCCTAAACACTCATAAACTTTTGACTTTCATCAATCACTCCAACATTAAAGCTCAAAGGTTTGTTGTTTTAAGTTCCTAACTCCATCTTCTCCTTCATCTAGGTTTCAAAATTCTTTTGTAGGGTTTCAAGAGCAAGCTTGGTGAAGTATTTTGTAAAGAAGAATGGAAGCTTTTACCTCCATTTGTGCATTCCACCATTGAAGAGCTCAACTTTTCTTGAGGTTGAAGATAAAGTGGAAAAAGTCAAGCACACATTACAAATTCAAGCATTTGAATGGTACATTCCTTCCATATCTCAAGTTTAATGCATGAATCCTAAGATTGTTTGACTAGAATTGTTGAGAATTCGTTCATATGCTCTAAATAGTTATACATTCGTGGTTAGTAGGTTGCCCTATCTTCTCCGAGCATCAAGGACGATGCAAACTCTTAAGCTTGGGGAGGGGTCTTTGTACATTAGGTTTTAGTTTCAACATGCATAAAAAAATTCTTATTTTTTATTTTCTTTCCTTTTTATTTATTTTCTTTTCATGCATTCATTTAAAAGCATTAAAAAAAATCAATCTAAAGAAACCTAATCTTCTTGAATAAGTTGAAGTGGTAAATTAGTCGTGGCTTGAGATTAGAACTTGTTCGTTTTTCATTAAAAATCTTAAAGCAACCTAATTTCACACGAACACGTCTCCCGAAGCTACTCGTGCAAAACAAAAAATGATAAAGTTATCAACACCGAAGCATAAAGACAGGTATAGGTTAGCCCATGGAACACACAACCGGTCTTATGATTAGTAAGTGCTCACTCATATCTAAACTCCAATTTCAAAGAGTCATAAAATGAATATAAAATCTCAGTGACTCGAATTCTCCAGCGCTCTAAAAAGTCTTTTCTACCTATTCCCTTCTAAATACCCTGCTTGGGGACATTGTTTCCGACTATACTTACGGGTCTTTGCGCGTTTACATCAGTCCTCCTAAAAAAAATAAAATAAAATAAAATAAAATAATATATATATATATATATATAAAATAAAAAAAATAATAAAAAAATTTAAATAAATAAAAATATTATTAAGTTAATATGTGACCTTTGGGATTCGAACAAGTAGACTCCGAGGGGTGTTTTACACCTAATCGCCTAAAGCTGAATAGTTTGGGACTGATTGAGTTGAAAATTCGTTACACGGGTTCCATAGAAAGTCATGAACTTAATAATAACAAATAAAGCTAATCTGTGGCCTTTGAGGTTCGGGCAAGTAAACCCGAGGGATCTCTTTAAATCTAGCACACTAAGGTCATCTGATTTGGATGTGTTGGTTGGAAGCCCGTTACACGGATTTCAAAGGAAGCCATGAGCTTTATTTGCAGAAAAATATAATTAGATAGTTTGTATATATTTATGTTTATAGTTTAATTGAATAATGTGTTTGAAAAATGTTTGGTTGTAAACATTGAGACTGACTGTAAACTACTTTGACTGGTGTAAGTGGTTTGAAACAGGTAACCAATCTGGGTAAATATTAGGGAATTTTTAGAAAATATTTTTTTAGAAAAAGATTGTTGTTAGTCAACAAATAGTTGGAATCGGTCATTGTCATGATTTGAAAAATGAAAATGAGCATATTTTGCATCACATGTTTTCACGAGAGTAAGACCATAATTTGTTCCATTGCTAACCCAATACCTGTAAAAGTGAACAAGTGTTGTAATTTTTGATTTTGTTGAGTTGCGTTAGGGAATGACTAAAAACCTTGTTTTACATGTTATATATCTTTATGGGGTTAATGTCAAATTATCTCAAGGCCCGATAGGTACACCTTCGACTTAATGACATAATGAGGTTAATTGGATTGAATATGTTTGTTTTGTTTTATTTATTGCATTAATGTCAAAAAAAAAAATCTTTTTGTACATATGTTATTTTCATTAGTTCTTCTTTTATTGCATGCATGCATTCTTAATTCCATTTAGTCCTTTTCGTTCCTTCCATTCTTTTCATCTTAGTTTCTTTTTAGTTGCCTATCGTCTTCTCTAGGTTGATTCTCAATTTTGTTCTTTCTTGAGGACAAGAAAGGTCTAAGCTTGGGGAGGTTTGATAGGTGCATTTTATGCACCTATTTTGCATGTTTATTTCCGTCTTTTTATAGCATTCTACTTCATAATTCTTGCATTTAGTTGATTATTAGGGCAATTACATATTTCATTAAGAATGCCTGGTAATTCACTATTTTTGATTTATTTTGCAGGCATTATGGAGTATGGAACGTGGAGCTTGGATGCATGGATGCTTGGATGCTTGGAGCGTAGAGCTTTGGAACATGAAGAGAAGATGAACCGGTCATTCCATGGCAGAAAACATGAAGATGGAGCCAATAGTGAAGACTCTTTGGAATTTTAGCAAAAAGCATGGGCCATGCCAAAAAACACATGGTCAAGACAAATGGCCATGCCAAAAAAAAAACACATGGGCAAAAGGCATGGCCATGCTAAAAACGCATGGCCTCATGACATGTCACGTGAACTTTAATAAAAGAGCAGGAGACGTCATTTTGAAGGGGAGAACGGTTTTGGGAGTAGTTTCTGGCGATCTAGGGCAATTTTGGGAGAATTCTTGGAGCTTTTGAGAAGACTTAATCATTGCAAACATTTGGATTTCATTTTTGTAAGGATTAAACATCCCAATTCCATCTTTATTCTTGTTTGATTTGTTCTTAGCCATGTGTGGCTAAGAAACCCTAGTTTCTAGTTCTTGTTCAAAACATGTTGATTGCTTGACTTGAAGCATATGATTTGATGTTTGATTTGTGATTCTATTCTAGTGATTATGTTTTTGTTTAAACTAGAATCCTTGAATTTGATTTGTGTTTGATTGGCCACTTTCATGAATTGAATTTTTGTGCAGTTAATTAACTTTTAGGGCACCTAATCGTTCTATTGAGTTAATAATTGGTAACAAGCAATAAGTTTTCTTATTGTAAAACATATATCACATGTTTTCACACTTCCGAGCGTATGAGAAGAAATGAACATTGTTGGGAAGCTTGTACAAAACTTAATGCGGTTTTTCAATACAATCTAAGAACGTGTTTAGGTTGAATTAGTAAAGCTAGGTCTAATCAAAGAGCGTGTTTTGGTTAGATAATTTGGCAAGCGAGAGTTATTAGAGCGTGTTAATATCTTTCAGTACCAACATAGAATAGCAATCTTGAATTACATCAAGTCATAATCAAGTTGAACAACAACATTGAGAACTAGAACTAGAACCATTCAATCAATTTGCTTACAAATCTATTTCATTTTGTGCATGCTTTTAAAGTAGATTGTTATTTAGTTATTTACTTTTGCAAACAAACCCCCCTTTGTGACCAAAGTACCTTGTGCAAAAAGGTATAGACTTTTGTCCCGTGTCTCTATGGTTCGACCCTGCTTGCCTTGTACTACTTTTTAGTGCATTAAAGCAGTGTATTTGGAGTCTATTGTACCCCCATTATTTGTTGGGTTTGACACGCCTAACAAATTGGTGCCGTTGCCGGGGACACGGTGTTACTAATTGTTTATGCCAAGATTTTTGTGAGTAGGTACATCTCTATCAAAAAAAAAAAAAAAAAAACAAAAAAAAAGTGTGGCTCGGAAATGAATACTCCTTACAAGGAAGACCAACTTTCTGAGCTAGCTCGGTTAGTTATGATGATTGAAAATGACAGAAGTGTGCAGCCCACACCTATTCCTTGTGATTTTTGCACGCAAAATGGACATCACACCAACATGTGTCCATATTTACAAGGGGGATGGGAGGAAATGCAGGAAAGCGGAAGCTACTACTGGCCAAATCAATGGAGTCACGATCAACCTCAACATGATCAATGGTGGGAAAACAACCAAGCTTGGGGAAACAACCAATGCCAAAACCCATACCAAGCTTGGGGAAATGACCAATACCAACCAACTTCACAGTTCCAACAACCATATTTTGTACCTCCCCAACAAGCTGAAAATTCAAGCATGTCCTTGAAAGACATTGTGAAAAGCATTGCCACTACTACCCAAATCTTCCAGGAAACAACCAAAGCTAGCCTCAAAAGCTTAGAGGAACAAATTGCACAACTTGCCCAATCTATGAGTATATTGGAAACTCAACGAAAATTACCATCGCAGACTGAAGAGGACCCAAGGCATACCGTTTCTGCCATCACCTTGAACGATGGGAAAATTTTTGATGACCCAACATTGCAATTTGAAGATGGGGAAGAGGAGGAAGAAGTAAAAATGGAAAAGGTTGTCGAGGAAGAAGTAGAAATTAAGAATGATGACATGGAAGTTGTAGAGGAGGAGTTGGAGGTTGACAAAGCTTAGTCTCTACTTTTCGAGTGCGGCGAATTCGATACAGTTTTTGTAAATATGAGATAGAAGGAGAATTAGCCGACGGGGTCTAAATGAAAGTTGTAGTACTCGTAAATACCAACGCGTGGATATAAAGAACATAGAAAACGGAGCTTGTACGCGGAAGATACGGACAAAGCTTGGAGACTACTTTACTATAAAACTCCTATAAATAAAGGGTGAACTCCTCATATTTTCTTCACACCATAAGCCTTTTTTCTCTCTCTAACTTCTCTCTAGCCTCCCTAAACCCCTCCCAAGTATAGGGAACCTCCCTAGCACGAGAAGGAAGCCCCGGAGCGCCCGACGGCTCCGAGAAGAAAAGCTTTCGGCTCGGAAACGTTGCTCCAGCGAAGGCCGGTTTTTAATAAAAACCTGCTGTAAGTGAGCTACGCCTATACTATATTTAATATACCTTTTATTTAATTATAGTAACATTATTAGAAACTTAAAATAATTATTTGGGCTATTATTATGAGTTACATTGAGTGTTATTTAACGCTTATATAATAGTAATAATAGGTAGACTATTAATTAGTCGCGGTTAACCTTAAAAACAAAACCCTAATGGTATCGATACTAGGTTTTGTCGAGGAAAATTGTTTTGAGATAACGAAGCGTTGTCTGAGTTCGGAATCACCACCTAATCAAGTGACTGCATGGTCCCTTTCATCTTACACATAGATATGAAGTATTTTATATAAACTACGTGCTATGTGTGCATATTATCTGTATACTTGCTATCTATACTGGATGAACGATTTTATGCAAGTTTTAAATGATTTAAACTGTATACGTATTTTATATCTACAAATATGTTGGGGATGACATGGGTAGATGAATGATGAGAGAGAAAAGATGATGTGAGTAAACATAAGCAGCTATAGACTTAGTGCCTAATAAATAACACTCGCAGCTATGGACTTAGTGCCTATTGGACAAACATTGGTAGCTATGGACTTAGTACATGTTAGGAATTGGTAGCTATGGACTTAGTACCTACTACATAAGCACTGGTAGCTGTGGACTTAGTACCGGTTAGGAATTGGTAGCTATGGACTTAGTACCTACTAGATAAATATTGGTAGCTATGGACTTAGTACCTACTAGATAAACACTGTTAGCTATGGACTTAGTACCTGTTAGGAATTGGTAGATATGGACTTAGTACCTACTAGATAAACACTGGTAGCTATAGATTTAATACCCGATGAATAAACTATAGCAGCTATGGAATTAGTGCTTTATGAACGAACATTGGAAATTATGGATTTAGTGTCAGTCCTATAACCCTTGAAGCAAAGGACTTCAGAATGAACGAAGGCAGGACAGATGACTCTTAGGGTAGACTCTTGAGAGTAAGGAAGATAATGGGGATGGGTAATTGGGTTGATTGTCTAAACATAATAATTATATTATTATGGGTTGAAAACCCTATGTACTCACCAGGTTTCCCAACTTGACCCACTCAGCTTATTTATATCACAGGTGTTGATATGAAGTCACATTACACTAAGAGATTAAGGAGATATAAATCACTAGTGATAATGAATGTAAGTTCTGTTTATGCTTAGGTTTCTGTATTAACGATGACATCCCAAATGTTTTAAAATGAATAAAAATACATTTCTTCGGAAATGCTTTGATAACGAAATTATCATGTTTTTCTGGGAAAAAATTCCGCAACGTTTTTTTATTAAAAGAGATACTCTGATTTTTATAAAGCATAAACAATATCGGTCTTTTCTGACCGTGAAAATGGGGATGTCACAGTTGGTATCAGAGCATTAGTTTAAGAGAACTAGAAATTTGTAGGAGATTTCTAGACTTAAACTTAGAATAAGCGATGATTGTGAGATGAGTTTCTACTATATTTTACACACAAGCACTAGTTTATTTTAGGAAAGATGCCTAAAATGTTTTATGTGCTGAATGTTTTATGTTATAGCTATAAAGATGCCTTATTTGCTATTATTTGTTCGGATCTATGGTCTGTTGCCGATCGGATCTGAAAATTTTATGTGTTCAAATTTCTAAACATTTGATTACGGTATTAGAACTGACATATAACTTTTCGGTGTGACAAGGAGATCTATACGTCTATCGTAAATAAAATCTTTCCTATCTTAAAATTCTCGCCTCGGTACACCGAACGTCTACTTGGGTGTACAAAACGTCATGGTGAAGACAGACTAGGAAATATCCGAGGAAGATGACAACTTGAGCCTAAGAATGTGATGGGTCATGTATCGGTCGTTGTGCCTGCACCTGAACCTATCACAATGGCAGAAGTTCAGGAAGTGATGTGAACCATGATAGACTGATTAAATAGAGGAAATGAGATGGCTTACGATAGTGAATGATACCTATCGGAAGATATCATAAGAGAGGTATCTTGCCTTTAGAATACGTCTGATAAAATAGTAGTACGTCTAGAGAAGTACGATATATATATGAATGTACACATTTGATTGGCGGGATGATAGAACGATTGGTGTAATTCCTAAAGTTTTCCTATCATCTGGAATTTCCATCACCAACCGAGTTGAAGCAGAATTGATGATTGAAGATACGCATGGAAGAAGTCCTAGTAGAGTCTAGGGAAATTTTAATGATTATTTGGACACACTCGTATGTGTTAAATTGTTTTGTGATTTTAGGACTTGGGGACTGCGAGACAGTACTTGGGACGAGTATGAGTAGCTGTGAAAGGTAGTAGATGCATATACTACCGGAAGCACATGACTCACGCTTGGATCAGGGAAAGTCACAAGGTTACCAAGAAGCCAATAATTGATTCCGTTTTATTCAAGCATGTCGTTACCATCGTTTCGGTAATGACTAAGAAGATTGTTTTTATTCCGACCCTAGTGGTCATATCAAATTGAGTCCGACTACGATGAGTATGTTACATGGTTTGGAGAACCAAGTTCGATGTAACATCTGACTTAAGCTATAGGATTGAAGTAAAAGATAATCGAAGTGATCAGTAGAGGTATCGCGACGATTGCTTGTAGCTAGAAATTCTACCTTTTAAGATGTGATTAGAACATGAAGGAAGGTATATTCTGTTCTGGAATTTGACTCTAAAAGACCTGAGTCCAAGTAATACATCATACGATGAGAGGTCATTAGAACATGATCCATCGGTCTATTATGATAATTGAAGGAAGAAACTTATCTCAAGTTTGTTAAAGAGGGAGTCTCCAATAAATATCAAGATCGTGACATGAAGATCATGACTGACAGTCTAACATGAGATAGAGAGCGGGTCCAAGATCGGGCACCGCCTGTGGTCAGGAAATCTTAGAGTTAGATACTCGAAGAAACATCAAAGTTACGGTTATTATTTAGGATGAAGAGATAATGTATGGAGTCATCATGTGAGCCCTATTTCGTTGATGATTCCGGGACGTAATCATCCTTAGGGGGAGATAATTGTAACGCCCGTAGATCCGGGCTAGTCAATTTGGAGATAATAGGGGTCGAAAACAAATTTTCGACGAAGGATTATTTAGAATACATAATCTTAACCAAGTTTTAGAATATGTATCAAGGTTTCCGTAGAAATAAAGAACGCCGAAATTCGAGTTATAACGAAGAAGTTATGACCCGCCGAAGTTTCGCGACGGAACCGGCACGACACCGGGAAGCGTAAATAGTGAATTTATGATAGAGTGACTTTTAGCCTTATCCATCTAAACAAAAGTAGTAGAAAATGTTAAACCGAGAGTGTCCATAAAAAGAACGCCCAAATCTGTCTTCGTATGAGGAAATTATGATTTTTCTAAGATTTGGCATAG
The DNA here is from genome assembly GCF_002870075.4 of Lactuca sativa. Lineage (NCBI taxonomy): Eukaryota > Viridiplantae > Streptophyta > Magnoliopsida > Asterales > Asteraceae > Lactuca > Lactuca sativa. The sequence continues at coordinate 180,732,275 of NC_056624.2, read as the reverse complement.
CAGTGCACGGCCTGAAACTCGAATTTTAGTTCGAGCGGTTTTTGGCTTACACAACCTAAATGAGAGTTGAAGATCTCATTAATAGGAACTCAACGGTAAAAAGACAGACGAAAACGGAGTCCGTATGAAGAAGTTACGAATTCTTCGCGGTCATTTAACAGTCTAATCTCTTCCTACTATTAAATTTAAGATCGGTCGAGAATTAGCCGATGGAGTAAAAAGGAAAGTTGTAGATTTTATTTTTACCTACGCGTGGATATAAATAACGTCAAAAACGAAGCTCGTATGCGAAAGTTATGGACGAAGCTTAGTCTCTACTTTTCGAGCGCGGCAAATTCGATACAGTTTTGTAAATCCGAGATAGATTGAGAATTAGCCAACGAGGTCTAAATGAAAGTTGTAGTACTCGTAAATACCAACATGTGGATATAAATATCGACAAAAATGGAGATCGTATGCGAAAGTTATGGACGAAGCTTAGTCTCTACTTTTCGAGTGTGGCGAATTCGATACAGTTTTTGTAAATATGAGATAGAAGGAGAATTAGCCGACGGGGTCTAAATGAAAGTTGTAGTACTCGTAAATACCAATGCGTGGATATAAAGAACGTAGAAAACGGAGCTCGTACGCGGAAGATACGGACAAAGCTTGGAGACTACTTTACTATAAAACTCCTATAAATAAAGGGTGAACTCCCCATATTTTCTTCACACCATAAGCCTTTTTTTCTCTCTCTAACTTCTCTATAGCCTCCCTAAACTCCTCCCAAGTATAGGGAACCTCCCTAGAACGAGAAGGAAGCCCCGGAGCACCCGACGGCTCCGAGAAGAAAAGCTTTCGGCTCGGAAACGTTGCTCCAGCGAAGGCCGGTTTTTAATAAAAACCCGCTGTAAGTGAGCTACGCCTATACTATATTTAATATAGCTTTTATTTAATTATAGTAACATTATTAGAAACTTAAAATAATTATTTGGGCTATTATTATGAGTTATATTGAGTGTTATTTAACGCTTATATAATAGTAATAATAGGTAGACTATTAATTAGTCGCGGTTAACCTTAAAAACTAAACCCTAATGGTATCGATACTAGGTTTTGTCGAGGAAAATTGTTTTGAGATAACGAAGCGTTGTCTGAGTTCGAAATCACCACCTAATCAAGTGATTGCATGGTCCCTTTCATCTTACACATAGATATGAAGTATTTTATATAAACTACGTGCTATGTGTGCATATTATCTGTATACTTGCTATCTATACTGGATGAACGATTTTATGCAAGTTTTAAATGATTTAAACTATATACGTATTTTATATCTACAAATATGTTGGGGATGACATGGGTAGATGAATGATGAGAGAGAAAAGATGATGTGAGTAAACATAAGCAGCTATAGACTTAGTGCCTAATAAATAACACTCGCAGCTATGGACTTAGTGCCTATTGGACAAACACTGGTAGCTATGGACTTAGTACCTGTTAGGAATTGGTAGCTATGGACTTAGTACCTACTAGATAAGCACTGGTAGCTATGGACTTAGTACCTGTTAGGAATTGGTAGCTATGGACTTAGTACCTACTAGATAAACACTGTTAGCTATGGACTTAGTACCTGTTAGAAATTGGTAGATATGGACTTAGTACCTACTAGATAAACACTGGTAGCTATAGATTTAATACCCGATGAATAAACTATAGCAGCTATGGAATTAGTGCTTTATGAACGAACATTGGAAATTATGGATTTAGTGTCAGTCTTATAACCCTGGAAGCAAAGGACTTCAGAATGAACGAAGGCAGGACATATGACTCTTAGAGTAGACTCTTGAGAGTAAGGAAGATAATGGGGATGTGTAACTGGGTTGATTGTTTGATTGTTTAAGCATAATGATATGAGCATATTTAGTTATAAAATTCATGCATTATCTTAATACTTTATGTTGTTTTTGTCTCATTTAATGAACAAAAGGTGCTTAATTAGCTTAAATATTTCATTTTCATCAACAAAGACATGCTCGAAAGGAAAATGAAGCGGAACTGGCGATTGAGGCTTGGATCTTGGATTTTGAAGAAAGAAGGATGTTGCTGGACAGCTTGACCCCTCGTCAGTGTTTTGGCCATATCTCATGAACCGTAACTCCGATTGACGAGATTCAAAATGTTCTGAAAAGTAGACACAATTTCGGACGACTTTCGTGTTTTGAGAAAATGCTGATTCGAAACGTACTCGGCGAGTAGGGTCGATTACTCGGCGAGTTGTATCGAACTTTCGCGATTCTGGACGCGCTGACTTGCCGTACACGGGTTTTAAGTGATGTACTCGCCGAGTAGGTCACTGGACTCGCCGAGTAGACTCTGTTTTGTGAAAATCTATATAAAGAGACTTTTAGATCGATACCATAGGATGGAGAGAAACCCTAGGAGGCTGAGAAACGATTGGAAGTGCTGCTAGGTCGTGAGGAACTGAAGAATCAACCCTACATTCAAGTGTGAAGAGAATCAAGACAATTTTGGTTTATTCTTAGTAACTTTTTGATTTGAATCATGTTTACATACTTTGATTTCGTTTTTGAGTTTATGTTTACTGCAATCATGAGCTAAAAACTTATTCTTCTGTTAGGGTAGACAATTTTGTGAACATGGATTGATTATTTGAGTAGGATTAATTTTAATTGGTAATTATGTTTAGTTAAGCTTGTTAAAGAACCTTATGTGTTGACAATAACTATTCTTCTGTTAATAAATCAGTAATTAAGTTGTATGAACATCTCTTAGTTATTAATTTCATATGATTTATTGTGACCACATAGTTGTATGTCTAGGAATAACGAATGTGAAACTAGAATTAACTAGAAGATAGGTAAGTTAATGTGTGAGATTGTTTGATGAACATCAGCAATAGGTTGATTGAAGGGTCAATTTAGTTAACCACTACAAGTCTTACTTAACCCGAATCAATAATCTAGGAAACCCGTTAATTTAGACAACTGGCCATTGCTTGAGTTAATTTGTTTTCTAAGAATTAGGAATAGCGAACGTGAACCTTATTATCTTAATCGGTAGCCAATGAAGAATTAATCCGATGCATTAAAATCATCCATGGGAACAAATGAGTCGTACCTAAACAGAAGTCCTATTTACTATTGAATTTAGTTGGTAATTAATTGTTTTAGTTGCTAGTTAGTTAATTTGTGTGTTGGTTATTCTAATTAAGTTTCTAGTCTTGTAAAACTAGAGAAAACCCCCTTTTGTTATTTGTTTTATTTAGATAATATTAGCATTTATTTTAATTGTTTACCGTTCCCTGTGTTCGATACCCTACTTGCTTGAACTATATTACTAATCGATAGGTAGACTGCCTTTCGTGTGTGTATTTTGTGTCTAAGTTAGTAGGATTAAAACTAGTTGGTTTTACACACATCACATAATAATTATATTATTGTGGGTTGAAAACCCTATGTACTCACCAGGTTTCCCAACCTGACCCACTCAGCTTATTTATATCATAGGTGTTGATATGAAGTCACATTACACTAAGAGATTAAGAAGATATAAATCACTAGTGATAATGAATGTAAGTTTTGTTTATGCTTAGGTTTCTGTATTAACGATGACATCCCAAATGTTTTAAAATGAATAAAAATACATTTCTTCGGAAATGCTTTGATAATGAAATTATCATGTTTTTCTGGGAACAAATTCCGCAACGTTTTTATTAAAAGAGATACTCTGATTTTTATAAAGCATAAACAAAATCGGTATTTTCTAGCCGTGAAAATGGGGATGTCACAGGTGGTATGCTTATGCTTATTGACCTGGTTAGGTGAGTGTCTTGGTTATAGGATGATGCTATGTTGAGTGACCGGTTAGGTCTGTATCCCGGTTATTGGGATGTTGCTATGAATAGTGATCTGTTCGATCGGTTTGACTGTTATATGATATGAGCTAGCGTATGACATTTATGTGCACTTGTTTGTTTAATTGGGGGTTAGGTTGAGGCAGTCCTGCTTTGTGTTGTAGGCTAACATACCCGGTGAGCGGTCCAGATAGGTTGTAGGCCCTATGAGGCGTTCCAATCATGATGAAGGCCCGGTAGCGGTCCAGATAGGTTGTAGGCCCTGCGAGGCAGTCTAGTTAGGCTGAAGGCTCATTATGCATGTTATTCTGTGTTTGTTATATGTCACACCCCCAAACCAGAATGGCGGAATCGTTCGAGGGCGGATGACTTCATGTAGTGTCATAACAGTTGAATAAATAGTAAAGAAAGCAAACACAACCATCATAAATATAATTTAAAAAGTTACATTTTTTATTATATTAAATGTTTCAAAAGAAATTACATTATGATGATAAAATAAGTTTGAAATTGACACCTTAGCGTCCCTTCCCCAAAAGTTGTTGTTACCTGTATTACTGAATCCCTGAGAAATACAAGTAGTTTTGAAAAAGTGTCCAACAATTAAGCTGGTGAGTTCATAAGCATTTTTGTATAAGAATTGTATGCCTTTTTGTATAAAGTAACGGTGTTTGTATCTAGAAAATCCAATATTTTCCATAAATGAATAGTAGTTTTAAAAGTTTCAAAAACCGGAATGCATAAGTATTTTCCATACCTAAAATAGTGTAAGTAGATTTATATATGTATATATAATCACTAAGGCGTTTGATAGCCTCATAAATCAAATGTTTTAATATTTCATGTGAGTTTTATAACCGTACTATTGACCAGACTGCTTGTTACAACGTTCTTCAGGCGTTGGAATGATATGACGTTTGTCACCCCATACCTGCTGGTCCAACTGTAGCTAACAGTTTAGGTACGGGATAGTCAATCCCGTATAGATCTATACACAAGTATCACGCTCTCCCTACAGGAGATTATGGTTTAACACGAAACTTGAAATGTGTACTTGAATGTACGTGAAGTTAAAGATCTCACAAAAGTTTGTATCAAATAGATATACGTATGAAAAGTCCATTTTTCTTGTAAATGTAAGTGTTTCCTTTCTATAGTGTTCGTAGAGTGTAAAATATCATGAATATCTCATAAACTATACCTATTATAGTTTTTCAAAAGTGTGTTTCATTTGAATGATAAACCTTAGTGTGTTACTAACTTTGTATGTAAAGTACAACATTTGCAATAATGTTATTATACGTATTTAACATTTATACACAAAATATAGATAAAGTATTTGAAATTGTATGTAACGATTTGCATTTTAACATAAGTTTTTCTTGTGTTTCACTTGTATTCCCCCCCCCCCCCCCCTCTTAAAACATAGAAAAGACGTGAAAGTATAAGGGTATGAACTCAGGTGGAAAGATTGATGATTTGAAGGAAACGAGATTTTCTCGGGCAGAACTTCGACTGGAAAGTGGAATATTCTTCGGGAATCTCGGAGCTTCGAACCTTCGTCGGGACTTGGATACATAACTAGGATGTCGGGATAGTCTCAAGGGGCTCGGAAGTGAAAAAGTGGGAGAGAAATGGTGTGAATTAGCAATTGGAGCCGGCACCCTCGCATCTTTATTTATAGTGGTGGAGGCAGCCTTGTACGTTGGGCGTACTCTGAAGTACGCGGGGCGTACCTCGTCCGCAGCTCGTACGAGATGCGTACGTCATGTATGACGCCTTCCTAGGCTGCCGGACTTCGGATGGGAAGGGGGTAGAGGGGTGTAGGGGAGACTTGGTCGATCCGAGGCCCCGTATGGCGTATGCTAGGCGTACCCCCTCGGTATGTGTGCCTCATTCTTCTAAAATATGTAACTTTCGCATACGAGCTCCGTTTTCGACGTTCTTTATATCCACGCCTAGGTGAGAACATAATCTACAACTTTCATTTAGACTTCGTTAGCAAATTTTGACTTTATTTTTAATTATATATTTTTAATAGGCTGGGACAGGAAATGACCATTAAAAATACATAACTTCTTCATTCGATGTCCATTTTCGTCTGTCTTATTACCGTTGTACTGCTATTGTCGAGATCTTCATCTCTCGTTTAGGTTGTGTCGGCTAAATATCACTCGACCTCTATTTCGAGTTTTTAGCTGTCTATCGCTACCCCGAAACTTAGAAAAATCCTAACTTCCTGATACGAAGTCAGATTGGACGTTCTTTTTATGTATGTTCACAGTTTAAGGATATCTACAACATTCGTTTAGATACCTAAGGCTAAAAGGTATTTTATTGAAATTTCGCGTTTTACACTTAATAGTGTTTTACCGATTTTGCTGCGGATTTTCGATTGGTTATAACTTCTTCGTTATAACTCGGATTTTCGTGTTCTTTATATTTCTGAAAACCTTGACACGATAACTATCATTTTATGTATCCCAATTGAGACTTTTGAACATTTAATTTATGACGCTATTTTTATTTATTTATCAATTCAAAATATATTACAATACTTGACTTATGTCATTAAATTGACTTGAAATATCGGTTTGTCACATTATATGATGTGGTTATATTTGTATGGCGTTGGTATTTTGGGGGAACTCACTAAAATTTTGGGCTTACAGTTTCAGTTTATTGTTTCAGGTACATCAGGGGATCACGGCAAGGCGAACGCATGATCGTACAGCTCCTCATGATTTGTTTATGTTTATGTGAAAACTATGATATTAGATATTTTGAAAACAAAATTTGTAATGATAAATGGTTTTAAATGTTTTGAAAAAGTTTTAATTTGGCATGAAATTTTTGGGTGTTACAAGTTGGTATCAGAGCCTTGGTTTGAGTGAATTGGAGGAACACTCGTGTGATTCCAGTCTCAAATCAAGGGAAAGATTTTAAAATGGTTTTTTTTTAAATGGTTTTCAAAATAAGTAAGGGAGGATGCAAAGTGTACGATTAGTCAGAGCCAGTAAGTTGACTCCAAAATATCATACAGTTATTTGATATTATGATATGATAGAACAGCATGCTAGTACTAGGCTAGGGATCCTCAAGAATTGCACGATAGAATTGTCTAATTACGTGATGCCTGCTAGCCTAGGGTTTCTTTACATGAGATTGACATCATTATTGTAGTTGCTTGTGTATGTATCACTATTGTACATAATTAAGATCTTATAGCCCAAGAATGTTTGATTTGACCTTATGTACTGCTCTTATTGATTAGGGCTCAGGGTTGGATCGGATATTCAAAAGTCTATAAGGTCCAACATTATGTATGATTAGCATACACTAATGCTGCAGGGTTGGTGGAAGTTTCATGAATAGGTGGGTTGTGTGAGGCCGGTAGGTTAGTCGTGATTCAATTAGCCTTCCTTTAGGAGTGAGGATTGAGCGCTCGCTATGCTTATGTATATTGTTAGGGTGTTGTGGTGATACTTGAGATAAATATGGGTAGGTGTGGAAGGTAGTATGGGCCCGTACTACTGAAAGCACAGGACCCATACGTGTATCAAGGAAGTCACAACCCCTAGGGTTAGTCGGGAGTTGGTTCCCAGTTATTTATATGGATTATCTGATATATTGTGGTATGTTTCAGAATGGTGATGATGAGACGCTTTGAATTTTAGATCAGTCGATTTTTAGCCAAAATAATCTAAATGAGAAATGAAGATATTGTTAATAGGATTTAAAAGATAAAAATACATTCGAAAAAGGAGCTCGTATGCGAAAGATATGGACGAAACTTAGTCTCTACTCTTCAAGGACGGCGAATTCGATACAGTTTTGTAAATCTGAGATAGAATGAGAATTAGCCGATGGGGTCAAAATGAAGGTTATAGTACTCGTAAATACCAACGCTTGGATATAAATAACGTCGAGAATAGAGCTCGTATGCTAAAGATATGGACGAAAATTAGTCCATACTCTTCAAACGCGATGAATTCGATACAGTTTTGCAAATCGGAGATAGAATAAGAATCAGCTGACGGGGTCTAAATGAAAGTTGTAATACTCGTAGATAACAATGTGTGGACATAAAGAACGTAGAAAATGGAGCTCGTACGCAGAAGATAAGGACGAAACTTAGGGCCTACTCTACGATAAAATCCCTATAAATAAAGGGTGAATCTTTCAAATTTTCTTCACACCATAAGCCTTTCTTTCTCTCTCTAACTTCACTCTAGACTCCCAAAACCCCTCTGAATCCCTAGTAACCTCAAGTTGCTAGAGGAAAGACCCGGAGCGCCCGAAGGCTCCGAGAAAAAAGAGTTTTTCGGCTTAGAAGCTCTGCTCCAGCAGAACCCGGTTTTTAGCAAAACCCGCTGTAAGTGAGATATGCCTACCCTACTTTAAATATAGCTTATATTTAAATATAATATCGTTATTATGAACCTATAAATAAGATTTATCAGTGATTCAAATTCGTTATACTGATTGATCTACTTATGGGGATGATGCCTAGGTTGTGATTTAGTGAGGTGTTTAAAGTGGGATTTCCAAAACAGTATACTTCGTATACCAAACAGATCTTACCTCTGATATGATCCTACCTGGTTGTTCCTTACTTGATAGATCATGAAGTAGAATTGATTTAATGATGAATCTAGACTAATAATTAGTCGCAATAAAGATTAGAATAAAACTTTGCGATAATAATGCTAGGTTTCGTCGAAGGAAAATAGAATCGTTAGAAGCGAAGCGCGGCCCGAATTTGGAATCATCACTTTGACAAGTGAGTGCATAGTCTCTTTGATGAACATGATTTTAATACAAGTATTGATTGAAGTATTAAATATATGTTTATGTGCGAGTTATTTGATGTTGCCTGAAATACGTGTTAAAGAACATACCTGATTATATATGATAATTTAGGATAAAGAGTAAACCTAAATTAATTATGGGGAATATTGGGCAGTATCTTCTTATGAGTACGAGCGAGTTATACATAGAGAATAGAAGTTTAAATTATGTCATTGATCCGGGAGCATGGATTAGACACAACCATTGTCCGTAGTCCGAGAGTATGGATTAGACATAGTCAATTTTCATTAATCCGAGAGTATGGATTAAAAGATAGTCAGTTGTCATTAATCCGGGAGTATGGATTAAGACATAATCAGTTGTCCTTAGTCTGGAAGTATGGGTAGGACATAGTTATTTGACATTAATCCGGGAGTATGGGTTAAGACATAGTCAGTTGTCATTAATCCGGGAGTATGGATTAAGACATAGTCAGTTGTCCTTAGTCCAAGAGTATGCATAGGACATAGTTATTTGACATTAATCCGGGAGTATGGATTTTGACATTTGTCCCTAGTCCGAGAGTATGGAATGACACAGTTATTGATCCGAGAGCATGGATTAGATCCGAGAGTATAGATTAAGTAAAAAAAAATTTAAGGTCTGAGAGTATGGATAGTGACGTTGTGAGGATCGACGGGGTGGGGTAAGCGTTGCTTATATATATATATATATATATATATATATATATATATGTATATATATATATATATGTTGAAATTGTATATGTTGAGTTCTCCATTATATATATGATATAACATTGTGGGATTGAAACCCTTATGTACTCACAAGGTTTTCCATCCTTACCCACTCAATTTATTTGTATCACAGGTGTCGATACGAAGCTACATTACACTGAGAGACTAAGGAGATGTAGATCACTAGTGTAAATGTAACGCCTTGTTCTAAAATATTCGTTTATGAAATTTCATAGGCCAAGGCCAGGGGCGTTTTAGTCCTATGTCAAATTTGGAGTTATTATTTGAGAAGTTTTCGGGCCGGGTTGTGTTGTTAGAAACGTAGGGTTTCTCGTCACCTTTCCGTGGATATTAAGTTCATCAGAATCGGATCTAGAATGAAGGAGTTATGACACTTTGAAGATTTAGCAAGAATGGCCCTTATAGAGAAAGTTTGCATAGAAGACCATACATGCATGTTGGGGTGCGCGTGTTTAACTGAGTACGCCCAACGTAAAGGGGCAAAAGATCACGGGTCCTATAGGCGTACGCCTGGCGTACGGGAGTTACGCCCAGCGTACTCTAACAGCTTAAAAACCCTAATTCTTGGACAAGCACTATATAAAGGACATTATAGCTCCAACCTTAGCCCCCATATCAGCCTCCCCAACCTCGGAAGGAACTCTAGAACGACCCTACCTTCATATTGTGAGATCTTAATCTTGGAAGGCTTATCTTAGTGGTCTTAGCTTGGAAAAGAGAAGAGGAAGATTAGCAAGGAAGAACCTTGGAGGCCAGGGCTTATAGATCTGAGACAACACCATCCTCTGGAACACCTGGAAGCTGGGAAGCAGTCGGAGCAGCAGTCGGGGATTTCTCATTCAGGAGTTCACCAGTTAGCATCACGAGGTGAGTTTCCTTCCAGTAGGAACGGGTCTAAGGCCACAATGTCGGCCCGTTTAGCTAGCAGTAGTTTCTGGACTTCGGTCCGATGCAGTAGTTAGTATGTTTGATGCCTTCGTGGCTCAGACAGGATTTATGTGTTATGTGTTCCGGGCCACGGCCCGATGCACTATGTAGTATATGTGTGTTCATGGTAGTTGATATGTTTATGTTATGCTTTGTTCAATTAGTTCCGGACTTCAGTCCGATGCAGTTAGTCCGGACTTCGGTCCGATGCAATATGCAGTATATGTGTGTTCATGCTAGTTGATATGTTTATGTTATGCTTTGTTCAGTTAGTTCCAGACTTCGTTCTGATGTAGTTAGTCCGGACTTCGGTCCGATGCAGGGGACAAGGTCCCAGTCAGTTTCCGGACTTCGGTCCATTGCAGGGGGCAAGGCCCCAGTTAGTCCGGACTTCGGTCTGATGCAGGGGACAAGGTCCCAATCAGTTTCTGGACTTCGGTCCGATGCAGGGGGCAAGGCCCCAGTTAGTACGGACCTCGGTCCAATGCAGTGGGCAAGGCCCAATATGTGCTTTATATGTTATTGTATGTTATGTGGTAGATTGGGGGAGCTCACTAAGCTTCATGCTTATGGTTTCAGTTTTTCGTTTCAGGTACACAGTTTTCAAAAGAGGAGCTCGGAGAGGTTACAGTGCACACACCATAGTCAGTTAGCCTGTGAATGTTTTACTCTGATAATGAGATTATGTTTTGAATTAATACTCTAAAATTATGTTATGACTTATGATACGTTTTTTTATAAATATGGTTTCAGTAATGTTTTAAAAGAAATTTTTAGTCGTAATTTTTGGGTCGTTACAAGTTGGTATCAGAGCCTTGGTTTGAGGGATTCAGATACACTTCGGGTGTGTCTAAACTCAAACTAGGGAAGCGGTAAAACGGCTTTCAAAAGAAAGACATTTTCGAAAAGAATTTTGAGAAAAGAAAAGAGTTTTAGAAAAAGCGAAAAGAATTTTTAGAAAGAAAAGAACTTTGAAAAGAGAAAAAGGGTGTGGTGCATGCAATCAGCCGAGATCAAGTAAGTACTCCCAAATCACCCATACAAGTTTATGATTATCAGTTTCAGTTTCAGTAGAACAGCATGCTAGTATAGGACTAAGGATCTAGGAGGATGCCTTATGTGTCTGCTTATGTGTTTCAGCCTTATGAGAATTGCATGCTAGTATTGAGTAGACATCAGTAGGATAGCCTGTTTCGGTTATGCCTGATAGTATGAGTTCAACATTGTATGCTAGTACAGTTTCTTGATTATGAGAGTAGTTTGCGTGAGTATGTTTCCTTTATCCGAATGCTGCTTGCTCTGTGCTCAGTGGGACTCTGAATGATGGGAGTTAGCCATTAGGTGAATACGTCACATCACATGTGATCATGGTTGAATAATCTCAGAGTGCTGGATTTGACCATATAGCGCAGCTCTTGTCTGAGTCTAACCGTTGTGGGGACGAGTCCTTTAATCGAAGGATTATCCGAGCCTCGTCACATGTGATGGTATTCAGGTGGTGGATAATTGGCATTACGAGGAGGCCTTCATCAGCTGAGGACTGTTTGGGTGGAGTCATAGGTTCCCTAGGGCAAGCCTAGGATGAGAGTAGCAAAGATTAGCAGTAGAAAAAAGGGACTTGGTGGAGTTGAGGTAACTCTTGAGGAAAGTACGGATAGATGTGGAAGGTAGTATGGGCCCATACTACTGAAAGCAGAGGATTCGTACTCGATTCAAGAGGGGCCGAGGCAAAACCAGGGAACTAGTAGAGGGTGTGAGAAGTCCCTCAGCAACGATGTGTATTGATCAGTAATGTGTTATGTTTTCAGCATGGTGACGTTGCGCGAGATATCAGTTGACAGTTTAGGTGCTGGGGAGGGATCTGGCTCAGGTTCTAGAGTCGGGCAGCTTAATGATCAGATGAGGGGTTTCATTTCCGCAGAGATCATGCGCAACATCATTGATCAGACTCCAATGATTTTTGGTTCGGTTAGAGAGGCCATCGTGGAGCTTATGGATAGTCATTTGGAGGCCTATAGGGCCGGGATAGTTTCTGGACAGATTGGGGCTCGTATAGAGCCCGATGTTTATGGAGTTCAAGGATCCATCAGGGAGGGAGTTCCCATTTTTAGCTCTTATCATCAGGGGACAAGAGTGAGTGGGACACCCTATCGCCAAGAGAGACCTCTACATGATTGGATAGTCAGGGAGGTTTCGCAAGCCATTCGCAAGGAGCTGCCTGACATTATCGTGAGGGTCACTGATAGGTTGATCGCGAAGCTCCAGGATCGGACAGTAGTTGTTCAGACGATGGATGGGGTCAATGAGGTAACGCATGAGCGAGAGACGGGCAGGGAGTCGGAAAAGAAGAAGAAAACGGATGAGACTCAGGTATACACAGGTTCGGGCAAGAGGCCCAAGGGGTCGGATTCGAGATCGAGGGACTACCAGAGCCCCGGTCGATGCGGGAAGTGTGGTAGGACGCACGAGGGTGCGTGCATGCGTAGAAGTGTTGGCGATGATGGATGTTTTAAGTGCGGCCGGATTGGCCATTTTAGCAGAGATTGAATTGTTACCATCGCCCAGAGACTTGACCTAATATGTTTCCATTGCAGTTAGAGGGGCCACAAGAAGGCCTACTGTTCGAGTTTGTATACAGCACGGCAGGTGCCAGCTCCTGCCCCTGGGACTTTGAGAGCCACCAGCAGACATCAGGTTCGGGCAAGGGCGCCTACGGCTCGGAGCCGAGTATTCCGGTTGATTTCATCAAGGATTCGAGCAGCACTGAATGATGGGGGTACGTATCTTTTACCTTCCTATCAGTTATTATTCATGATATTATTGTTATGTTGTTGCATTGATATCAATAAGCATATGTGTTGGGGTACTATATTACCTGCCTATGGTTAAGTTATATGCCATTTGCATACCTTGGAATTAGAATGGTGAATTGGAGGTCGTCCCCTCTAGATCAGGTTACTTCGGATACAGTAACTGTAGCATGTATGTGTAAAATTCGATAGTGCCTCACTACTTGCGGAAGGTGTTAGTCAGGTAATGATCAGTTATATTCTAAGTAATGACAATCCAGAGCTTCTAGTGGAGTAGCCAGTGGTCGGTAAGGAAGTGGGTTAGAGATGTTCACCCTGAACGCAGACTCTCGGGATGCAGTCATTAAAACAAGTATAGTTAAGGATTGAAGGGTGCTCGGTTAGTTAGCAAGAATGGTTCGGATCTGGTAAGGGTTAGTTGGTATGACATCCCCAAAATCTCGTCCAGAAAAGACCGATTTTCATTTATGCTTTTAAAATAATTTCAGAGTAAATCCTTTTGATTTGAAAGAGTTGCGGAATTTGTTCCCAAAAACAAAACGTGATAAAACAATGTTTACCAAAGCATTTCATAAAAGAAATGTATTTTCGTTATATAATCAAAACTCGGGATGTCATGTTCCGATACAGACCATAAAGCATAAATGATAACATTACAAGTCATTCAACAAATATATACATATACAGACTTGTAAACAAAACAACTTGATGGTTCATCCATCTTATGCCCTTGCGCCACTTCCTGTAATACAAATAAAACTGAGTGGGTCAAGCTTCGGAGCCTGGTGAGCATATAGGGTTTTCAACCCACAATAAATAATTATATTTAATTCCACCAACCAACAATAACCCAATTACCCATTCCCGTTATTCTCACTTTACATCCCTAAGACAACTAACATAAGGGACCTAGTCTAAGAATATTTCATCGGGGCGACAACACATGCTTCGGGGGTTCCTCAGCAATATAAGTCAAATAAGGCAACCATGAGGGGGATGGAATACAGCGAATGAACACCCAAGTTCATTAACACCTACAGGTTATGAGCCTGCTAGCGTTCCACTGGACTGTCTAGAAAAGTCCGTGGTCGTCATCTAAATTCCGCTAGATGACTGGATCAAAACAACATCGAGGCCTCTCATCTTTTTATTACACATCAACTATCTACCCATGTTCTACCCAACATATTAGTAGATAAAAATATACATTTTTATACATAGTTTAAAAACCTGTATAGCATGCTTTAATCAATACATATTCCACATAACATATGAGGCACACACACATAACACGTATTTCATAGAAAACAAATCAGATCCATGAGATAGAAGAGAGTGAATATACATTCACACATATAACACAAAATATACACATAACACGTATTTCGTATAAAATACTTTATAATTATGTGTTAGAAGAAAGTAACCACACACCCACTTGATCAGAAGATGATTGGACAGTACTACGGCTTACAGTAGTAGTAATCCTCAGCAGATCTGGAAGATCTTCACAAAAATCGAACTTCTCGCGGGCAAAGCTTCGGCTCGGAAACTCTTTTCTTCTCGGGATCTTCAGGTTTCGGAACTTGCTTCGGGTCTCAGGGTTGATACTGGGGCTTCAGGGGGTTAAAATAGGGCTTATAGGGTGTATCGGGAGTGGGAGAGAAGGGATGGAGCAACCATAGTCGGCTGGCCCTTCAAATCTATTTATAGGGTAAATTTGGCCCTTGCCACGTCGTGGGATCCTTTTTCCACATCGTGGGCTTGGTTTTCATTTCATACGTCATTGCAAGTTGCATCTGGGGGACTCCCGGAGGTGTCAGGAGACTTGCCACGTCGTGGCACTGCTTGCCACATCGTGGTCTCTGACAGTTTTGGGGTTTCGCGCCCCAAACTTCAGAAATTCATAACTTTCGCATACGAACTCCATTTTCGACGTTCTTTATATCGACGCGAAGGTGAGATTATGCTCTACAACTCTCGTTTAGAATCCATTGGCTAATTTTGAATTTATTTTTAATATATTATAATTATATTACTTATATATTATTTTTAGTAGGCCGGGACAGGAAACTTTGTTCGAAATTCATAACTCCTTCATCTGAACTCCGTTTTCGTCCGTCTTTCCGTCGTTGCACTACTATCGATGAGATCTTCAATTCTAATTTAGATCACTAAGGATAGATATCTATCTACCTTAAATTCACTATTTACGTCGCGCTGGGTCGTGTCAGTTCTGTCGCGAAACTTCGACAAGTCATAACTTCTTCGTTATAACTCGGATTTCGACATTCTTTAT
Source organism: Lactuca sativa (assembly GCF_002870075.4). Classification (NCBI taxonomy): domain Eukaryota; kingdom Viridiplantae; phylum Streptophyta; class Magnoliopsida; order Asterales; family Asteraceae; genus Lactuca; species Lactuca sativa. The sequence goes on along the minus strand of NC_056624.2, from coordinate 180,716,813 downwards.
ATATTCGGAAACCTCGTTTCAACCACTACAACATTATCCATAGATATAGGCTTTATCTAACATTTCATTTTGACGCTTATTTTTATTCTTAATTAAATTAAGTCACACAATTAAGCACATAACACATAATACTTAAATATTTCATCATTAATACTTCAAAAAGAGTTACAAGGGTTAACCTAGACTATTACATCAATGATAATTCCTAGCCTGGAAATGCAGGCGTTACAATTGGAGCGCCATCAGAGGTAAACGTGGGCGGGCAGCGGATTGCCCCTTTTCATGGAAGGAAGGTTGGGGAATCCTTTCGACCAGTGAGCAGTAAGGAGTTAGTCGAATCCAAGTGGGGGAGAACCCTCCGAGTATACAAGGATTAGAGCACGCAGACCCAGAATGAGTATGCGGCCTCTGAGAAGAAACGATAGTAGTAGTAGCGTTGTAAGTCTGCGGGGGTAGTCGTAGCATGCACTAGCAGTCAGATAGTAGTAGTAGTGTTATAAGTCTACGGGGGTAGCCGTAGCATTCACTAGCAGTCAGATAGTAGTAGTAGTGTTGTAAGTCTGCGGGGGTAGCCGTAGCATACACTAGCAGTCAGATAGTAGTAGTAGTGTTGTAAGTCTGCGGGGGGGGGGGGGGGGGGGTAGCCGTAACATTCACTAGCAGTCAGATAGCAGTAGTGTTGTAAGTCTGCGGGGATAGCTGTAGCAGTCACTAGCAGCCAGATAGTATTAGGGAGTTGTAAGCCTGAGGATGTAGTCATAGCATTCGTCAGGTTAATAGTCAGCATGAGCGCGTTGTTTGGACGCGGGGGAAGCAGTAGTACCCACCAGTTCGGGTGCAGCAGTGAGGATATGGGAATCCACGGGTTCGGTTTCGGATTTCCCAAATGGTTCAGTTATGTTTAAGTCGGCGATTCGACAGTTGGATCGTCTCCACAGTTATGAGATCAGGGAAGCAGTGGACTGCTTAGGTTCGTGTATGTTAAGGGCTATCGTTAGTCTGGGAGCCATCATGTTTTTAGTCATGGAATTGATAATGTCAGGATGTGACGTTTGGACCTGATCGGTGGATCGAGAGGTTGTTAGAGCCACAATGACAGGATAACTAGTGGAAACTAGTTCAAGAGAAAGATTTCGTTCAGAAGTCGTGGGAGCGACTAAGTGAGGAGTCCTTGGACTCCACAGTTGAGTTGGAACTCGGTGTTGCAGATAACCGACGAATGATTGGAGACCAAGAAGGTCTTGAGGTATTTTGGGAAACAGTCATATAGGCAGTTCAGTGTTTCATGCAGCTCAGTGTTTCAGGCAGTTCAGTGTTTCAGGCGGTTCAGTGTCGTAGGCAGTGCAATGTTTCAGATAGATTCAATGTTATGGACAGTATGAGTATCGAAATGCAAGTGCTGACGGTATGGTTGGTTGATTTGGAAATGGCAAGTCCCTCTCAGTAGGATCAGTTGAGTCATCTGCCAAGTATAAGTGATCTGCAAAGATAATTAGGCAGGTAACCTTTCTTTCATGAAGGACGACTCGAGTTATTGGAAGTCGAGTAGTCAGATGAGAGATGAGCAGGCTGGTTCCAGCAGCATCGATTCAGTATGGGTGGCAGAGTGGATAGAACAGTTATAGATAGTCGGAGTATCTTCAGAAGTCGCTGGAAGCAACTAGGAGATTACGATGGGGTGTAGTGATCGGTGGGAGTCCGGTAACCCAGATATCGGCAGATTAGTTGGACCAGGGTGGTCTCAGTGCATCCGGTAGGCAGATGAGGGGCAATAGAATTTTCAGTCAGAGGCAGCAAGTTGACAGAGGGTGCTACGCCTCTCGCAACAGGGTTGGATAATCTCAGAGGGGAGGGTTTGACCTTGTTTCGTAGCTCTCGTATGAGTCTTAACCGTTGTAGGGATGAATCTTTCACTCGAAGGATTGTCTGGCCCATTCGTTGGGATGGGTGCTCAGCACTAAGTTATGGAAATAAGAAGCATTTAGTATGTTCCAGCAGTAGTGACCAGCACTGAGAGTGGCTGGAGTGATGGACAAAAGGGTTAGAGTCACCAGCCAGGGTGTGGGAGGCGGATTGCAGGTTAGTTGACCATAGCGGACTTCGAGGACGAAGTCTAGTTTAAGTGGGGGAGAGTTGTAACGCCCTGTTCTAAAATATTCGTTTATGGAATTTCAGAGGCCAAGGCCAGAGGCGTTTTAATCCTTTATCAAATTTAGAGTTATTATTTGAAAAATTTTCGGGCCGGGTTGTGTTGTTAGAAACGTAGGGTTTCTCGTCACCTTTCTGTGGATATTAAGTTCATCAGAATCGGATCTAGAATGAAGGAGTTATGACACTTTGAATATTTGGCAAGAATGGCCCTTATAGAGAAAGTTTGCATAGAAGACCATACATGCATGTTGGCGTGCGCGTGTTTAGCTGAGTACGCCCATCGTAAAGGGGCAAAAGATCACGGTTCCTATAGGCGTACGCCCGACGTACGGGAGTTACGCCCAGTGTACGCTAACAACTTAAAAACCTTAATTCTTGGACAAGCACTATATAAAGGACATTATAGCTCCAACCCTAGCCCCCATATCAACCTCCCCAACCTCAGAAGGAACCCTAGAACGACCCTACCTTCATATTGTGAGATCTTGATCTTGGAAGGCTTATCTTGGTGGTCTTAGCTTGGAAAAGAGAAGAGGAAGATTAGCAAGGAAGAACCTTGGAGGCCAGGGCTTATAGATCTGAGACAACACCATCCTCTGGAACACCTAGAAGCTGGGAAGCAGCCGGAGCAGCAGTCGGGGATTTCTCATTCAGGAGTTCACCAGTCAGCATCAAGAGGTGAGTTTCCTTCCAGTAGGAACGAGTCTAAGGCCACAATGTCGGCCCGTTTAGCTAGCAGTAGTTTTCGGACTTCGGTCTCATGCAGTAGTTAGTATGTTTGATGCCTTTGTGGCTCAGACAGGATTTATGTGTTATATGTTCCGGGACACGGCCCGATGCAGTATGCAGTATATGTGTGTTCATGGTAGTTGATATGTTTATGTTATGCTTTGTTCAGTTAGTTCCGGACTTCGGTCCAATGCAGGGGACAAGGTCCCAGTCAGTTTCCTGACTTCGGTCCGATGCAGGGGGCAAGGCCCCAGTTAGTCCGGACCTCGGTCCGATGCAGTGGGCAAGGCCCAGTATGTGCTTTATATGTTATTGTATGGTATATGGTAGATTGGGGGAGCTCACTAAGCTTCGTGCTTACGGTTTCAGTTTTTGGTTTCAGTAACTCGGTTTTCAAAAGAGGAGCTCGAAGAGGTTGCAGTGCACACACCATAGTCAGTTAGCCTGGGAGTGTTTTACTCTGATAATGAGATTATGTTTTGAATTAATATTCGAAAATTATGTTATGACTTATGATACGATTTTATAAATATGGTTTTAGTAATGTTTTAAAAGAAATTTTTAGTCGTGATTTTGGGTCGTTACAGTAAATGAATATAAGGTCTGTTTATGCTTATGTTTCTGTATTGACGATGACATCCCACTGTTTTAAAAAGGAATAAAATACATTTATTTCTTCAGAAATGTTTTGATAATATATTTATCATGTTTTTCTGGGAACAAATTTCGCAACATATTTCTTTAAAAGATACTATGATTTTCAAAATAAAGCATAAACAAATTGGTCTTTTCTGGCCATGAAAATGGGGATGTCATAATCAAGTAAGGGGCAACCAGGTAGGATCCTATCGGCGGTAGGGTCTGTTTGGTATACAAAGTATACTATTTGGAAATCTCACTTTAAACACCTCACTAAATCCAACCTAGACATCATCCCGTAAGTAGATAAATCGATATAACGACTTAATCTTGTTTATAGGTTCATAATAATGATAATGAACTTAAACATAAGTTATACTTAAAGTACAATAAGCATAGCTTAACTTACAGGTGGTTTAGCGAGAAACCGGACTTTGCGCAGACAAAACTTCTAAGCCGAAAGTTATACTTCTCAGGGCTTTCTAACGCTCCGCAGCTTTGCTACTAACACCTAAGTGCTAGAGAAAGGCATTGAGGTTGTGTGTGTGGGGTGGGGGGGGAGAGAGTTGGATGGAATTGTGTGAGGAAAAGAGTGAAAATCAAGCTCTATTTATAGGCTGCCAGCGCCGATTACACAAGGCATACTCAAAAATTATGCAGGGCGTATTGTGCCACATGTCAGCATCTGGTGGCAAGCCGTGGGGAGGAAGGTGTGGTTCCAGATCGCGACACATGTCACCCTAAGGTTAATCCGAAAATTAATTATATTTTAAAATTCATAACATTCGCATACGAGCTCCGTTTTTTATGTTCTTTATATCCACACGTAGATATTGACGAGATCTACAACTTTCATTTAGACCCTATTGGCTAATTTTGAATTTATTTTTAAAGTTATATTTTAATAGGCTTAGACAGTTAAAGCCCGTTAAAAATTCATAACTTTGCCATCCGACGTCTGATTTTGACTGTCTTTATATTGTTGAGCTCCTATTAATGAGATCTTCAATTGTCGTTTAGATTATGCCGGCTAATAATCGGTCGATCTAAAATTCAATTTTCGGTTTGTATACTGCTACGCTGGATCTTAGAAAAATCATAACTTCCTCTAACGTAGTCAGATTAGGACGTTCTCTATATGCACGCTCTTGGTTTAACATTCATTATGGATTTTGCTAAGGATAAAAAAGTATTTTGTCAAAAAATTATTTTTTACGATAGGCGAAGCCGTGTTGGTTTAATCGCGAAACTTTGATGGGTCATAATTTCTTCATCATAAGTCGGATTTCAGCGTTCCTTATATATTCGAAATCCTTGTTACGACTACTTCAACTTTCTTTAAAGGTATTGGGTATAATTATTATTTTATTTTAGACGCGTATTTTATTTCTATTTTATTATATCGTTATAAGCACATATATTGCACATAATCTACACGTGAATCACATAATACTCAAATAATTCTTCTTCATTACATAAAACAAGTTACAATTGTTGTCCCTAACTATAACATCATCTTATTAATGTTTAGCCAGAAACGCGGGCGTTACACCACCGGTGCAGGGAAACTCGCCAAACGCTCAGTGCGGCGCGGTGGCGGAAGAGTATCGTGAAGTCAACCTCACGATGTTCTAGTTTCCCACGATAACACTTTCAAAGAACGGAATCCATTGGCACCGGAGTCTCCACACCTGTTGGTATAATAAAGATGTGTAATCCTCAGCAAGGGGGGGGGGGGGAGATAGTAAAGACAAAAACACTTACCATCGACAACAACATAGAAAACCGACATCTTCCCCCGCGCACACCATGAAAGACTCATCCCAACACCAACAAGAACGGCTTCCGAGTAATCGTGTAATGTTCGAGAGTTTGGTATGTTTCCTTTAACCCCCTTAATGCATAATTCATCTCATTATCGTCCTAAACTAGTACGTGGGGCGTACTCTACGAGTACGCTTAACGTACTAGCATGTTTCTGGATTGCGCATGCACACCCACGTACGTTGGGCATACGTAGGAGTACGCACGACGTACGCATGATATAGAAAAACCCTAATTTTTAGGGTTTGTGCCCTATTTAACAACTTATACCACCCTTGGACATTCTATTGATCAGCCTTCATCACTCTATACCCTAAAAACGAAACCCTAAGTATCATTTGTGACTTTTGAGCTTGAAAGTGAGTTTTGGTGGTGTTTTTAGTGAAGTAGAAGAAGAACACTTGGAGGTTGCTTGGGAGTAGCTTGAGCTTGTAGATCCAAAGTCATCTTTATCTTAGCAAGTCATTTGAGGTAAAAAGCTCTCATCTTGATGATTCTTTATGCTAGATCCAACTTAGGGTGTTATTTATGCATTTTTGGGTCTTTTGAGTTAAAGTTGACTCTATGCTCTACTCCAGAAGCCATGGGGGTTAGATCTTAACACAAATGAGGTCCATTGTCCATAAAAATGCAACCTTTATGAGTTATTTTGGTCCATGCAAGAGTTTGGTTCTTTGTTACTATTCTTTTTTCTTATCAAGACATACATTGGAGTAAAGTTGCCAATTTTACATGTTAAGTCACTTTCTAGAATCAGATTTGAGAGCTTAGCATGTTGGCTTAACCGAATAAGTGCTTAATGAGTTGGGTGGGCTGTCTGGGGAGTATGTGGGGCGTACTCGACTCGTATGTTGAGCGTATTGGCCCCAGAAGGAGTATGCCAAGCGTAAGTCTGAGTACGCCCAACGTACTTAGCTGTTTGAATTTTGGGTTGACTTCCTTGGGCTTGGGCCATATTTTGGGCTTTTAGGGTTTGGGCCTTATTGGGCCATTGGACTTCTGACTTTAGGTCATGGATAAACTGTAGACTTTCTTGGGATTAGGTCCATGATGATTTTTAGGCCCAATTTAGAAGTTGGGCCTTATTGGGCCTTGGGATGCCATTTAGGAATGTGAGCCTTTTGAGTAAACGGGTGGGCCTTGGTTATGAGCCAAGTAAGAAAAAGGGTGAAATGGTATTTTACCCTGGATATTGGAAAAATAACTTAGATTCTTGATTATGGGTCGAGATCCAATTATTAATTAGATATTATTTGATGATGTTAGCGCGGAGATTTTCCGGACCAGCAAACTGAGATTTTATCTGAGAGATTCTGCAGCTTGAGATGATTTTCCTCTCTCTCTCTCTCTCTCTCTCTATATATATATATATATATATATATATATATATATATATATATATATATATAATTTTTTTTATTTATATAATGTATATGATTATTCTTGTTAATTTTCAAAACAGTTAAATCTTATTTTAATAAAAATCATTATTGTTATTTTTAAGATTTCATTGTCTTTATTTTCTTTTTATATTGTATCTTTTTTTCTAAATCATAGATATTTTTTGGTTTATTATTTGCAAAACATATAATATATATTTTTAACGGAATAAAACATGTTGATATGTACTTTATTTAACAATTTACTTTTATTTAATTAAAATTTATATCTATGAAATAATATATTTTTTATTTATCATTATATTTTAGTTGGTTTTTTATTTATTAAATAAGTCGTTTGGATGGATCAACTTTAAACAAATGTGACAATAGAATGTAATAATTAATATAATTATCTTGTTAATTACATAATCTTGTTTATTTTATTTCTTAATGTTTTAATTATATAATACTAAAGAAACTCATGGTTTTGTCTTAAAATAATCATACATCCTAGTAAATTGAAGTAAAATTACACAAAAACTAAAGTCATTAAAATAAAAATATATAAATATAAAGGTAAGAGACTAATAAATTGTTTGATTTACCAACTTTATATACAAAAATTAAATGAAAAGGGTCAAATTATTCTTTAACTAATGAATTAAAAATACATGCATTTGGCGCCATCGTCCATAAATTAATCAATATTTTTTATTAGCAAGGTACCACTTCATACGACACCCGAAACCTAAGTCATCACTACTACTCGATATGACCCCACAAAATCAGCCGAGCCGAATTAGATAGAAATCATAACCTATAAATTAAAATGGAAATTTAATTCGATTTACCCTAACTTCCTCATCGCCATCCAAACGGGGGACATTCGATTCGTACTTAGATTTCGAAGATAGAAGAAGCTAACAACGATTCCTTGAACATCGAGAGAAAAAAAAACAAACAAAAAAAAAAACTTTCCCTCTTTTTTATTTGCCCAAACTAGGGTTCCTTACCAATCGTTGAATTCCTACCCGTTGCGTGTCTTTCGCAATCTTCCTTGAAATTTTCAGATACCCTGTTCATTGTATGTTCTTGCAATTTGAAATTATGAAAGGATGGTTTACGAATTAGGTCACGTACGCGACCAATTCACGAACAAGAACATTGGTATTCAGAAAGAAGGAGGTGTCGCGAGTAATTTGCACAAGAAGCGACGTTCCGGCGTCAATAATGTTAATAAGTTTATCGGCAGCGTGTAAGTTACTTGTTCTTCTTTTTGGGCTTTTAAGTTTCGAATTTGATAGTGGGGGCTGTATTTGATATTAGTTCTTTGAACATTAAGGCGTCTATGAGTTTTGTTTGGTGTAAGTATGTGTTTCATAATGATGAAAAGACAAGTTTTTAGTGTTAATGTGGTATTACTTGACAACTTTAAACTTTATAGCGTGAAGCAAGGGGACAATTAATGCATACATTAGGGATTAGTGATTTAAGTCAAGTGCATTGAGCATTTATTTACTATATTTAATGAGTGTATATATACTGTGTAGTGCCAAAAACTATATGGAGACAACTGTGGGAGAGAATTGGGCATCTGACCTTATCAATCACTTGAACACCCGATTTCCGACTTCTATCGATTCTCAAAAGGTAACCATTCTTGTTCTTTGTCATTAGTAGAATTGGATATTACAATGTGGATGATTTGGTGGTGGTTTGAATCGCGCGTGCAGCTAATTAGTACCATAATGATCGGCATTGGGACAGAATTTAGGGTTCCAACATGTTGATTGGAGAAAACTCTCGATTGGTTGTATCTAATATGATCTGTGGTAGATTGGGTAATGATTATTCGATTTACTCCAATCGCGTGTGTGCTTGTTCTTTTTTATAAGTAGAATTGAATATTGCAAATGTGCAACAAGATTTATTGTTCGGATGCTTCCATTGGAAAAAAAAACTTCTCAAAATGAGTTGCATCCGATGTGATTCGTGCTAGATCTATTCGCTAATGATTATAAATGGGAACTTTGTGCTTTTCCCATATAGTGAAATCATCAATTTCATTTAAAGCATTTCAGCTGTAAAGAAATGGGGAAAAGTGGTTATAGCATGCCAACTGCCAAGGGCTTCTAGACTTGTTTTTAGCCTTATGAATATTTATCATATTGAAATCGGAATTTCATGCTTCAAAGGTCTTTAATTAAGCTTATTTCCATGCATAAACATTTCTTGTTATTGTGAAGACTTGCCATGTGGAAAATTCTAAATTTCTAATTGTGTTGATAAATATGTGATATGTCGCTTTTCATATCTAAACTTACATACTTTCTGAAACTCTAATAGGAGTATAATGACCACAAGTTACTTGCCCATGGATTGCAGAACTACATTCAACATGATGCTAATCTTCATCAGATAGTATCCAACACCCTTGCTTCCTCTCATTCATCTTTGCCAGACTTGTTGGTTTCACCTGTTTTTCATAGCTCTACTTCAATCTGTCCTGAAAATTACATGAATTTGGGATACAATCATTACAATTCTACTTCAATCTATAATCCTGAGCTTTGTGGAGGTATGTTCTTTGGCTCTTCCATTCCCATTTTTTCCTAACATCCCCCCCCCCCCCCCCCCCCCCCCCCCCCCCCCCACTAAATTATTTATTATTTATGTTTAATAAAGTAATAAACATCTACAGGATCTGCATTTAACGATTATTCCAAGAATAACCCCAGCACAAATGTTGGTTGTGGTGGGATGAACTTAATTTCCCCATTGGGTGTAAAGCAGACTGATCTAGACCTTATTACTTCACCTGAACAAGTATCATCCATCACTGCATGTTCTTATGGAGATATGATATCTGATTCTGAAGCTTTTGATAGTAGAGCTTATTATCAACTGAAGTCTCAATCAAATATGTTATTTGGGAATGATGAAAAATCAGAAATGAAGTCGCAATTCAGGCTCAACCACATGTTTTGGAAAGTTCAAATCAAATCTCTAGTTTGCAAGTCCTTAATTCATATATCATGTACAAAGATATGCCAGCAGATTTGAGAAGAGAAGTTCCTTTCCAAATTATATGCATGCAGCAGAATGCAAGGACAATTTTTGCAATTGCTCCATGTATCTTGAACTGGCATCCCATTTTGACAAGTGTCATGATTCAAATTGCAGTATTTGCGGGCCTGCAAGGTCTTTATATGGTACTAATAAATTTCAATTGGAATCTAAAAAGAGAAAGATAGATGAATCAGAGCCCACACTTTATGCTGATCCGAGTCACACCGGAACACTTTCAGAAGATGCATTATTACCTACAAAATATCAGAAGATGGAAACAATTGTATCTAATGAAGATGTTCAGGAAGTAGTACAACTACAAACAGAACTTTTAGGAGCAGATATTGACTCAAAAGTTAGTGCAAATGGAGAAGAAGAAGAAGAAGAAGAAGAAGAAGAAGAAGCCAGGGATGATGATCAGAAAAAGAAGTTGAATGGTGAACAAGAATCAACAGGGCTAAAACAAAGTGATGATAATGGTATTACAAACAATGAAATGAACAAATCAGAGAAGATGAAGATACAGAGCGTGTCTTTAGCTGATTTTTTCACTGCAGATCAAATCAGAGGGCATTTGTTGAGTTTTACCCCTCAGAAGGATGATGTATCAGGAAACAGAGAACAGTCAATCGGTCAAAACAGATGCCAGCTGTGTACCATGGATAAGCTTGTATTTGCCCCATCACCTATATACTGCTCATCTTGTGACACCCGTATCAAGCGAAATGTCGGGTATTTTCGATCAACAAATGAAATTGGTATACGCCATTGTTTCTGTATGTCATGCTACAGAGGATCTCATGGGACTAATATTATTATGCGCGGGTTTTCTATTCCCAAATCAAATCTCCAAAAAGCAAAAAACGATGAGGAAAAAGAGGACTCTGTAAGTTGTTGATTTTATCATTTTAATGCACTAACCTTATTTGTCTGTGGTCTTAATTCTTAATCTATTTGGTGTTGATGACTTACTTGATCATGCAGTGGGTTCTTTGTGATAGATGTCAATGCTGGCAGCATAGGATATGTGGTCTGTATAATGATGAAAAAGATGTGGAAGGGAAGGCGGAATATATTTGTCCTAAATGTTATTTAGAAGAAATAGAGGATGGAACACGTGTTCCCTTACCAGAAACCAATGCTTTTGGAGCAAAAGATCTTCCAAGAACCAATCTGAGTGATCACATAGAGGAAAGACTGTGTAGGCGTCTGAATCAAGAAAGACAAGAAATGGCAAAGATTTCTGGAATTGAACCCAATGAGGTACCTGGAGCTGAAGGCCTTGTTGTGAGGGTAGTTGTGTCTGTTGAGAAACAGCTGGAAGTGAGACAGAAGTTTAAAGACATACTTCATGGAGAAGATTACCCATCAGGATTTACATACAGATCAAAGGTAACTATTATTATTATGCTTTCAGCTTACTTATATTTCTGAATAGGCATCTCATCTGACATTATATATCTATATCTTTTTGGCATCAGTTGATCTTTTTGTTCCAGAATATAGAAGGGGTAGATGTGTGCCTGTTTGGAATGTGTGTTCAGGAGTTTGGATCAGAGTGTGGGGGCCCAAATCAACGTTGTGTGTATATCTCATATCTTGATTCTGTAAAGTACTTTAGACCCGAGAGAAAGAGCGTGAGTGGTGAATCTCTTCGGACCTTTGTTTATCATGAGATATTGGTACTTCACTTCTTTCACTTTTTCTTTTGTTTAATTTATTAACACTTGTGTGTTGGTATAGAAACAACTAGATTAAAAGTATCTCTTTTGTTGTTTTGCCTATGTTATGATGATCATCAGATTGGATACCTCGAGTATTGCAAGACACGGGGTTTCGCCACCTGTTATATATGGGCATGTCCTCTTATAAAAGGAGAAGATTACATTTTTTACTGCCATCCAGAGACTCAGAGAACACCAAAGCAGGATAAGCTACGCCAGTGGTACCTCTCTTTCTCTCTGCAGTCTGCACATAAGGTGTTTGGTGAAATGCCCCAAAGTAAGAGAGTATATTTTGCTGATTTTTTTTTTTTTTTAATGTTTAGGTACAAGTCAATGCTAAAGAAAGGGGCGGAAGATGGTGTTGTTGTGGACTACACAAATTTATACAATCAGTTTTTTGTTGCTAGTGGAGAGGGGAATAGAAAGATAACTGCAGCTCGTTTGCCCTTTTTTGATGGTGATTATTGGTCAGGGGCAGCTGAAAATATAGTTAGGAAACTTGAAGTAGAAGAAACTAGTGCTGGTGGATTGCAAAGCAAGCTACCTAACAAGAGAATCTTGAAAGCCATGGGACAGGATAAACCTGATGTTGCAGTCAAGGATGTGTTAGTGATGCAAAAGGTAATATTTTTTGCTTGCTGTATGCTCTGCCTCACTTAGACTCATATTCTTGTTTCTTGATTTTACTTGCAGCTGGGCCAAACTATTCTACCTGTGAAGGAAAACTTTATGATTGTCCATTTACAACATGTTTGCACTCATTGCCATGAAGTGATATTATCTGGAAGCAGATGGTTTTGCAGCCACTGCAAAAAGATTCAACTATGTTCAAGGTAAATGACCTCTTTCTCTTTCTCTAAATAAAAACATACGTGTTTACTGATGATTATGGTGTGCTTCGCTTCACTGCAGATGTTTTAATGCTGAGAAGAATCTTTCTAGGACTGAAATGCACACATGCCATTCTGGTGAAAAGAATCTACTCTCTGAGGTGAGAGAAACTCCACCTTAAAGACCTTCCTTTTTCTTGTTATTGTTAATGTGGTTGTGTTTACAGGTTGTGGTGAAGAATGTGACTGTTGATACCAAAGATAAAGATGATGTGTTTGTGAACAGTTTCTTTGAGACTCGTGATGCCTTCTTAAACAAATGCCAGAAATCCCATTTTCAGTTTGATACATTATCCCATGCCAAATATTCGTCTATGATGATCTTGTATCATCTAATCCACAAGCCGCCTCCTATTAAACCAACCTGCACTGCTTGCAACAAAGATGTTGTGGTTGAGGGATGCTGGCATTGTGACATCTGTACAAAGTATAATGTTTGTGAATCATGCTATAAGATGAAACGTGGTGCTTATCATCCTCACAGATTAAATCCACCTTCACTCATACTTGTCAGGGGATCGAAACCTGGACATGGACATCTCCAGAAGCAACAGAAACCCATGACGGTATCTATGATTCTGAACAACTTTTTCTTTCTTACGTTAATCAAGTAAAAAACAAATGTTGAATCTTAGATAATTTTTTATATTCCTTTCCATTGCAGTTGAAAGCAGTGCTGGATGTTTTAATGCATGCATCTGAATGTGCGAGGATCCCGTGCTCTTATACAGAGTGTGTAACTATGAGAAGACTTTTCTACCATGCTTCTAGATGTAGTGTGAGGGTTCCTGGAGGTTGCCAATTTTGTCAACGGGTATGGAGAATATTAAAGGAGCACTCACAAATATGTAAAGATTCTGATTGCAGGATACCTCGCTGCATGTAAGTTGTACCAAAAACTCTCAATCTTACTACAACCCAAAAAGTGTCTTGTAATGTAATGTGGTTTTGTGGTTCAGGGATATAAAGAAGCACAAGGAGCTTAAAGCCCGCTCGGCTATGGCTAATCAAGCACCACCGGTAGCAGGAGCTTCCTGTTACTGAATCACCTCTACAGTAAAGAAAATAAAGTTGAAGTGGTCACAGTTTTGCACAACTAACATGAATAGATAAAGTTTGAGCTTTTGTCATCATATCATATCAACAACATAAGTGATGTGTTTTTGCTCTGTGTCCAAGCTCTATATATATATATATATATATATATATATATATATATATATATATATATATATATATATATATATATATATATATATATATATATATATATATATATATATATATATATATATATATATATATATAGTGTTTAGAGTAGTTAAAGATAACTAACAGTAGTTGGAGCATTTGGTCTGTGGATGGTTTTTCAGGCACCAAACCCTAGTATGTATAAATCAAATTTTCAATTTTACATTTTTTGTTTTTGTATCTCATGGTTAGATGCACTAACAAAGATGTTTTCATTTGATGTTTCACGCATGGGTTTGAATGTAATATAGAATGAACAATCATGCAAAATGTCGAAACAAACAAGATAAGACACACTAGAAATTATAAATAGAATGAACAATCATAATCATGGTCTGTTAACACAAAATGAAAATCAAGTGTGACAATCCAGGTCCAGTGACAAGTTAACTGGCCATAGCAAATTTATGTTGCAAAGCAAAAGAAATAAAAAAACAATCTGACTGAAGATATACCATACCAAGCCTAGGAAACTAGCTACAACGTGACTCCTACAGAAACAATTAATAGACGACACTAGAAACAAACAAAGAAACACAACAAACAACTCTTGACGCCAAAAAGGTGGGAGTTGTTTGGACTCTATGCATGCATGATATATATATATATATAAAAAAAAGGCTTCTACTTGTTCCTCATGTTGAGATAAATGTCCACAGCTTTCTTCCAATGGAAACTTCACCAGGATGCTCAACCTCCTCCTCTTCATCTTCAGACTCATCATCATCATCATCATCATCATCATTGTCATGTTGGTCTTGGACAGCAGCAGGAGTTCCAGTCTGGTGCTGTTTGTGCTGTTGAGGCGTCCCGTTGACTTCTTCACTCAAAGCAACACCAACATCATCTGAGCAATTGTTTCCTGCCACCTCATTCTCCCCATCTACAACTTTCTTCTGATACCATACCAAATAAATAAAAACCAACGATGATTATCAATATAAATTCAGATTAAATAGGAGACAGGAAGGACTACCTCCAGAAACCCATCATGATGATGATGATGATCATGATCATGGGGTTGTGAATCTTGGGTGTGATCTCCATTAGCAAGACTAGCTGAAGCTCCAGGTTGAGGCTTTGCTCTTCTCTTTCTCCCAACATGTCCGCTTCCCTTTGAGTTATGTGACACCGACACATCATCTTCTTTAGTTTGATTAGACAAGGCGGGGGCTCCACTGATGATTAACAGGGAAGAAATGTAGGTAGACTAATAAAAGATTATGGCTTAACAAAAAAACAAGTTATAAATGCAGTTACTTACGCCTTGGGTCGACGAAGGTTGTATCGTCTAACTTGAGGTTGAGGTTGAGGTTGAGCTTCAACTTTCTGTCTCCTACTCCCAGTGGTGACACTGTCAGAATATTCACTGTAGTCAGGATCTTCTTCAATTGCACGCTTACGCCTACCCTTTGATGTTTTTGATGTTCCCTCAACACCAACACCAACACCAACTTCAGAAGAGTGCTCAACACCATTGTTCTCACTAGTTGCCCTTTTAGGACGCCCTCTCCCTCTAGTGGTAGCCCTCCTGGTTCGTTTACTCTGACTCTGACTCTGACTTTCATTCCTCATATCAGAAGGAGACTGCTGCTGGGAAACTTCTTCAATGTCATGTGTCTGGTTGTTGGTGTTTCCATGATCATCATCACCAGCATCATCCACGGATTGGACCCTCTGGACATCAAAAGAATCCAATACAACTCTAGCCGACACTTCCTGTTCTTCCTCGGAGCTCAATATGTATTCTGGTATTTCTCCAACATCTACAAGCTTCTCTTGTGCTTGTGTTGCTCCCTCTGTACTACCATCTTCAACGCCACCTTCATGTACATTCTTCTTCCCAGTTGAGAATATAGAGATCTTTGAGGTGCATTTTCGTAACCAGGTCAAGGTCCCACCAGAAGCAGGAGATCCTGAATTATTATTACCCATGGCCATGGATGTCCCTACATTTGGTCTCTCTGAAGTACCCTGCCCAGCTTCTTTCAAATACCCATCAAACTTTGGGAGAGGAAAACTATCTGCATTCTTCATTTCTGATAAAGATTGAAGATCAGAGAGTACAAACTCAGAAACTCTCTCTCCACACTCCTTGCACCCTTTGTTTTCCTCAACGAATGCCACAAACCGTTTCTTTTCCTTGAGAAACTGTTCGCGTTGATCCTTTAACTTTATGCTCAGGCTAACAAGTTCATCTATGTCTTTTTTCATTTCAAGCTGCTGCCCTTCTAGATGCTTCTGGTTTGCAAATACATCTTGTTTTTCCTTTTCTAACTGTACCCTTTCTAGCTTCATCTCTTCCATTTCTCTACTTGCAACATCTTTCAAGTACTTCACATTCCCCAGCTCCCTGTCTCTCTCTTCTTCAAATGATTTTTTTGCTTCACGCATGCGGTTCTCAATCTCCGCCTCTTTCCGCTGCATTTCAGTCTCCAGTTCTTGTTTCAGAACCTCAAATTCATGAAGCATTTGGGATTTCTTACTCTCATATTGCTCTTCCAACACAGATTTCTCATGCTCCATGGTCGCAGCAAACGACTCTTTAGCCAATCTCAGAGCTTCCAACTCTCTTTCCACATAAGCTTGTGTTTCCAGCTTCTCGTTGTTCAACCTTTCTTCTTCTAAACGGTTTGTTTTTTCTATCTTTTTCTTCTGTGCAGTAAAAGATTCCAATTCCTTCTTTATTTCAACTCTTTTCTCATCAAGATCTTCCCATTCCTTTTCAAACTTCTCCTTCTCCTGCTTCAGATTTTCCCTTTCATTCAAAACCGCTTCTCTCTCTTGCCTGATTTTTTCTATCTCTTGCTTCAGTTCAGACTGCAAACGGGCATGCTCACACCTCTCCTCTTCTGTGACTCGAAGCCTTTCACGTTCTTCACTTATCTTCAATTTTTGCTCTTCAATTTCACTGCTTAACTTCTCAAGCTCAACCTTGAGATTCAACAAATTCTCCATTTCACTGCTTAATTCTTTCCTTTCATTCTCTAGGTTCTTCTCCTCAGATTTAAGGCTCTTCTCCTTCTCCTTTAAAGCTTTCGACTTCACATCGAATTCCTTCTCTTTCTCCTTGATTTTCTCCTGTTTCTTTTCTAGCGCCTGTTCTCGTTTTGCAATCTTTCCTTCCAAGTGATTGACTTCAACTTCCTTCTTCTCCACCTCAACAACCCTGTTTTTGAAATCCTCATCCAATGATTTTCTCTTTTGTTCCATTTCCAACTCAAATTCATGCGTCTTTGCATCCAAAAGGACCTTGTGTTCATCCAAAAGTTTTTGAAGCTCTACCTGTAAGTACCAAGAAGTTGAATTGGTTGTACATATTAGAACCAACACTATATGCTATAATACATGAGTAACAACTAACAAGCCACAACAACTTACTTTTTCTCTTGCCTTAAGCTTCTCCTCCAGTTCTAGTAATCCCTTCTCCCTTACCTCTAACTTCTTCCTCATAGATGCAGCCTCCTGCAACAAAACACAGATGTTCTTTATCATACACGATACAAATACAGAACTCTAGAAAACAACTGGCCAAAAGCCTTAAAAACTTGCCTTTTCTTTTAAGACCAGATTTTCCATCCTGGTGCTAATTTCATCTTCTTTAGTTTTAAGAGCTGAATCAGCCAGGTCAATTTTCTTCTGTGCCTCTTCAAGTTCAAGCTGTTTCTGTTTAAATAACCTATCACTATCATTTGCCCTCTCCTCTCTTTGGTTGAGTAACCTACGGACCTCAGCCAGCTTCTCCTCTCCCTCTTGTAACTTTCTCTCCCAATCCCTCAAGTCCTCCCTTTGGTGAGATAGATTGCGCTCATGTGCATCTCTCCTGAAAATATATATAAGAAAAACATAAGAAAATAATGTTGTGAAAGAATAAAATTTAACAAAATGTGAAGCATACTCGGAATTAAATGACATGCGCTCTCTCATGAGTGAAGCTTCTTTTGACTCGATCTCAAGTGATCTTCTCTGAAGCTCTGATGTCTTTCTGCTGACCTCAGCAAGCTTGGCATCAGCAGCACGCAACTTTGCCTCTACCTCCAATGATCTCCCTTCAACACTAGTAGCCAAAGCATTTGCTTCCTCTAACTTCGAATCAGCAGTGAACTTTATTTCTGCATATTCTGACCGCATTTCACGCAAAGCCTTCTCTAACTGCAGTAACCAATTGATTAAATGTTAGCAGTTCTCTTATTTAAGTTGTATTGACAATGACATCTCAATCGAAGGTCAAGTTAAGATGTTATTACCTCATGGACACACTGTTTTTCAACCCCCAATGCTTTCCTCAACCTCTCCTCACGCTTCTCCACCTCAGATATTGCAATAAGATGTGCTGTTTTCTCTCTCTGAAGGAGCTCTTTGGTTTCGGATAATAGTTGCTCATATTGTTCGTTTTTGGACACCGATTCTTTTTTCTCAATGAGAAGAAGGCCCATGTTATATTGATATTCATAGAGCTGTATAGACCAATTACCAGATGAAATTCAGTAGGTCTACCAAATATACTAGACAAACAGAATGAAGAAATAGCATTGACATAAGGAAAAAAAAAGGTAAGTAGCAATTCACAATTTTCTCACAAACTCTCTTTCTCAGACCTCTTTGAATCACTTCATATAAACAGATAACTGCTATGAACTTACTCCGGGTGCGGTTTAAGAACCCAGTTGTGACGTTATATTCACTAAATATTTCTAGAGTAACTGGTGCTTGCTCAAACTTCATCATCCATCAAATTGAGAAATAAATTGGTTTACTAAGACCCTAAAAAGAAGCCTAATTATGCATGCTTTTACTAACTAAGTAAGAACGAACTTCATAAAGATCTAAACTCAGATCACAAAATCAAGAAAACCCACAACAGCAACAAAAAATAAGATACTTAAGCAGCTTAAAATATAAAAAAGTATTAATCTTTACTAACCTCCTTCTCGAGGCTAGAAATCTTATCAATCACAACGTCTTGATCCATAATCCCAACGTTGGATACCAAACCCTCGGGTGTAGACTCACCAAGTGCAAAACCCTTATCCCTAGGGCTCGAATTAGGGCCCGAATTGGCCAAGACGATCCCGTTTTTGTCTGCTCTAGGCGAGAGCCAACCCGACCACGGCTTCTTCTGAGGTGTAACCATCATAATCCTCTCAAAATTGCAGATCCTATATCTTCTAACTTCATAAAGAGTGAACAAAAATCAATCTTTTTCGCCCAAAAAGCACCAGCAATCAGATGTTCCAAATCCCGAGAGTAACTAGACGAGTAATAGAGGAAAGAAAGAAGATCAACCCTAACCGGACGTGAGAAAAATCCCAAATTCCGACGAATAAAAGCAGTTCGAATCCGGTAACGTCTCCAAACTAACTTTTCTCTCTCTCCAAAATGTGCCGAGAAGCCAACCTTTTGGTGGGTTAGCGCGGATCACTCACGTTATTTCTCAATTTTTATTTTATATTCCAGGCTAGCACAGCAATTACACGTGGAAATTACTATTATGTCCTTCTTACGTTTCAAAGTGATTTTAACGTGCATAATTATTTTATATGTGTCTTTCTTCTTTTTAAAAAGTAATATTTTTATTAGTAAAATCTTATTTTTTTATCAGACATAGAAACTCTACATCAAAATTGAGATGATTTATTAATAATAATAAAAAAACAACTATATTGTTTTAACGGTAAACATTGGTTAAAGGCTTAAAGCGGTATCCTTTTTGGAAATTTAACAGGCAGGCCGCCTTTGGGGAAAGAACGTGGGTGTTCGAAAGTGTATGTCAAAATGACGCTTCTGTCCCTGTAAGTGGAAGAATAAGAGTGCACAACAAATAAAATAAAAATTCGAGAAAAGCTAAAGTATGGATATAAATACTTGTACATTGGTTTGGTAAGTTGTACGTTGATCTGTAAAAGGATATTAACTGGCATATTCTTCGACTCCACGTGAAGCAACGATGCCACGAAGTGGATAAGGTCATTACTAATTTTAGTTTGAGTTTACGGACTTTTTTTTTATTTATTTATTTTCTTAGAGTAAATTACATGAATCGTCCATATAATACATATAAAATTACACTTTGAGTCCATGTTTTGAATTACTTATACAAATAATTTTCATAGTTGCATTTTTGATTTTTCCCCGTATAGTCCATGTTTTCAGCTTTTTATATGAATAATAGATGTGAGACCTTTGTATTACACGGATTATAAAAGAAAGATTTAAGATAAAAAAAATTATAAACATACATATTTTTTACAATATCAAAAATATTTTTGTGAAATCTTTTTCCTTTGATATAATATAATTTTGGAATTGTTAATAGAGTTTAGCTGTGAAATTGACTAACATATACATATTATCAAATATTTAAAAATGAAGAAAATTAAGGTTTGTATAGCAATTATTCTAGAGTTTAATATAATTAAATACTTTACATGTATAAACTAAACTATGTATTATCATATTATCAAATATTCAATTCCAAAATTTTTAATTTAAGAAAAGTGAAAAAAACAGAAAATGATTTATGGAAAATAAGAAATTCATAATATCTAAGAAAATTACACGTGTCAAATGTATACATAACATAACATGTGACATAATCATTTTCATTTATTAGGTTAGATTTTCATAGTTGTTTTGTCTTTTGTATATATGTAAAATGACTTTAATATCCTTACATAATATTAAGTTCTCTTACTAAATTTAAATTTTTATGAATATTAAATTAGAAAGTTCTTTTTCCCTCTCCCTCCTCCGACATCACCACATGTTAGATCACCCTTCACCACCCAACCTTCATCCATGTCCCTAATATTGAAATATTAAATGAAATCTTAACCTAAACCTAATCAATTAAACTTGATCTTTAAAATAGCTTTGTAATCTTTATTGTGATCAAGTTTATAAAATTTTGATCTTCACACCTAATCTAAATCAAACCCATAAAATCGAACCTATTAGCAACTATACATAGTTTGGTATATATTATGTATTAGTTTAGCATATATTATGTATTATTGTATTTCCATATTTACCCTCCATGTACTTTGTATATATGATCGTGTTTAATGTATAAAGAAATCATTCGGTCATATTATCTCTTTATTGTTTCCTAAGCTAGTATCAGCATAACCATCGATCCTCTAAACCCAAATCGTTGGCAACCTAAGTTATTCCTCTTCTTCCCTGTTGTTCTTCAATATGTCACCCCCACTCCAAATTCCGAGAGAAATCTCCTCATGGCTACTCTTATCCATATGCTGACTAATAAATTGTCATCTTCTAATGTGGGAAAATCAAGTTTATCATCTCCTATCCCATCAACATTTGTTAGGTTATGTGATTAGATCAATTTCAGAACCACCAACAACTATTGTTGGTGAAAAGAATTCAGTTCTACCAAACCCAACGCATGTCGTTTGGCTTGAAGTCGATAAACGTGTATGCCTGCTTCTCAACTCTTCCTTGACCGAAGAAGCCATGACCGAGTCCCTAGGCCATTAAAATGCTCGACAACTCTAGATCTCTTTAGAATCGACTTACAACCATGATTATGTTGAACGTTCTCAAAACCTGCGTGATTCTCTCAAAACATTGTATGTATGTTAGATCTAGTGGGAGAGTATGTATCTTTATTGTCTTGTATGTCGATGACATTCTACTCATAGGAAACGACATCCCTACACTTAATCGTGTAAAAGCATGACTTTGGAAAAGTTTCGCTATGAAGGACTTAGGAGAAGTTGCCATACATACTCGGTATATGTAGATATAATTTTCAAACTTATTGTAACGCCTAATTCCTGGTATGTATTTTATTAAAGATTTGTTCATTTTTGTATAGAAACTCAACGAGTTGGAGGCCCCAAACTCGTCAAGTAGGAATGGAAATTGGGCGCGGTTATAAAGTCTACTCGAAGAGTTGAGAGCCTCAACTCGACGAGTAGGCTGACAGGGGTGAAACCCTAATTTCGGGGTTTTGTACCCTATTTAATCATCTTAATCCCCCTCATGCTAGCCTCATTTCCAGCCTCCAAGTCCCAAACCCTAAATCCAGAAACCCTAATGCATCTGTGAGCTTGTGAGACATTTTTTAGTGAAGTTTTGTGTGTGTTGAAGCTTGTGAAGGAAGGAGAAGCTTGGAGATTCAAGAAGAAGCTAGTAGATCGAGAGACTCCATTTCATTCTCATCATTTTCCTAGTAAGCAGGTCTCAAACTTGCTTAGTGACTTCTTAGATATCCTTATTATCATTTTTATTGGGTTTTTGGTCCAAGAAGCATGATCTTTGGGAAATGGACGTCCCAAGTGAGTATACCTTCAGATCTAGAACCTTTAAGGGCTCTCATGGTATAAATGTGCAAACTTTATGGCCATTGAAGCCCTATGCAAGCTTTAGGATGTCATTTTGACCTTTTAAGCTCTAAAAGGCCATGCATGGAGAGAAAGATGGAAGCTTTACATATTCTTGTAGTGTATAGGGTCTAGATCTCAATTTATATGCCTTGGTTTAGAGTATTGATGGCGTTTGGATCAAGATCTAGGTCATAAAGAATTGGGGTTTAAGCTAAACCTATTATGTAAGTCTATTAATGGGTAAAGTTTGAAACTTCACCCTTATAAGGACATTTTCAGTGTATATGTGAAGTATGAAGCTCATATCTGAAGAATAAGGGCTTAATCCATTAAGATGATGCAACAGACTGAAGAACTCGGTGAGTCCATAGAGGGACTCATCGAGTTATAACGATTTGTCACGATTCTATAAAGGACAGAACTCGACGAGCCTAAGGAGGGACTCGACAAGTTGACTCGTTTTATCACGATTCTGCTGAGCATGGAAACTCGGCGAGTCAGAGGGATGACTCGATGAGTTAAGTCAACTCGGGGTGTTGACTCAGACTTTGACTGGACATTGACTTTGACCTTGACCTTGACTTTGACCAAGGTTGACCCGTGAAGGGGTCTTGAGTATAGAATGGTATCTAAGGGGTTGTTTCTGTATAGGGTATGAGTAGAGCCGGTTGCAGGAGCAAAGACGTTCAACTATTTCACCTGACATTTTAGGTGAGTTTACCTCCAGTAGGAATGGGTCAAAGACACCAATGTCGGCCCGTTTATGTATGTTATCATATTCTAGATTAAGGTCTGATGTCGGGCAGTGCCCAATGTAGTTGTGTATGTGTTTCCGGACTTCGGTATGATGTCGGGGAAAGCCAAGGAATGTTTGTATGCTTGATGTCTTTGTGATTCGTGTATGTGCTTGTTTTATGTGTTTCCGAACTTCGGTTCGATGCGGGGGAAAGCCTAAGGAATGTTTATATGTTTCCGGATTTCGGTCTGATGTCAGGTATGGGCCCGAGGAATGTTTATATGTTTATGTTATGTGTTTACTTATGTGTATTTGTTGATATGTTATATGTATACTGAGCTTTGCTCGATATCGGGTAGGGCCCGATGTAGCGAGCAAGGCCCAATGTATGTTATTATGTGATTATATGATTATGTGTATGGTATGTGGTAGTTTGGGGAGACTCACTAAGCTTCGTGCTTACATTTTTCAGTTTTGGTTTCAGGTACTTCCGGTAGCAAGGGGAAGAGCTCAGGATGACTGCGGTGCACACACCCTTTGTTTAGCCTTGGATGTTTTACTCTGATATGTTGACATGTGTTTTTGATATGATACTCTGATTTGATACGTTGACTTATTTTTTGGATGAAATGATTTGATAACTATGGTTTATTTAATAATTAAAAATGAAATTTTTGGACTGTATTTTTGGGATGTTTCAAGTTGGTATCAGAGCCTTGGTTTGAGGGATTCGGGCACACTCTCAGGTGTGTCTAAACTCAAACTGAGGGCTTGGTATAAAGTTTTAATGGAAAAACCATTTTTACATGCAAAAAAGATTTTGAAAAGAGAAAAAAGGGTGCGGTGCATGCAATCAACCGAACTCAAGTAAGTACTCCTAAATCACCCATACAAGTTTATGTTATGATATGCTTATGAAAACTGCATGCTAGATTAGGGCTAAGGATCTAGGAAGGATGCCTTATGTGCCTGTTATATGTGTATGAACTTTATGACCTGCATGCTAGTACTGATTAGTCAGTGATATGATGGGCTGATTAGGATATGCTTGATTATGAATGTTGCTTGCTTTGTGCTTTTAGGAGTTCTAGTTATCTCTAACTAACTAGTAAATGAATATGTCAAGTTACATATTGTGAGGACTAAATAATTTCAGAAGGTTAGTTTTAGCTCTATTTCGCAGCTCTTGTTTGAGTCCAACCATCGTAGGGTAGGACCTTTCATTCGAAGAATTATATAGTCTTAGTAATATGTAATGGTATTCGCGAGCTAGTTAGGGGGAGGTAGCAGGGACTTCTTATGCAGCTGATGGCAGAGAATGGGTGGTGATTACCCTAGGGCAAGCCTAGGATGAGATTAGCGTGAGAAAAACAGTAGAAGGGACTTGGCAGAGTCAAGGCAGTTCTTTAGGAAAGTACGGATAGATGTGGAAGGTAGTATGGGTCCATACTACTGAAAGCAAAGGACCCGTACTCGAATCAAGGAAGGCTGAGATGAATCCATGAAACTTGTAGTATGTGAGATCCCTCGAGTTATGATGTGTATATTGATGTTTGTTATGGTGTATTTTCAGTATGGTGATGCTACGCACTAGGCCAGTCGGCAGTTCTGGTGCCGGTGAAGGATCATGCATTCATGCTCGGGCTCCGGAGTCAAGCAGCTCGATGACCAGATGAGAGAGTTCATTTCATCTTATGTCACGCGCAGTATTTTAGACCAGAATCCTGTGATCTTCGGGACAGTCAAGGAGGGCATCTTGGAGATACTTGATGAGAGGTTGGGTGCATTCCGCACCGAGATGGTTGATGTGAATTTTTAATGCACTAGTTTTTTTATTTGTAATTCTTAATTTAAACGAAATACATACCAAAATAAAAATACTAATATTAATTCTAAGAAACGCAAAATAAACTAAAAATAGCATAAAAATAAAAATAAAAAGGATAAACTAAGTCACTCGTCATCCTCATCATTTTGTTGTTGTGTCCCCGATGTGCCAGCTCCATCCTGTCATTGCTGGAATGATTGGGGAAAAGGGATTGGATGATGATATCCCTGCGAAGCACAAAACCCAGTCAATTGTAACACCCCGAGTTTAGAAGTGCAAGTTCAGGATTCTTAGTGTAAATAAGGAAGGTCGACTCGGCGAGTAGAGTTGGGGTTATGGTCACGTGTTAAGTGACCAACTCGGCGAGTCGGCAGCTGGACTCGGCGAGTTGGTGCTGGAGGAAGAAAACCCTAATTCGGGGATTAGTATCTCCTAACTATACCTATTATAGTTACTAGTAATGTATGTATATGACTGAATGAAGGTATGCCTTTGCTATCAAAAGGTACTGAACTGACTGATAGAACTTTTATGTCTACATATGTATACATAATATGTAACTAATATTTAGACGACCTTCAGACAAATAACCAATACCCTAAGGCCACATCTAAAACAAGGAAAAGGAATTAAAGCGAGTTAGCAGTCCTAAGTCCTTTAAACATTACTTACATAACTATACATACATAGGCATGTATTTGACAATATAAAAGTTTAAAAGAAGTTTTGTAAAACATTTGAAGAGTTCAATAATAAAATCGATGACTTGATATCAATTTGTAAAACGATTTAAAAGCAGTTTGTTGACATAAACAATTTAAAGTATAAGAAATCCTTTGTTTGAAACACAGTTATAACAGAATTTGTAAGGAAAGATTTAGTATAGAAAACAAGGTTGATAAAGAGTTTAACATGTAAAAGCGTTTGGAAATCATTTTGAAGTAGTTTTGTTGACAAGACAGATTAAAGCATAGTAAATCCATTTGTGTACTAGTTATTAATCACATGTGATTGATATAATAACTAGTATAATTCAACTTGTATCCCCCCCTATGAAAGCATTTAAAGACATTCACTACTAGAAAAACAGCCTTTTACGACGCTCATTGCGTGTCGTAAAAGGCTCAGACGATGCGCAAATGCGCGTCAAGGAAGGCCCTGTCATAAAGAGAGACGACGCACATTTACGACGCTCATTTACGACGCGCGTTTGCGACACGCAATGCGTATCAAGGAAGACCCTCTCATAAAGGAAGACGACACGCATCCGCGTGTCATAACCTTACGACGCGCGTGTTAATGACACGCAATACGTATCAAGAAAGCGCCTGTCAAGAAAGGCCATGTCATAAATGAAGATGACACACATTTTTTGCGTATCATAATTTTAAATGTTTAAAAAAAATATTATTTATAGATTTACTTATTTTCAAATTAAATTTGTATTTAATGTTTCATAATAGAAAATAAAATATCATATACAAAAAATAGAATCCATTGCATAAATTTAATGTCATACAAATAATCGTTCCATGGAAAGATAAAACAAATCAATAGAAGTTGTAACAAAAATTTACAAACTAATAGTTCTAATAACCTAATGTGTGCATGACTGTAAACAAGATTTGTGCTGATTTTTTTAAATGTGTGACTCACTTGTCTCCACTCTTCCTTAGTAACACCGCTCAAGGACTCTAAATGTATGAACTTGCTCAAAGTATCTATATTGCCTGCAAAAAAAAAAAAAAAACATAACTACAAAATAAGTGTGAAGATGGATTATTATAGTGTAAGCGAAGTAAAGAACCTTGAGCTTCCTCCAATGGGACACATGGGTAGTCAGACTTGATACACTTTGCAACACGTATATCTCCCAATTCAAGATCAACATTAAGGTAATGGGGAACAACATCACCTAAAATCATATAATATTTATATACCCCTATCCTAGATAGAGCTTTGCTACAAATAGCAACCTACTTTATTTACTCTGTTTACCAAACCAATATATGGGAATGGAACCTACTTTACTTTACTCTCTTATGGTATATGAACAGGATTAGGATTGGCTGTGTTTGCTATATTTTGGTAGAGGGCATTCATTCATTCATTCTCATGTGTTTTGCACATAGAAGACATTAGATTGAGATGAGAGCTTTTTGGGTTTGGATGATAGAATGAAACTTAATAAATGAATGAATGAATGAGGATGACCTTTGATCTAAACTGAATAGCTGGATCGGTACCTCGGGAAACAAGCCTAGCAAGTGGAAGCATCTCATCAATTTCAGCACGTGGAACCTCAAGCCTCATTCTCCAGCGACCCATAAAAGATATCACACTCCCTAAATGACCAACCATTGCTCTTTTTAGTAATTTCCCTTTTCCTGTTTCTTTTCCAGCTCGTGACCTGGACAACACGTATTCGCCTTGAAGCTCATATTGGCTATTGCTTTGTTCCAAAACAACCTTCTCAACAGGTATCTGAACCAAACTAACATTAAACTATCAAAGGAAAAACTAAATATATAACTATTGTTTGAAACAAAACATCTGATTTAACTCAACTACTAACCACATCCATGCTCCATCTAACAACCAAGTCTAGAGCTTCGCCTAACGCACCGCTGAACCTTGGATGTAATAAAGAAAAGATTCCATGGCCCCTTCTTTTCTGGAAATTAAGTTGCACTTCTGCCTGAAACAAAATGTGACAATAGTCAAAATCGGGTCAAGTCTAAGCCGGACAAGGTCAACAAGTCAAACCGGTCAACTCAATTAAAACCTTGTATGATAGGGTTTATATTATGTAAATACTGTATAACTCACTATTTTAATGAGAAAACACCACTTGGAAAGTTCATGTGTTTAAACTTCCTTAGCATTAGTGCTAAACAATGAACAAAAACAATAATACAATGTTGCATGCTCATAGGGAGTGCGTAAGATCCTAAAACATGGCACAACGGGGTCTAAGGACCTTGCATTGCGAAGCCGGACACTCTCATTCATCACACACGAAAACACCCTCAATCGTTTTCACTCTATCTCTCTCACACATCTCTTTGTATGTGAAATCTCTCCAAGTATGTCAAATCTCTCCCAAATCTCTCTAAGTATGTGAAATCTCTCTCACATATCTCTTTGTATGTGAAATCTCTCCAAGTATGTCAAATCTCTCCCAAATCTCTCTAAGTATGTGAAATCTCTCTCACATATCTCTTTGTATGTGAAATCTCTCCAAGTATGTCAAATCTCTCCCAAATCTCTCCAAGTATGCCAAATCTCTCCCAAATCTCTCTAAGTATGTGAAATCTCTCTCACATATCTCTTTGTATGTGAAATCTCCCCAAGTATGTCAAATCTCTCCCAAATCTCTCCAAGTATGTCAAATCTCTCCCAAATCTCTCTAAGTATGTGAAATCTCTCTCACATATCTCTTTGTATGTGAAATCTCTCCAAGTATGTCAAATCTCTCCCAAATCTCTCTAAGTATGTGAAATCTCTCTCACATATCTCTTTGTATGTGAAATCTCTCCAAGTATGTCAAATCTCTCCCAAATCTCTCCAAGTATGCCAAATCTCTCCCAAATCTCTCTAAGTATGTGAAATCTCTCTCACACATCTCTTTGTATGTGAAATCTCTCCAAGTATGTCTAATCTCTCCCAAATCTCTCTAAGTATGTGAAATCTCTCTCACATATCTCTTTGTATGTGAAATCTCTCCAAGTATGTCAAATCTCTCCCAAATCTCTCTAAGTATGTGAAATCTCTCTCACGTATCTCTTCGTATGTGAAATCTCTCCAAGTACGTCAAATCTCTCCCAAATCTCTCTGAGAACGAGGAATCTCTCTCAAATCTCTCTCGAAATCTCTCCCAACTTTCTATAATCACTCGGGGCATCCCGACCCTCGAATTTGGCGAAAAATAGCCCAAGAACGGAATCTACGCGAAAAACGGACTTAAGGAAACGAACCCTCCGAACCGAAAGTACTATTCATGAACCGAACCGAAAGCACTATTCATGAGGGTCCGAACCGAAAGTACTGTTCATGAGCTGAACCGAAGTTACTGTTCATCCGAACCGAACCCGACATTGAAGGAGATCCGAACCGAACCATGCAAAGAAGAAAGGTCCGAACCGAACCTCGTGTAGAAGGGAAATCCGAACCGAAGGTACTGTTCACAACAGTCCCTTCGGTTCTAGCCTGACCTCGGACCGAACCCTTGCCTTCGCGTCGGACTGCTTCTCTTCGGACCGAGCCTCGGACCAGATCCT
Organism: Lactuca sativa; assembly: GCF_002870075.4. Taxonomy (NCBI): domain Eukaryota; kingdom Viridiplantae; phylum Streptophyta; class Magnoliopsida; order Asterales; family Asteraceae; genus Lactuca; species Lactuca sativa. The sequence continues at coordinate 180,687,959 of NC_056624.2, read as the reverse complement.
CGCCTCGCTCCTTCTTCTGGCTCGCGCCTTCGCTTCCGAGACCAGCCCCTCCGAGCCTTGCACATCTGACCGAACTTCGGCCTAGGGACCGAGTTTCGGCCTAGGTCCGAAGAATCTCGCTGGAAATTACATTTTTCACCCCGTTTTTGCGTATTTTTGCGTTTTAAACCCATTTTTAATTATTTTAACATAGGATTTTCACCCAAAACTTTATTTTTAATTATAAGACCCCTAAATTAATGATTTAATCACATTTTAAGGATAAAATCTTATTAAAAAGGGGTTGGTGAAGTACAAAAAGAAGAGTGTTGACCTTACCTTATTTTATGACGCAAGCAACCCCATGCCCACTCCATGACAACCCACACTCCTCCCCACCATACCTTGTACTTTTTACCTCCCTCACAAGCCATCTCCATGTTTTGAGAGTTGGATATTCATCCTCTCTCCTCATTTTCTCTCATTTGTTCTCATTTCACAAGAAGATCAAACTCCTTTCTCTCTCTCTTTCTCTCTCTAGAAATCCGAGATTCAAAGGCTGATCTTGAGAGTTTCCTCCACCTTTGGTAAGCATAATCCATTTCCTTTATGATTATCTCAATTATTTCCACTCAAATCATGGATATCTTACACAAACTCCATTATATTTGTGTTAGAGCTTCGAATCTTCAAGCGATTCTTCTAGTGTTCTTGGGTTGAACACCTCTCTTCTTCAACACTTATCTACTGAAATCACACAAGGTGAGTTCATACCCCTACCTTTTCATGTTTTCTCAAGTTTTTAGGGGGGGAATACAAGTCAAAACACCAAAAACATATCTAAATTCTTCTAACAGCTTTCATCAGAAAAGTTGGACTCCATTCACGGACTGTTTTGGACACCTTAAACATTTTAGTTTTCAAAACTGTTTTAGGTGCATGTAGTTCCACTTCTTAGCTTTAAAATGACTACTTGCACATCTCCATACGATTTTTCTACAATTTATGGTGATATTTACAAAACTGCCTATCACTTCAAACACCAATCCGGACCAGTCTGTGATTTTGGACTTTTTCACCTAAGTTGCAGGTCATTAAAAATCATAATAAAAATTATGATTAAACTAGACAAATTTTGGGAACTCCCAAAATTTACGGATTTAGTTTTCGACTTCGTATGATTTTTCTATGAATTTTCAAAAACAGTGTGGAAAGGCTGAAAATTTGTTAACAGCTTGTAATTTATATAACACTTTGTATTATGTTGAGCAAAGTGTATAATGTCAAGTTCTAAGTATTGGATGTGATACGTTGTAAATTTTATCATCATAAACTGAAAATATGTCATTCATGATAAGATTATTCATCTATTTAGAGCACGCATATATATAAACTATAATAAGCATAGTTTAAGGGATTTCATAATCCTAACGCTTTTTCATGAAAGAGTTCTTACATATTACAAACATTTTGAATAAACTATAATAGGTATAGTTTATGATACATCACATGACACACACACGTACGAAAAAGGTACATTCATACAGAAAGATTTTACACACCCGCATACAACTTGTAAACTTGTTAACCTAAATTGTGAGACATTTTCCGTACGTCCGAGTGCGGAATATAAAATCCTGTTCGTTATAATCAGAGTCTCCTAGAGGGAGAACGTGATAGTTGTATATAGATCTATATTGGGTTTGACACCCCACACCTTGCTGCTAGCTACAGTTGGACCTGCAGGTCTACGGGTGACAAATGTCATTTCAGTTTTTATTCGACGCCTGAGAAACGTCGTGGCAGGTTCATTTAGTCTTAAGTATGATTATAGCGGCTCACATAAGGATATAACAATACATAAAGTTTACGAGATTTTTATAAAACTTAAACGAGTTTTATGACGATTTTGAAATCACTTTTATCTCAATAAGTACGGGTATTACTGTACGTTTTCGGTTTTGGTATTTACGACTACACATCATGTGATACCACGTTTATAACTTTAAGTATGGACAATACTTGTTACTTTCTTGGTCCTAAGATTTAGGACCACACGCACAAAAAATATTAACAAATTTAAGAAATTTCGAGAGTTTCACTAATATCATAAGCGTTTAAATTGAAATAAACATACATTATTTTCCGTAAATAAGGAAGATTACTCATACATTATAGCCTTTGGATACAAGACTACATTATTCATTTTAAGAAAAATATCGGATTTTCTGGAAGAACTAGGCCATTACTTGACGAGCTTTTTCACAAAGATATACAAAAACTTATGAACTCATCAACCATTGTGTTGACACTTTTTCAAACTGCTTGTATTCTCAGGAAATCACTAAACAGGTAACAAAGTACTTTTGAGGATGGGACATCGAGGCGTCAAACTTATTACATTTTGTCAACATATTGTAATTGAATTTGAAACATGTAATTCATACAATGATGTAACTTTTTCAATTATATATATGTTGGTTGTGTTTACTTTCCTCACTATTACCATTGTTGTTATGATACTACACATGAAGTCCTCCATCCCTGGACGTTTCCGCCATCCTTGGTTCAGGGGTGTGACACAAAAGGAACAAACAAACCACTTAAAACCTGCTAGATACAGTCAACAAATTTACCAACCAACAAAACCCCACCCAACTAATCCTACTTAACACTACAATCCTCCAACCATTCTCTACCAAGTGTTACTATAGTGTTGACTAGACACACAATAAGGGAATGAAATTGACCACTAAAAATAACCAAAAAGAAAAAGGATAAAGAAGCAACTAGTTTCTTATTTTCCCATCAACTGTGTGTGTATCCGGTCCGGATAAATGATGTTTAAACTTTTTCACTTTGGGAGAGGAAAGGAGGACGAAATACATTGAAATGATTATTACCTACTGAAGGAATAGGAGCTGCTGCGGCAGCTGCAAATTTTGAAATAAACACATAAATGGTAAGAAAAAATCACGACAAATTCTTATACAAACCAAAAGAAAATGTTGTTGTATCAATCTACCAACCTTAACTTAGATATCTCCTTTCTTGTTTATAAAAGTTTTTTTTGATGAAAAGTTATAAAATGGTAATGTTGTCAAAGTCACATTTTAAATCCCAAATCAATTGACAAAAGATACAACAAACCAAACAGAAACATAAAAAAGAATGAAATTGAAATTCTTCCCATTTCTGCCAACCAAAGGCGGAATAGATTGGAATTCCTTCAAATTCCAATTCCTTTGACAGATTCCAGATCCTTCTAAACAATCAGTCCGTAGCATAAAATTTAGAGTGGTTGGAGGCTATTATTGTTAGTATAGTTATGAAGTCATCAGCTGCTACCATTAAGATTAGAGTGGTGGCCAGAAACACAACTCAGTTACTTTCTGCTTGCTTCTTGAAATTGGTCGGTAGCATAAGATTTCCAATTTTTTTTTCTATTCTTTCATGCTCTCTTAATGTGTTTCTGTTTTGGAGAAAGTACAATAAATATTGGAGGGAGGGAAGGGCTTTCTGCACTATTTATATAATAAGTAATTTAATTTAATAGATGTAAGTGCCACATGACACTGAATCCGTTACTATATCATAAGATAAAAAACTAATTCTTCTTTCATCCCAATTATTTGAAAGCATGATGAATTAAATGATATATATGTATTGATGCTTAGGGAAAATAATTTATTTGTTTAGTTTCTACATTTGCAGTATATATGATGACATGCTAAATTGGTTCAGACCTGTACAGATATAAGACCAGCTAAAGATGAGGAACTTCCAAACCCCTACATAGAAGAGTATCGGTAACCCTCCTCTTGTCTAGATAGATATCTGTAATTGTGTCTGTCTAGATTTCTTTGAATACTCCTTTCTTTTTGAGTAGTGTTAATTGAATCATGAATGTTCAGCTAAATGAATCCACACAATGTTAGCAGTACAAAATTCTTGATATTGTGCAAAAATGATGTGTGGTGTAACCCTAAACCCTGAGTTGGAAAACATGGTAGAATGTTGTTCTTCAGTATGAGGAAATAGGTTGTAATTTTATATTACTCCTTCCAGTTTAGTTAGTTATTTTTTCTCTTTCCTATGGATATGGCTATGGCTATGGCTGATGGTGTCAGTTGGTCAGGCTATTGATTTCATAGTGCATTTCCGCAAACAAGTGCCAAGTAGCCCCTCTTTCTTTCGTTGTACACAACTACAAATTAGTCGATGGTTGAAATAAAAATACTATGAATTATCTATAATTTTCAGACTGAGTTTTCAATTGAGAAACAAAATAATTTTAATCCAAACCCACCCACCACCCCAATCCAATTACTGGTCTCTTAACCCTTATTTTCAATTGAGAAAGAAAAGAATTTTATTACTACATAACACAACAAATTTGTGTAGGAAACTTAAGAAACAAGTCACAAACCTTATTTTCCGAGTAGTCTTTGCAGCCCCTGTGGTATTGACAAGCTCAGCCCCCAACTCCACCCAAAACTTTTGACCTACACCAGTGTATGTGGAGAGGAGTGATAGGTATTGTATATGATACTACAAATGGTAAATCCAGTGGCACAGTGTACGTCCTCTGTTATATTCTTCCAGACACCAGTGTCTCCCATCAACACACTTGGTAAAATTTATAAATATGGATACTGCATATATAGTACAACTTGCATTTGCTACTGGCTACTATCTGCAGAATTTTTTTTTAATTATTTTAAATAATGAAAGCAAAAAAGATGGAAGTTTGTTTTAAACATAAATAGAGGAATAAAATTTACTTATTTCTGTTGGAAATATTTATGGCTTCTTCCAAGCTGTCGGCCTGAAAATTTAAAAAGGTGAAATTACAAAATTAGCCCTCAAGAGAATGAACACAATCAGTTAATTAAGTATTATATACAGAAAGTATTAAAAATATAAGCAAAAATTTAAATACCTTTACTGTTTTCTCAAATATGCAAGAATATGTTGGCACTGATGACTTTGACCTTCTTAAAGGTTCTCTCAATAATGTTCTGTGGGTTTGGATTGGAGATGATTTTGTATCTGTTGAAGCTCTTGCTTTTGATTCACCTGTAAAATACAGTCCATACTTGTATGTTGTCCCATCTGAATTATCTGTTTTCAGAGATCTGCTTCTTGCTCTTGGAGTTCGGCTTTCTTTTGACCTTTTTTACTATGCTAATGTTATATTTCTGTTACAAAAAATGTGAAAGGGTCACCACTTTCAGAAGATCTGTTGAGTTTTGTCCTTTGTGTTCTAGAAGTTGTCTCAGATTGTCAATCAGAGAGATCAATGTTTGAATAATACTTCTTAAAGGTTCTCTCAATAATGCTCCATTGTTGGTGCCTGATTCTCGAGGGCTTCTCATGGCTGCACGGGATATGATGTATAATGATCTTGCACCTTGGTTGGATAATAATACCCCTCTGGGAAAACATATCATACAGGGTCGTTTGAATGTACTGTCACCATAGTTTTAACAGTTTCACAACTTTTTTTTTCTCTCTTTGGCATTTCTACAAACACTTTATCTGCATATTTCTTAAGCATGTTCTGAACCTCTACAACCCAATTGTTAGCATCATTCTAGTCAGTTCCTTTCTTAGCAACCTCTCTGATTTCCTCTCTTGGGGGGTCCAACATTCCAACCTTAAAGTAAACAAACAGGAACCCAACATTTTTGCTTTCTGATACAAACCCGCATTGTTCCTCAAACATTATTTTATGAACAACTGTTACTATCATACATCATACAGACTAAGCTTTTTCCAAGCAGGTCCGAACAATCATAATATAATCACAAAATATGTAAATAAAGAAACAAAGATATACAAATAGAAAAATAAGGATTGTGGTACCTGTTCAGCCTTAATCACATGTCAATCGGAGTTGAGGGCTTTGAGAACTGGAATCGGACCATATTTGAGCTGGTTGACCATATTTTTTCTGACATTTGTGTGCATAATACTCGAAATTCAGAAACCCTAGATGTATAAACAACGCTTCGTGAACCCCATAGGAAAAGATAAGGAACTCATAATTCATGTGTGTTTGCGAAGGAGGGGGGGGGGGGGGAACGAAAGAGTGTTAGAGTCGAAGTCTGTTTTGATAAAATACAAAGATGATGATGGCGATTTGTTGACTATAACATGTACCTGTGAGCTCAGATATGTTGAATCGATTGCAGATGGCCTTGTGCTTCCAGATAAAGAGCCCTATACCTAAAAATTCGACTTATTTGGGGTTTTTAAATTGCATATTGTCGAGGTTACCCCTGAGCAGGAACCACCATTGTTAGAAGAAGTAGAAGAAGACGAAGTGGAAGAAGAAAATCCGTTTGAGATCGATAGTATTGAAGTAGAAAAGAACGGGACCCATTCCGATTTCGAAAGTGAACAAAACCGGAAAAGGAATCTGAAAAAATACCCGATGATCTAGAGTTGAAATAAGTTGAAATGGAAGATTGATTGTTTGAATTTGCTCAGTTATTTCGAACCCTCACACGTACTGGGTTGAGAGAAAACGAGAGAAGCGTAAGCTTGAAAGAAAATAAAACCCTAGCACGTGCTAGAGAGAAGGGAGGTGGCGATGGCTTAGGGTTTACAGAGAGACGGGAGGTAGAGAATGAAGGGAGATCTAGAGGAGAGAGTATCAGAGAGGGGAGACTGGATTGCAGGGATGAAAGATAGATAGAAGATAGAAAAAACGAGGCGGGTTTTCAAAATTTTGGGGATTTCGTTTCCCCCTTGTTTACTAAAATCGCGTTTCATTAAAATTATAAAGTGACAGGTACAGACGACGCACGTTTAAGATAAAGTGCCCTCCGTGTTTTTATTTTTTTTCTTGAGACACTAAATTAAGGGCACGCAATAATGCGTGACGTAAATCCTTAAATTTTTTGGCGAGATAACACTATTTTAAGGGCACGTCCTTTTGCGTATCATTAATCAGTGCGTGTCGTAAAAAGCACGTCATTAAAGGTTTGTTTTCTAGTAGTGATTTAAAAGATTAATTAAGGGGTATGAACTCACCTGTAGCGAGTGGTTTGGATGAACGGATGGTATAGGATGCTAAGTGTTAAGTGAAGACTTGAGCACACACACGAATCCTATTTAACATATATTGACACATATATGTCTCCAATTAGTCAATTAACAACTAATTACTCAAATAAAGACACCCTAAAACATGGATAACACTTTGATTCAAGTGCTAGGAGTACATTAGGGTTGCATCTTAGGAGTGTAGGGCTTCTCAAAGGAGTATATGGTCCAAATGGTAACAACTCATGAGTTTACGGCCCATGGTCATTTCCCCATGAGTTTACGGCCGCAAACTCATGGTATTAAGTGCCATTTTGTGTATTGAGGTCTTATAAGTCACAAAGAATCATCCTTACTTCAAGTCTAAGCCTTGGGAAGTCATGGTGGCACAATCTCACTCCTTTATAGAGTTTACGGCCCATAGACCATTCCTCATGGGCTTACGGCCGTAAACTCTATGTATTCATGGTCTTTTTGATGTTTAAGGTCCCTAGTTCAATGGTGGTTGGTTCTAGGCTAAGTTCTAGTCATTAGGAAGGAAAAAAGGCATCATTGCACACTTAAAGGGAGTTTACGGCCTTGGGAAATCCTTGGCCGTAAACTCTCTTCCAACCCACAAATCTTGATGTTTCTAAGGTCTATATAAGATAAATCTAGTGTATAACAAGCTAGGATAAGTGTACTTACAATCTAGGAGCTTGATTGGGTGTTTAAGGTCCAAGAGCACTAGTGTGTGTTATTGGTGTTCTTGGTGTTTTGAAGAACACTTGAAGATCTAAGTAAACATGAAGAATTCATGGATGAAATGAAGTATAACAACTAGATTAAAGGTTATAAACACAAATCAAACAAAGAAACACTTACATTTTGGAAGATTTGGAAGAAAATTTGGATGATACTTGAGAGAGAAAATAGTTATAGACTTTGAAAAAGTGATAAAATGACTAAGTGTCACTTATATAGTCCTTAGAGTTTACGGACCTAATACCATTTGGGCCATAAAATCCAAACTCTTGGAGTTTAGGAACTTAAATGTTGCACACTTTACCCTAAAGTATCCTCTCTCCAGTTATCTCTTGCAGTACTAGGCTTTAGAACACTCAAACTGACTCCAAAAAGCTTAAAAGTTAGCAGAAACAATTTTGACTTCTATTAAAGTGTTTGACTGAATAGGATAGAAAATTTCGGGTTGTCACAAAAAGTACCAAACTATTAAGTTAATTATGAGCTCTTCCTTCTTCCTTGTTATGCAAACCAATTTCCAGACCTTCTTTCCTTCTGATTTTCGACTCCAGAAACTCTCCAAGTCAGCCAAAAGTCCCCGAAGTCGTAATGATCAAGAGAATATATAGTTTTTTGAATTATACATGCTCACGTCGTGAACAAGCATGTCTCACGACGTGAATTCGTTGTTATTCGTGTTTGACAAGGAGTCTTCCACGCGAAGTTTATCTTTTGGAATATTCCCACTTACGTTGTGAGTCTTCCATCCTCACGTCGTGAATTAATCTGATTTCGTGGGTTTCTTTGTCTATTATTCTCCAAGCCTCCAAAGTTCCAAGCTTTGTCGTTTTTAGTCCCTTTTCTTCAAAATGTCTTTTATTTGGCTGCAAAGTACAATTTAAACTTATAAGTATCATTATTCAATGCAAATAACCAAAATATGCATAAAAATGTAAGTAAATATTGCCTAAAACATGTATAAATATGGCAATATCAATGGTTATGAGCGGCGATGGAGGAAGAGGTCAGATCTTGCAAAAACTCGTGGTTTATGGTAGTAGTGTGGTGCGAAAACACATTCAAAACACTGAGATGAAGGTGACGGTGTTCGTTGATGGCGGATCTGGAGGCTTCTGATGAAAATCCGACCAGCTCTGAATAGATCTAATGAGTTGGTAAATCTCGTAGTTCACAATTTGGTGGCTTGAAATCTGATGACTTGGTAGCAACGATGGTAGGATGATACAGTAGCGGAGATAAGTGGATGATGTAGGTGGCAGAATTGGTGTTAGACTTTGAGTTCATGAAGCTTAATGAGAGAGTGTGAATGAATAAAATTAGTTAGTTTTTTTTGTCTGATAGTTATAATGTTAAAGTAGAGTTTTTGAAAAAAATGCCCTTTATTAAAAAGTTTCTTAAATGGTACTTAACTTTTAGGGATTCTCATTTGAACTTTTACCTGTATATCCTCTAAGCTAATAAATAAAACCAATTTTGCCACGTGGCAATTATTCCGCCTCCCCCAAGCTTATTTTAATGTGAATTTCCATAAATGCCCTTCTGATTTAGTTTTACCTAATTATTTAGGTTTCATGAATTAGCCCTTGCATATGTTTACAATTCTCCTTCTATTGTTGCTATCATTCAACGATTTTTGTTCATTTTCGTTTTGTTACTTTATTCTTCAATCCCACATTGTAAATACCTGGTTCATCCATCCCCTTCACGAACGTGTGTGTCTGTGTGTGTTATTATCACCGTCAACTCCCTATGGATATCTTCTCTTTAATTCAAGCATTTTGTTTGTTAAAATGTTTTTCTTATTATCAGGGTTTTGATTGACCGACTCTATTTTTTATTCAAATCTTTGGGTTTCAATTTTAAATCTTATCAAGTTTCGATTCCAATTTAATAGGAGTCATGAATGGAAGATATATGAAGAGTCGAAGCCAAAAAACCCGCTCACCATCGCTGATCTTTTTCTACCCATCTCCTTATTTGTAAAATTGCAAAATTTCATGTTTCGAATCAAATGATATATGGGCTTGCTGCTGAACATCCCTTGGCTGAGAGCAGAACCTTGCTTCAAATTCTTATCCAGAAAAAAAAAAAAAAAAAAAAAAAACTAACGCCAAAGAAAATTCTTTTTGAATCCTAACCTCCATGTAAACCAGAATTATACATGTAATATTTGTAGGTTTTGGGGGACACGTGAAGTTATAAACTTAAACAAACATTTGGGAGTATAACCCTAGATTTCAAGTAAGTATTCATTTCCACTCTAATGATTTAGACCTTAGATGTTTATTACTATCAGATATATTGAACCTATTTGTTGCTGGAGTCATTAGGAACACATATTGTACTTTAAAAGTAATTTTGATATAATCGATATTAATGGAACATGTTACAATAAAGATGTAAATATAATTGCGTTTAATGACATTTTTTGGCATATTTTATTATGTATTTAGAAGTATGATCGTTTTTAATAGGATTGTTAACTGGAGCAATTTTGTCATCGTCTTTTTAACCAATTATGACATTCTCTTTGTGTGTATTTGTGTATAAAGTAATGCATTTAAATATTGAATCCCAAACACCCTCTATAATTTATATGTCTGCGTTTATGGAGAATTCATGTAAAATAACTTTAATAGCATCCTACTTTGTTTTCGTGTGTATTTTTCATACATTCTCCTTAACAAGACCAATTTTGTCAATACAAACTTGCAACTGTTATTTAGTACTAACTATATATACTGAATTTTTCTAAGTTACATGCAACATGTACCATTTCTGTAAACTATAATTTGTAGGGACCATTCCTGCAACTGTTACCATCCTACTTTCCTTATATGTTGTTTTATATTTAGAAACGAAATCATTGACAAGGACCATTCTTTCAACTATTATTAAGTACATGTACCATATTTATATATTTTCAGTTTATAGGTACCATTTTTGTAAACTGTAATTTATATGATCCATTCCTACGATTGTTAACATCATACTTTTATTTTTATTATATGTTTATTGATGTTTTACTTTGAATCAATTTGGAATATTTATTTAAAAAATTATATCCACTAAAAAAACACTCTAATAATATTAACATGTGTATGTTCTGTGTGCGTTATTTTTAAGTTGTTTTTTTTGTCAATTTTTTTTTCTGGAAAATATGCAAAAAATAGCTTTATACTTTCAAAATATATGTAAGTAGGATGTTTTCACATTTAAAGGATTTTTTCCAACCAATATACCATTATCTTCCCATTTAATCTAATATTAGCATATTAATTATATTATATTTGTGAAATTAGCTAACATCGACTGCCCTTTTCATCCTTCAGTTAAACCGTGTTGTTCCTTTTATGTGTATGTTCTTTGAGTACAATACATCAGGTTAGTAGCACCAAATTAATTTTTTCGTTTATCCCCAATATACCCTTATCAGTATGATCATCACAAAAGGCGATAAAAAAGAAATATTAATATGTTTATATAAAAAAACTCAGATAATATTAACATGTGTGTGTTAGTTTTTTTTTTTTTTTTTTTTTTTTTTTTTTTTTTTTTTTTGTTAATTTTCGTTTTTCTGGAAAATCTGTAGAAATAGCATATTCTACTTTCAAAAGATATGTAAGTAGGATGTTGTTTTCCCATTTATATGTTTTTGCTTAACGAATATACCTTTATCTTCCAATTTTATAAAATAATATTTTGTAATTTCTATTTCTAAATTTCTCCTTACTTTTTTTTTCTCAAGCATTTTACTTTGACATATAATTCCATAAATAGTGTATTAGCAGATTGTGAAGGAGGAGGTGTAAGCATTTTTTGGATATATGTAGAAAATAACAATGTAACTTTAAAAGTACATTGCTCTTTTATGGTAAAATTAATATATTTTTTGTAACTGCATAATGCAACAGGTATCATTTGTGTACATTAATCAATGTTCTTTTTTATACTTCAACTTTAGTTGAATAATATCATTATATTGTGGAAAATTGTTGATCGATGTGAAGATAAACATAATCCTATATCGAAGTTCTATCTTCTAAGAAACACTAAATAAAACACTTACTTGATGGCATCCTAACTTCATTTCAATGTATGATGCTATAATAAACTAATTATTGAAAGTACATTGCTATTTCTTGCATTTAACCTATTAAACAAAAGGATTTTAGTTTACCTGGTGGAAGTATGGCGAATATCAGAGAGGTTATAGGTGGATTTCTTGGCAATGTGCTATAGGGCTGATTAGCAAATTTTATGAGAAAATATTAGTTAAAAAGCGTTAAATTCAATGATTAAAAATACTAAGCATATATTATTTATGAATATATTAAAATAAATCTTTGATTTTGTGTTACCATTTTTAATTATCAATATTATTTTTCTTTTTTACCCGTGGTTTCCACGGGTTATAACCTAGTATATATATATATATATATATATATATATATATATATATATATATATATATACATAAGTGGAGGATAATCTTTACATACGATAGCTTCGCAAAGTGGAAAAATGAAAAATCAAAATGAAAAAAAAAAATCTGAAGCGACATGATCGTTACTGAAAGTGTAAAATCAGCTATCACAACTAGGGGACCCAAACACCGTAATTCGAGACCCCGAACTTAGACAATAAAAAAATGGCATACTAAAACGTTTTTGTGAGCAATAATAATAGCCTTGGGATGATTTGCTTTTGAAAGTTTAAAAATGATCTTTATCGACAACTCTATACCCACAGAACACGGACCAATTTGTTGGCATGTGTTACCCTCGCGGTAATAGAGAACTTACGTATCAAATCCACACAGTCAAGAAGGAAGAAATGGTAAAACTTTCATATCCAGTACCCAAATCAAAATTCAAGCACTCAATCGAAGAAATTTTAAGAAATTCAAAAAAGTTGATTGAAGACCTCAAGCTCAAAACGAAGATACAAATCAAAGTTCAATCAAATCAGAAGCCATCTCAAAGTCAAATATGACGAATGAAGAACTGTGTCATATGGTACTTGTGGCTCTCAAAAAAGTGAAAGCATAGGAGTTGGGCCCTTTCGGGTGGGCTCACCGCTTCAACGAAAACTGATTTGCCGTGACAGGTTCTAAGGATGCATTGATTCTAAATTTTGACTATCTAGTCTTAAGGACATGAGACATGGACTACGTAATTTTCGATCACAAAGCCAATTAAGGTATAAAATTTAAATAAAAGTATGGTTGGATCATTGGGTTACACCATTTCATGGTCTTCCTCACTTTGGGAGTCTATGATACATAAAAGGTAGTCGGATGGTCACCTAGGTATTAGTGATTGGAGCCTCATTGATGTAAATTCTGATCGTATAAAAAAATTATTTGTCTTTTTAATTTTTATTCAATTCATTTTTCTTAAGAATCTTCTTGTACATATGTTATTTTCATTCGTTTTTCTTTTATTGCGTGCATTCACTCTTAATTCCATTTAGGTCCTTTTTCTTTTCTTTCGTTCTTTTCATCTCAGGTCCTTTTTAGTCACCTATCGTCTTCTCTAGGGTGATTCTAAATTTTTTTCTTGCCTGAGGACAAGAAAGGTCTAAGCTTGGGGAGGTTTTATAGGTGTATTTTGTGCACCTATTTTGTATATTTATTTCCGTCTTTTCATAACATTCTACTTCATAATTCTTACATTTAGTTAATTATTTAGGCAATTGCACATTTCATTAAGAATGTATGGTACTTCACTATTTTTGATTTATTTTGCAGGCATTATGGAGCGTGGAGCTTGGAGTATGGAACTTGGAGCATGAAACAAGGAGCTTTGGAGCATCAAGAAGAGATGGATCGGTTATGCCATGGAAGAAAACATGAAAGACATAACCTGAGTATGTGTTGCATTATCATAATAGCAAAGGACTACGTTTGAAACACAACTCATGTCACACCGACATGGGTCTTGTTTGTCCTTTCTCATCTTATATTTGAGCAACATGACTCGTGGTGAAGCTAGACCGAAGAAGGAGCCAACGGTGAAGACTTATTGGACTTTTAGCAAAAAGCATGGGTCATGCTAAAAACACATGGGCAAAAGGCATGGCCATGCTAAAAACGCATGGTCTTATGGCAATCACGTGAGCAATTAATAAAACAAGGGGGGCCGACACTTATCAAAGGGAGACAGTTTTTTGAGCAACTTTGGGCGATCTTGGGCAATTTTGGGGAGATTTCTTGGAGCTTTTGAGAAAACCAAATCATTGCAAACACTTTTGATTTCGTTTTGTAAGCATTAAACATTTCCAATTCCATCATTCTTTTTGATTGATTTTGTTCTTAACCATATGTGGCTAAGAAACCCTAATTTATAGTTCTTGTTCAAAACATGTTGATTTCTTGACTTGAAGCATATGATTTGATGTTTGATTTGTGATTCTATTCTAGTGATTATGATTTTGTTTAAACTGGAATCCTTGAATTTCATTTTTTGTTTGATAGGCCACTTTCATGAATTGAATTTTTGTGTAGGTAATTAACTTTTAGGGCACCTAATCGTTCTATTAAGTTAATAATGATAACAAACAATAAGTTTTCTTATGGTAGACATATATCACATGTTTTCCCACTTCCAAGCGTATGAGAAGAAATGAACATTGTTAGGAAGCTTATACAAAACTTAATGTGGTTTTTCAATACGATATAAGAGCGTGTTTAGGTTGAATTAGTAAAGCTAAGTCTAGTCAAAGAGCGTGTTTTGGTTAGATAATTTGGCAAGCGAGATATATTAGAGTGTGTTAATATCTTTCAATACCAACTTAGAATAGCAATCATGAATTACATCAAGTCATAATCAAGTTGAACAAGGACATTGAGAACTAGAATTAGAACCATTCAATTAAATTGTTTACAAGTTTATTTCATTTTCTGCATGTTTTTAAAGTAGATTGCTATTTTATTATTTTACTTTTGCAAACAAAACCCCTTTTTTTAATATCAAAGTACCTTGCACAAAGAGGTATAGACTTTTATCCCGTGTCTTTGTGGTTCGACCCTGCTTGCCTTGTACTACTTTTTTAGTGCATTAAAGTAGTGTATTTGGAGTCTGTTGTACCCCTATTATTTGTTGGGTCTTACACAACTAACACGGACCAACTTTATGCTTAAGGACAAGGGATGAGCTAATAGAAATAGAAACTTAAGCGGTTGTGAGCCTAGATAATGACAATAGCAACTTAAGCAATTATGAGCTTAGATACTCAAAATGTGAGGTGATGACAATAACAACTTAAATGATTATGAGCCTAAATAATGGCAATAAAAGCTTAAGCGATTGTGAGCCTAGATACTAGATGTATGCATGTATATGTATTGTGATAAATGGTATTTTAGGGTTCTCATTAAGCTTCATGCTTACCTAGTTGATTATAAATATTTTTCAGGTACTTCTTCTATTCGTTAGAAGGGCAAGACTCGACTGTACACACGCACATTGATATTTCCACATAATGTAATTATATTTTGATTTAAATGAAATAAAAATGAAAAATTTTATGGTAAAAATTTAGGACGTTCCACATATCATCCGCACAGATAAGGCATGAACAAGTTAGATCATTGTTCGAAAGACTAATGTCGTGATAATGAAACTTCTCTCAATCTTCCAGCATAGACACGTTAAGACTCTTCATAGCGACGATGAAAATAAAATATGAAAAGGGCCACCTTGTCTCGACCCTTTTCAAATGTCAAACTCTTTAGTAAGTGAGTCATTCCCCAAAATCGAAGCTCTATAGGAAGAAAGATAACCCTTTTATCCAATATATCAATTCCAACCAAACTTCATTTGTTCAAAAATCGAGTCCAAATAACTCTAATTTAAAAGGCAGAATTTCGTATATGCCCGTGTTAAACATCTAAATACCGTATTTATCCGACCTAAATTCTAAATACCGTATTTGAACTTTTAATGTTATTTAATATCATATATACCCAAATTTATTTTTTGATAATTCTTATGATTTAATAATCATTTTTTTTATATTCTTAAATCATTAAAATTAAAATAAAAAGTAGATGGACCATAATGCCCCTTAACCTTAAATCCAATACAGATCACGTTGAAGTTACGATCACTGCTTCCCATCTCACGTAGCCTCCTAATAGTTTCGATCGCAACACATCTCAACCTTCTATTCATCACCTTTGTTGTCAAACACACGCATCACACGACTTCAACTCTATTTATATTTCCATCTCTCTAATTTCGTTGATGTTGAATGATTTGTCAAAGTGAAGGTTTTCATACAAATACGTGAAGGTTTTCACATTGGATCCCATATTCTGATTGTTCAAGACTCGTATGAACTTTGTCTATTACATAACTAGCATTTGTGAAGCAAAACTGAGACAAAAAGAAAGATAAGATAGACTTATAAGAACACAAATAAGATTGTTTTATCAAAAGATTGTTTGCAATCAAATGTCCGCAACAAAAACAACATAAAAAGAATTAAAATTTATCAAAAGAACCCAATCAAATGTCTGCAACAACAACATATAAAGAATTGAAATTTGTCATAAGATTGTTTAAGAAATTGTAATTGAAGAAAGGGTATTGAATGTTGCTTTCGTTGTGAAGGGTGAAGATACTTATAAAAATCTACTTGAGAGGCCATTTAGCACGATAATTACACTCGCTTCAGCGCCACCCTTTTTACCCATTTCTATCAAACCAACAATCGTTAAGAATTAGTATAAACACATCCAAATTGAATTACCTAACTCTGCCTCTTTTCAAATTACAATAACTTTGTATTGGATGTTCAAAGGGAAGAATCAAGATAGAAATGACCTGAAATCGAGAAGAAGATACCTATGTAATCAAAATTACTTGCAATTGGAGAAAACCCATATGGAGAATTCTTCAATAGAACATAAGTGTTTATGATTCTGGGAACCAAGATCAAGTGTAATTGTGTTGCTTGCATCGAGATTACCTGAAATCGAAGAAACTGGCCAGCGATGCACAAAGGATCTGGGGGTGGGGAGAAATATGACTGATATATCCAGGTTAAAAGGGGTTTAAGATTAAGGGGAATTATGGTCCATTCACTTTTTATTTTAATTTTAATGTTTTAATAATATAAAAAAGGATTATTAAATGTTAAAAATTATCAAAAAAAAATAGATTTTGGTATGGGTAAATGGCACAAAAAACACTCTTTTTACACAGAAATTCGATTTTGACACCGTGTTTTTTTTGTGTCAATTTTGACACTGTGTTTTCCAATTTGTTACAATTCTGATCACTTGACCGGTTAACCAGGTTACATGCTGACATGGCATGATGACGTGACATGCTGACATAATATGTTGACCTGTCAAAATTGATTTTTTTCAACAAAAAACACTAAGTTTTCACTTTTTTTTTTTTTTTTTTTTTTATTTTGACACTAAGTTTAATTTTTTATTTCAATTTTGACACTATGTTTTTTTTGTTCCTATCGAACATCATTTATCAAATTTTGTTCAATTTTGTCTATTTTCCATTTGAAACCGTATAAATATATTTTTTTATTGAGAAAATTACACGGTTGGTCCCTATGGTTTGCTCTTACTTGCACGCTTCGTCCCTGGAAAGAATTTTTAACTCGGACAATCCCTATAACTTTATTTCGTTACCCGCCTAGTCCTTCAGTTAACTTTCCGTCTTATTTGGGGTTAGGAACTACTCACGTGAGTGGCACGCTGGGGGCATTTTTGTCCTTTCAACCCTACAACGGACTTAAAACTATTTCTCCTTCCTTCTTTTCTCAATCGGTGCTTCCAGTTCTCCTCTTCTACTCCATTTCTTTTGCTCGTGAAGATTGAAGATCCACAAAATTGATTATGGTGAAATGCAAGTGTGGAGCTGTAGGGATCATACGAACTGCAGGAACAAAGAGAAATCCTGGTAGGCCTTTTTATGCATGCCCTTTACAGGTATTGAGTTATCAATTTTTTTGGTAATTTCTAGGATGAACCCTAGTTTGTGCTAATCGAGGGTATTGAAAACTTCAGGGACCAAGAAGTGGATTTATTTCGTGGGTAGATGAAGAAAAGCATACGTATGAGGCTGAAAGCCAAAATCTTGAGCTTGAAATCCATAATGAAGAACTTCAAATCCAAAATCGTGACCTTGAAATCCAGAATGAAGAACTTGAAATCCAAAATCGGAACCTTAAAATGTTGTTAATTGTCAGTTGGATTTTGTTTTTTGGGATAATTGTTTACAAGTTGTAGTATTAGGTATTTCAGTAATGGTTTTTGGTTGAAGATAATCTAATGAAAGGGTAATATTAGCATGTTTGTATTGCTGCATTTTAATGAAATGGTATATTTAGGTACAATTAATAGTTGCACTTTGTTGTCTTATAAAAGATTACAATGGATTATTACCATCTTGTATTGCTGGAATTGGGAGAGAAAGGGTATCCATTGGTACAATTAATAGATGCAATGCAACTGTAATCTTTTGGTATTTTTCATTTAACATATGACCAAAAACATGCCAAATGAAATGACCAAAAAACATGCCAAATGAAATGACCAAAAAACATGCCAAATGATCCATTAAATAACATTAAATGAAATGACCAAACACATGCCAAATGAAATGTCCAAAAACATGCCAAATGAAATGACCAAAAACATACCAATAATTGTTCCATTAGATAACATTAAAACAAAAGCATTACATAAGAGTTTAACCAAAAACAAATGTCTAAGTACCAACTGCAATTGTTTTGGTGATACTAAACACAATACAGTTTAATCAAAATACAAACATCACATGACATAATAGTTTAACCACAATACAAACATCACATTACATAATAGCTTAACCAAAATAAGAGCATCACATGATAAAAGAGTTTACAATGGATCCTTCTCTTTTCCTTTCTTCTTCTGTTTTCCTTTCTCATTCTCTTTTCCTTTATCCTTCTCTTTTCCTTTCTCATTCTTCCTTTTTCCCTTCTTCCCAACAGTTGGTAACTGCCCTTTGCAAGTCCTGGCATTGTGTCCTTTGTTGTTACATTTGGTACATGTAACAGTTTTTTGTGCTCTAGAAACTGTATTCCCTTTGATCATATTCTCTTTTTCTGTAGTTGACTTCCTTCGTTTCTTTTTTGGTCTTCCTATTGGGACATGGTGTTTTGGAGGCAACAAAGTAGTTGGACAAGGTGACTTAATCCACAATCTTCTACCATTTATCGGATCCACTTTGAAAGAGTACATGTTCCTCCAGGTTGATAGCCAATAACATTCATGAACAAAGGTTTCTGGAATACCAATTGCACCATTATTTCTCCTCATGTCCCAGATTGCAGATACAGCATGTTTGCATGGCATTCCAGTTATTTCCCACTTCTTGCATGAACACGTTCGTTGATTCACATTCACTACACACTGATCTTGCCAAGGTCCACTCACTTGGTACTTCCCATTTCCACAAAATGATGCTGTATACTCCTCTGCCTGATCTTTGATCTTTTGCAATAGCTTGGTAGCTGTTGGAGTCAAAGGGCCTGTTGCTTTGTCAATTTCTTTTTCAACATTCACAATCCTCTTCATGATGTACTCCCGGATGAACTCTAAGCAATTGATAATTGGTGTGTCACGTCCGTCTATTATTTTGCTATTAAAGCACTCGCATATGTTGTTTATCACAATATCAGAATGTGCTCTCCCTATTAATTAATAGAATACATGTATAATTGGTTAGCAAACATTAGAGTATTGTTATGAACTCACTTAATTTAATGAGTAACCACAACAAGAACACAATGTAAACAACAGAATGCAAAAGAAAATAATTCCAGGTTAACAGAAAAGATCGATATCTCAATTCCTATCCCACTACCCTCTTATACTATCAGTCATAACAACTAAATAATATAAAATACCCATAATGCCCCTGTACCAACAAGATGCTCTTTATTTGATGATTACCCCAAACTACCCTTTATCTAAAATAAGGTGACCAGAGTGGGTGCATAACAAGTATACAACAATAGTTATCATATATTATAATATATAACATGGTCAAACCTGTAAAATGAGAACGTGCCCAATGTTGAGGTGGTATTTGTTTAAGCCACTCATAACATTCTTGGTTTAATTTTCTAACTTCTTCCATTTCTTTTTCAAACTCTTGCACAGTATATGTTGTTGAACAATTCCAAAGCAGTTCTTTAAACTTATCCCCTCTCCAACGTGACCTCATATTTTCGTGTATGTGGCGAACACAATAACGGTGCTCTGCACAAGGAAACAAATCTGCGATGGCAGAACTTAAACCCTACAAGAAAGATACATTATGTCAATGATTTCTTTTCCTTTAGATATTAGTATTCAAAACACAAGAAAATAACCTTTTGCTTGTCTGATATAAATGTAAAATTTGAATTTGAAGCCAACCCTAGGTCATCACCCAAGTGAGTTAAAAACCATGTCCAAGAGTTCAGTGTCTCAGCTTCAACCACAGCATATGCTAAAGGATATATTCCATTATTCCCATCTAAAGCCTGTGCAATACAATCCAATAAATAAAAGTAAAAAATAAATCAAAATATATGGTTCAACCACAACATAAGAGAAAATGTACCACAGCAGATAAAATTTGACCATGGAAAGGTCCTTTCATGAAAGCCCCGTCTACCCCAAGAAAATCCCTCTTCCCTGCTGCAAATCCTTGCTTCAAAGCACCAAGGCACACGTACACGCGTCTGAAGGTTCTTGTCTCAACATCAGGATTTGGTTCACTTTCGACATCAAGCTTGATAGTGGTGTCTGGGTTTTGAGTCTGCACTTCTAACAAATAATCTTGTAAGATCTTGTACTGAGTGGCATAATCACCCCTGATAATTTTTAAGGCTGCTTCTCTTGCCCTAAAGGCTTTCATCTTAGAAATATCTACTTTGTAGATACGTTGAAGTTGTTCCCTTAAAGCCTTGACTGGAATTTTTGGGTTTGCTTCCACCAGTTGTAGAATTTGCTTTGAAAGAAACTTGTAATCACAAGCCCTAACCTTTCTTGTTTGAAGACATTTATGTTCACTAACATATGTTTTAACTGTCCAATCCTTGTCGCGTTTCCACTTACTGGCTAAAAGAACCCAAGGACACTTACCTTCTTCATTGACTACTTCTTGACCGGTCCCACCACCTAGGCTTGTTATGGTTCCCCTGCATACAACCCTTACTCTGTTTTTATCATTCTTCTCAAAATCCAACTCCCTTCTTGTATCTATTGCATGTTGGTTAACCATATCTTTAAACTCCTTTGACGAATTAAATTTCTGATATAAATAGAAAGGCTCACTGACTTGAGCATTTTCGTTCTCATGCGCCCTTCTAATAGCTTTAATCTTTTTGTTTCTTTCTCCTTCGATCCCATCATCCGATGAAGAGTCGGACAAGAAAAGTTCCATATCTATAACTTCAAGGTCTGCTTCATTCCCATCTTCTGTAACTACATGATTCTTTCTTTTAGAAGCACCTCCAATCCACTCAACATCTGGGTCAACATTCAAGTGGAATTCTCTCATGTCAACTTCAACATCATCAATGATATTGTCTTCGTCTAGAAGAAAGTCACCATCTTGACTCTCACTATCATCACCACTGCTATTATCATCACTACTATGTTCAATTTCAGTTTCCATGATGTTTGCATTATCACTTACCATGTCCACCTTGTCAATTGAAGGCTCATTTCTAGTAGGTGAAACAGGAGGGTTGTTTCTATTAGGCTCAAATGTCAACACATCATTAGGCTCAACTTGTGTATCATGCCATTCCAAAAACAATCTTTTTGGGGTACAATCAATCTCAACTATACGTACCTTAGATGGGTTTGGTGACATCGAGTATGTGTGTAATTTCGTTTGCCCGTGCTCTGTATACACCTCTATTAGCTTATGCTGGCCAACATATTTTGCTAAATGCCTTACATCATCATCTGAAGCTAAAGCAAACAAGCCAAAATCCAAATCGCACAGTGGCCTTCGAAAATGATAGTACATCTCCACATGTAGATTTTCATCGATATACCCAAGTTTCACCATCATGTCATCAATATCGTGAACACAGAAAGTCTCGATGTCTATTAAGTCAACGTAATGTCTCTTTCCGTTTACATACTTCCTTCCAGGAAAATCAGTAAACTTTCCACCATGGTTTAATAGCATGCAAAACATGGTCGGATGATCACCTATTAAGGAAATGCCCCAAAAATTTTGATTAACATTTGATTAGGGTTGTAGGATTTCACGAAGCAAATGCAAATAAAAACGAGATTAGGGACTAGGCGGACTTACCATATTGAAGACGAACTTCTGCTTCACTGATCATCCGTCCTCGTGCTTCACTTAAATTCCAAACCGGCATTGTTGATTATTTGGAAAAGCATACAAAGTTTTAGCTAGCGACTAGGGTTTTCGTTTGAGAGAAGAAAGGGAATTCGTCTGACAAGTGTGTGTTTGTGTGTGTTTTGGTTTGACGATGATCGGAATCGTAAAACCATCGGTCTGTATTCTAAATGGCGCTAATATATTGTAGGGTTGAAAGGACAAAAATGCCCCCAGCGTGCCACTCACGTGAGTAGTTCCTAACCCCAAATAAGACGGAAAGTTAACTGAAGGACTAGGTGGGTAACGAAATAAAGTTATAGGGATTGTCCGAGTTAAAAATTCTTTCCAGGGACGAAGCGTGCAAGTAAGAGCAAACCATAGGGACCAACCGTGTAATTTTCTCTTTTTTATTACATTTTAAACCGTATAAACATATTTTTTTCGTTTAAAAACCACATTTTTATTTAAATACAAAGTGTTTTTTTTCTTACAATCAAAGCATTAGTTAGATCATGATAATCAAACTAACCATAAGTTTCTAATAAGATGTAAAAATTTGATGGGTTGCAAACTTGATATATGAGTTTTGATCGACTACACGCCTCCAAACACATTTTAAAGTTGCATATTTAATATAGAATTCAACTTTTATATAACTAATACATATTTATACATAAAAATATGGTTTGAGTGTAAAAAAATGTATTTATACAAAACTATGGTTTTTAAATGAAAAAAAAAACATATTTATACGGTTTAAATGTATTAAAAAAATATTCATACGGTTTCAAATAGAAAATTGTCAATATTGAATAAAATTGGAAAAAATGATGTTCAATTTGGAACAAAAAAACATAGTGTCAAAGTTAAAAGAAAAAATTATATTTAGTGTCAAAATCGAAAAAAAATGAAAACTTAGTGTTTTTTATGAGAAAAAAAATTCAATTTTGACACATCAGCATATCATGTCAGCATGTCACGTCATCAAAAACTGACACGTCATCATGCCACGTCAGCATGCAACTTGGTTAACCGGTCAAGTGGTCAGAATTGTAACAAATTGGAAAACACAGTGTCAAAATTGACACAAAAAAATACGGTGTCAAAATCGAATTTCTGTGTAAAAAGAGTGTTTTTTGTGCCATTTACCCTTTTGGTATATATAATAATAGGAAACATTAAGAAGGACAAATACGATATAGTGTTTATGCTGGACAAATAAGATATTTAGAAAGCCAAAATTCTACCAATTTAAAAAGTCAAATGCTTTATCAAACTCTATTTTGTAAATCACTCATTTTTTTTCTTTGCTTTTTAATCTAAGTAATAAATCGTTTATCATCAAAGGTTCGTAGTCAAGAATATTTCTCCCTTCTACGTAAGAACAATTTGTGCCTACAATTAGAATGACATATGATGTACCTACAACTTAATTTTGTGCTTTATCATTAAAGTGGAATTATGTATGTGTCATGTGTGAGTTCATTCAAAAGAAAATTAAATAAATAATTTTAGTTGCATAATTATTAAAGCGTAAGTGATTCTAATACACATTATTAATCTTGTTTGTTGTTATTTCTAAATTTGTTTGCAATAGTTAAAGTCGTTTAAATTCTTTTTAATTTCTCTTTTTTTTTTCTTTCTAAATTACACATCGTGTTTTGGTTTTGATTAATCATTTTAAAAAATTAAAACAACTTGATGTATAAAAATTTGATCACACATTTTCTATGCATTCGACACCGTGTCCTGTCAATTTAAAAACAATCAATTTTATTTTTGACATATTAACGACAACACGATCAAATAATATGACACAAAAATGGGACTCGAACAAAACATATTGCGGAAAATAACTCGTAAACGTTTCAGAAATCAGAACAGGGTACGCTTCAAAGTCAAACATGTAAGGTTTAGGTCTCAAGTTCTTTCCAAATCTGATACCAACCAACCTGGCTTCCATTGTCATCGATGTCAAGTTTACTAAATTAATCTGTACTGGCGTCACAGATTGTCTTACCTAAATCCGTGTCAACACTTTTAACCTCGCCGGAAACCCTATCAAATTGTAAACCCTTGCTACTCCGTGCTTGCTTCTGTGTGTGTGTGTGTGTGTGTGATTGCCGATTGGAGCAGGAAGATGGCGGTTCCGCAGGTGAAATTCCCACTATTCTTATGCGTGCGGGTTCTAGGTGTAATTGTGGCTGCTTTGGTTCTGATATGGAATATCAGCTATAGAGGAGGATTGGCTCTCATATCAGACGACAAAAGTCTCATCTTCAATGTAATTTTCTTAATCGAAATGTCATATTGTTTAAGTGGAAAAAAAAACTTATTGATTCTTAGCTTTTTATGCTTGCAGAGGATTTAGGGTTTTATTTAGCAATGCCATAAACATAATGATCTAGCTCTTGCTTAAAACGCATGATTCGAATTTCAGATTCAAGTTCAATAGATCTGTAATTGATGATCTAATGTAGTTATGTTTAACTGTTTATTCTGCACCAATTGGCAATTACCAGACCTATTGTAGAGCTTCTGTTTGGATTTATAACTTCAGGCTTTAGTCACCTGCTAATGACACTTCCATTTCACTGATAGAGAAAATTTTGAATACGATCTGAAGAATCTGTGATTACTGTACTGCAGGTTCATCCTGTTCTGATGGTGATTGGCCTTGTTCTGCTGAATGGGGAAGGTAACTAACTGCATTTAATTATGACTTGCTATGATGACAAATGAAATGATCACACATATACTCACAATCATCTACCCACAAAGTCTTTTCTTCTTCATGCTTTAATTCATAGTTCTTGATGGATGTGATGCAGCCATGCTAGCATACAAAACAGTAACAGGAACAAAAAGTTACAAAAAGCTAGTGCATCTCTCCCTCCAGTTCATGGCATTTCTGTTTGGCATAATTGGTTTATGGGCTGCTTGGAAGTTCCACAATGACAAAGGCATCGACAACTTTTACAGTCTGCATTCATGGTTGGGGTTGGCTTGCTTATTCCTATTCACCATTCAGGTTCTCAAAATTTTCTTTCTTTCTATCATCTTTTTTTGGTGTTACTGATTCCATTATTGAATGTTTAGTGGGGAGCTGGATTTGTGACATTCTGGTATCCGGGTGGTTCAAGAAACAGCAGGGCATCTTTGATGCCATGGCATGTGTTCTTTGGAGTGTATATTTATGTGCTTGCTGTTGCTGCTTGTGCTACTGGCTTGTTAGAAAAAGCTACATTTCTTCAAACCAACAACATAATTTCACACTATTCTGCAGAAGCAATGTTGGTGAATATTTTAGGGGTTTTGATTGTTTTGTTGGGTGGTTTTGTTATTCTTGGTGTTATATCACCACCAAATGGCAAAGGTGATATTCTTAGAGGATCCGTAGAGTAAATAAATAGGAGTTGTATTTGATCCGTTTTTGGTTTTTCAAACTTGTGACTTTTTGAGTTTTGAGTGAGTAATCAATTAAGAAATATTATACGCATTTGTGCTGTCTGTGGTTATCTTCAGCTATCTTCTCTGTTCATGGTAAGCAACCGATCATAAACAATAACCCATTTTCCATTTATTTGTTTAGTGATGTTTCTTGAGCAGATAAACTGACAAGACCTATTATAGCATGTCAAAATGATATTTATTGAATAACAAATATATATTTAATGGTAAATTGAATATAAAAATGATTAAATGTGTATAAAAATGATGTATATTACCCTACAAAGTTGTCACGTTCACTTTTATACATCATTTTATCATATTTTCTTAATAATTTTTAGGACATCTTGTGTTTATTTAGCATACATTTCATATATTTCATTACATCGTTATTTTTGGACAATGTTACTTATTTAAGTTAAATTTGTGCAGTTAAATGTAAAAAGACAATGATATTTTCGAGCAACGATATAAGTCACATGAAAATCTTTGCACCCACAATTATGTAACAACATTAGTGATCAAACAGAAAAGTAATATAAATGGATTTTGACATTTTTTTTCTAGTATTACACGGTCTGATCGAAGGGTAAACGTGGTCCAATTGAGTTGAAATTCTATCGACGTCTTCCTAACTCATAGATTTTTAATCCCCATTAATCGGATTAAATCTACAATAACAAAAAAAATGTTATTTCACTCCGAAATCCAAAATGATATGTACTGGAAAAAAAGTTACTTTGCAAAAAAATGTTATAATTCTTAGCATAACTAATATCCTTTCCTTTTTGTTCTAAAAAAATATCATTTTGTTATAGAATAGCAAAAGTAAGAAAAAATATGGGAAAATGACTCTTGAGGGTAATTAACTTTTGCGTATGTACTCATTTGGTCTTTTTTTTTTTTTTTTTTTTTTTTTTTTTTTTTTTTGTATTCAATATACCATTGAACTTGTTGTTTGTGTTCACCATAACCCTTTTGACCGGCTTTTGACCTGTGATAGCCGGTCAAAGGGTTATGGTGAACATAAACAACAAGTTCGATGGTATATTGAGTACAAAAAAAGGAAAGGGACCAAATGAGAACAAACTCAATAGTTGGTTACCCTTCTGAGTCATTTTTCCCGAAAAGTTAAATGAAATTAAAGTTGCAAAATTATCAAAGACTACAACCTTCTTTGGCTATAACTTATATGAAGAGCGTTTCAGATGAGTAACTTCGTTAAAACATGGTCTATGCTATGCTTACTGTGGTTAGCTGTCAACACCTTTCTTCAAAAGGATATGATTGTGTATGAGAGGTATATTTATCAGCATAAACGTTTACCTCAAGATATATTATGGTGATGTGTCTGCAAAAGCAGCATTATATTATATATATTGATGTTGTATCTCATCTCATGAATTTGATCTTAAAGCTAAATAAACTCAAAAATCACAGCACTTGTGATTCCACTCGTTTGTAGACTTGTCTAAAATCCATGTTATGATAAATCATTCGATTGGAAATGTAAATGTAGTCATGAAATGCGACTGCTTAGTCAAGATTTCCCTAATAAATATTCAAGTGCATTACAAAGTTGTACATGTATGAATAGTGTTCTTTCGTGGGTTATGTTTTGAAGAGAAGCAAGAATGAATCTCATAAAGTCATTAATATCAGTAGGAGATGACGTGTGTAAATGAGTAAAGGGAAAATGACTCAGGAGGGTAACCAATTGTTGAGTTTGTTCTCATTTGACCCCTTTCCTTTTTTTGTACTCAATATACCATCGAACTTGTTGTTTGTGTTCACCATAACCCTTTGACCGACTATCACAGGTCAAAAGCCGGTCAAAAGGGTTATGGTGGACACAAACAACAAGTTCGATGGTATATTGAATACGAAAAAAAAAGAAAGGGACCAAATGAGTACAAACGCAAAAGTTAATTACCCTCAAGAGTCATTTTCCCAAAAAATATTCGGTGCGGTTGTGCAAACCATTGATGAACTAGTATAAAAACATAAACTTATTATAAACTTAAGAATTGTTTTGTGAAATTTTTATCTACTGTAAACCGATAATAAGGTCCAAAAAAAACTTACAAAATTTCGATTTTAATACATAAAAAAAATATGTTAATGTAAAAAATATATCTTTTAGAAAATTTAAATAGTATACTTTTAAATATATTTAGTTATTTACCAAATATCGAAAATTTGTAATTTAACCTGAAGAAATCGGAAGCCCTAGCTCTTCAACGTGCGCCTACAACCCAACAGCCAGTACTGCCGACGATTCCCTCCGGCCACACCAGACGCCTATCAGCTCGATTTATCCCGAGTCTTCTTCAGCTAATCGATTTCTCCGACGCCGGCTTCAGCTAAAGCTTCATTAACGTTCGATTTCTGTCTTTTATTTTGAGTTCGATTTCTGCCACGTTCCCCTACAGCTTTATTACGGTTCTGAATTTGAAATAGTGCTATAACCTTGGGTTTATGTGCTTGTATCGGTTGCATCTTCATTGATTCTAAAATTAGTTTTTGAAAATTCTACACTTTCTTCTAGCACCAAATGTTGGAACCAATATGTAAATGTTTAATGTTTATTAAATTATTATTTGTCAGTTTATATTGATGATGGATAGTGCGAAAGTATTGAAATGGATATGCATTCTTAAAAGAAAGTCTCATAGACAATTGATTTTGACTCTCATAGATGATGCCAGAACCCTCTAGTTTTGTGTTTTGAAAGTTAGGATTGTTTTTGATATAGCTTTGTTATTAGAGATTATATTTACTATTTTGTTGATTGAGAATTGTAAAGGAATAAACAAGTAGCTCTTTCTGTTGCTTCTTTTTGGTTTTCAAATAGCAGTTGATATGAATATAATGGATTCATTTGTCAAGTTGCGATGATTGATTGATTGATCTCCTTATCCTATATCTTACAGATGAGATTGAAAAAGCAGAAGCGTCATCGCAGAAGTGTTAGATTCTACACAACATGCTTTGGTTTCAGAGCACCCTTCAAAGTTTTGTGTGATGGAACATTCATACACCATCTTCTTGTTAATCGCATCACTCCAGCTGACACAGCCCTCTCTAACATCCTAGGTGCTCCAGTCAAAATGTTCACAACCAGGTTTCATAATCATTTACCTTTTTACCCTATTCTCTTCTACAACCTGTAACATCTCCAAAAATTCTTACACTTACATCTTCTTTCCCCCCCTTCTTCATCAGATGTGTTCTTGCAGAGTTGAAAAGTCTCGGTGAATCCTACTCTGATTCTCTTAATGTGGCCCGTGATCTTGCACCTGCAAGGTTAGTTTCCACTATCCAGTAACCCGTTTTCAGCTTTTGCAATTATATTTTCATAAATTTATAAAAAAAGAAAAAGTTATATTCAGGTGTGATCATGAGCAGAGGAAGAGTGCTGTGGCCTGTTTAACAGAAGTTATTGGAGAAGACAATTCAGAGCATTTCTTTGTTGCTAGTCAAGATGCTGACTTGCGCAAGAAGTTTCAAGAGGTTTATTTTATACTTTCTTTAATGGTTTATGGAAACTTTAAAACTATATCTTATGCCTTACTATGTTTGTTTAATGAATACAGAAACCAGCTGTCCCTGTAGTATTTGCACTTAGAAATGCTTTGTTTCTTGAACCTCCATCTCAATCTCAGCAACAGTTTGCCAAATCTGCTGAAGAACAACGCTCACATATGAATGAGTTGGAGTTTAAGATGCTGATTAAAAAGAAAAAGAAAAGCTCAGCGAAAGAGGAATTAGGGGAAGCCTCTGACGAGGATGAAGATTTGTCAAAAAAGATTATAGAAGATCTGAAGAAAAATGCTGCTAAAAGGAATTCGGATGTGAAGGATAAAGTACAATTCAAGAGAAAGAAAGCCAAGGTTCTTCAGCATATTTCTTTGATGGTGTTCTTGAATCTTAGATATGTATAAGCGATTATAAACTCAATTTTGTTTTCAGGGTCCAAATCCGTTATCTTGTAAGAAGAAGAAAACTGAGAACCAAAAACCTGTTGCTAACAAGGTAAGTAACTTTTAAAATGAGTGTTTATGTTTCTATCTTCTTTGGTGGATGTGTTGATGTTTCTTATATATTCTTGCATTTCATTGCAGGAAGGTAATGAGAATGAGAGTGCTGAAACAATAAGGAGCAGGAGCAAGAAAAGGAAGAGGTCTCGTAAGCAGAAAAATCTCACTGATTCAACTGGCTAAATCATGTTTTACATATAAAGTCTTCACAAGATGAAGTGATTTGTTTGTTTTGTGATGAAGTTGTCAAGAACTACATATGAGGGAGTCTGTAGAGCTTAGGCTCAATTTTTGTAGTAATTTATGGGTTCTGAGTATTATAGCCTGTTATAGTTAATTTAGAGAAAATGACAAAAATAGCCATTTACACTAATTGCATTACAAAAATAGCCAAAAAAAATCGAAATTACAAAAATGGCCACCCATTTCGCAGATGAGAAGGTCCCATCTGCGAAATGGGTTTCTCATCTGCGAAAGTACAAGTACCTAAAGCACAACTGTTGTGCTTTAGGTACTTGTACTTTCGCAGATGAGATTTTTTTTTTTTTTTTAATATTTTTTTGGTATATATAGGGTTAATTTCGCAGATGGAATAGGTCCATCTGCGAAATCCTCTCAGTCTATCTGCGAAATGGTGTATTTTTTTGTATTTTTTTTTTTTTTAAGTTTGACTATGAAATTAATTGGTTTGATTACGAAATCATGTTGCTATATAAAAACTTTGTAGAAAAAATATCATTTTGGTTGTTATTTGTTTAGGAACTCTCTCTACAATTTGCTTAAAAAATGATTGAGCAAATTTTTTGGGTACTTGTACTTTCGCAGTCAAACCAATTCATTTCATAGTCAAACTTAAAAAAAAAAAAAAATACAAAAAAATACACCATTTTGGAGATAGACTGAGAGGATTTCGCAGATGGACCTATTCCATCTGCGAAATTAACCCTATATATACCGAAAAAATATTAAAAAAAAAAAAATCTCATCTGCGAAAGTACAAGTACCTAAAGCACAACTGTGCTTTAGGTACTTGTACTTTCGCAGATGAAAAGCTTATTTCGCAGATGGGGCCTTCTCATCTGCGAAATGGGTGGCAATTTTTGTAATTTCGATTTTTTTTTGGCTATTTTTGTAATGCAATTAGTGTAAATGGTTATTTTTATCATTTTTTCGTTAATTTATGCTAATGTGGGTCTTTTGTTAATCTGGATGCTAATTGTGAAGAGATAGTGTTTTTGTTAAAGTATTATCTATTAACGAATAAGGATGCAAATAATAAGACATGATCAATAAGTAAATGTGGATGAAGAGAATAAAAAATCAATATATGAAACAAAGTTTTACCAGCTAACCTTTAACGAATAATGGTATAGCTGTTCAATTGTAAGATTTGGTGTAAGATTAACTTTTGAGAGTATGGGTGTAATATGAGTAAATGTAGTTGTACAAAAAAGAGCAAAAAATTATGGATCAAAAACTGATATTTGTAACATGGACGTCTTCTAAATGTCAAAAAATTAAAGACGCCGTTGCCGGGGATCGAACCCGGGTCACCCGCGTGACAGGCGGGAATACTTACCACTATACTACAACGACATTTTTGTTTGTTGTGTATTATCTTATTATAAAAAGAATACACACAGCTTTTGCTATGAAATTCTGGCTCGATCATTTTTAGCTTAATTCGCCTTTTAGCTGAGTTGATGTACACTAACCATAGTTTTGGATTTTGTTAATTCAGATGAATAAAAGTCGAATAAAATTGTTACCCACAAGTGGGAAGATGGGCTTTATATAGTAATTGAGAATATGAGGTGTATAGGTAAATATATTCAAGGGAATAAAACTTATTAAGGTAATTAACTTTTCGGTATGTTCATATCTGGGTAACTATCTTTTTTTTGTACACATGTAGGTAACAAACTTATTGGAAGTGTTCACATATGACAATTATGACCTGCTATAGCAGGTTAAATCCTAGATGTGAACGCTTTCAACAAGTTTGTTACCTAGATGTGTAAAAAAAAAAATAGTTACTCAAATATGAACAAAACGAAAAGTAAAAATTAATTACACGAATGGTCCCTGTGGTTTGGGAGAATTTGTGTTTTTGGTCCCTAACTTATTTTTTTAACTTGGATGGTCCCTACTGTTTATTTTTATTGCGTGTTTGGTCCCTGTCTTACCTAAAAAAAATACTATTGTGCCCTTATTAATTTATTTTTTAATTAATTTTCGTATTTATGTATTTATTTTTTACATATTTAAAAAAATTAATAGACCACACATATTTGTATCTCCTCGGATGATCCCTACTATTTATTTTTTAATTAATTTAATTTTTTAACTCGGGTGGTCCCTACTGTTTATTTTTGTTACGCGTCTGGTCTCTGTCTTAGCTAAAAATACTATTTTTCCCTTATTAATTTTTTTTAATTAAGTTTCTTATTTATGTATTTATTTTTTATAAAAAAAATTAATATACCCCACATATATGTATCTCCTCACCGTAAATCTAAAACCACATTTGAGAAATTTAATTTGGGTCTTACCGGTCACCATCTCATATCTCATCCTCTCTATCTTCTATTTCTTTTCCATCTTTAGTAACATCGAGGTCTTCACCATCCTTCTTTTTTTTTGGTACTTCAACTCTGGCGAACCAACACCATAACCTACTATCTCTTCATCTTTAGTGAGTTGTGGTGTTGATTCGACGGAGTTGAAGGACCGAAAAAAGAAGTGATGATGAAGACGTCGATATCACTAAAGATGGAAAATAAATAGAAGTTGAAAAGGATGAAAGATAGGATGGTGAGGAGATACAAATATGTGGGGTTTACTAATTTTTCTTAAATATATAAAGCATAAGTACATAAACAAGAAAATTAATTAAAAAAAATTAATATGGACACAATAGTCTTTTTAGGTAAGACAGAGACCAAATTCGTAACAAAATTAAACAGTAGGGACCACCCGAGTTAAAAAATTAAATTAATTAAAAAATAAATAGTAGGGATCATCCGAAGAGATACAAATATGTGTGGTCTATTCATTTTTTTAAATATGTAAAAAAAATACATAAATAAAAAAATTAATTAAAAAATAAATTAATAAGGGCACAATAGTATTTTTTTTAGGTAAGACAGGGACCAAACACGCAACAAAAATAAACAGTAGGACCATCCAAGTTAAAAAAAATAAGTTAGGGACCAAAAACACAAATTCTCCCAAACCACAGGGACCATTCGTGTAATTAATTTTTACTTTTCGTTTTGTTTATATTTGGGTAACTATTTTTTTTGTACACATCTAGGTAACAAACTTGTTAAAAGCGTTCATATCTAGGATTTAACCTGCTATAGCAGGTCATAATTGTCATATGTGAACACTTCCAATAAGTTTGTTACCTACATGTGTACAAAAAAAAGATAGTTACCCAGATGTGAACATACCGAAAAGTTAACTACCTTAATAAATCTTATTCCCTATATTCAATTTGAATCATTACTCCATAAGAAGATAAAATGTTTGTGTATGGTGAGATTGAAAGGACACCATATCAGTTATGTGATTCTTAAAACCATAAATCTGCTTGTTGAAAAAATGTTTCTCCTAAGTATCCAATATACTACTCGATCAAAATGTTTGAGTTTTATATAAATAGAGTTCATGACCTAGCACAATATTGGTTAGCGCAAATCTAGATGCATGAGATGATGTCCCATATCCAATAGCTTCTTGATAAATGATTTATTTAACCGAATACTTCATTGAACAAATGCTAGACATCTTCGTGAAAAAGACGACATGATGCATATGTGCATAGATTACACGAGTTGATAAATGTTCATCTAACGATATTGATAATTATTACAGATGCTATGCCATTTTGTTTGAAAAAACAGAAAAATATTATAGCTTGTAAGGGAGGAGAGAGTTCTTTCCTCTCAACTCACTGTCACATCAACTTTTATATTTTCTCTATCTTTTATCTTTTCCAACCGACTACATATGAAAACCTTATCCTTTCCAACCCATTCAATCTACTTTCACATTATTATTTTTTATTTAATTAAATTAGAAAATATAAAATAAAATAAAATATAACATTTTTTCATTTAAAATTTATTTTACTAATTTAAAACAAAAAAAATTCTACAATGATATTAATAATAACATTTAATTAAAAAACCACACTATAAATAAAAAAATACACGATAATTACAAAAACACAATAATTAAAAAAACACACTTAAACAACATAATTTAAATCCTAAAACGATACGTAAAATTAACTAGTTATTATCCAAAGTTGGAATGTAGACATATTCAATGTAATCAATAAGATCAGATCGAAGTTGGTGGTGAGTTTCAGCATTGTGCAATTTATGTACTATTTCTTGGTCATCGACTTCGTCGGTGGGTTTGTGTGTGTGTGTGTGGGGGGGGAGGGGGGAGGGGGGATGATATATAGTAGATATCACAACACCCTCACATTTCAATATCATGTTGTGTAGTATAATACAAACGTACATTATATTTTTTGTTTTCTTTACCGTCATAACCCGTGCAAGCATTTTTAATATATCTAAATGTCCTTTAAGGACCCCAAAAGCACGTTCTACGTCATTTTTTTGTTGATTCTCGTGCCGCCTTGAACCATATATTTTTGTCGGTTACTGGATATGGATATGTCTTCACAAATACAACCCATGATAGATATATTCCATGCGACATCTCCAAATTCACGTTCATTTAAAAAAAATTATTTATGCTTATTTGAAAATCAGAGTATTCATTTTTAAAAAATAATATTGCGGAATTTGTTCCCGGAAAACATGATAATTATATTATCAAAACATTTCCGAAGAAATATATTTTGTTTATATTAAAACTTTGGGATGTCATCGTCAATACATAAACATAAACATAAACAGACATTACATTCATTTACACTAGTGATTTACATCTCCTTTAATCTCTCAGTGTAATGTTGCTTCGTATCGACACCTGTGATACAAATAAACTAAGTGGGTCAGGTTGGGAAACCTGGTAAGTACATATGGATTTCAATCCTATATATATATATATATATATATATATATATATATATATATATATATATATATATATATATATATATATATATATATATATATATATTTTAGAGATCACAACATATACAATTTCACCTCATATAAGCAATTTTATCCCACCCCGTCGATACCCACAACGACACGATCTATACTCTCGGATCTAAAATTAACCTCTTTACCTAATCCATACTCCCGGACCGGGGACAATTGATTATGTCCAATTCCTGCTCTCGGATCAATAACTATGTCTATTCCAGACTCTCGGACTAGGGACAATTGACTATGTCTAATCCATGCTCCCAGATTAATGACAAATAACTATGTACTCTCCATACTCTCGGACTAAGGACAAATGACTATGTCTAATCCATGCTCTCAGATCAATAACTATTCCCATTCCATACTCTCGGACTAGGGGCAATTGACTATGTCTAATCCTTGCTCTCGGATCAATGAAAAATCTTAAAGTTCGAATCTCCGTGTATATCTCATAAGTGGATACTACCCGATATCCATCTCAATTAGTTTAGGTTTGTCTTACACCCTAAATCATCATATATTATTAGATATGCTCTTAACAAGTATTTCAGGAAATAACAAATATTTCACACAAAAACATATATTTAATAATTTAATCAGTACTTGTATTAAAATCATGTTCATGAAGGGACAATGCGCTCACTTGTTAAAGTGATGATTCCAAACTCAGGCAGCGCTTCGCTTCTAACGATTATATTTTCCTTCGACGAAACCTAGTATCATTACCGTTAGATTTTAGTCTAATATTTATAGCGAATTTTTACGAGAGATATTGTTTTATAAGTATAAACAATACTTTTCAACCACAATGTACAGACAGGGGCCAAACATGAAACACCGGAGAGCGGGATCATTTTGGCATTATAGCACTTCTAAAATCCAACAACCCTATGCGGCCCTTCAAACCAGATTCCCCGTACCGCGAGTAGTTAAAAGATATTATAATAACACTTTGTATATTATATTTTTAATATATTTATTTTTTATAATTTCATAATAACGATATTGAACTTAAACATAAGCTATACTTAAAGTAGGGTAAGCATAACTCACTTACGGGGAGATTTGGCTAGGAACCGGGCTCTGCGGGGGCCGAACTTCCGAGTCGAAAACTCTTCTTCTCGGAGCCTTCTGGCGCTTTGGGACTTGCCTCTTAGCACTTCGGCTGGGTTATGGTGTGAGGAAAATGAGTGAGCCTGACATGGTATTTATAAGCTGAAAAATGCCTCAACTCAGTTAGTTCTGAGCCTCCAACTCATCGAGTTGGGTGCTTGGTGTCACCATCTGGTGGCAAGGTGTGGGGAGGAACCAATGGCTCAGATCGTGCCACATCACCCCCTTCGCAGCAACACCCTTCCGACTTCTAAATTCCATAAATTTTGCACACGAGCTCCGTTTTCGACGTTATTTATATCCACACGTAGGTATTGACAAGATCTATAACTTTCCTTTTTACTCCATCGGCTAATTGTCGACCGATTTTAAATTTAACATTATGAGAATATTACACTGGTTAACGACCGTGTAAAATTCACAACTTCCACATACGAATTCCGTTTTCGATTGTCTTTTTATCATTGAGCTCCTATTAATGAGATATTCAATTCTCATTTAGGTTGTGTCGGCTAAAAATCGATTGATCTAAATTTTGAATTCCGGGTTGTACTTTGCTATGTTAAATCTTAGAAAAATCATAACTCCTCATACGAAGCCATATTTTATGCACGTTCTCAGTTTAACGTATACTACGATTTTTGTTTAGATATCTAAGGCTAAAAAGTAATTTATCAAAAATTCACTTTTTACGTTAAGCGGTGTCGTGCTGGTTTAGCCGTAAAACTTCGACGAGTAATAACTTTTTCGTTATAACTCGGATTTCAATGTTCTTTATATGTACAGAACCCTTGTGATATATATTATAACTTAGTTAATATTATTTATTCTAAATAATATTCTATCAAAATGTCATTTTTTGACGCTTATCGTCTCTAAATTAATTAGCCCGAATTTGCGGGCGTTACATTCCATCCGTAAGATAGTAACCACGTTGTAGTGTTCATTATTTAGATAAAATGAAAAATCGAGTCCTATTCCATGATATTTCTCATCAAACAATGGTGATTGGTAGAGTACATTCAAACCATTGTTCGAACCGGCTACACCATAAAATGCATGCCAAAACCATAAATCTTGTGACGTCATCGATTCTAATATCATTGATGGATACTAATGGTCACCTCTCATTAATTGGTCTCTCAATTCCATTGGATAGTTCCTCAAAATCCAGTGTGTGCAGTCAATGCTACCAAGCATTCAAGGGAATTGATCTCTAGCTTCATGTGCTTTATACAAAAGTTGAATGTCAATGGATGTTGGACGACGTAAATATTCAACCTTATACATTTGTACAACACCATAGCAAAAGTTTTCAAGAGCTTCACGAGAAGTTCTTTCTAACATATTCAGATACTCATCTAACGAGTCTGGGTTATAACCCTTCGCTAATTGACGTATTGCTGATGTGCATTTTTGTAGTGCACCGAAACTTCTTTGATTTGTTGCATCCCATTTTGTTTGAAAATAAGGATAATTAATCTCTAGGTCACCAACAAGCCGCATAAACAAACCTTTGCTCGTACGGAACCTTCTGCGGAATTGCGTGTGACCATAGGTTGAATCATCCGCAAAATAATGTTGGATTGGCAGTCGTTCAGCCTCTAAACTGTGACATCCCCATTTTCTCGGCCAGAAAATACCGATTTTGTTTATGCTTTATAAAAATCAGAGTACCTCGTTTAATAAAAATTTTGCGGAATTTGTTCCCAGTAAAACATGATAAATACGTTATCAAAGCATTTCCGAAGAAAAATATTTTTATTCATTTTAAAACATTTGGGATGTCATCGTCAATACACAAAACATAAGCATATAACTTACATTCATTATCACTAATGATTTATATCTCCTTAATCTCTCAGTGTAATGTGACTTCATATCAACACCTGTGATATAAATAAACTGAGTGGGTTAGGTTGGGAAACCTGGTGAGTACATAGGGTTTTTAACCCACAATAATATAATTATTATGTTTAAACATCAAACAATCAACCCAATTACCCATCTCCATTATCTTCCTTACTCTTAAGTGTAACATCCGGATTTTCGGGTATTATATTTTATTCTTTATTTTTGGATGTTGTGAGGAGACTCGGCGAGTTGGTGTTTAAACTCGCCGAGTATGGTCGCGGATTCGCATCCGAGTTCACAGTTGGACTCGGCGAGTTCATGAGTGGACTCGACGAGTCCACGCTGTTTAATGAAACCCTAATTTCCAGGGTTTGAGACCTATTTAAAGGCCCTTAGAGCCGTCATTTGCGGCCACCAAACCCCAGAGAGAAACCCTAAGAGATCTAGAGCGTTTGTGAGGAAGGAGAGGCCATTCTTGATCCTTTTGTTGGTGTTTTTGCAAGAGGGAGGTGACTAAGGCAAGAGGAGGCTGAAGGAGGTGCGATTTTGGTGATTTCTAAGTTCTTAGAGACCATATTGAGGTATTTTGCTCGGACCTTCTTCAGTTTTGGTGTTGATTCTTAGTGTTAGGGTTTTCTAACCCTTTTTGAGGTTGGATAAGTGGAGCATTTGGTCCCTTCTCGAGTCTATGTCTTGGATCTGGACCCAAAGAGGTCTAGAGACCTTAACCCTTAGAGCTTTATGAGTCATTTTGGGAGCCATGAGCTTGGGATGTCATTTTTGGGGCTAAATCACCAAGTTAGACCATTTAGATGTTATATGAGTGTCAAGGTCTGAACTTTACGTGATTATCATGCTTGGGAAGGCCAGATCTATGAATGTATGGAACAGATCTGACCTCAGGAGGCCTATGGAGTTTGTGCATGGCATGAACTCGCCGAGTCCAAAGAATAGACTCGGCGAGTAGGATGAGGGTTTCCCGTAAATCACTTAGTGAGTAGACTTGCCGAGTTGGGGAATAACTCGGTGATTCAGGGAGAGTAGGGGGACTGGAGTTCAAGGCAGAACTCGCCGAGTTGTTCTTGAGACTCGGCGAGTTGAGTCGGGGTGGCCCCGCGATTCATGTCAGGTGTGACTCGTCGAGTCAGGGGAAGTACTCGACGTGCGAAGAGAGGGACTAAGAGAGTCAGTGGACACATGTAGACACGTCGAGTCGCCCAAGTGCACTCGACGAGTTGGGTCAAAGTTTGACCGTTGACTTTTGTTGACTTTTAGGGTTGAGTATAGTGGTATTTATGAGAGTATTTACTTTGTGTGATTAGGCGGAGGCTAGATCACATTTCTACCGAGTCAGAGACTTACCGAGACACCTGAGGTGAGTCTTCTCACTATACGTTACCTAGAGTGGTATTACGTGTGGACCAGAGGGTCTTATGTGTTATGTATGAGATTATGTGCTATGTGTTATATGTATGTTGTATGATGTTATAGACCGGACCGAAGGTTCCAATGATACAGACTGGGCCGGAGGGCCTAACGAGCTATGACCGGACCAGAGGGTCCAACGAGCTACGGGACTGGAGGGTCCGCTGAGACACATCGACCGAAGGGTTGTATTATAGCCCCGAGTGGCGTATGTGTTGTATTCAGTATTTTGGGGAACTCGCTAAGCATTTATGCTTACAGCTGTTGTGTTATGTGTTTCAGGTACCAGTAATGAGCGCGAGAAGGCGCCGACATGATTCGTACTCACGCACATTGGAGTTTATATATATTTTGATCTTGGGATTTTGTACTGATATAATGTTGATACAATGTTTTTAAAATGATTGGGAATGATATTTTATGGTTTTTCAAAAGTGAAAAATTATTCAAATTTTACGGTGTTACATTAAGGGTCTAC
The DNA here is from genome assembly GCF_002870075.4 of Lactuca sativa. Taxonomy (NCBI): domain Eukaryota; kingdom Viridiplantae; phylum Streptophyta; class Magnoliopsida; order Asterales; family Asteraceae; genus Lactuca; species Lactuca sativa. Next base: position 180,648,313 of record NC_056624.2, on the reverse strand, counting down.
CCTAAGAGTCATCTATCCTGCATTCGTTCATTTCGAAGTCCCTTGTTTCTAGGGTTTATAAGACAGACACTAATTCCATAGCTGCCAATGCACTAAATTCATAGTTGCTAAAGTTCATTCATCAAGTACTAAATCCATAACTACGAGTGTAGGTACTAAGTCCATAGCTACCAACGTTTACCTAACAGGCACTAAGTCCATAGCTGCCAGGTACTACGTCCATAGCTACCATCACCTAACAGGTACTAAGTCCATAACCACCCGTGTTTACCTAATAGGTACTAAGTCCATAGCTGCTAGTGTTTGTACAATAAGCACTAAGTCCATAGCTGTCGATGTTATTTATTAGACACTAAGTCTATAGCTGCCAATGTTTAAGCACATCATCTTTTATCTCTCATTATTCATCTACCCATGTCATACCCAACATATTTGTATATATAAAATACATATACAATTTAAATCATTTAAAACATGTATAAAATCGTTCATCCAGCATAGATAGCAATATACAGATAATATGCACATGTAGCACGTAGTTTATATAAAATACTTCATATCTATGTGTAAGATGAAAGTAACTATGCACTCACCTGAGAAGGTGGTGACTCGACACTCGAACAACACTTCGTTACTCTCAACATAATTTTCCTCGGACAAAACCTAGTATCATTACCACTAGAGTTTAGTCTAATATTCACCGAGACTAATTAATAGTCTGGCTATTATTACTATTATATAAGCGTTAACAATAGTTATATAACCCATAATAATAGCTTAAGTACTTATTATAAGTTTCTAATAACGTTAGTATAATTAAATAAAAGCTATATTAGAAATAGCGTAGGCGTAGCTCACTTACAATGGGTTTTATAGAAAACCGGACTTCACTTATTCTCGGGACTCCGGGAGCCTCGGGGCTTCCTTCGGGTGCTAGGGGGTTTACCTAGACTTTAGGGGGGGTTAGGGAGCTTAGAGAGAGAGAGTATAGAGAGAGAAAGAAGAAGGTTGAGGGGTGAGGAGATGGCATGACCCGACACTTCTATTTATAGGGTGAAATCCTGATGGACTCGCCGAGTCGGTTCACTGACTCGCCGAGTCGGTGCCACTTGTCAGCTTTCTGGTGGCAAAACGTGTGTGGCCTACATTGTGCCACATCACCCTTTTTGCAGCAGCACCCTGCCGACTTCTAAACCCCGTGGCTTTTGCATACGAGCTCCATTTTCGACGTTCTTTACATCCACGCGTAGGTAAAAACAAGATCTACAACTTTCGTTTTGACTTTTTCGGCTAATTTTTGACCGATCTTAAATTAAACAGTAGGAGGAGAGTATAATGTTAAATGTCCGCGTAAGATTCATAACTTCTACATACGGACTTTGTTTTCGTCTGTCTTTTTATCGTTGAGTTCCTATTAATGAGATATTCAACTCTCATTTAGATCGCGTAGGCCAAAAACTGCTCGAACTAAAATTCGAGTTTCGGGTCGTGCACTATTAGGCCAAATCTTAGAAAATTCATAACTTCCTCATACGAAGTCAGATTTGGGCGTTCTTTTTTTGTATGTTGTCGGTTTAACATATACTACAACTTTTGTTTAGATCATTAAGGCTAAAAAGTCCTCTATCATAAATTTACTATTTACATCTCCCGGTGCCTTGCCAGTTTCGCCGTAAAACTTCGATGGGCCATAACTTCTTCGTTATAACTCGGGTTTCGACGTTCTTTATATGTACGGAGCCCTTGAGACGTATTATAAAACTTGGTTAAGATTATTTATTCTAGATAATCTTTTATCGAAAAGACGTTTTCGACCCCTATTATCTCTAAATTGACAAGTTCGGATCTACGGGCTATACTTAAATGATCTATGTGGATTGCATGTCTCCTTTGAATGTTGCTTTAACTACCATTATTCTGAAGAAGAGGTTGTGCAGTACGAGACAATACAAGTAACAAATTATTGTTGATAAGTTTATCCTCAGATGATGAACTATCATCAAGGTTCTAAATAACGTAAGGCGTGATTTGGCGGCAATGTCAAGCCTCAAGCTTTTCCGAGCCTTGGTGAGTCACGACGTTTGTAAGGCGTGACTTAAGGCGGCAATTTTCTATGTAATTAATATTTTTATATGTATTTTCAACTATTATTCATTTTTATATACATATATGAGTTAAGGCGGCGTTTTGGCAAAGCTTGGCAACAGGTGCAAGCCTTGGAGTCGTGGCGTGCCATGGCGGAGCCATGGTGAGCTTTTTAGAACCTTGACTATCATTGTTAACTTCCATTGCTATTTTCTGAATGTTTAGATTCAATTTCAAAAAAGAGAAAAGATAAAGAGACAATGAAACAAACACACACACACACACACATATATATATATATATATATATATATATATATATATATATATATAGAGAGAGAGAGAGAGAGTGAGAGAGAGAAAGAGAGAATCTTAATAAAAAGGAAAATATAAATATAAATATAAAATAAAAATAAAAATAGGAAATAGAAAAAAGAAAAAGAAAAGAAAAAGAAAAAACCTAATAATAGAGAAAAAGATTCTCCAGTCAAATGATGTTGACATTTTGAACTTCATGGGTTCTCCAACTCCCAACCATATTTACTTGCAATTTGTCTTTTCCTTTAAAGCACTGTACACAAAATAACTCTAGTCAAATGATCATGCGGTCGGAGAAAATACGTAATATCATGGTTCTCTATCTCTCGATCCAACAATTGAGCTTTTCGTTCTTCATTGGCTTCGAGAATGCGTAATTTTTGTTCCCGGTACCGTTATCTCTATTCCACCTCTGTTTCGGTTGCAGTCTTGATGTCGACAATTTGTTTGATGAGATCAAACATTTCAATTTCTGTTAATGATGAGGATGCCGCTTTCTTTCCTTTTTTTTCTCTGAGGCGGTGAGTCTTCAACACTAAACGATTGTTGCTGTTGGGGGGAGAATCCAGGAGGATATTGTGGATCAGATAATGATGTGTAGGCTTTGGATGAAGATGTTTTGGTTCGTTTTGAAGAAGGAGGTGGGGAGTCTTCACCTGCTTTTGTAACTAGTGCCCATTTCGCGTTGTCTTTCGACCACTCCTAAGCTTGTTGATGAGGAAAACCTTTTAGTTAATAGTCCTCCGATACTCGCTTAGTGAAGATTGTAAAACATCAGCCTCAGATGTCCTGCTAGCCACACTGTTCATCTTATGGTTATAGATGTCGTTGTAATCGTTACATTTCTTTTGGAGGTCTTTCCATTTTGAGTTTACTTGGTGTTGTGACCGATCCGAACCTCTCATTTGAACACTAAAATGCTCTAGAACCCTCTCCCAAAATGCATCAAACCTTTGTTGATTTGCACGTTGTTTATCTTTAGAAGCATCAACATATGCCCTAGCCAAAGCCAACTCTTCAAGTTCCACCCTGTTCTTTCGCTTATGGCGGTGTGTTTAGTTGCGTTTTTTTTTTCTCAACAACAGATTGCAACTCTTTGTTGGTTTCTTCTTTGGTTTTTTCAGGAGTCAGGTCGTCACTAGAACTGTCAGATTCTACGTTCGGAGTATCACGAAACTGGAATTTCTCGAGTTGAAGATTGGAATTGGGTTTTTGGAACCCTTTGAGAAAACTGATTCCATGGATTATAACTCTGATTTTCTTCTGGAAACCTAAATGTGTAGTAAGATCGTTGCTTCGGAAAATTGTTTTGGGTAGTTTTGGTTTTGTTGGTTGTAACAACTCAAATTTTTCAAACAAATTTTTCATTTTAAAAACATAATTGTTTCCATTTTAAATAAGACATAAATAGTTAATTATTCAGTCAATACAAATATTCAAAATCCCAAGATCATAAAACCATCTTCAGTGTGTATCGATCATGCCGGCGCCTTCCCACGGACATCGCTAGTACCTGAAATACATGCACAACAACTGTAAGCATAAATGCTTAGTGAGTTCCCCAATATACACTTACGCACCTACGCCCTTCCAGGCCCTGACCTTCCGGTCCTCATAACATAATCGCCTTCCGGCCCGTAACATATTGCCTTCCGGCCCACATATCATACATAGCACATATAACATATAACATACCACATATAGCATACATATCACATATCATAACCGACCTTCCGGTCACACAGTCAAACCCTTCCGGGTACAGTATAGTGAGAAGACTCACCTCGTAAATGCTGAAAACTAGCAACTCCTGAAATCACTCGTGCACAAACCAACGAGCTACAACCCTCCTATAACATTACATAACTCATTAGCACTCATATCATCTAAGTGTGACTATCCCTAAGAAGTCAGACTTAGGTCAACTCTGGTCAACGGTCAACGGTCAACTCGACTGGACTCGGCGAGTACCATGGCGACTCGGCGAGTCTAGTCGTCCTCACAAATTCCTGAATATTCCCTTTCTACTCGTCGAGTATCCCTCTTGACTCGACGAGGTCCTCATGGAAGAATCGCGGGGCCACCCCGACTCCACTCGCCGAGTCTGATGAACAACTCGGCGAGTCCCAGTAAATCTTCAAGCTACTCGCCGAGTCTGAAGAACAACTCGGCGAGTCCATGCCATGCAGACGAGTAACTGCTTCCTGAGATAAGTCTCGTCCCGAAGTACACATGCATGGGACCTTCTGGACCTCTAAAGGTCCTAATACAAGATTATAGTCGTGGGATAACAAGGCATTACTTCATCAATTCACTAAATGGGTTCTATAAACCCTAATTTCATAAACACATCATTATAGCAGAGCATACACGAATTCTTACCTGGATGATGTATTCTCTTTATTCCCAATCCTCAGAATGTGACCCCTTGCTGCTCTTTTAGCCAATCCTTCCTCCTCCTTGCACACCCACTCTTCTATAACCAACAATGGCCTAAGATCCTTGCTCCTGCTGCACTAATCGATTTAGGGTTCTTCTCAGAAGGCTAAAACGAACAATGACGGCCAATGGACCCCTTTTATACGTCCCAAACCTGAACGGTTAGGGTTTCCGCTAAACAGCGTCGACTCGCCGAGTCCATATCTGGACTCGTCGAGTCCAGTCGCGGACCCGCGACCAAGTCTGCGATCCTACTCGGCGAGTCTTGGCCCCAACTCGCCGAGTCCCCTCTTAAATCATCCAAAAACATAATTTAAACAATACCTGAGATTTCGGGCTGTTACAACTCTCCCCCACTTGGATTAGACTTCGCCCTCGAAGTCTCACTCCGCAAATAGTTCCGGATGCTGCCCCCGCATCTCGCGTTCCGGTTCCCAAGTCATTTCCGATCCCTTACGGTGTTGCCATTGAACCAACACCAAGGGTACCTCCTTGTTCCTCAGAACCTTGATCTTCCGATCTCTGATCGCCACTGGTCTCTCCGCGTAATTCAGGCTCGCATCCACCTGAATATCCTCCAATGGAACCACTGCCGACTCATCGGCTATGCACTTTCTCAGCTGCGACACATGAAAAGTGTCATGGATCTGACCTAACTCTGCTGGTAACTCCAACCGATAGGCTACCCGACCTATCCTTGCAATCACACGAAATGGCCCAATATACCGGGGTCCCAACTTGCCTCTCTTCCTGAACCGAATCACTCCTTTCCAAGGAGAGACCTTCAGGAGAACGAAGTCGCCGACCTGAAATTCAAGCTCGGATCGGCGCCTGTCTGCATAACTCTTCTGTCGGCTCTGGGCAGTCAATAATCTTTGTCTCACTTGTTGAATCTGTTCTGTCGTCTGGAGTATGATCTCCGTGCTGCCCATCACTCTCTGTCCCACCTCTCCCCAGCAAATGGGAGTCCGACACCTCCTACCATACAACAGCTCGAAAGGCGGCATACCAATGCTCGAATGGTGGCTGTTGTTGTAGGAGAACTCCGCCAACGGTAAATACGCATCCCAACTACCCCCGAAGTCTAACACACACGCTCGGAGCATGTCCTCCAGCGTCTGAATCGTCCGCTCGCTCTGACCGTCTGTCTGAGGATGGTATGCGGTACTAAAATGCAATTTAGTACCCAGCTCCTCATGGAATTTCTTCCAGAACCTGGAAGTGAAGCGCACATCGCGGTCTGACACAATCGAGATCGGCACCCCGTGCCTAGACACCACCTCTTTCACGTATATCTCCGCCAACTTTTCCGCTGAAGAACTCTCACTGATGGCAAGGAAGTGAGCACTCTTCGTCAACCTATCCACAATCACCCAAATTGCGTCAACTCCCCTAGCAGTCCTTGGCAATTTGGTGATAAAATCCATAGTGATCTGTTCCCACTTCCACTCGGGGATCTCCAATGGCTGCAACTTGCCATGCGGTCTCTGGTGTTCGGCCTTAACCCTACGGCAGGTCAAGCACCTCTCAACGAACCATGCTACATCCCTTTTCATACAGGGCCACCAATATTCCTTCCTTAAATCCAAATACATCTTTGTAGCACCGGGATGGATCGAGAATTTAGATCTATGAGCCTCTTCCATCAGCGTAATACGCGTACCGCCCACGAACGGCACCCAAATCCGACCCTGAAACGTCATAAGGCCTCGACTATCCTTGACAAACTCTGAGATTAACCCCACAACCCGCTCTTTCTTCCGCATTTCTGGTCGCACAGCCTCTGCCTGGGCTCCACGAATAGCGTCCAACACTGGAGTCGTCACAGTCAGTCTCAAGCATACATCTCGCAATGGAGTGCTCTCCGCCCTGCGGCTCAATGCATCGGCTACCACATTAGCCTTGCCTGGGTGGTACAGGATCTCACAATCATAATCCTTGACCACATCCAACCATCTCCTCTGACGCATATTTAGGTTGGGTTGATCCATCAAATACTTCAAACTCTTATGGTCCGTATATATCGTACATCGAACCCCATACAAGTAGTGACGCCAAATTTTGAGAGCGAACACTACTGCCCCCAACTCCAAATCATGCGTGGGATATCTCGCCTCATGAGGCTTCAGCTGCCTCGATGCATAAGCTATCACATGGCCCCTCTGCATCAACACTGCACCCAATCCCGAAATCGATGCGTCGCAATATACCACGAAATCTTCCATCCCTTCTGGGAGAGCTAAAACCGGGGCTTCGCACAATCTCTGGCGAAGTGTCTCAAAGGAGGTCTGCTGCTCGGGCCCCCATGAGAATGCAACACCCTTCCGGGTCAATTTGGTGAGTGGCACTGCGATCTTGGAGAAATCCTTGATAAATCTCCGATAATACCCTGCCAACCCAAGGAAACTCCTGATCTCAGAGGGTGACTTCGGCACCTCCCAACTCATAACCGCCTCAACCTTGGCCGGATCGACCAATATCCCCTTCTGATTAACCACATGTCCTAGGAACTGGACCTCCCGCAACCAGAAGTCACATTTGGAGAACTTTGCATAAAGCTTCTCCGACCTCAATACCTCAAGGACCTCCCTCAAATGCTCCTCATGCTGCTCTCTAGACCTCGAATACACCAGAATGTCGTCGATAAACACAATCACTGACCGATCCAACATCGGCCTGCATACCCTGTTCATGAGATCCATGAACACAGCCGGGGCATTGGTGAGTCCAAAAGGCATCACCACAAACTCATAATGCCCGTATCGCGTCCTAAACGCTGTCTTCTGGACGTCCTCTTCCCGTACCCTCACCTGATGGTATCCTGATCTCAGATCGATCTTGGAAAACCAAGATGCCCCCTGCAACTGATCGAATAAATCATCGATCCTCGGCAACGGGTAACGGTTCTTGACCGTTAGCTTGTTCAACTCCCGGTAATCAATGCACATCCGGTGTGAACCATCCTTCTTCTTGACGAACAGAATAGGTGCTCCCCATGGCGAGCTGCTCGGCCGAATGAATCCCTTTCCCAGCAACTCCTGGAGTTGCGAGGACAACTCTTGCATCTCTGGAGGTGCAAGACGATAGGGCACTTTAGCAATAGGCGCAGCCCCCGGAACCAGATCGATACCAAACTCTACTTGCCTCACAGGAGGTACTCCTGGCAGTTCCTCGGGAAAAACATCTGAAAACTCACGCACCACAGGGACCTCCTTAATTGACTTCGGTCTCTCGGAAACCTCCCGCGTATCCATCACATACGCCACAAAACCCTTACAGCCCTGCTGTAGACACTGCCTCGCCCTAGCGGCCGAACAAAAAGCTGATCCTGAACGAGTACCCTCACCGTACACCGAAAGAACTCCCCCACTATGGTCTCGTATGGTCACCAACTGACGCTCGCAGTCGATGACAGCGCCGAATCGGCTCAACCAATCCATGCCCACGATAACACAGACATCCCCCATCGCAATAGGAATCAGGTCAATCGGGAATTCAACCCCGAAAATCTCTAGTACACATCCCCGAAGAACCTCCGTAGCACGAATCACTTTCTCGTCAGCTATAGAAACTCTCAAAGGTCGACTCAACGACTCACGACTAACGCCAATCTGCTGACTAAAGGCTAAGGACACAAAGGACCTACTCGCACCCGAGTCAAATAACACTAAAGCAGGCACAGAGTTCACAAGGAAAGTACCTACGCGCATAATAACATAAGCATAACATATTGACATTAAAATAATTACACGAATTACAACATACCTGCCACAACATCGGGCGCAGCGCGGACCTCCTCCGCAGTCAGCTGAAAGGCTCTCCCACGAGCCCTCGGGGCCTCGACCTTCACCGGTCGAGTCTCAGTAGTCCTGGCAACAGGTGCAGATCCCTGACGAAGCTGCGGACACTCGGCCTTTCGATGGCCGGTCTGGTTGCAATGGAAGCAAACCATGAACCCCTTGGGGCACTCCCTAGCAATGTGCCCCTCCTTGCCGCACTTGTAGCAGGCACCGGCTCGACACGCCCCATCGTGACCCTTGCCGCACTTTACGCAAGTGCGGTTCTTCGAACCTCCCGTCCTCGAATCGGCGGACTTGATCCGCTTGGCTGCCGGCTGAGACTGAGCCGGCCGCCGGTCTGCCTGCTGAGACTCGGCCTCCTCCCTGGCCTGAGTCTCTAACTCGATCTCACGCTTCCTGGCATTCGCCTGAAGCTCAGTAAAGGTATGATAAGTGGAGTTTGACACAAACTCCCGGATCTCCCTCCTCAGAACACCCAAGTACCGGCTCATCCGAGCCTGCTCTGTGGCCACCAGCTCGGGGCAAAACATCGCCCTCTCATGGAACTTCCGCGTGATCGCCGCCACCGAATCAGTACCCTGCTTGAGGGTTAAGAACTCCTGAACCAATCGTTCCCGCTCCACCGGGGGAACGTACTCCTCCCTGAACATGGTAGTGAACCCCTCCCATGTCACTGCCGCATTCTCTGCCAAAGTGAAGTTCGCCGTCACGAACTTCCACCAGTCCTTTGCTCCCAGACGGAGCTGGTTCAAAGCGAACCGCACCCTCAGGTGCTCCGGGCATGAACAAGTGTAAAAGCACCCCTCTATATCTGCGATCCACCTCATCGCAGCAATCGGATCCTGCGTCCCATCGAACTCTGGTGGCTTCGTGTTGCTGAACTCTCGGAACAGCAATGAATCACCCCCCTGTGGCCTAGCAGCGGCCACAGCTGCGGTAGCTGCAGCGGTTGCAGCCTCGGTCAATGCGGCGTACCGTTCGTCGAACGTCTCCATCAGGGTGGTCTTGATAGACCCAAACATCTCCGGGATCTCAGCCCGGATCGCCGCCGCCACCTCCTCGTGGATCATCTGACGAATATCCTCGTCACTCACACCGCTCGTACTCGCCCCGTGCCGCGGTCTAACCATGATATCTCTGAAATACAACATAAACTATCAGAGATTCTACCGAGTATAAACGTACTCGACACGCAACCCTACTCAGTCCCAGATATCCAGGGATTCTTACTTGGGCCTCCCACTGACCCGGTGTCCTCGGTAGTACGGGCCCAATACTACCGACCACACCGCATCAATGTTCATCCCAAGTCCTCCTCCCCAAACTCCAGATAGTGAGTACTCTACTTCTGATACGCTCTATCTATCCGCATACTAGCAAAGCATCTCATATAGGCAACTTCCCCAGACTGAGGCATCACAAATCAGGCCACTCTAGTCCTATCATGTATACCTAGTCTTCTAGCATGCATAACAATTCATATCATATAATATTGTAAGGTATTTTGGGGATCTTTACCGTTCGGGCGCTGACTGATCGTACACACTGCTTCTTTCTTGCTTACCACAAAACCATTTACAAAAGTTTATGCCTTTATTTGAAAAGTTTCCTCAAATCCTCGGTTTGAGTTCAGTTACCCCCCTAAGGTGCACCCGAATCCCTCAAACCAAGGCTCTGATACCATTTGTAACATCCCCCTCTGGCACGTATCACAATATTGTCCGCTTTGGGCCACTCGGCACGAGGACTTCCCAGGGGGTCACCCATCCTGGTACTACTCCCGCCCGAGCACGCTTAACTGCAGAGTTCTTATGGGATCTGCTGCCCTCACGGCTTTAAAACGCGTTGTGACAAGGAAGGTATCCACACCCCTTATAAGGAATGTTTCGTTCTCCTTCCAAGCCGATGTGGGATCAGGTCTAACCCACCTTCACCCCCCATTATAGGGTTCGACGTCCCGTCGAACACATCGACCCGTGCCCTAGCTCTGATACCAATTGTAACAACTCAAATTTTTCAAACAAATTTTTCATTTTAAAAACATAATTGTTTCCATTTTAAATAAGACATAAATAGTTAATTATTCAGTCAATACAAATATTCAAAATCCCAAGATCATAAAACCATCTTCAGTGTGTATCGATCATGCCGGCGCCTTCCCACGGACATCGCTAGTACCTGAAATACATGCACAACAACTGTAAGCATAAATGCTTAGTGAGTTCCCCAATATACACTTACGCACCTACGCCCTTCCAGGCCCTGACCTTCCGGTCCTCATAACATAATCGCCTTCCGGCCCGTAACATATTGCCTTCCGGCCCACATATCATACATAGCACATATAACATATAACATACCACATATAGCATACATATCACATATCATAACCGACCTTCCGGTCACACAGTCAAACCCTTCCGGGTACAGTATAGTGAGAAGACTCACCTCGTAAATGCTGAAAACTAGCAACTCCTGAAATCACTCGTGCACAAACCAACGAGCTACAACCCTCCTATAACATTACATAACTCATTAGCACTCATATCATCTAAGTGTGACTATCCCTAAGAAGTCAGACTTAGGTCAACTCTGGTCAACGGTCAACGGTCAACTCGACTGGACTCGGCGAGTACCATGGCGACTCGGCGAGTCTAGTCGTCCTCACAAATTCCTGAATATTCCCTTTCTACTCGTCGAGTATCCCTCTTGACTCGACGAGGTCCTCATGGAAGAATCGCGGGGCCACCCCGACTCCACTCGCCGAGTCTGATGAACAACTCGGCGAGTCCCAGTAAATCTTCAAGCTACTCGCCGAGTCTGAAGAACAACTCGGCGAGTCCATGCCATGCAGACGAGTAACTGCTTCCTGAGATAAGTCTCGTCCCGAAGTACACATGCATGGGACCTTCTGGACCTCTAAAGGTCCTAATACAAGATTATAGTCGTGGGATAACAAGGCATTACTTCATCAATTCACTAAATGGGTTCTATAAACCCTAATTTCATAAACACATCATTATAGCAGAGCATACACGAATTCTTACCTGGATGATGTATTCTCTTTATTCCCAATCCTCAGAATGTGACCCCTTGCTGCTCTTTTAGCCAATCCTTCCTCCTCCTTGCACACCCACTCTTCTATAACCAACAATGGCCTAAGATCCTTGCTCCTGCTGCACTAATCGATTTAGGGTTCTTCTCAGAAGGCTAAAACGAACAATGACGGCCAATGGACCCCTTTTATACGTCCCAAACCTGAACGGTTAGGGTTTCCGCTAAACAGCGTCGACTCGCCGAGTCCATATCTGGACTCGTCGAGTCCAGTCGCGGACCCGCGACCAAGTCTGCGATCCTACTCGGCGAGTCTTGGCCCCAACTCGCCGAGTCCCCTCTTAAATCATCCAAAAACATAATTTAAACAATACCTGAGATTTCGGGCTGTTACAACTAGATTTGGTATTGCTGATAGTTTGGATTTTGAAAATCTAGTGAAAAAATGAAATATCTTTACTTAAACTGTCTTGTGTGAATTTATGTCGGTGACTAGAACCGGTTCGTTTAGCTTACCCTCAAGAATCCATTAAATGTAACCGAAGGAATTGAACAAATATAAATTTTTTCTAGAAAAAAAAACACTCTACAAATGAATGAAATATTTATTCATCTTTGTAAACTTAAGTAAAAGAAAAAAAACGAAAAAAAAAAGTTAAAAAGAAAATAAAGGAAAGAAATCGTATGAATATGATCAAAATACATTCAAATGTGGTGAGAAGCATTCAAATATAATTGGCAAAGAATCTATGTATATGAATTGAATAAAGTCCATACATTCAATAAAGCCACATGTCACAACCACTAAAAGACAAATATATCCAATGCTCAATACATATGGGTTTACCAACCCATTTGAAACTACTAAACAATGAAACCGATGAACCCTCTCTTTCTAGGTACTGTTTCCCGTTAGTACCAGCTCATCCCTCTTTTGAAACTGCGTCGACTTCGAGAGACCTAAGGGACTTAAAATGAATTGGGTGGTTTAAAAGTTAAAACAACTCCACCCCTCAAAATTGGCATCAGACATGCAATTATTTTCTTTATAAAAACATGTTACATTATAAGGAAAAAATAAAATAAAAAATCTGATGGTTTTCATATAGGTTGTATCTTTTACAACATTTTTTTTTGGATTACATTTATAAGATGATTTTATTCAACAGTTTGATCACTTCTTTTGTAGGATATAATATGATGATTTATTATCATTGGACATTCTTGGTGTTTATATTCGCATGGTGAACTCTTTCATTATTGAGGTTACAAGTCAATTTAGTAGTTAAGGGTATTTTCATAGTTTAATGTATTTTAAGTTAGTTTGGTAGCTAGAAGACTCTCCTCTAAACTCATCTATTATCTATATAATGTTTTTTCATTATTCATATAGTTCAATTAAGAACATTAATGGGGTAACTATTAACAAAATAATGTTCATGAAAGATTATTTAATAACTACGCTAATAATGAACAATATTGATCAAATATATATGATAAGAACAAAAATAAAGAGATGAAATAAAGGTCTTTGACCTAATTTTTCACACTATGGTTCATGGTTGCTTAATTCTAAAGGCCGGTCTAATAATAATTTCTTTTGGTTATGGGTGTATTTCCATAATTAATTTTGTAGGATGCTGAATCCAATCTAATATGAAAGTTCTTGTATCAATTTCTTGATGATCACATTCTTTCAAAAAGAAAATATATTATTGTTTTTAAATATTTTGGATGAATTAAATTTGTTGCTAAATAGTAAATCCTGTTAGCCGATGCTTTGGGCTTTACTACTCAAAGGCCGAAGTCCAAAGCCAAAAAAAAAAAAAAAGAAAGATTAAAACTTCGCCGTTGCCGGGGATCGAACCCGGGTCACCCGCGTGACAGGCGGGAATACTTACCACTATACTACAACGACATTTTCTTTATAGTTTTCTAAAATATTAGATCACCATGAAGGAAAGCAACTCCATCAAATTTGAGATGATGGTTCCAGCATTTTTTTCCCAATCCGTTTTTAGGCGAGTTATACGTGATGTCCATTTCTTTTAAAAAATTATAATTTTTAAAACTTTTGAATATGTTACCATATATTTAAATCTTATTTATATAGACTATAGTTATTAATAATCAAATACATATATCTGTTACGTAATAACAGTCAACTATATTGAATTTATGTTTAATTTTGTGATTTTTTACTATATCTAAATGTCTCACATGGGAAATGTATAATTTTTTATTTTATTTTATCAGTATATTACAATTTACATAGAATAAGCTTGTGTGTTTTTTTAAGAGTTCAATAAATATTTTTGTTTGAGAAGATATATTTTTTCTATATATTAAATTTATTTGATTGTTTTGTTTTGAAAAAAATGCTTTCTATCATTCATTTTTAGAAAAAAAAAGCGTTCAATTATTTATCAAACATCTAAATAATTTTCAATAAAACCCATACATTTTATAAGACCAAATAAATAGTTAATTAGTTTTATATCCGTGTACAAGTAGTTTAAATTTTGAACTAAATATCTAACTTGTTAAAAGTTAAAACAAAAAGAAAGGACACAATGTTGGTGATTTGTTGTCATCAATATTATTTAAGTGTAATGAGATTACTTTGTTGACCAAATGTGATCCTGATAAATATTAAACAAGTAAGGAAGATGTGGAGTACATACTTGTTTAATTTTGATTAAGTTTTCAAAGTACACTGTCATTTAGGGGCGGAGCCCCTAAACGAACGTGGGTCCGGGGGCAGCGCCCCTGGGAGTGGGGTCCAAGGGGCGGCAGCCCCTGGCGGGGTCCAAGGAGCAAATTAAAGAATGCATCAAAAAATCGTATTTTCAGAGAATTTAACATTGTTTGACCCTTATCCAAACTTCCGTTTTATGTCAGTTTTTACAGTTTATGACAGTTTGAAACTGTCATATGACAGTTTTCATACAAAGATCATAAATTCGGTTTTTGGTCTCATTTTCTGGTACAGACGAAATCATCATCAAAGCATTCTAAATTTTTGTCTCTCTGAGTCTTATCCGATTAAAGAATATTGGGAGTACCACCCAAATGCTTTAATATGAAAGTGGTTTACACAATTCTCAGAATTCCAAGCTTTCACTACAAGGATCGTGTACTATGCAGACGACATTTTTGAGCTTTGTCCAGACGACTTGTCGTCGGTAAAGCCTATAGAGACGATATTTGGTCTGTAAAAAGTCGTCGGTATAGGTCCGTCGCTAAAAGTCGAAAATGTCGTCGGTATAGCATACTCTGTCCAGACGACAAGTCATCTGGAAAGAGTCGTCGGGATTGATTTTCGAGGAAATTAGAAAAAGTTTTATTCGCACCCTATAGAGACGACTTGTCGTCGGTAAAAGGGTGGAGATATAGAGATGACTTGTCGTCGATAAAAGTGAGAGCTACAGAGACGACTTGTCGTTTTGAAAAATGAAAACCGTTTTTACAGTTGGTAAGCTATACCGACGACATGTCGTCTCTATAGCTATTTTTTTTATATATATCATCCACCAGTTTTGTTATGTATACCATTTAAAACAAATCCATAAGAAATATTTTCAGAATAATATAAACATAAGATAATATATGATTAAAATCCAAAAACACTTAATAAACATAATATACAATTCAAATTCTACTACATAACAAAATAACAAAAAAAAAAACAAGTTTTTAACAAACATTGTTGTCATTACCATTCTAGTTTTCCTCCTACTCACCATCATCAACATCATCAAACAAAATAACAAAAAAAATCAAGTTTTTAACAAACATTGTTGTCATTACCATTCTAGTTCTCCTCCTCCTCCTCCTCATCATCATCATCATCATCATCATCATCATCACCACCATCAACATCATCATCATCCTCCGCGAGTTCATTTGATGTTTCGGGGTTATTTTGTGGAACCATATTGGGATTAAACTGGAATTGTGGCATTGGTTGTGGTTGGAAGTTTGGAATGAAAGACGCGAAAGTGTTATTAAACATTTGGTTCATTTGTTGCATTTGTTGCTGCATGAATTGAATTTGTTGGGATAATACAGCAACTTGGGGATTATCTGAAGATTGGGATGTGGAAGCTTTGAAACGCTTGGTATGTTCATTTGGAAATAAATTATTGTTGATTCTTGGTTTCCTTCCAATTCCGCGAATATGCCCACGTCTCTCACCGAGGGCACGAGCGAGGCATTGTTCTTCATTTAACTTTTCTTTCTCCCCGAGTTGTGATTGCATCACCATCTTCTCTCGTTGAATGTTTTCCTAAGATAAAGAAAACAATAAAAGTATAATAATTAAAAAAAATAACTAAATTTATACACTAAAATAATAATATTATACCTTAAACTAACTAAAATAATAATAACATATTTATCAAACAACTTATTAACTTTTTTTATTACTTACCCAAACGACTTCTGCTTGTGGTGTACACCATCCCCAACTTTCTTTAAATCGCATCTGTCTCCAACCGTCGATATGTTGCAGGTCTTCTCCTCTTTCTCTCTATAATAAGCCAAAAACAATTAATATATTTACATAAATGTTAATAAATTTTTTATAAAATACAAATAAATTTAGTTACCTCCTCACGTCGCCTGTCTGCATATGTTCTACTTCCATGAGAACTCGTAATTTTAAGTTTGGACCTGCTTTCTTTACCTTCTTTGCACTGCTTCCTATAATCCTCATCCAAAAAAAGAAGATCGATCATGTTATTCCAAGCTTCCTCATCCATATCATCCGGTGGAGTTTGTCTTGCACCTTCCACATCATCATATCCACCAACACTATCAAAATAATCTTTCACGTCATGTTTGTGCTGTTTATAAGCTCTTTGGCAGTCGCCCTGTACAGTCGCTCGAACGGCTTCCCACAGATTTGTACCCCGATACATATCAAGATCAAAATATGTCTGCAATAAAAAAAACAAATTTAATTAGTAAAAAAGCATTTAAAAAGTATAAAATTTTTCACATATAAAAAGTATTTTGTACTTACTTCAATTTCAGGATACATAGCTTCATAGTAATGGAAAGGAACACGTCTCCAATTCCTATAATGGAGTGGTACATGATTTGCCACAAAGTTTGAGATAAACCTTGTCAACATTTTGCCATTTGCATTTATGAATCTATAGGTCCCCCCGACGCTATCAATTTACACAGGTAAAGGTTGACCGCTGTGCTTGAACTTTTTTCGCATATTTAAGCATCTTCCTTTTCCACGCCGACGCATCGAGTTTGCTACATTGACACATAGAACTAAAAATTTAGAAATTTAAAACTTTAAAAATATATCCAATATATTTAAGAAATTCATGTAACTTACAAGATTGACAACCCGTCGGTATCTTGCCTGCATGCTCATGTGGAGGTCGTTCCCCGCCGTCTCCTCCATGCCCCCTCGCAACATGTGTAGCCATCTGTTTAATAAATATTAGAAAATATACTAAATGTACTTTTAAAAATAATAATAAACAACTTTAAGCAATCAAAATGTATAACAACCGTAACATACCATCAATCAGAATCATCACTAGAACAATATACATGTACAACATCATCATTAATAAATTCGTCATCGTTTATGAAATCGTCATCATTATCTGAAGAGTACGTATCACCACCATCATCATTATCATTAAAGAAACTATCATCGTTTATAGTAGGAGCCACACTTGATTCACCATCATCATTATTATCTAAAAAGTACATATCATCATCGTCAACGGAGTATGTATCATCATCATCATCACCTAAATCGACAGCCAAGGGAAAATCATTTGATCGAGTGTCATTCACCACATCTATCTCATTAACACCGATACTTGGATGATCCCAAAGTTTTCGATGATGAACATCTTCCACAACTCTCCAATTACTGTTTCGAGTAGGATCTTGGAGATAAAACACTTGTTTAGCTTGAGTGGCTAAGATGTATTGTTGATCGTCATATCATGTTTTACCGACATACCATTCATGACTGCTATCGATAACAACCATATTCTTTTTACTAATTAAACGTCCATTATCTAATGACGCATTGAACCATTTACCACGAAAAAGTACAACTGAATAACCATGTAAATATTGAAACTCTATTATGTCCACCAATTGACCATAGAATGGTGTACCGTCTACTCCTAATGTAAGAATGGCACTATTTTGAGTAGTACGTTGGAGATCACGGCTAAGTACAACAAATCGAACACCATTTACTATGCAAGCAGTGTAAGAAGTTGCATCTAACGGACCATGTGCCAATGCCTTTAATTCGTTAGTACAGTCCGAAGGTGATTCTCTTTCGAGGCGATAAATCTATAAGGAAATATAATATTGTACATTTAAGTAATAATATAAATTAGTTTTATATTATAAATTAGAATGTAAGGTATTTACCTTTCTTTTGAACCATGGAGGAAATTCTGTTTTCAAATCACTTTCAGGCGATTCTGATTTGAATTCGCTGGATATGAGACAAAACAATTAGAATAATTTGAAGATATGATAACACTATTGAAAAGGTAGTTAATATATCACAAAACTTACGATATGTAACCTTTCAGCTCATCCTCATCACAGTTGTTTAGTACAAACCAATGTAATGATTTTTTGGTATCTTTACAAAGTTCGGCGAGCTTCTTAGTGGACATCGGTCGACATTGTGATGAGAACACAGTAAATTGCCTTTTTGGAAGGTCAGGATCCTCGTTTCTATCAACACGATTGAATTTGGTTTGCATACCCTCAAGATACATAGAGCAGAATGTCAAAGCTTCGTCTGCAACATAACCCTCTGCTATTGAGCCTTCTGGCTTGGCTTTGTTTCTGACATAATTTTTAAGTTTTTTCATGTATCTTTCAAAAGGATACATCCATCTCATGTGTACAGGCCCTCCAAGAATGGCTTCTTCAGGTAAATGAAGAATAAGATGAATCATGATGTCAAAAAATGCTGGAGGATATATCAACTCAAGATTGCATAAAATATTCACCACTTCTTTTCTGGCATTTCTCATGTCGTTAACATCTAATGACCGTGCACAAAAATTTTTGAAGAATGTACACAAGTCAATGATTGTTGTTGAAACATTTTCTGGGAGAAATGCTTGAACCCCTATAGGCAGCAATCGTTGCATGAGGATGTGATGATCGTGAGACTTTAGCCCAACCAAATTTGATGTTGTATCATTCACCTTCTTATTATAGTTCGATCCAAAACCATCAGGTAGCCTCACTCCTTTAATGAATTGATGCTGTATCATTCACCTTCTTATATCATTGTAGTTTTTTCCTTTATTTTTCTTATTCATTTTTATATTTATATATGGTTTTATAATTAATTTGATTTTAAAACTAATTTAATTTGATTTTATAATTAATTTAATATTTTATTTTTATTGATTTTTTTAAAAACTAAATCACATTTACTTGCTAGTTCTATATCACATTTACTTTATAATTATTTTAAAATTACTAAAAATACGTTGCTATTAATAATCTAATTAAGCTAACGACGACATGACCAACATTAAGTCACTAACAAAATTAAACACTCAAATTGTGAAGTTTGTTTGCTAGTTCTATAAGGTTACATATAAAGTCAAATTGTGAAGATGATTCCTTGAATTTCGTTAGTTGAGTATTGTTTTTATGTATTAGTTCAAAATATAATGTCTATATAAAGCTTACCCTTAAGTTTTTTTAGAGTTTCTAGTTGTTTCGGTTATATCATTGTTGCATGCTCTTTGTTAGTGTTTTCACAAATTGTATGTCTATCTAGTTTAAGATTTTTTGGCACTATTGGGAAACTAAATTAATGAGTGTGATTGGGTTCTTATCACACTAATGCACTAAAATTATTATCTAATGCACTATTGGGAAACTAAATTAATGAGTGTGATTGAGTTCTTATCACACTAATGCACTAAAATTATTATCTAATGCACCCTTGAAGCACATCTAATGCACTAAAATTATCATCATTTAAAACCATTCATATCAATGCAATTCAAAGTGGTCCTTATGTTATATATATATATATATATATATATATATATATATATATATATATATATATATATATATATATATATATATAACATTTAGATATAACTATCCCTTAAAGCACATCTAATCCACTAAAATTATCACCATTTAAAATCATTCATACAATGCAATTCAAAGTGGTTATTATGTTGCATATACATATCATGGTCTATGGAAAAAAAAAAAAAAAAAAAAAACATCACTGCATCGTCTCCTGTGGTATGGTATAGTTTAAGAAAAAAAATTAAAAAATCAATAAACTAACCTCAAAATGTGGTCAAAAAACGGAATTCCTTTTCTATGGGTGGTGAATCTTCTTCCCAGTCAATAGAGAGAAATGGGGCTGTGATTTAGGGCTCCATATTATTACAAATAAAGGACCAAACATTTAGAAATTAAGAAGCAATCAAGCAACAAAACCCTTACCTTGGTGGAAGATGAACTCGGAATTAGCTTCTAGCCCATGAGATCGCCGACTGCAAGTGCGAGAGGAAAATTGTGAGGCGACTGCAAAATGAAAGCTGATTCTAGGTTTTCTTATCAGGGAAACTCTATACCGACGACATGTCGTCGGTATAGGTCGACCAAAACGCCGTCGTATAGCTTTAGTTCATTAAAAAATAAAATAAAATAAAAAAAAGATTTCACGCGGATCGGGGCCCCCTTTTTCAGACGACATGTCGTCGGTATTGCCTCGAAAAACGACATCGTTTCCATGTTCTGCAACATGGATTAAAAATAAAGGAAAATTAAATTTTAATCAACCTGTACCGACGACAAGTCGTCGGAATAGGTCGCCTAAAACGACATCGTTCCCATGTTCTGCGACACGGATTAATAATAAAGGGAAATTAAATTTTTATTAACCTATACCGACGACAAGTCGTCTGAATAGGTCGCACAAAACGACATCGTCTCGGATTTCTACTACAAGGAAATAAAATAAATGGAAAATATTTTTTTAGAACATTTTCCAGACGACAAGTCGTCTGTAAAGCTTTTCGATATACCGCCAGTTTTTCATCTTTTCCCACCTAGTCTGTACCGACGACATGTCGTCGGTATAGCCCTTCTGGTCAAAGTTTAATGGTCAACATTTTTTTGCTTTTTACCGACGACATGTCGTTGGTATAGGGTCACTTTTTCCGACGACATCTGTCGTCTGGATAGGTGTCGTCTGCACAGGTTGGAATTCTTGTAGTGTTTACTATACCCCAATTTCTAACACACAATAAACATGAAATTAATTTTAGACCATTTTTTGTAACGTATCGTTTTCACGGCAAAACATTTCATATTATTAAAGTAAACTTCCTAACTATGAATCTATTATTAAGAAAACCCTTTATTCTAAAATATATTTGAAAATTAAAGCAATATAAGTAACATGGAATCCTGAATGATGTTGATAAGTGTCTAGAGTCCCCCATTTGTAACATCCCAAAAATTTTATAAAATTTAAATTTTTCAAAACAACCTTTTTTCTATAGAAGTGTTTACAAAAACCGTTGTTCCCAAAATATTATTTAAAAATCAGAATCTCTTTCAACATAGTTTTCGGAACATTTACATTATCAGAGTTTCCCAAAATTCATAAGTCCAAAACGCAAGGATATGTATGGTTACACCTCCACCTTGCCACAATCCATGGAAGTACCTGAAACATAATCAAAACTTGTAAGCATGAAGCTTAGTGAGTTCTCCCAAAGTACCACTACATAAACATAACAAACAACATCATGCAGAAATGAGCCTTCAACCTGACTAGACTGCCTCGCAGGGCCTTCAGCCTATCTGGACCGCTCCCGAGACTTCGGCATGACTGGATCGCCTTATATGGCGTACAACCTATCCGGATCGTTCGTCGGGCCTTCGACCTAACTAAACCGCCTCACAGGCCTTCAGTCTATCCGGGCCAGCCTGGGTCTGTTGGCCTTCAACACAAAGTATGACCACCTCAACCCAACCACACACACACACACATGTCGACATATTCATAACTCATAAACACATAATCAATCAACAGGCAAACACAGATCATACAAATCTATAAGCATAGCTTCATCCTATCTACCAGGATTTAGATTTAACCGATTACTACAGTACTTAATTATACGATGACCAGCATAACAATTTGAAGGGCCGGCCTTGGTGCCTTCGACCCAAGAAGTACAGTGAGGAACACTCACCTCGAATACAGAAGCTCCCCGAAAGAAAGTACTTGGTTGCTGCCCTGTCGGCTTCCGAGCTATCAAAACAAACAACACACCCAATTAGCAATTGGGTCCCACGCTATAATCCATAATCCATACTTGGGGTAAAATGACCATTTTACTCCTAACACAACATGAAACTAAACTGAGGCTTAAAACCAAAAGATCCACAAAGGCCCACTAATGGCCTAATTTTCCGAATTGGGCCTAACCCCATATGGGTCTTATCCTAAGCCTATAGTTTTCCTTGAATCCAAATCAGGTTATCACAAACACCCGTCGGAACAAACTTGGTCAAAGACATACGTCAAAAGTCAATGTCAACGGTCCAAGTTGACCCAACACGCCGAGTTGTCCTTCAACTCGTCGAGTTTCTCCATCAATTTGCACAGATCGGGAAAAACCAAGTCAACTCGCCGAGTTAACTCACCAAATAGCCGAGTTCCTCCATCAACGTGAAAATGTCGAGGAAAACCGAGCCAACTCGCCGAGTTCATCCAACAAACTCACCGAGTTCGCCAGAAACCACCTCTTAACACATTAAGCACTTAATCTATGATGTCATGACACCAAAACATAAATCTGACTTCCTTGAGTTGGAAACCCACATAAAGTTGCCAACTTTATGTTCATGCATGTCTAAATGAAGATCTTAAGCTTGGAATAGACTTAATAATTGACTTAATGCATGCATGACACCAAAGTCCTCATAAAGTTTGCACCTTTAAGCTCAAGGTACCAAAACCAACGCAAATTTGAAAGAACAACCCCTAAAAGACTCTATTCCATCATCATCCCCAAAAAGAGGCCAAAACACAACAAAACCCAAAATAAGGAGATCTAATCAACTATTAAGCAAGGTTAGGACTTTATACCCGAAATGTGTTGGAAATGGAGCAAAGAACCCATATCTGAAAGCCCCTACTCGAACCACCACTCTGCACCAAGCTTTTATTCCTTCAATGTTCTTTAAACACACCCACAATGAACTCACAACGCTCAAGGAAGCCCTAGGGTTTCGAGATTAGGGTTAGGAGAAATGGAGGCTGGAAATGATGCCAACACTTGGGACTTAAGGTGTTTAAATAGGGTGCAACACCCTAAAATTAGGGTTTCCTTATGAGTGGCCAACTCGCCGAGTTGAGGCCCCTTAACTCGTCGAGTTGTCTTATTAAACTTCGCGGTTAATCCAGCTTCTACTCGCCAAGTTGAGGCTCCTCAACTCGTCGAGTAGACCCATTAAATCCCCACGATTCTTCATCTTCAACTCGCCGAGTTGGATCCTCCAACTCGCCGAGTTCCACTTGAAATTGGCATAATTCCACAATTAACCTTCTAGAGTCTGAGTGTTTCAGCATTCGCCTTCCCACGATCACCGATAAAACCTGAAAAAATAATAAACTAGGTAAACACAAAGATTAATGGGTTCTCCCAAAATACCACCACGCAAACATATAACAACATGTATATACTGGGCCCATAACTAACATACTAGATTACGCCTGAGTCCTCAGCATGATTCTGGCTTGCCTATCGGCCCACAATTCATGTCTGGCTAACTCCCGATCCCACAACATAAGTCTGGTTTACCTCTCAGGCCCACAACTTATGTGTAGCTTGCTCCCGAGCCCATAACATAAGTTTAGCTTGTCTTTCGGGAATGCAACTTATGGCTTGCTCCCAGGTTTGTTGGCATCCGCACCAAGCAGGATCGCCTCAACCCACTACCACCATATGTCGACATATAAACAATCATGGATCAAGTAAGCACATAATACAGGAAAACATCAATCATACAACTCACTACCGCCTACTAGTCCTTTCACGGCACATTGTCCTGCTACCAACTAACCTCTATGAAATGCGTAACCATAAGTAACCAGAGGTGAGATAGCCACCCGAACAGATGATCCTACTCTAGAGCCATAACCAAACAAGTAACAAACAAGAAAGCCTAGATCAAGAGGTCTCAGGCTATCCTACATGACTACATACAACCCTTAAGGCACTCCACTAAATAATAACTAGTATACTAATACTACGACATCATCCTATCGTATACGGATATACACAGATCCAACAAATCACTACAACACATCAACATTCTATATACCAGGATATAGATCTAACAGATCATCACATTATAACAACATCATATATACAAGGATACATAACTTAGTGGGCCGATATTTGTGCCTTCGACCCACATGTATAATGAGGAAAACTCACATAAATCGAAGAACTCTGAAACACTGTGATACGTTCCCTTTTCAGCATTGCTTGCACCCGCGAATCCACTAATACCAGAACCAGATAGAATCTTAATCAATAGCCCAAAATCCTCAAGTTTGACCCAAAGTCAAGCTTGGTCAAAAACTCAATGGTCAACGGAAGTCAATTAAAGTCAATGTCCAAGGCTGTTGAGTACGCCCAACGTACGTTTCCTGCTCTTACTCTTTCATTAATCACTTTATCCATTAAGGCCTTTTGTCCAGAGCTCAGTTCTAGACTCAAAACATCGATTTAAGTCATGAAGTTTCCACTTTTATGTCTGTCTATGGCTAGAAAAGGTCCAAAAGCTAAAGCCCTAACTTATTAATCCATTAAGACATCATAACTCTTGCGTGGAATGGATAAAAGGACAAAGATCACATTTTTATAGTTCCTAATAGCTCCACAATAGATAAAGTTTCCAACTTTATCCATTGGGATGGTGCAAACAACCAAGATTCAGTCTTTAAGTCTCAAAGGGACCAAAAGTGCATCTTTCTCAACTTAATCCATTATGCCCAAGTCTCCAACCTTCATATCTAAATCAATATGATGTTTAGATGGATAAATTTTCCAACTCTATCCACAACAAGGTCACAATATTTCAAGATTTAAACTTTGTGCACTAAAGTGACCAAAAGCTCATAACACCCAAAACTAGCTAGATTTAACAAATGCATCATCAAGATTCAAGCTTTATACCTCCAGAATAAAGATCAAGGTGAACAAGGTCTGGATCTACAAGCTCCAATGCAACCAGCACTTCTCAAACGAGCTCTTTCTTCTCCAAGACACACCAAGAACACTCAAAAGCACTCAAAAACACATTCTTTTGCCCACAAGGCTCAAACTAGCGTTAGAGTTTCAAGGGAGGACGTTGGAGAGGTGGAGGTTGAGAATGGAAATGGTTTAGGGAAGTTAAGGAGCTTAAACAGACCTAAAAACCCCGAAATTAGGGTTTGGGTTCTGATCGCGTATGCCCAACGTACCAGGTTGAACTTCTGCGATCAGCCATGCCTAGTACGCCCAGCATACACCTTGTACGCCTAGCGTACTAGACTAAACCTAAAACCTTCCTAATTTATAACAATCATAACTTCTCTGTTCCAACTCTGTTTTCAATGATCTTTATATCCACGGAAAGGTATTGAAGAGCCCCACACTATTATCTAGATATATTGGACTACTAACTTCTTGAATAAAAA
Source organism: Lactuca sativa (assembly GCF_002870075.4). Taxonomy (NCBI): domain Eukaryota; kingdom Viridiplantae; phylum Streptophyta; class Magnoliopsida; order Asterales; family Asteraceae; genus Lactuca; species Lactuca sativa. The sequence goes on along the minus strand of NC_056624.2, from coordinate 180,622,853 downwards.
TCCATATTTCATGCAAGAACCCTGTTTATGACTTTCCCCTTTCTACCCTTCGGCCTACTACAAAGTTCAAGGGTTAAATCTCATAACCATCATTACCTCCTTCCATGAAGACTAAACTTTGCCTCCTTAAGGCCCATTTCCTTTACACAAACGATTTCCGGCCCACGAACCTGAAATAAGAAACGACATGAAATAGGATGTTATATTTTTATCACTAATTTTGAATGCACAACTCAAATACAATTGGTTAAAATTGTTTAGGTGAGCAATCTTACTTATTTATATGTTTTAATAAATAGTAATGACAAACTCATAATAAAAGTATACTCTATAAAATCTAAAATTTCCATACCAAAATAATTCCTATCATAACTAGACTATTAAAATATTAGAAAAAAAAACCTAATTGACTTATATATTAATTTGCAAGGTCGGTGGATGGTTCTACTAACGTTTTGTACCCTTTTATTTTATATAATAACACTTTTCACTTTTGTATTTCGTAAAATGTTACTTTCATCTATTGACTTTGAACTTTTTAAAATATCACTTTCACTCTTACGTTTTCTAAACTTTCACATTTTACCTCTCTATAGTATATATAATATGATTTTCTTACGATCACCACCATTCAACTTTATAAAATATCACTTTCACCCATCGACTTTGAACTTTGTAAGATATCAATTTCACCTCCTTAACTTTCTAAACTTTCGTGTTTACCCCGTCCTTTCTAAACTTTCGTGTTTACCCCGTCCACCGACAATCATCATCCCTCAACTTTATAAAATGACACTTTGATCTTATCGACTTTGAACTTGGTCTGTCGTACTACTTTATAAAACGTCACTTTCATCCTCTACACTTTAACCTTTCTAAAATATCACTTTCTCCACTTCTATTGTCTAAACTTTCATACTTACCTAATAGTATAGATATAATTTGATTTTTTATGGTTATCACCCTTCAACTTTATAAAATGTTATTTTGATTCCATCGATTTTGAACTTTGTAAAATGTCACTTTTACATTCCCAAGTTTCTTAACTTTAATGTTTACCCTATCCACCAACAACTATCTTCCCTCAACTTTGTAAAATATAATTTTGACCACCTCGATTTTAAACTTGGCCCCGCCGCAACGCACGACGGGCAAGCAACTAGTTATGAAGAAGATGTAAGATTTACATTTTTCTTAAGCATTATTGTCGAATATTTAACTCAAACATTATTGTAGGGATGAGCAAAAGGACCGAACCGGCCGGAACCGGCCCGGAACCGGGAACCGACTTCGGCCAAAATCAAGAACCGAACCGGCCCGGCGGTTCAACTGGTTCCCGGTTCTTACCGGTTCTTGTCGTGTCTTCAAATGTTGGAACCGATCTTCGAAAAATAGCATCATACGGTTCCGGTTTTTGCCGGTTCTACCGGTTCCGCTTATATCGGTTCCGGTTCCTACCGGTTTCCGGTTCCAAAAATCCACATAAATAACGTCCCGGTCCCGGCCCGACCGGTTCCATCAGGTTCCGGTTCCGGTGCCGGTTTCGGTTCCGGTACCGGTTACGGCCGGTTCCCCGGTCCATATGCTCATCCCTACATTATTGAGTTTAAATATTAATCGGAAGCATCGATGGTTTTATAACATATAAAAAGAATTATGATGTCAAAAATAGTTTGAACTTTGATGTGTGTAATAAGAAAAATACATATATAGAAATATTTAAAATCACGCTTTTGAGTTTTCTATCTGAAGGCAAAGCAAAGCTTATGTAATCTTTGACTGATAAAAGATCCTCTGGGCTTGCTCCCCACTCTTCTATTCCACTTTCAAACATTTTGGGTGTAAACCCCACAATCTGCTTCTGATTCTGATGGGTTGTATTTTTAGCACAAATTCAACCAACAATCATGCATCGGCGTCGTTGTCGGCGTCATCTTCATCAATGTCGAATTCGCTGCACAACCCAGATCTAGACTCCTACCAAGATGCTTGTCGAACGAATCCGAAGCTTCAGTCCTTCGATTCAACCCTCCAAGACCGAACCAGCAGAGTAATTAACACCCTCGCCGATGGCGTTGATGTTCGTTCCCTTTCTCTTGACTCTCTCCGTGAAGTCACCGGAAGTTTACTCGATATGAATCAAGAAGTAGTCAAAGTCATACTTGAATGCAAAAAGGACATTTGAGACACCAACCAGTTGTTTTCGTTGGTTGAATATTACTTCGAAATTAGCATACAAACCCTAGATTTCTGCACATCTCTTGAGAATTGCCTGAAAAATGCTCGATCTACCTTATCATTTTTCCAAAATGCAATTAACCAGTACGATTCAGATACTAATCACTTAAATACCCTAGAGCAACTCAAAGAATTCAAAGCATTTGACAGTCCGTTTTCAATAGAGTTCTTCGAATTGTTTCAAACTGTTTACTATAAGCAACTTACGATGTTAAAAAAACTGCAAATTCAAAAGGGTAAAGTGGATAAGAAGTTAAAATCAATGAAGACATTAAGGAGATTGAGTAATGTGATATTCGTGACCACCTTTAGCACAATCCTGATTTTCTCAGTAGTGACGGTTGCCGTTGTTGCTCCACCATTGGTAACAACACTGGTGGCAGCTGCCCCCATGCCATTAGGATCAATGGGGAAGTGGGTTAACTCATTATGGAAAAAGTATGAAAGGGAATTCAAAGATCAGGGGGAGATGATGAGTACAATGCAGATCGGGAATTACATTGTGATCAAAGATCTGGATAACATCAAAGCTCTTGTTGACAAAATGGGGACTGAAACGGAAGGTATTTTGCAGAATGCGGATTTTGCCATGAGGGAAGAGGGTGAGAAGGCGGTAGGGATGGTGATGGAGGAGATGAAGAACATTGTGAGTGTATTTGCAAAAACAATTGAGGATTTGAGTGAGCATTCAAGTAAGTGTATAAGGGAAATAAGGAGAGCTAGGACTGTGGTTTTGCAGAGGATTATCAAGCATCCTAGTGACTCACTTTAGGTAATTTGATGTTTCTTAAATCTTAACCTTGTTTTCTGATGCATGTGTACTCTATTACAAATTTACAATCAGCATAAACATGTTTAACTATGGAGATTTCCCAATCGGGATCCTTTCTTCAAGTTTTCGAGTAGTACCCCACATTGCTTGCTTCTTATCAAACTATGGAAATCCCCCACCCTCATACCATCACTGTCATTGAACAACGACACTGCCTACTGTCTTGAGAAAACCATCCATAATAAAAAAAAAAAGAATAAATAAATAAATAACCATCGTCAAACCACTTATCCTTTAACTAATCAACTCTATGTATTTGCTATCTGTAGAGTACATTGAACATACAGAAATGAAGTTTCTCTTATTCGTATTAACTACTACTAATACTGTTTATTATAATTATTTTATAGTTATTCGTATTAACAACTACGAATATTGTTTATTATAATCATTATATAGTTATTTTAGATGTATAAGTCATAAGCATTTTTGAAAAATAAGGAGCATGTGACTTTTCAAAAGCTCCTTTTTGAGGGGTTTAAAATACTAGTTCTAAAAACTCTTATCAATTTGATAAACACTTATTGACTTTTTAAAAACTAATCAGTCAATATTTCTTTTTATAAGCAATCCTCATTAGTTGAAATCGTTCTTGTTCGATCATCTTACAATACGATCGTTGCCTCTGAACTTGTTCTTTGATTATCGATTGTCTATTGTTGTACGTTACAACTGGTATACTTGTTTCTCCCATAATGATCCTAATTGCTCTATGTCATTGCACACGATACTTCCTCTCTGATTGAAGGCTGACCAATACCATCTTCAAAAGAAACTGAGAAGATGAAGGTTGAAAGATTCAAATTTCATCCATTTTAGTGATAAAGTTTATGGATTTTCGCCGATTTGGTCCTCTTCCCCTTTATTTATGTCACCGATTTGCTCCTTTCTCATTTTTTACTGTTCATGGTTCTCTAATCTTCAATTGAGTTTTGGGCAAAAGGTTAAGTTGGAGATGGTTCGTGATAGTGATGGCAATGGTTGATCATGAGTCATGAGAGGTAAATGGTTAGGTTGGAGGTGAGAAGTGTTTAGAAAAAAAAAGAGGGACAAGAAAGAAGGAATATGGTCTCAAATGGACGGGTTGGTGTCACCTTTTGATATTTAATAATAATAGAGTATTAATATAAATAAAACGTATTATAAAATATAATTAAATGGTAAATACGATTTTAGGTCGATCATAATATCAAATCCACTAAAAATTGTTTTTAAAAATAAAACAAAGTTTTTTTGGACCGCATCACTATATAAAACAATAACAAAAAAATAAAAATAAAACAAAGTTTAACCAATTTCTTAGTTTCCTTAACAAATAATAAACCACTAATACCATTTTTATAGTTTTTCTCTTGAAATTGTTTAAAACTTCCGGTTTTTAATGTATTCTTTTTGAAAATATCCATTTATAATATATTTTTATCTTCTATTATTAAAATGTTAATCAGAATTGACAGTGAATGTAAGTTTTTTTATTTTTTATTTATTTATTTATTTTTTTTATATTGAATCATATAGTTAGTTTCTACAAAAAAAAAAATGGCAACAATCCGATATTAGTTTATTGAACGAGTGGAGATGCTCTTCCGGACAATCTGACGTAGCAATTGATAATTATTAGTATTTAAAAGAAAAGTCGGTGTTCATCGTCTCAGCATTATTTATTGTTTCTCTATAAATAAATATAATAAATAAAGAGTTTTTAAAAATGTAGTATCATTTAGTACGAATATGCAATTATTAACCAATGTCAACTATAAATTTGCAGATCATATTTAAATTTAGGACGAAGAAATGAAATATTGTAATCATAACGCAGGTTTCTTATGTGGTTTCGGTAGAATGAATATTTATATAACTGTGTTTTATATTTATGTTTGTTATATTTTATGATTAAGATCATGTTCGACTGATTAATTAAAAAGATAGTTGGTAGCTAATAAAGCTATTTATGAATTAATAGTGATGGTACAAAATAGCTGATTGCAAATATAAAAACGTCATAAAATTTTAAAAAAGTTTTATGATTTTGACGTTCTTAATGAACATCTCAAATATTTATTGTAGTTAAATATTTTTATCAAATTTGTCCAACAAAAATATTTACTTTGTTTTGACTAGTAACCAACGCAAAAAGAACAACGAACATTAATATTTTATAATGAGCCATATATAACATGTTGATAGTTATCATGAATCATCCTAGGGTATTCGTAAAATTGCGTAGATATTGCTAAAAGTATAAGACACCTACTGTATATTTTGTTTCTTCATATTATTTTAGGTTTACTCTATATTAAAATTAATACTGCTAAACATTATCTATAATTGTTTATATGTTCTGGTTCAATATAAATACCGACAATAACCTAAAAATGAATGGTAAAAGGATCTATGTGGAATGATGTCCAAATTGTTAAACTACCCATAATAACTCTGCTAGATAGATTTTAAGTTGGCTTGATGAATCATTTTTTATATTTCTTTTTATTGAAACTATGATAAGAATTAATGCATTATCTTGTAAGAGTATCGCTTAAAAATATTTAATATTAAACAAATGTACAACTCATCAAAGATATCCTCTATATGGAAATCATTTTATACTATATAATAAAAAATATTAATCATATCTTAAATTTTAGAAGATATATTTTATAAAGTTTTCTGTTCAAATCAATTATACATAAATAATTCATTAATACTTACCAAAAGTTTAAAAACTTGAATTAAAAAAGTAATTAAAAAATCCATTTGGAACAAATAAAGATTATAAAATATTAAATGCATGTATATAAATTAATTTATATTTCTTAAACTAAACACCAATATTAATTATATTACATAAATAATATAAACAAACAATATAAACATAAGATATAAACATAAATATTTTATTTAAAAGTGTTAATTTTTTATTACATAATAACTACTTATAAAATCTAACAAATTATTTCCCTGTAAGAAACTATTCGCCAAAAAAAAATCATTTATCGCCGCTATGCGCGGACACACATCTAGTTAATTTTAAATGACATTTTTTAATCGGTTAGCATTTAACATGTTTCATAAAAACTTTGAACGAATCAAAATTTTCTAAACGTTTAAAGAATTTTATATTTTTTTTATTCATTAAGAGATGGAAATTATTCATTAAGAAATTGAAATCGTGCTTTTTATTTCTCCTGTTTTTGTTTTGCTTTCCTTCTTTGATGTACTTTTCCTTAGCAACTTGTTGGGGCTCTATTTTTATATAATTCTTCATTTGCCGGTTCAAAAAAAAAAATTGAAATCGTTAAACATTAAATGATTATGTTTTTACCAATGAAACTAAGATGTTTCCTTAAAATCACCACTTGACCGCTCCAAAAATATTGTCACCTCATTATCGCATCTTATTGTCACATGACTTATATCACCACCACTTCCCTACCATGCACCTACAAAATAGTCACCATTCCACATCATTTTTACTATACTTGTACTCTATATATTTTGGGTTGTACATTTAGTAGAGATGTGAAGAAGAGAAAGATAGACAAAGAGAAACATTATAAGCCATGGTTCGAATTACGACCTTCCCCACCACACCACCATTGGGAGGGTGTTCATGCCACAACACACACAATAACATCCACTCGAGGTGACCTAACATTAAAAATCATAGTGTCCATGTCGTAGGATGGAAAAAACGCCATGTGATGTTTTTTGTGAGACTGGCCATGATTGATGATTGTGTGGTAGGTTGTTTCGATTGTTAGTGGATGTTACGTATAAACCACTTCTTTTTTCTTATAAGGTCTAAGGTGGACCCCTACATATTTATAGAATTTGAAATTATGTTTTACACATTGTTTTGCACATTCGTGATATTTTGTTACTTATTGCGTTGGGTGATGACCGAGGAAAGAATGATTTACACGTGAAATAAATTGGGTCCGATTTCTCTAAGAGTGTATACAACCCCAACAACTAACAATAAAGAATTTAGGACCACAAAAAAAATATTTGATAACAATATTTACCAATAAAAAACAAGTTAATGGTAACAATAGCAAATCAAATATGTGGCATTAACACGTGGATCCGTTAGGACCACTACCACTTAGGTGGTGTATAACTGTGTATCAACATTCAACAAGGAGATTTTGGAAATTAGGGATGAACAGATATGTGATTTGATTAGGGCCTATTTTAAGGACTTGTTCAATTCATTAAATTTAGGCCTCAAAAAAAGAAAAACACATATATTCCGGAATTTTTATTTGATTTTAAAATATAATTTTAAAATGTTTTCATTGAAAACATAAAAATTCTAAATTATTACTTCTCGACAAAGATTGTCATCCTTCTAACATTTATTAAAACAAATTTTTCAATAAAGGCCTTCACAAGGAGTTTTATCTAGGGATGAGCATAGGCGGTTACCCGCCTCATTTGGCGAGAGCAGGGGCGGACGCAGGATTTTACAGTAGGGGTTGCACGGGAGAGTTAGGGGTTGCACGGTAGTAGAAAAAATAAAATTTTCGAAAATTTTCGGAAAATTTTCCATTGCGGCCGAAAAAGTTAGGGGTTGCCGGTGCCACTGTGGACCACCTCTAGGTCCGCCTCTGGGCGAGAACCGGAACCGGAACCGGAACCGGCGGTTCCTAGAAAGTTAAAACCGAAACCGGAACCGCTCTAGGCAGTTCTTAAATGTTTGGAACCAGTCCCGGAACTGACGGTTCCGGTTCCGAGAGCGGGTAACCCGGTTACATTAATTTTGTTGACTTTTGTCGATAAAACTGCAATTTAATTCGATCCAAATCAAATCAATTCGGACCAAGATGGAAAAAATCAGACCAATATATTCTAAACCGGTCTAAGTAACACACACACACACACACACACACACACACACACACACACACACACACACACACACACATATATATATATATATATATATATATATATATATATATATATATATATATATATATATATATATATAAACCGGTTCCAGCGGGTAGCGGTTCCGAAAAAATAAGAACCGGAATCGGAACCGCCTAAGGCGGCTCCATAATTTTAGGAACCGGAACCGAAACCGCTTAAGGCGGTTCCTGTTCCAAAACCGGCAGTCCAAGGCGATTTCAGTTCTAAAAGCGGGTACCCGGTTCCGATACTCATCCCTAGTTTTATCTAAAATGTTATTTTCAAAAGATATCAAAGTTAATCCATAAAGTTGTTTTTGTGTCATTGTAGGACTTTAATAACTTCAATTTAGAAATTTTTTGTTTTACATATGCAACAATAACATGAATAGTCAATAAAAATTATACATGATATAGATCTATTGGGAAAAAATAAATACATCTTAAAAGCTTTAAAATTTAAATACTCGGCGTCTTTTCCTTTGGCAAAAATATAGAGTAATTTTAACCTAACATATAATTCATTCATTCAATATCAGATTGTTCACTTTTCTTAAATGAAGTTAAGACCTTTGGTTATTAAGACATATATTAAATATGTGCTAATTAAGCATCAAACATGTTATCAAAACTTATTATATTCCTTGGTGTCAATTGGAAGAGTTGGAGAAGGATTAGGACCCAAGGGAGCAAAAATTAATAAAAAGACAGTGTTTCTACACTAGCGGGGTAAACACTGACAGCTTCATGCTTAGTGCAAATAAACTGAGGGGGAAAGGGGGGGGGGGGGGCGGGGGGGGGGGGGCGGGGGGGGGGGGGGGGGGGGGGGGTGGTATTTAATGTTTATTCCACCCTTGTAACTTGAGTTTGACTTGTTCGTTTGACCTCTAATTTCTTCCATAGCTTCTATACAAACTCGAAATTAGTATTTAAACCATATAATGAATTAAACAATTATGTGGGGGCATTTTGGTCATTTTGTAATGCTTTAATTGTGTTCAATGGGTGATGATAAGAAAGTATTTTGTCTTAGAAATAGTAAAGAGTTATACCGGTAATACATTTCCTTAAACCGTATTTTATGTTTTGTTCAATGGTTTTTGATATACTATATCCTTGATTGAAATATGTTTGGTAGATGTATTTGTCTACATTTACGAAAATCATTTTAAAGTAACTTTTTGAATTCAAAAAAAGCCTATGCTTGTTTTAAAACATGTTTTGAGCATCCAATATGTGCATTTACATACGATAGGTTGACTTAACTGGCCACAATATTTGGGATCCCTTATATTTGTTGAATACCTAACTATAGGGTTGTGAGAGGTGTTCTAGAATATCGTTACATGCATGAGTGGACTAGCTATCCCTTATTTGGTCTTATGTGATCGTTCATCGGTACCTAGTTTGTAAAATGGACACAAGTTGAAGGTTTGCCATGTGCTCATCATTAATGAGCCCATATTTACCATCATTTTGGGAGATTTATACTTATGATATTGACTTGGGATTGAGAATAGAAAAATATTCATTTTCATTGTTTAGTTTTACTAAATTATTCATTTGTTGTTAGTTATATTGGAACATGTTATTATTTGCTAACAAATGTTTAGCCTTGTTGATTATTTGAAGTATAAAACTTATATTATGGATCTTATGTGCCACTTTTAATTTGAAATATTAGTTATATTTATACCTTAGATTTGGTATACTGAGATTTTTGAGATATTTATGTTGTAAAAACCTTTTTTAGAGGTTTAAATTTGAGTATGGATGGCCGTTGTCATCAAATACTCTTAAAATTCAACAACGGGTATACTAACTAGACTTTTCATGCCTAACATTCCTATTTTGACATATGCTCAAATTATAGATACATATAAGTGATGATTTGAAGTTAGTGAGGATATTTTGAAAGCCATAACTTTTGTTGTATCATTTGAATTGTGGTTTGATTACTTATTGTTACTGCCTATTACTTTCGAATTATTAACTTTTTGTTTTAGGACTTTGGGATCTTATTTTCGTGCTTAAAATCTTTGAATTAATTTAAACTAAAATCAATTAGGTTATCAAACTATTTTAAAATCACTCGTGTGAGGGATGTTTCAGAACACCTACCTCCCCATACAATGCTTTGATCACTTTAATCCACAAAGTGTATTGTTGTTAAAATAAGAACAACATTTAAATAGAAGCATGTCTGAAAGGAAAAAAACTACCATGTAACACCAGTTTCCATAACAGATCGGTTTAGGGCATCAAGGAGTTAAAGACATGGTTTTTGGGTAAAACCAAGTGTCACGACGTGACCATAGAGAGATCACGACGTGACAAGTGAATAAATGAAAATGTTGATTTAACTAAGCTCATGACATGAGATGTGTTGCAGCCCAAGCCCATGATCTTTTAGGGTTTCCTTTATATTTAAATCCTATAAACTTCATTTTAGGGTTCATTAACAACCTCATTTATCCTCAAACACATAAAAACCCTAACCCTAGCCTCTCCTTGTGACTCTTGAGCTTTTGGTGGTATTTTGGTAGCTTAAAGAATAATGGATCACCTTTGGAGCATAAATCCAGCTGGGAAGCTTCATTTGCATCTTCTAGCAACATCTTTGGACCTTTGTGAGTAACCAAGATTCAAGATTTATGATTCCTTGTTGCTAGGTCTAAGATTTTATGAATGATTATCCATGGTTACATGAGTGAGAGTGTTGGGACTCCATAAAGCTAGCAACTTTATGGGTCCTTAGAGTCCCTTGGTGATTATATGTGGTGGATCTGAAGTTTGGGTGATGTTTGATCTCATACTTGAGGTTTTGACCTCCTTTTCTTCATAAATGCCCTAATTTGAGCTCAAGTATTGCATTTGACATGAAAGACCTTAAAACATCGATTTTTATGATCTTTGGGGTGTTAGGAAGCCTTCTAGAGAAAATGTATTAGTGGCTTAATAGATTAAGGGGTTTATTCATGAAAATGGCATTCAGACAGTTCTCACGACGTGAGACTATGCATGTCACGTCATGAGAATCAAAGGTTGCAATTATTTTTTCTTTTAGTGGCTCACGACGTGCCTAGTAGCTTGTCATATTATGAGGACTCGTTGGCCCTTGACTTTTGTTTACCGTTTACTTTTGTTGATTGTTGACTTTTATTAACCGTTGACTTTTTGACCACTTTAACTTTGGGTCAAACTTTAAAGATTTGGGTTATTGGTTAAGATTCTTTCATGTTTTGGTGCTAGATGGCTCATGGGAGCAAGCAGTGCAGAAAGGGAAGCATGTCACAGTGTTTCTGGGTTCTTCGTTTCATGTGAGTTTTCCTCACTGTACCCGTGGATCGAAGGCACCAAGTTCGACCCACTAGTCTTGGTTATCATTTAGTATAGGGATCACATAGGATAGAATGAGGAATCTTGATCTGGATTTGTTGTGTAACACCCAAGATTTTGAAAGCCCATAAAGTAAGAAACCCTAGATTTAAGGGGGACTCGGCGAGTCCAAGGAGGAACTCGGCGAGTCCGAGTGGGATCTGAGTCGAGGAGTAAGTGACCGACTCGGCAAGTTGGCCAAGGTGACTCGGCGAGTCTGGTCTGTGCGAGGAAAACCCTAAATCTGGGGCTTGGAGCCTATTTAATCGCCTCATTCTTCTTCCTAGGGCTCCTTTACTGTCTCTCACACCCAGAATGCCGCACCCTAAGCCTCCATTGTGTTCATTCAAGCTTTTAGCCATTTTTGAGTGGTTTTAAGGAAGAAGAAGAAGTGGGAATCTTTGAAGCATCAAGGAGTGGCCTTGGATCTGAAGTTTGGGGAACATTTCTGAGCATTTGAAGGTATTAAGTCGTTCCTCTCCTTTAGATCTTCTTTGGTTATGAGTTTTGGGGCTTTTAAGCCATGTCTAAGTTTAATCTCGAGCTTGAGGTCCAAATCTGAGGTTGCTACCTCAGATCCATGCTTGTTTTGGTTTAGAATCCCGTAAAGTATCAGCCATTGAGTGGATTTTGGAGCCTCTTGGTCTCAAACCCTAGTTCATGGTGTATTTTGCTTAGATCTCCATCTTCACACGTAAAGTTTGCAACTTTACGTGGGGGATAGGCTTGGGAAGAGTAGATCTTCGGTTTGGAGTCCCTGCATGAATCGAAAGTCCCCTGCATGTTGTGGAACCGAATGGACTCGGCGAGTCCTTCGAGTGGACTCGGCGAGTAGCTTGAAGATAAGGAGGAACTCGACGAGTTGGATGAACAACTCGGCGAGTTGGTTGGAGATTGCCTTGTGCTCGGCGAGTCTGTTATTGGACTCGACGAGTCAGGTCGCGTGGTCCCAAACCCTTCGAGTTAAGACTCAAGTCAGCGAGTCAAGCTAGGTCTCAGTGAGTTGATCAGGATTCAGGAATCAGGAGACTCGGCGAGTCAGGGGCTGACTCGGCGAGTCAAGTCGCGATTAGAAGGACTTGAGCATAAGAACTCGGCGAGTCAGTAGGTGGACTCGGCGAGTAGGGTTGACCTGGAAGGTTGACTTTGACCAGGACTTTGACTTGGGCTAGAGTTGACTTGGTTGACTGTCGGGGGTCAGTTAGACTAAGTGTTGCATTGATATTGATAGCTCGGGAAGCTAGTAGAGCCGGAGTTCAGTAAGTGGTCAGGCAGCAGCTAGTGGGATCATCAGCAAGTTCAGCCAGTGTAGGTGAGTTTCCCTTTGTATGAATGGGTCTACGGCCACAATGTCGGCCCATGTAGTTATGAGTAGAAGACCTGGGGGTTAGCCCTAGGCACAGTATGCTAGTATGATATCCGGACGAGGTCCAATGATAGAGGGCGGGTGCCCAAGAGATGGTTTATGTGATAGTTTATACTTGTTGTCTGTGTGATACTTGTATGTGCCTGGTAGGGAGGTGAGTGTGGGCGAGGTCCCGTATCTCACCAATAGCAAAGTGTGGATGGTGTTCCACATCTCAGTAGCAGCAGCCCAGGGGCGAGGCCCAAGTTAGGAAAGGAGTGAGAGTGGGTTGGGCCCGTATCTCACTATCAGCAGGAGCATGGACGAGGTTCCATGACTCATCAGTAGCAGGACACGGGCGGGGCCCAGAGATAGGCGAGGCCTTGGAGCACGAGTTGTTAGCATACGTTTAGCTTATGTGATGTTATGTGATATGTGTATGTGCTATGATATGTTAGTGGGCGGGGCCCTGTGATAGGCTAGGCCTAAGTGAAACAGATATGTATCCGAGCGGGGCTCGAAGCCAGGCGGGGCCTGGAGCGACGGGGCCGTTGTAGCGGGCGAGGCCCGAAGAAGGGGGCGAGGCCCTGGATAGCGGGCGTGGCCCAGTATGTGCAGTTTGTGGTTATGCATGGTATGTGGTAAGGTGGGGAACTCACTAAGCTTCATGCTTACGATTTTCAGTTTTGTTTTCAGGTACTTCCGGTAGCGGAGGGAGGAGCTCGGGGTGATCGCATGGCACACACCATAGATTAGTCAGCCTGGGAATGTTTACTCTGATAATGAACATGTGTTTTGAAAACTTATACTCAAATTATGTTTTGGAATGATGACTTTGTTTAAAGTAATGTTTTATTAAAAGAAATCTTTTTTGTCTTGAATTGTGGGCCATTACAAGATGGTATCAGAGCCTTGGTTAGAGGGATTCGGGCATACTCTCGGGTGTGCTTGAACTCAAACTGAGGGGTCGAATAAAAAGTTTTCAAAAAATGAAAAGACAGTTTTGTAAAAAGAATTTTGAGAACGAAAAACAGTTTTAGAAAAGCAAAAAGAATCTAGAAAGAGAAGAATTTTGAAAGGAGAGAAAGGGGTGTGGTGCATGCAATCAGCCGAGCTCAAGTAAGTACCCCAAAATACCCATACGAGTCTTTGTTATGAGTATCAGTTAGTAGAACAGTATGCTAGAATAGGACTAAGGATCTAGGGATGATGCCTTATGTGCCTGTTATTTGTGCTTTTAAGCTGCATGATAGTGCTGATTAGACAGTAGTAGGATAGCCTGTTTAGGTTATGCCTGAGTTTATGAGCTTGTGTTGCATGCTAGTTCAGATTCTTGTTATGTGGATATGATTGCTTGAGTATATTATGGTTAGATTTTCCCTTGTTTGAATGCTACTTGCTTTGTGCATTGTGGGATTATGAGTGATGGGAGTTAGCAATTTGGTGGATACAACACGTCACATGCGATCAGGGTTGAATAATCTCAGAGTGCTGGATTTGGTTCTATTGCGCAGCTCTTGTTTGAGTCCAACCGTTGTAGGGACGAGTCTTTTACTTGAAGGATTATCTGAGCCTCGTCGCATGTGATGGTATCCAGGTGATGGCTAATTGGCATCACGAGGAGACCTTCAGTAGCTGAGGACTGGTTTGAGTTGAGTCAAAAGGTTTCCCTAGGGTAAGCCTAGGATGAGATAGTGCTGGGAGCAGTAGTAGTGGTTAAGGGATCTGGTGGAGTCAAAGCAATTCCTGAGGAAAGTACGGATAGATGTGGAAGGTAGTATGGGCCCGTACTACTGAAAGCAGAGGATCCGTACTCGATTCGGGAAAGGCCGAGACAAGACCAGGAACCTGGTAGGGTATGTTTGATCTCGTATCAGTGATGAGTATTCTGATAGTGGTTGTGGTATATTTTCAGTATGGTGACATTGCGAGAGAGACCAGCGGGCGGATTAGGCGTCGGAGAGGGATCGGGCTCAGGTCCAGGGGCCGAGCAGCTCGAGGAGCGGATGAGAGAGTTGATATCAGTTGAGGTTACGCACAGTATTCTAGCTCAGACTCCGGTGATCTTTGGCACGGTCAAGGAGGGTATACTGGAGATCTTGGATGAGAGGCTGGGAGCCTTTCGTACTGAGATGATGGCATTGATGGGAGCATGAAACTTGACGTTTCGAGAGTTCAGAGCCTGCGGGGCACCAGATTATCATGGGGCTAGGGACCCCATTGCTAGCAGCAGATGGTTGGCTGATGTTGCCAACACTTTTCGTACGAGCAAGTGTCCCAAGGGGGACAAGGTCAGACTCGCTTCCTGTCTTCTGAAGAACAGAGCGAGGGATTGGTGGGAGGAGATTGGTCATGCTTTGGGGGATGATGCCGCGTTGGACGCGATGAATTGGAGCGATTTCTCGGCCAGGTTCAGGGCGGAGTTTTCGCCGATGATTGAGGTGCAGCAGCTGGCACGAGAGTTTCAGGATTTGACGCAGACTACTGGGACTGTGGCGGAGATCACCGCCAAGTTCAAGGAGAGGGCTCTTCTTGTACCGCAGTATGTCGCGGATGAGGAGATGAAGAAGGCCCGATATCATGAGATGTTGAGGGATGACATCAGGGAGTTCGTGAGCAGATCCAGCTGTAAGACGCTGGAAGATATGATTTCTCGGGCTAGAGAAAGGGAGATTGATTTGGAGCAAATCCGGAAGAGGAAGCCGGATGAGGTTCAGGTAGTTGTGGGTTCGGGCAAAAGGCCCAAGGGATCAGATTCGAGATCAAGGGATTATCAGGACCGCAGTCGGTGCGAAAAGTGTGGCAGGGCGCACGGGGGCGCGTGCAGGAGTGGTAGCGGTGGTGAGTCTGGCTGCTTCAAGTGCGGTCGGACTGGTCATTTCAGCAGGGATTGCACTGTTACCGCCGCGCAGGGATCAGACTTGATATGTTTTCTTTGCAACCAGCGGGGCCACAAGAAGGCCCAGTGCCCCAGTTTGTCTTCGGCAGGACGGGTGATGGCACCCGCCCCTGCAACCTTGAGGATTACGGATGGCCGTCAGGGCCGGGTAGAGGCACCTGCAGCAGGGAGCAGGGCTTTTCAGATGACAACCTTGGAGGCGCGAGCATCGCCGGACGTTGCAGGTATGCAATTTCCATTTGTAGTTCTTTTATTTTGTGCATGATTATATTGTTATGGTTCTGCATCAACATCGGTTTGAGTATTTTATTTATGTGCGGTTGATTATGGTCGAGTTATATGCCATCTGCATACCTTGGATATTTGGATGGTGGTTAGGGGATGTGCTCTATTGGAGAAGGTTGCGTAGGATGCAGTAGCTGTAGCATGCTTGGGAGGGATTTGGTATGTCTCGCTAGATCAGGGTCGTGTAGTGTCAGAGATGGATTGGTTAGATCCCTAGCTATGGTAAGCTTGGGTTCCTCAGGAGATTGATTATGGGATGGTAGCAAGGATTGGGTTTTCTCTTTGAGCATTGAGCAACAAGGGATAAGCAGGATCAAAGTGGGGGAGAATCCTCCGAGTAAGCCAGGGTAGGAGCACGCAGACCCAGAAGGAGTGCGCAACCTCCGAGGAGGAAAGGAAGTAGTTCAGCGTTCGATGGATTGAGGATTTCAGGGTTGGGAGTTTGAGAAACTCCCCATCAGCTAGAGCGTGTGTCGGAAATGGTTAGCTCGTGATTGGGAATTCGGGTTGTGGATCGCCCGTATGACTCGAGGGAGTCGGAAGGAGGATCTTGAGAGCTAATGGCACATGGGTGCCTTCGTATTAGCAGCCAGTAGTGGAAGTGTTGTAAGACTACAGGGCAGCTGTAGCATTCACTAGCGGTCAGCAATGGATGGTGATGTAAGCCTATGGGTAAGCCGTAGCATTCCTTAGTAGTTTCGTTAGCGGAGTTGGGCCGAGGCCCTTATCTCCTAGTGATCAAATAGGGATCAGGATAGATAGCGGATGAGAATGATAGGGAGTGGCCTGTATAGCCCTAGCAAGGTGAAACCTTGGGTGAGGCCGCTCCAGGATATAGTTGGGTGAGACCCATGGGCGAGGCCCGAGCGAGAGTGAATAGACTAGTGGGACTAAAAGGATAGAGGCGGGTCGGACCCGTGGGCGAGGCCCGTGAGTTTTAGCAGCGCAGGTGGGACCTGGTAGGGACCTTAGTGTCAAGTTAGGGGATCGGGGATCCCAGGTTTGTGGCACCGGAATGGCGCGATAGATTGAGCAGTGCTAGGTGGTAGAAGTTCTTTCAGGAGTCGCTGAGAGCGACTAAGGGTTGTGCTGGGTCCGCAATCGGTGGGAGCCGGTAAACCAGATATTGATAGGCTTGGTAGGGACCGGGGTGGTCTCAGTTCATCCGGAAGTCGGAAGATGAACAACAGAATTGCCAAGCAGTGGCAGTGCGAGTATGCAACGTTTGGTTGAATTCAGTTGGTTGATCGAGAGGTGCTCGACACCAAGTTATGACAGGAGAGGAGTGTCAGTGGTTACTGGCGGTGATGACCCGTACTGGATTTAGCAGGAATAATGGAATGGTGAAGATATGATCTTCACTGTGATAGAGGAAATAGTTGTTTTTGGAGCATCGCCTTGGGAAGGAAAGGGAATCGCGTGAGGAAATAAGGGGGTGAACCCCTATAAGTTCAGTTGCAGTACTCGAAAAGTACCAGAAGGATTGTCGGTTGAGTAAGCAGTGCTTCCAGGATGTTTAGGGTCGGGGTTGACCCAGGATTATTATTCGTAGGGGGGTGGTGTTAGTCAGAATGACCAAGTTGAAGGCCAGCGAAAGTAGGCAGCGGGTGTTGGATTAATTGGTGGAATATTGGAGGCAGATCGCAGGCGGTGGGCCATGGTAAACTTCGAGGACGAAGTTTAGTTTAAGTGGGGGAGAGTTGTAACACCCAAGATTTTGAAAGCCCATAAAGTAAAGGAAACCCTAGATTTAAGGGGGACTCGGCGAGTCCGAGCGGGATCTGAGTCGAGGAGTAAGTGACCGACTCGGCGAGTCGGCCAAGGTGACTCGGCGAGTCTGGTCTGTGCGAGGAAAACCCTAAATCCGGGGCTTGGAGCCTATTTAATCGCCTCATTCTTCTTCCTAGGGCTCCTTTACTGTCTCTCACACCCAGAACGTCGCACCCCAAGCCTCCATTGTGTTCATTCAAGCTTTTAGCCATTTTTGAGTGGTTTTAAGGAAGAAGAAGAAGTGGGAATCTTTGAAGCATCAAGGAGTGGCCTTGGATCCGAAGTTTGGGGAAGATTTCTGAGCATTTGAAGGTATTAAGTCGTTCCTCTCCTTTAGATCTTCTTTGGTTATGAGTTTTGGGGCTTTTAAGCCATGTCTAAGTTTAATCTCGAGCTTGAGGTCCAGATCTGAGGTTGCTACCTCAGATCCATGCTTGTTTTGGTTTAGAATCCCGTAAAGTATCAGCCATTGAGTGGATTTTGGAGCCTCTTGGTCTCAAACCCTAGTTCATGGTGTATTTTGCTTAGATCTTCATCTTCACACGTAAAGTTTGCAACTTTACGTGGGGGATAGGCTTGGGAAGAGTAGATCTTCGGTTTGGAGTCCCTGCATGACTCGAAAGTCCCCTGCATGTTGTGGAACCGAATGGACTCGGCGAGTCCTTCGAGTGGACTCGGCGAGTAGCTTGAAGATAAGGAGGAACTCGACGAGTGGGATGAACAGCTCGTCGAGTCGGATGAAGATGGGCATAAACTCGACGAGTTGGATGAACAACTCGGCGAGTTGGTTGGAGATTGCCTTGTGCTCGGCGAGTCTGTTATTGGACTCGACGAGTCAGGTCGCGTGGTCCCAAACCCTTCGAGTTAAGACTCGAGTCAGCGAGTCGAGCCAGGTCTCAGTGAGTTGATCAAGATTCGGGAATCAGTAGACTCGGCGAGTCAAGTCGCGATTAGAAGGACTTGAGCATAAGAACTCGGCGAGTCAGTAGGTGGACTCGGCGAGTAGGGTTGACCTGGAAGGTTGACTTTGACCAGGACTTTGACTTGGACTAGAGTTGACTTGGTTGACTGCCGGGGGTCAGTTAGACTAAGTGTTGCATTGATATTGATAGCTCGGGAAGCTAGTAGAGCTGGAGTTCAGTAAGTGGCCAGGCAGCAGCTAGTGGGATCATCAGCAAGTTCAGCCAGTGCAGGTGAGTTTCCCTTTATATGAATGGGTCTACGGCCACAATGCCGGCCCATGTAGTTATGAGTAGAAGACCTGGGGGTTAGCCCTAGGCACAATATGCTAGTATGATATCCGGACGAGGTCCAATGATAGAGGGCGGGTGCCCAAGAGATGGTTTATGTGATAGTTTATACTTGTTGTCTGTGTGATACTTGTATGTGCCTGGTAGGGAGGTGAGTGTGGGCGAGGTCCCGTATCTCACCAATAGCAAAGTGTGGATGGTGTTCCACATCTCAGTAGCAGCAGCCCAGGGGCGAGGCCCAAGTTAGGAAAGGAGTGAGAGTGGTTTGGGCCCGTATCTCACTATCAGCAGGAGCATGGACGAGGTTCCATGACTCATCAGTAGCAAGACACGGGCGGGGCCCAGAGATAGGCGAGGCCTTGGAGCACGAGTTGTTAGCATACGTTTAGCTTATGTGATGTTATGTGATATGTGTATGTGCTATGATATGTTAGTGGGCGGGGCCCTGTGATAGGCGAGGCCTAAGTGAAATAGATTTGTATCCGAGCGGGGCTCAAAGCCAGGCGGGGCCTGGAGCGACGGGGCCGTTGTAGCGGGCGAGGCCCGAAGAAGGGGGCGAGGCCCCGGATAGCGGGCGTGGCCCAGTATGTGCAGTTTGTGGTTATGCATGGTATGTGGTAAGGTGGGGAACTCACTAAGCTTCGTGCTTACGGTTTTCAGTTTTGTTTTCAGGTACTTCCGGTAGCGGAGGGAGGAGCTCGGGGTGATCGCATGGCACACACCATAGATTAGTCAGCCTGGGAATGTTTACTCTGATAATGAACATGTGTTTTGAAAACTTATACTCAAATTATGTTTTGGAATGATGACTTTGTTTAAAGTAATTTTTATTAAAAGAAATTTTTGTTGTCTTGAATTTTGGGTCGTTACATGTTGCATGTTCCTTGTTTGGTTGTGGCTCTAGAGTAGGATCATCTATCCTAGTGTCTATCTCACCTATGGGTACATATGGTTATGCATTCCTTGGAGAGCTGGTTACGTATCTTGTGTATAGGATGTTGTCGTGCTGTAGTGATCTGCAATATATATATATATATATATATATATATATATATATATATATATATATATATATATATCCTAATGCGTTAGGATACAAAAGTCGGGGTGTGTTGGTTAGAGTACAAGTAGGCTGGTTATCATCTAATGGAGTGCCCTAGGGGTTGTATGTAGTCACATAGGATAGCCTGAGTTGATAAGTCCCAATCTTGGTCACAAGAGAAGATCACCTATTGCCTATGATTCATCTTCCCATGCTCCACCTCTTCACTTTCTCTTAACCCTTGCAATTCAAAACAAATGTGAAAACCACATCCTATATCAAGGACCCAAGAATGCATAGATCTTGAGTTACTAGTTTGAATAGTGTATGTACCTGCCGACAATGGCTTCACCTTGCCATCCTTGATTTCTTGCAAGTATTTGGGGAAGCTCCTCTTCCAATGTCCCTTGTTATTGCAATAGTAACAAATGGCCTATTTGGGGTCACTAACAATTAAAATGTTTAAGTTGGGCTTCGCCTTTGGCTCATTGCTTGATGACCCTTCATGGGCCTTGTTCTTCCACTTAGCTTTAGGAGCAGCCTTCATTTTCTTCCCTTTACAATTTTCAATGGCGAGAGCGAGAGCATTAGCAGGAGGGGCCGAATTCTTCCCCTCAATCCCAACTCATCATTCTGTCGCAAGTTGTGGAGTTGGGCCAATGTGGTTTCTTTGTTGTTCAAATGATAAGCTAATATAAACTGATCATTACAACTTGGGAAGAAGCTTAAGACTATGTCAATAGCCAACTCCTCGTCAAAGTGCATATGATGAGGCGTTCCACGTATCTTTGCATTCTCTGCACGTGGTTGTAGACAGACTCTCCCTCTTTCATTTTGCAAGCCATGAGGGACTTGACCACTTCAAACTTCTCTTAATGATCTCTCTTGTGGTACTTTTTTCACAAGGTTATTGTTCATCTCAAAAGGCCAGTAGTCCTCATAGAACCTTTGCAATTAATGAGTCATTGTGGCAACCATGATGCAAGCAACTTTTGTTGCATCGTCGTAGTGTTTTCCATAGGAGGTTAGCTGTTCAGGAGTAGCAGTAGCTTCATCGACTTCAACGGGTTTCTCTTCAAGGAAATATTCTTTGCCCTCGAAGAGAAGAGCAATTCTGATGTTGTGCATCCAATCATTATAATTGGAGCCATCAAAAGTCACTTTGGAGATGATGGAGAGAAGGGAGAAACCCGAGTGGTGGGTAGAAGATGATGGGGCTAAAGCATCAATAGGAGTAGACATCTTTTGAGAAAAAGAAGAACAATTTTAGTTAGATGACAATTATCTTTAATATTTTAACCCATAAGAAATAATTAAGAAACCCACTGACCCTCAATAACAATAGAATTATCATGCGTAATAGCATTACTTTTAGCAAAAAAAAGAAACTTGGATGTTGAAAAATAAGGATTTACCCTAAAGTCCATGAGAATTATATTAATGAAAATTAAAAGACAATTATCCCCAAAGACTCTAAGTGTGTACGTAATATATGTATGTGTCATTTTTGTCACTTGTATGCTAAGAAAATTTATTTGATTTTGATGAGAAACTTCTTATCCACAACCTTTTATCCGCACTCCTTGCGCCTTGGATGTTAATAGAAATCCTATTTATTTTTTGGAACTACCATGCTGTCACACCCCAAAACCAAGAACGGCGGAAACGTTCTGGGGCGGAGGACGTCATGTTTAATATCAACAACAATGTAAAGTAGTAAACAAGCAACAACATCATCCATTGCATTAATAAAATAATTATTATACAATTGTATTCTGTCAAATTTTGATAAACACTAAAGCATAAATCAAAATGAAAGATAAGTCTTGAATAAGCTTCATCTTCCTTTCTCCTTGCATCGGTACCTATCTATGATGACCTGAGGATACAAGTAATTTTGAAAACGAGTATCAGCTTTAAAGCTGGTGAGATCATAAGCATTTAGTGTCTTAATTTGTATGTAAGTATTTGTAAGTCTATGTATTGTAAGAATTTGTAAATGTATATGAATTGTAAGTGTTTGAAAAACCCTAGAATCCCTATGATTCCTTCTAGTATGTGAAGGTGTCTTCTACCAAGACCTAACCGTTCTGTGTGTGTGTCTCTTGTAAGAGTATGTGTTTTTCCAAAGTATAACTATCATTATCCAAAAATATAGTTTGTACATTTATGTTTAAGTGAGATTATCACTGAAATATGTACTGGAAAAATTTACGTAGTACTAAATCGTAGCTCTAAAAGGGCTACTATTTATCAACAGATAGTAACTACAATACCGTGCTTCCTATGAAGAATTCACTAAGTGAATGTAATAGGAAAGAAATGGTACTATGGTGTAGTGTCGAGCTACAACCGTACCTATTACCTTAAGTCTAGGGTAATACTTCCAAGTACCATAGTATTTGGACATATATATATATATATATATATATATATATATATATATATATATATATATATATATATCAATACATCGATACTCAACTTGCCTTATTTGAAGGATAAGGTATAATGTGATGTCTAGATCCCAGACTGTTTCGCTCCCCTATCAAAGGGATTTTAGGACCTACCCACGACCCCTGCATGAATGCAAGCCGTGAGCATCCACATTACTATGATCAGGTATACTCGATATACCAATCACAATTGTAGTGTGATTTATCAGTATAGTTAGATCCTGAACTGGTTCTGAGCTATATCCCCTAGTGACGTCTGTTCTATGTATATGTAATGTAAGCGTACTCATGTAAGTGTGATCATGTAATTGTACTTATGTAAGTGTGATCATGTAATTGTATAATGGTGTGCTGAAATGTTCTACGTGTGCTAGCTGTAATGCGTGTTCTCTCTATCTAGCAAGTATTGTCATGTAAGCGTTCTAGTATAATTGTATATGTTCTCGTTTCTAGTATAACTGTATATGTACTTGTTTCTAGTATATCTGTATATGTACTTGTTTCTAGTATATCTGTATATGTACTTGTTTCTAGTATATCTGTATATGTATTGTTTCTAGTATATTTGTATATGTATTACACAGTAATGTTCTAGAAAGTATTGACTCATGAATGAACTGACTCATTGTATGATATCGCGTTCTAGTAATGGTTCTAGTATCTTCCTGAACTACCCATATGGTAGCTTACTAGTAATCTAAGTGGTACGTATGGACGTGGATGTATACCCTTGCTACCCAAGGGCATAGGATGAATTGGAAGGACCTTTTATGACTTTATATGTACACATGATATATAACAAATATTTAAACGACCTTCGGACGAGTATCCGATATCCCACCAGACCACATCTCAAGCGCGAAAAGGAAATAGGGTGGATAGCCTTCCTAAGTCTTTTAAACATTCCTTATATAACTATACATATAGAGGCATGCAATTTATAATATCAAAGCATAAATAAATTTGGTAACATTTGAAATATAAATATTAGTCTAAGGAAAGATCGACTTGATGTCAATCTATAAAACAATTTGAAGGCATAAGTCTGATAAAACGATATAAGTATAAGGAACATTTGTTTGATAAAACAATATAAGTACAAGGAACACTTGTTTGATAACACAGTATAAGTACAAGGAACACTTGTTTGATAACACAGTATAAGTACAAGGAACACTTGTTTGATAAAACAGTATAAGTACAAGGAACATTTGTTTGATAAAACAGTATAAGTACAAGGAACATTTGTTTGAAAACACAGTTGCAAATAAGTTTGAAATCTGATGACAGAGTAAGAAGTACAGTGTAATAAGTAGTTGAAAACATATAAAATGTTTATAAAAATCATTTGAAGGAAACTATTTGGTAAAACGGCTAATGAGTAGCCAAATCTTTTGAATGCTGTATATTAATCACATGTGATTGATGTAATAAGTAATATAATCCAACTTACTAATCACATGTGATTGACATAATAAGTAGCATGATTCTACTTGTATCCCCCCCCATAAAACATTTGAAATAGTTTAAAACATTAGTTAAGGGGTATGAACTCACCTGCAGTATGTGACTGGAAATGAACGGGCTGTTATCGTACGGAAGGATCGGACAAGTGCTTGGTGTCAAGTGATGACTTAGACACACACAATGATCCTAATTACATATGAAGACATATGTATATAAATAATTAGTGATTATAACACTAATTATACAAGTAATAACATTTAAGCGCGAGGACAACACTTTTGGTCAAGTGCTAGGAGGCAAATGGGTTGCAATAAAGGAGTGCAATGCCCCTAATGGAAGTTTAAGGTCAAAAGACCATAATCATTAGATTTTACGGCCCAGGGGAGTAAGCTCCTGGCCGTAAACTCTCAAACAAGCCATGGAATGGAGTTTAGAAGTACTACAACTTTAGAGGGGAATTGCTTCAAGGCTAGACAAGAGTTTAAGGTACCATATTGACTCCTAAGGGGAGTTTACGGCCCAAAGACCCTTTTCCCTTGGAGTTTACGGCCGTAAACTCCCTTGGGAGGGTTCTTATTGTCTTTTCAAGTGTCTAACAATTCTAGGAACAAGTCTAGGCTTCAATACTTGGATTAAGGGAGGTTTAAGGCACTAAATGGGACCATTTGATGGAGTTTACGGCCATAGAACTCTTTGGGCCGTAAAATCCCTCACACATGAGGTCCTAAGAATTTTAACTAGTCCATATCTCCTCTAAGTACTTGCCCTAAAAGTTTCTTGGCCTAAGGAAGTGTCTAGGGTGTCCTTTGACCCCTTAATAGGAGTTTACGGCCCAAGAAATACTCTTGGCCGTAAACTCTTCAACACTTGAGCTTTTCATGATTTTCCTTGGTCCTAAACCCATTAAGGTGCTTGCTAAAAATGAAGACTAAGCCCTAGGAAGAGTTTGAAGGGGTTTTGGCCCTAAATCTTGGAGTTTACGGCCTAAGGAGCATCTTGGCCGTAAACTCCCTTCCAAAGTGGTTTTCTAATTGTTTTGTTGGTCTAAAACACTTGCTTAAGGCTTCTAGGTTCTTGTTCTAAGGCTAAAGGATCACTAGGCACTCATTTGTGCCCTTTACTTGGAGTTTACGGCCCAAGAGGTGGTTCCTTGGCCGTAAACTCCTCAAACCAAGTGATTTTGCTTTGCTTCTAGCCTCTAATGATCATTCATAAAGTCCTTAGTTAGATGCCTAACACGGAAATGGGACTATGTGGCCTTTAGGCTTGATTTTGGAGTTTACTCCCCAAGAACGTTCTTGGGCGGTAAACTCCCGGATCTAGTGTTTTGGACATGAAAACAATGTTATAAAGCATATAACAAGCATTAAAACACATTAAGGGAAGTAGACTCACAATCTGGGATGAAAACCCGAAGATCCGTGAGAGAGTATTTGGCTTTTCTCTAATTGGAAATCAAATAATGAACCAATTTGGTTCAGAATTCTATTTATAGTCCAGAGATTTTTGGCAGAAAATATTTCTATTCTCGGAATGGATTCTAATGACCTAGAGTAACGGATTTACAGTGTTGCACAAAATCCTAGTGCAACCACTCTCCTAATAACTCCTTAGGTGTAAAACCCTAAAACTGCCAAACTTATTCCAAAAGTTTGAATTCTCACTGAAACTGCTCTACTTCTATTGGATTGATGTGGTTTGATTTGAATGGAAAATTTCGGGTTGTCACACATGCTTCCCATTTTGTTGATGATATCGTTCAAGTCACTTAGATATCACATCGCATAACCTATATGTTGACCCATCCATATCGTAGCGAATAGTTCATCAAAAACATAAATACCATTGTATTATGATGATCGCTTAAAACAAAACATAGCAACATAAAAAATATATAAAAATGACCTTAATTCACCATGGACCTATCTACATCGCATAACTTGCAACAAAAAAAACAAGAAGAAGATTTACCATAAATAACGATTCGTGGAGGATGATCGTCTATAATCTATATTAAAGTTCCTCTAAAGTGAGTGCACACAAAAAAAAACAAATTTTCTTCTTATGGATGCTAATCTACGATTATAAAACAAAAACAACAAAATTCCATACCCAAACTAGTATATTGTCAAAAAAAAAAAATCAACACAAGAAGCAGAGATTTATGAGCCCCATTATTTATATACTCAATCTAACTATACAAAACTTTGGTACATATGTCAGGAAGCCAGTGTCCAAAATTCAAGATGATTAGACCATTGAATTTTCAAGAAAAGAATAAACACTTCATTCAAAATTATGTTTCTTGATAGAGATTATTGATGCAAATTTTTTTTTGAACAACTGATCTATTTTTCAATATTTTTGTTTCTTAGAGTTGCCACTCTTGGTGTTATTTTGCTCCTTTAGTCATAAAGTTGCCATTTTTGAGGCTTAGATCCATCCATGCATGAGTTAGGGCCATTTTAATGATAGTTGAATGTTATGTTTTGAGTTTGGAATCATTTGGGGCATGCAAAGTCACAAAGTCAGTGACTTTATGGGTCTAGACATTGATTAGGACTCAGATTTGTGGTTTGGACCTTTGGGTTAAGCATTAAGTGCTTAATGGAAAATTTTGGCTTAATAGAGTAGTAAGTTAGGCGTACAAGTCTATACGCGCAACGTATAAGCCATCAAGCGTGTACGTGCAACGTACAGCTGGGTATGCCCCGCATACTCAGTCAAGAATGGGCTTCACATCTTTGGGCCTTGGCTTGGGCCATTTCATGGACCTAGTTGCTTTAGGGCCTTAATGGGCCATCTGAAAGCAGGCTTTTGGACTAAGGAAATTATTGGGCTTTAAGGTAAGGCCCATAGGAGGGGTTTGGGCCCAACCCTTGTCTAGCAGCTCATGCAGCTGCGTAGACAGCTTCTGCATCTCTGGGGGAGCCAACCGATACGGTGCCTTAGCAATCAGAGCCGCACCAGGGATCAGGTCAATCCTGAACTCAACCTGCCTCTCGGGAGGTATTCCAGGCAAATCCTCTGGAAATACATCCGGGTAGTCTCGCACTACAGGAACATCGTCAACCGTCGTCTTGCCCTTCTCCCGGGCATCTAAAACATAGGCAATATAACCGGCGCAACCCTGATGGAAATAGCGCCTCGCTCTCGCTGCTGAACACAGAACTGGTCTGCGTTGTGGCTTCTCGCCATGAATCACTAACTCTCCCCCACTAGGAGTGCGAACCCTCACTAACTGTAGCTCACAATCTATCACCGCCCCCTTGGGGCTCAGCCAATCCATGCTTACTATGACTTTATTCCCTCGCAGGGGAATAGAGACAAAGTCCACCGGAAACTGCTCATCGAATAATTGTAGAGAACATCCTATGTGTACCCTCGCCACCCTAATGGTCCTGTCAGCTGCTATCTCAACCTCAAGTGGATAATCTAGCTCTCCGGAAGCTCTGCTAAACCTCGTGCTAAGCGCAAGAGAAACGAATGATCGGGTAGCCCCCGAATCAAACAATATTGTGGCGGAAATGCCGTTCACTGAGAACGACCCTATACAAAACATATAACCATAAGAAACAATCAATAATAAATGCAGAGATAAGGGAAAAATACATACCCGTCACCACGTTAAGAGTCGCTCGCGCCTCCTCTGCTGTAAGCTGAAAAGCCCTACTCTTCGCCACCGGCGTCTCAACTCGGCCCTGATAGCCATCTGTAATCCTCAAAGTAGCAGGAGCAGGTGCTGACACCTTCCCCGCAACAGCTAAACTCGGACACTGGGACTTTTTATGCCCCCTCTAATTGCACTGGAAGCAAATCAAATCTGATGCCGCAATGGCGGTAGTAGTGGCTGTACGATCTCTGCTCATATGCCCAGTCCAGCCGCACTTGTAGCAGTCGACACTCCCTGCCTTTCACGCCCCGTCGTGCAATCTCCCACACTTGCCACACCGATCGTGGCTCTGCTGATTCCAAGATCTGTGATATGAACCCTTGGGCTTTTTGCCCGAACTCCCTGAACCTGGAGTCACCTCCGACTTCCTCTTTCTCTCCATCTCAAGGTCAATCTCTCTCTCTCTCTCTCCATAGCCCTAGCAATCATGTCATCCAGCGTTTTACTGTTGGACCGGCTCACATACTGGCGGATATCACTCCGCAGCATCTCATGATACCGAGCCTTCTTCATTTCCTCATCAGCTGCCTACTGAGGAACGAGAAGTGCCCTCTCCCTGAACTTGGAGGTGATCTCCGCCAATGTCTCTATCCTCTGGGTGAGGTCCTGAAACTCTCTGGCTGACTGCTGCACCTCAATAACTGGTGCAAACTCAGCCCTGAACCTGGTAGTAAAGTCAGCCCAGGTCATAGCATCCAAAGCTACGTCATCTCCAATGACATGTACGACCTCCTCCCACCAATCTCGTGCCCTGTCCTTCAGAAGACAGGACGCCAATCTGACCTTGTCCCCCTCGGGACATCTGCTCGTGTGGAAAGCGTTGGCTACATCCGCCAACCATCTAGTACTCGCTATAGGGTCCCACGCCCCGTGATAATCCGGAGCTCCGCATGCCCGGAACTCCCTTAACGTAAGCGTGCGTGACCCCATCATGGCCGCCACCTCAGCACGAAATGTGCCTAGTCTCTCCTCCATCAACTCTAGTATACCCTCCTTGATCGAACCCAAGATCACAGGAGTCTGCTCAAGTATGATGCAAGTAATCTCTGAAGAGAGAAACTCCCTAGTCTGCTCATCCAATTGCCCGACCTCCGGGCCTGGTCTTGATCCCTCTCCGGCACCTGAACTGCCGACTGCCGGTCTAGGGCGCAAAACCACCATTCTGAAAACACATCACGACAAACGTCAGAAACACTGATATATTTCGAGGGATCGCTACTACCGCAAGTTTCCCGTTCTCATCTCAGCTTTCCTTGGTTCAAGTACGGATCCTCTGATTTCAGTAGTACGGGCCCATACTACCTTCCACATCTATCCGTACTTTCCTCAAGTACTGCCTCGACTCCACCAAGTCACTTCTACTGCTACTGATCTCTGTTACTCTTTTCCTAGGCTTGCCCTAAGGAAATCTCTGACTCTACCCAATCCAGTCCTCAACTACTAAAGGCCTCTTGTAATGCCAAATAGTCATCACTTGAATACCATCACATGTGATGAGGCTCAGATAATCCTTCGAGTAAAAGACTCGTCCCTACAACGGTTGGACTCAGACAAGAGCTGCGCAATAGGGCCAAATCCAACACTCTGATATTATTCAACCCTGCTCACATGTGATGTGATGTATTCACCTAATGGATAACTCCCATCACTCAGAGTCCCACAAAGCACAAAGCAAGCAACATTCGGACACATGAAACCACTCAAGCAATTCTATCCTCATAACGATAAACTGTACTAGCATACAATGCTAAGCTCATACTATCAGGCATAACCTAAACAGGCTATCCTACTGTTGTCTACTCAATATGAGCATGCAGTTCTCATAAAGCTGAAACACATATAGCAGGCACATAAGGCATCCTCCTAGATCCTTAGTTATATTCTAGCATGCTGTTCTACTGAAACTGAAACTGATAATCATAATATAAACTTGTATGGGTAATTTAGGAGTACTTACTTGAGCTTGGCTGATCGCACGCACCACACCTTTTACTCTTTATCAAAACTCTTTTTCTTTATAAGTTCTTTTAAAAAGTTCCTTTATCGAAAATGTTTTTCCTTTTAAAATCTTTTACCGTTTCCTTAGTTTGAGTTCAGACACACCCGAAAGTGTATCCGAATCCCTCAAACCAAGGCTCTGATACCAACTTGTAACATCCCAAAATACGACCCAAAATTTTTTGTCTAATCATTACTAAAATCATTATTTCAATACCAAAAAATAAAACCCATACGTCAAAATCTCAAAACCATAACACGTAATCACAAGAAAATTGTATCAAAACTAAATCAAAACATATCAATGAAAAGCTAAATCAACTCCCAAGACAACTGAAGTTGTGGTGTGTGCGATGCTATCATCCCGAGCTCTTCCCTTTAATTGTGGAAGTACCTGAAACCAAAACTGAAACTGTAAGCACGAAGCTTAGTGAGCTCTCCCAAACTACCACCTACCATATAATAACATATAACACATATTAGGCCTTTCCCACTACATCGGACCGAAGTCCAGAACTAACCAGGGCCTTGCCCTTTACATCGGACCGAAGTCTGGAACTGACTGGGATCTTGTCCCCTGCATCGGACCGAGTCCAGAACAAACTGCATCAGACCGAAGTCCTGGCTGACTGGGACCTTGTCCCCTGCATCAGACTGAAGTCCGGAACTGACTGGGACCTTGTCCCCAGCATCGGACCTAAGTCCGGAACTAACTGCATCGGGCCGAAGTCCGGAACTGACTGAGCATAGCATAACATAAACATATCATATGACACATATACTGCATATTGCATCGAACCATAGCCCGGAACACATAACACATAATCCTGTCTGAGTCACGAAGACATCAAACATACTAACTACTGCATCGGACCAAAGTCCGGAAACTACTGCTAACTAAACGGGTCGACATTGTGGCCTTAGACCCGTTCCTACTGGAAGGAAACTCACCTCGTGATGCTGACTGCTGAACTCCTGAATGAGAAATCCCTGACTGCTGCTCTGGCTGCTTCCCAGCTATCATAGGAAATAAAATACTAAATCAGAATAGGTATTCTTCTATGGGTAAAATGACCATTTTACCCCTGTTATGGCATGGGTCGCAACATGGCCCAAAACCCTCAATTCCTTCTAAGCCCATCCATGGCCCCACTAAAGGCCCACTAATGGTCCAATTTGCTCCATTGGGCCCAAAACCCTTTATTGGGCCTTACCCAAGCCTAATACTAATATTTGGCCCATAAAAACTGAATTCTGAAGGCCGCTAAGGCCCAAAGACCCTAAGTCCCAAAACTCAGCCCACACCGAGGCCGAAATGCTCGAAGCCCAAACTGGCAGCGTATGCGGGGCGTACACCAAGGTACGCTGAGCGTACTGGTTGCTGGCTGGTACGCGGCGCGTACCTCCTTGTACGCCCAACGTACAGCCCTGTTAAGCCAAAGTCTCATTAAGTGCTTAATAATCCGGGTCAGAAGCTAAAATCTTAGATCCAGGTCTTATCCCACGTCTTAAACCATAAAGTTGCTTTCTTGATGGCTTACAAGACTCCCTTAAGCTCAAACTTCTAAAAACAACCATTTATAACCAAGAAGGTGGTTAGATCTCATGCATGGCTTCATGAAAGCCTCAAAAATCGAAACTTTATTGCTATGGGGGCACTTGAGCTTCAAGGATAGTAATCCCAAGCTCCAGAAACAAAGTTGCATGATAAAGGTCCTTCCTTTGGACCTAAAAGGTCCAACTTCCAAAACTCCTAGATCTAAGCTTACAAGAGGAAAGTTGGAAGCTTTATACCTCTTTTGAATGCCAAATGAAGGAATGATCCCAGATCTTTGAGTTCAAGGTGCTCAAGTTCTCCTTCTTCCACTTCTCTTCTTCTTCTTCCCAACTTTTCTTCACAAAAAGAGCCCAAAAGATCACACACACACACAACAAGGAAAAAGGGACGAACTAGGGTTTTCTGGGGGTGAAGGATAAGTGAGGAGGCTAAATGGGAGGCTATAATGGGGTTTAAATACGTCTCAAACCCTAAAATTAGGGTTTTGCCACATGGTCGCGTACACTGGGCGTACCTCTAGGTACGCTGTGCGTACGTCTCTCAGAACCCGCGCAAACTAAAGTCACTATGCCCCGCGTACAGCTTATGGGCAACTTACATCTCGGCCCAAAATCATGAAGGTCCACTCCAATCCAAGGTGACAATTACCAATCAAAGCCCACTAACATTAAATTAATTAATACCTCAGAAGATGATCGCTACAGAGTACAAGCTAAATATGAAGGTCACAAAAGTGAGGCTGTTATAGTAATCGTGTGATATACCTTTATTGTGTAAGGTATTAGAAACAATACTTAGAAATGCAATAGAAGCGACTTTAATCACATAGAAATTAAAGAAACAAAGATCATGGTGGTTTCAGACATATTCCTAGGACATAGACAATAGTTTTCAATCCAGAGGGTGGAGACAGTCGTTGTAAATTGTGCGAGGATGAGAGAATGTATGATAAAGAAGTGTAAAGATAATGCAATGTTAATTTTAAATGAGGTTTTTCTCTTCACAAGGACACGAGCTTTGATTAGAGAGCGTTGATGCATAAGATCAAGGTCGTGAAGTAGTACATGAGTAGTCTAGGTGCTAGTTGCCTTTACATTGTTTGTGCATTTTGCCTGGTTTTCATTGTTTTTACTTTCAAGTTGTTCTGACAATACTTTTCTTCTTAATTATTACTTAAATACCTTTTCTATTTGTATGTTGGTTTTATATGTATCTTCTAACTATGCTCCTTTTGATTTTCAATCTATTTTTTGTTTTATTGCTTGTATGTGTTTTTGTCTTTGTGAAAGTCTACAAATTTTTTTTTCTGGGTTGGCGTTTCACTAATACGTGAATAAAGAAACTCTAGTTAAAAGTTGTCTCATTGACTAGGATTAAAGTAATAACTACAACATGGTCATGTGATATACATTCTATTATGTAATACTACTTACAAACACGACACAAAAAAATCATAATGACTGGAATCAAAATTATTAATCTAAATAATTGCTACCAATAAACAAAATAAACTAAGGGATGATTACAAGAAAGAGATAATGAATTGAAATGGTAACTTTCAATTATTTCATATTTAGCTACTGATTTTTTTTTTTTTTTTGTGTTTGATTTATCCATGTATTATTTGAAATATTCACATTTTATCCTTGTAACCGGTTGTAATCAATGTGAACAATTTCAAATAATTCACGGTATATCAAATATGAAGAAAAAATTCAATGGCAAAATATGAATAAAATGGGAAGTTGGTTACCCATTCAAGTCACTAATTTTTATTTAAATTAAAAAAAAAAAAAAAAAAAAAACTGAAATTTATTGATTTGTTTTATTAAAATAAAAAATAAAATCTTAAAAGAATCTTTTTTGGAATTTACGGAGAAACCAGGAATATTGCAATAAAGTAAAAAAGACAAATTTACGGGTTGGTTTGGAGCGTTGAGATAATGTAGGGGTTAGAATGATAATTGTATGGTTTCGACGTGGCGACACGCTTGCGTTTCCCAGGAACTTTGTCCTTAAGTCCACGTCATTTCCACCTTCTATTTTTTTTTTTTTTTTTTCCATACGGGCAAAGTATGATCACGACTTGGATTAATTGAAGGGTAATACTTTACTTTATCGAAAAAATCTTCATAATCATGTTTTAAGTTATACAAACATTATTCACTTTGAAATATTATTAAATTCGAATTATTTTAGACATTAGTCATATTTATTTGAAGAAAGAAACGTATTTTGTATTTATATTGCACAATTTGATCTTATCTTTTTATACGGTAAAGTTTGAGGACCTGAAATACGAAGCACCCAGCGACTGTCATTTGTCGTGAACTTTACGCCCTAATCTTTCACTATAAAAAGGCGATCATTTTTCTTCTTTCCAAATCAAATATCAACATAACACGTCTATTCTCATCAATGGCGTTCAAGCAAAACATAGTTCAGCGGATGTTCAACATCTGCAACAACAAATTCTCCAATCAGACGTTACGCAACTGCCGCATTTCTCCGTCCTCCGCCGCCGCTCAAGTTTTTATGCCACCTAATCCTGACAGAATGGCACCAGATCCGGGAGACGATACGATTTTTCGGAGGTTTCTCCAGCGACGGCCGCTGGACCTATCGTCCTCCGCCATGCCGGAGATCCTTCGGTCGAGAGGAGAGAGCATGTTGGAAAAACTAAAAGAGATGGACATTACGAGAGGCCGGATCCGTCTCGATGTGATCTCTCCTCCGATGGAGAGATCTTCCGAGGGGGAGTTGACGGTGGCGCACGCTAAGAAGATCCTTAGGGTTTCGCAAATCGAAACGTTGAAATCGAAGTTGAGAAGCTCTCGTAAAAATCACGTTTCGTATGACGAGTTCGTTGAGATTTGTATGGAAGGATGTTCGAACAGAGATCAAGGGTTAGATTTGGCGAAAGCTCTTGACGATTCTGGTTCCGTCATCGTATTAGGAAACGTTGTTTTCCTCAAGCCTGAACAGGTTGGCTCCTCTTTTAACCCTAATTTCGTTACATTCAATATATAACCCGAAGAAATTGCTGCTGTTATTCTTATCATTTCGGTTTTTACAGACTCGAAATGCTAGGCATCTGGGGTTTGTTTAGGGTTTGCATACAGTTTTTGATTTATTTCATCAAAGATAGACCGAAATCTGATTGGTTCTTTTGTATTATTGTGTGATTTTTCTCCACAGGGAAGACTGAGAAACCAGATCTAAAAACGTGTAGTCTCACACGTTTGTTTGAGGTGGAGACCGACCTAGAGACTACTTTGATCCATCTTCCTCCCAAACCATCCCCAGAAAAATCAAACTTTTTTCTTGCCCGATTAAAACACGGCAAATCTTTTCCGAAATAAAAAAAAAATAAATATTTTTTTGCATCATTCATTCTATTTACAATCACAAACAGTCGTTAGTTTTTCAAGATCAAAGAGGAATGCTTGGTGTAATTCTTTTCCAAAATGGAATTACCTTTTACCAGATCAATAGTCCAAGTGCAATTTAAGATGATAATATGATGTTCTGGATTTTGGAAAAGGATTTGGAGTTTTTTTTTTTCAAGAATTGGGTGTGGTCAATATTGGGGCTTCTATGTTAAGCTGGTTTCAAGAAAAGAAGAAATTAGAATACGTGTTTTTTGGGCAAAATAGTTTATAGGAAATTGTTAAGTTTGATAAAAAGAGTCTAAAAGAATGTTGTGAAAATGTGAATTTGGGTGTGAGTCTTGTTTTACCAACAATTTTGTATTACAGGTGGTGAAAGCAATCAATGAGTTGCTGCCGTTGACACAGAACCCACCGGTTGAAGAATTGGAAGAGATGGAGAGGTGGAAGTCAGCCATTGATGCTAAAGCTAAAAAAATGGTGGAAAGAGAGCTATGGGGTGGTCTAGCCTACCTAATGATTCAGACAGCTGGGTTCATGAGGCTCACATTTTGGGAGCTTTCATGGGATGTGATGGAGCCTATTTGCTTTTATGTAACATCCATGTATTTCATGGGTGGATATGCTTTTTTCTTGAGGACAGCAAAAGAGCCTTCTTTTGAAGGCTTCTTTCAAAGCAGGTTTACTTCAAAGCAGAAGAAGTTGATGAAACGTGAAGGGTTTGATGTTGAAAAATACATGGAGTTGAGAAAAGCTTATTATCAAGACCCATGGCCAAGGGAAAAGTCATTGGTTGGTGAAGGGACTAAAAAGTCATTTACTTGAACATAAATTTATATTGTAGATGAAATAGAAATTCTATTTAATCCCCCCTGAAAATCTCCCTATATCTCTTTTCATCCCCCCGGCATTCTGTCTTGAGTTTTGTTTCTGTTCTTTTTTTTTTTTTTTTTTTTTTCTAAACATTAAGTAAAGAAATTATGAAAGGGGAAAAACTGCAAAATTGAGAGAGCTGCAGTTCTATATTTAAAGGGTTGATGAGAATATTGTTGGATACAGATAATCAAATTGCAAGACTAACAAACAAGAATATAGCAAATTCAATGGGTAATTATTATTGTTATTGCGCCTTCAACTTTGTACTAATCTTTATTTAACAGTCATGGGTCCAATTTTTTATGATTCACACAAATGGTAAAAATGAAAATGTCAAGAAAACAAAGCCTAATGTTCAGGGATTTACAGATCATCCAAGTGGAACTCATATTGTTTGGATTTATTTGAACTGATAATAAGGATACATAAAGATAATATTGATGCTATTGTATATACATTGACTACAATGATACAATCTGTTTCAGAATTTTGATCTCTAAAACATCATACAACCTTATAATTTAAAAGGCAAATAGATGAACCATGAATAAGGAATGTTCATACCTGTAGAAGCTTCCTGTAAGTTACTTGTACACTTGCATCAAACCGGAGGCACTTGAAGGCGAATTGAGTGAAGTAGCCAAAAATGTTGACATAAACAACTCAGCTCATATATCACAGACATAATTACCGAACACATAAAGAGAAGCAAGCAACAAACATGAAAGTCTAGAAAAATTCAAAATACTAGAAATCCAGCTTAAATAGGTTACCCATCGAAGCTTCCTGTAAATTCTATTTGATTGACTTGAACCTCAGATTTCATTGGTATTTATATCACATTAAAAATTAAATTGAAGAGGGAATTTTGGTTAAAACAATTAGAGTGGACAAAAATCATGACTGATGGCATTTAACAAATCTGTGAAAGTTGGGCAGGCTTCTTCTTCCACCTGAAAATCATGATTATCAACATTACATGCTATGTTCTATTACACAGAAAGAATAATACATTACCTAAATCTTTATGAATTTTGAAAATACAACCTATAGATGTGATCATAGAATAAGCTTTGCAATATCAAGATCAATGTGATTGTTGTGTAAAGCTGTGTTTGTTTAATGTATTAGAAAATTAATTATGTCAATTTAAAGATGATCTGTACAGGAGAGTGTCTAATTCAACATTGAGAAAGTTCAAACAACTGAATTCAGAGCATTAAATAAAAGTAGTCATAGTACATACCATTGCAGTGTGGGCAACTGCATCCACACGTAAGATACAAGAAAGATAAGGTAAACTGAAAACAGATGATGTCTAAATCTGTAAATATATGAAAGGTTGCAGGTTCAAAAAGACAATCCTGCACCATTCAAACGAATAACGAGTCAGAAGGTTTAAATGTTGGAAACGGAAAGTGGAAGTACGAATCACACAGACATAATCACAAACACCTACCCGACAATCCAGAATAGGAGGTTGGTGAGGGAGGCGTCGTGGCCCGGGGCGTAACATAAGCACCGAAACTGGAGGGGCCGAAATTATATATATATATATATATATATATATATATATATATATATATATATATATATATATATATATATATATATATATATATATATATATATATATATATATATATATATATATATATATATATATATATATATATATATATATATATATATATATTAAAAGAGATTATCAATAATGAAATGTTTTTCCATGCTGTTATACGATACAAACATTATTTAAAAATTAACAAAGTAAAATAATAAAATAACATAACTAACTTATATATTAAACCAAAGACTAAACTTAAAAATAATACCAATTTATATAAATAATCAGTGATGAGGACATATATTTTTTGGGGTGCTTTTACATTTTAACAATAATATGATTTTATTTACTTATAAGAAACAAAGAAAAATAAGGTGTTAGTTTGTTTTTTCTGAGACAAAATGTCTGCAGTCTGTGGACTATATCTGTAGACCTCTGCAGCAGAATAGCCGGACCAAACGTCTGTAGTTTGATAAAAGAAGACTGTTTGTTTTTTAACATTTGCAGGCTACTAAAATAAATTAAAATCTAAATAAACTTATTTTTTAACTACAAAGTGATTTTTTTTTATATTTTTATGATTTTTTTTATAAATAATTAACAAATCTAGATCAACTTTTATTTATTATTGTATAAAAGATGAAAATAAAAATGATACAAATTAACGTATATATTTGATAAAAACCAACAATTTTGGTTGCAAAGTTATACTTAAAACATTGTAATTAGGAATCAAAGAATTTGATACATAAATGGATGAAAATAAACTTTGATTTTTTTTTTCAATTAAATCAATTAAAAATGTGTCATAAATATTTTTCTAAGAAATTGACAATATTGTATTAAATAATGTTTTATAGAATTTGATAGAAAAAATATAAGAATATATTATGATTTTTTTCATATTTTATAAACAATTTCAATGACCATTATTGTAATGAATTTTTATTTATAAATTTGTCAAAAATATCATGTTTGTGTCGTCGAACTTTTTTTTAAAAGTATTGTAACTTTTTTTTTTTCAAATTGTTTATCACTAATAAAGTTGGAATAAATATAAATTCAAAAAAACTAAAAGAAAGATAAAGATATATGTGTTTTTTAGGCTAGAAGATATCTAAAGATGTTAGAAGACTCTAGTCCACATCTGCGCCAAGAAGAGGGTGCGCAGACATTTTTATTTCTGCAGTTTTCAAAAAAAGAAATAGTCTATGAATGCTAATGTTAGCGCGTGGTCTGCGTCGTGCAGACAGAAGAGGCCAAGAAGATCTGCGAGTAAAAAACAAACACCATCTAAGTGTTTATTCAATAAACTAAAAGTTGTCTTTTGCAGCTTTTAGACTTTGGTATGTTTCATATCTTTGAGATCGATATATGATGTTTATTCACCACACTTTTTAATTTATGACTGTTAGCTGGTAAGAGAAAGACAAAAAAAAGAGGGAGACGGAATACCTAATGCATACACCTTCTTTGTTATTCCAGCGAAGTGGAGACCGGAGAGGAAAGCGACTGTCGACAGAAGGCACATTGGAGGTCACATGTGGCAGTCTGATGACTAGGAGAGAGTATAGAGGGAGAGCCTACGGAGGTGGCGAGCAGTCCGACGACTAGAAAGAGGAGAGATAGAGAGAGCACTAAAATGACAAGCCGTCCGACAACTGGTGAGGAGGCTAACAGTGGAGAGGGCGTTATTCTTCCAGTCAATTTGAGATGTTTTTTTTTCTTTCTAATTGGGGTTTTATACTTTTATTCTTCAGATAAGCACTGAGAGCTTTTTTTTCTATGACCAGAATGAATTCTTGGGATTTACTGTTTTCTTAAACAGTTAAACTCAAGGATTGACTAACAAGGTTGTAAATAAGATTAGATTGTTGGTTTTTTATATAGTTTTAAGAGTAAATTCTTGATTGATTTAATTTCGAAACAAGGTTAGATTTGATTTTATGCAACGATTTTCGGGATTTCTGTTAATGTTTATTTAATCTTAGTTTTTTTTTTTTGAATGACATCTAATCTCTTAGTTAATAACAACCTAAAACAAAGGGGCCTAATCAGTGAACTTTGTGATATTTCATAATTAAAACACACACACAAACACACACACACACACACACACACACATATATATATATATATATATATATATATATATATATATATATATATATATATATATATATATATATATATATATATAAGAAACACCAAAACCGAGGGGGGGGGGGATGGCCCCTCCTAACCCTAAGAGCCTCCGTTACTGGTCATGGCTAGATAGTACGGAAGTTGATGATTGTAACGCCCCGTTCTAAGAGTAATTATTCATGGATCCCCGAGATCAAGAGTAAGGGCGTTTCGGTCTTTTATGGGCAATGGGTTTTATTCGAGAATGTTTTGGGTCGAGGTGTGTTGCTAGAAGCGTAGGGCTTCTCGCCACCTTTTCATGGATATAAAGTTCGTCGGAAACGGACTTAGAATAAAGGAGTTATGACACTTTGAAGATAGTGTCAATAATGGTCCCTAAAGGAAATATTTGGCAAAGGGGTCCTAGGCATGCATGGAGTGCATGCGTGTAATTGGCTGGGTACGCCCAACGTAAGCTAGGTTATGCCCAGCGTAGAGTGGTTAAATGAACACGGGTGTTGGGGGCGTACGCCCAGCGTACAAGATGTACGCCCAACGTACGTCTAGTGTCCAGAAACCCTAATTTTAGGGCAAGCCACTATATAAGGAACATTATGGTTCCAACCCTAGCCTCCATATCTGCGCTCTTACTCTCAGAAACCCTAAGTAGCCGTTTTCTTCCATGATTATGGATATTTGACGTTGGGGAGCTTGGTTTGGCAAAGGAGAGCATAGGAGAAGAAAGAAGAAGTTGTCAAGGAAGGAGTTGGGTGGCTGGAGCTCGTAGATCTGGGAAGGCATCATCTTCTGGATCCCTTTTGAGGTATAAAGTCTCTTGTTTGACATCTATTTTGTGTAAGATCTAGGTGTTATCAATTTTTGACACCATTTCTTGTCCCAAAAACCCCAAAGTGATGCATGATGCGAGTTGGCTGAGATTAGTTGTCCTTTCAGACCTTAGGAGAGGTCTTGAGTGAGAAAAATGAGGTCCCAATGGCTTTGGTTGTCTCATGAATGATGTAGATAGGTCTTAATGGATTAAGACCTTGAGTTAAGAGCTTTATGGACGTCCCAAGTAACAAAGTTTGAGACTTTATGAATCCTAGGCATGTTTGGTCGATGGATCTGAAGTTTGGGCTTAAGATCTTAAGCCATTAAGAACTTATGTGGAATTTTAGTTCAACGAGATTACGCCCCGCGTAAGCTGATGTAAGCCCAACGTAGTGGGTCAGTGTCCCGTTCCCAGTCCGCGAGAATCGAAGTACGCCCGGCGTACTCCCTTTGTTGGGTTTTCAATTTTGGGCCTTAAGTGATTGGGCTATTTATGGGCTAGCTGGGCTTTTGTCGTGACTGAATATTATGGATGGAGTAATTTGGACCCAATAATTATTATGGACCTTGGATCTAGGCCCATTTGGTAAATTGGGCCAATATTGGGCTTTGCATGAGAATTTGGTTTTGGGGTCTTGGCCCAATAAAAGGATGATGGACTTAATGAGTATTGTGGGCCCTTGGTCTAGAAAGTCATGATGGCTTCTAATGTGATGATTTTGCATGTGATAGTTGGGATTCCCGGTGAATTAGCAGTCAGAGATTTGCAGAATTTCGGCAGTTGCAAGGTGAGTTTTCCTCACTGTACTCAAGGGTCTAAGGCACCAAGGCCGGCCCTTTGAATTGTTGTTAAAGCTTGTTATGTTACGTGATGATACGCTTGCTAGTATCCTGGTAGATAGGATAGTGATATGATGATATGCTTTGTTAGCTTAGTATCCAAGAGAAATGGATAGTTGTATGATGGCTAGTTCTGTTGGATCAGCGCCCTGGTAGTTGGGTAGTGATTATTTATAGACCGATAATTGGTCTTGCCTTATGTACGCTGGTAGGAGGTTACCTGCGGGTTATGTCTGTTGAGCAGTAGCAGAGGGTATTCCATCCCGGTAAGATGATAGGGACCTAGTGTGTTGATTCTGTAGAGTATTATGTGGTGGCCTGTTATGTGTACATGTCTGCTAGTGTATATTGGCATTCTAACCCGATGGTTGTGGGCCAGGAGTATTCCATCCAGGTAGGATGATTGGACTCGTAGTAGTTTGGCATTCCAACCCGATAGTTGAGGGGCCTAGGGTATTCTATCACGAGGGATGATTGGACATATAGTAGTAGTTACAGTATGTATAGTAGTTTGGCATTCCAACCCGATGGTTGTGGGCGAGGAGTATTCCATCCCGGTAGGATGACTAGACTCATAGTAGTTTGGCATTCCAACCCGATGGTTGAGGGGCCTGGGGTATTCCATCCTGAGGGATGATTGGACCCGTAGTAGTTATTG
Organism: Lactuca sativa; assembly: GCF_002870075.4. Taxonomy (NCBI): domain Eukaryota; kingdom Viridiplantae; phylum Streptophyta; class Magnoliopsida; order Asterales; family Asteraceae; genus Lactuca; species Lactuca sativa. The sequence goes on along the minus strand of NC_056624.2, from coordinate 180,581,464 downwards.
TTGTACGTATAGGGGTTTGAGCATTCCAACCCGATGGTTGTGGGCCGAGAGTATCCCATCCGGTAGGATGATTGGGCTCGTAGTATGTAGACATTCCAACCCGATGGTTGAGGGCCAGGGGTATTCCAACCGGAAGGTAGATTGGACCCGTAGTATGTTGTTCGTTGTTGTATGCGTATGTTTTTGTGTGTATGGGTACTTTGGGGGAATTCACTAAGCTTTCGGGCTTATAGTTGTGGTTTATTGTTTCAGGTGCTTCAGAAGATCGTGGCAAGGCGAAGGCGTGATCGTACCGCTCCTCATGTTTTTATGATATATGTGATATGTGTAACACTCTAAAAATTCCAACCAATTTAAACTTTTCAAAAACAACCCAGTTTCGTTAAGTTATTACAAAAAGGTTTTCATTACAATTATTATCAGAGTCTTCCCAGAACCATATCATAAAACATAAACATGACTACATGAGGAGCGGTACGATCACGCCTTTGCCTTGCCACGATCTCCTGAAGTACCTGAAACATTTAAACCACAACTGTAAGCCCGAAAGCTTAGGGAGATACCCCCAAAATACCAACCACATATACCATACACATAACATATCATATCATAACAGAACACAGAACAGCCATGCACTTCGGGTCTACTGTGTGACTGGTCCGCCGTACCGTGCCTTCAGTCCACCTGGTCCACCCTCCAAGTCTAGCCATATACATCGAGTCTACAGTGTGAATGGTCCGCCTGCACCGGGCCTTCAATCCACTTGGTCTACTCTCTGAGTCTACAGTATGACTGGTCCGCCCGCACCGGGCCTTCAGTCGGCCTGGTCCACGCCCCGAGCCTCGACACGTCTGCTCCGCCCTATTGGGGCCTACAGCCTATCCGGACCGTTCGCTGGGCCTTCGGGATAACCGGTCCACCCTGAGGTACGTTGGCCTACAACACAAAGCAGGACCCGCCTCAACCCAACCCCAGTCCAACAACCATGTGCACATAAACATACAATCATATAAAAATTCACATCCAATCAAACCGATCTAGCAGATCACATAACATAACATCATCCTAACTAGGATACCGACCTAACCAGTCACCAACATAGCATCATCCTATATACCAGGATACCGACCTTAACCAGGTCTCTAACATATACCATCCTAACTACCAGGATGCAAACATAGCAAAGCAATAACATAACAACGATACCCGGATTACAATTCGATAAAGGGCCGACCTTGGTGCCGTAGACCCTGTTGATATAGTGAGGATAACTCACCTCGCCACTGATGACTGAAAAGATAAGATCACGCTGCTCCAACCTCCGACACGAACTCCACCACTGATCAATACCAAAAGCCTGAGCTCAATAAGTACCAATATTTACCGAAATACCCTCGGAGGTCAACTGGTCAACTCTTGGTCAAAGTCAAAGTCCTCAGTCAAAGTCAACCTTCCAGACTAACTCTACTCGCCGAGTCAACCCACTGACTCGTCGAGTCCCTATACTCAGAACTCCCAGTCCACGACTCAACTCGCAGAGTCGCCCCAAGACTCGCCGAGTCCAACAAACTCTGAGTCCTTTCTCGCTCAACTCACCGAGTCGTCCCTCGACTCACCGATTCACAACTCAACCAAAAAGGTTAGGACTCCACGACCAGACTCGCCGAGTCCAAGAACAGACTCGCCGAGTCCAAGGCAACATTCAACATACTCGCTGAGTTGTTCTTCCAACTCGTCGAGTTCCTGTCTATCTTCATCCAACTTGCTGAGTTCACCCATGTGACTCGCCGAGTACCTCTAGTTCTTAATCCATACAGTGTCTTTCCAAGCCATGCAGGGGCTCCAAACCATAGATCCACTCCCCTACAACCCATCTATCACGTAAAGTGACAAACTTTACGTGAATCCAAAGAGATCTAAGCATAATACACTCTTAGGCTAAGGTTTGGGACAAAAGAACTTCACCAACAACTCTTGGGCATAGACTTTATGGCTTCTTGGATCATTAACAGCCTAGATCTGAGGTAGCAACCTCAGATCTTACACCAAACTCGAGATGGACCTCATTTATGCCCCAAAAACCCCACAATTGATAGATCTAGATGCACAAAAGCTCAAACAACAGATTATTACCTCAAATGAAAGCTCCAACTGAAGAATAAGCTAATTCTCTGCAAAGCCCCTTGCTCCAATCTTCTTGCTCTTCAATTTCCCTCCAATATTCCCTCCTCAAAGGCTTTAATCTCTCACAAAGGAAAGCTCACACGAATCTAGGGCTTCTGGAACTCAAAGGGAAGGTAAAGAGGTTGGGGAGAGGGTATCATGTTCTTTATATAGGGCTCAACCCCCGTGATTAGGGTTTTCTCCTTTCAGCATCAACTCGTCGAGTCCCAGCTACTGACTTGGCGAGTTGGTCACTTAACCCGCGACCAAATCCCACTCCGACTCGGCGAGTCGGAATACCAACTCGTCGAGTCCCCGCCTTAATTTACACTTTAGCCCTTGAATAATACTTCTGAATTTTCAGGATGTTACAATATGGTTCTAGGGGAATACTTTGATGTTTAAACTATTTTGAAAACAAGATGTGTGATCGTAATGATTTTTGAATGAATAAAATGTTTTAATTTGGTTGAAATTTTTGGTTGTTACAATGATGATCCAAGGGCTTTCTACCACACCCTAATAGATAAGGCTTATGATTCCTAATACAAATGAAATTTCGTCGTTGACATTGCATAGACAATCTTTGAAATACTCGTGAATCCACCACCCAAATCCCAATACATTGCTTATTCTCTTCAACAAAGTTTACTCCGTAGGGACCATCTCAGGGAAAAAAGTTTCGTAGAGACCATATCAGGGAAAAACTATAAAGCCAAATGACCATCCGTGTAATTTGTTCTAAAGTTAATTAAGATTCAAGTTTTAGGGAAAAGGCCACCTGTCACAAATAAATATTTTCAAAGAACAAAGTAAGGCAATTATATATTTTATAAGATCAGGCTGCTCCAACCTCCGACACGAACTCCACCACTGATCAATACCAAAAGCCTGAGCTCAATAAGTACCAATATTTACCGAAATATCCTCGGAGGTCAACTGGTAAACTCTTGGTCAAAGTCAAAGTCCTCAGTCAAAGTCAACCTTCCAGACTAACTCTACTCGCCGAGTCAACCCGCTGACTCGTCGAGTCCTTATACTCAGAACTCCCAGTCCACGACTCAACTCGCCGAGTCGCCCCAAGACTCGCCGAGTCCAACAAACTCTGAGTCCTTTCTCGCTCAACTCACCGAGTCGTCCCTCGACTCACCGATTCACAGCTCAACCAAAAAGGTTAGGACTCCACGACCAGACTCGCCGAGTCCAAGAACAGACTCGCCGAGTCCAAGAACAGACTCGCCGAGTCCAAGGCAACATTCAACATACTCGCTGAGTTGTTCTTCCAACTCGTCGAGTTCCTGTCTATCTTCATCCAACTCGCTGAGTTCACCCATGTGACTCGCCGAGTACCTCTAGTTCTTAATCCATACAGTGTCTTTCCAAGCCATGCAGGGGCTCCAAACCATAGATCCACTCCCCTACAACCCATCTATCACGTAAAGTGACAAACTTTACGTGAATCCAAAGAGATCTAAGCATAATACACTCTTAGGCTAAGGTTTGGGACAAAAGAACTTCACCAACAACTCTTGGGCATAGACTTTATGGCTTCTTGGATCATTAACAGCCTAGATCTGAGGTAGCAACCTCAGATCTTACACCAAACTCGAGATGGACCTCATTTATGCCCCAAAAACCCCACAATTGATAGATCTAGATGCACAAAAGCTCAAACAACAGATTATTACCTCAAATGAAAGCTCCAACTGAAGAATAAGCTAATTCTCTGCAAAGCCCCTTGCTCCAATCTTCTTGCTCTTCAATTTCCCTCCAATATTCCCTCCTCAAAGGCTTTAATCTCTCACAAAGGAAAGCTCACACGAATCTAGGGCTTCTGGAACTCAAAGGGAAGGTAAAGAGGTTGGGGAGAGGGTATCATGTTCTTTATATAGGGCTCAACCCCCGTGATTAGGGTTTTCTCCTTTCAGCATCAACTCGTCGAGTCCCAGCTACTGACTCGGCGAGTTGGTCACTTAACCCGCGACCAAATCCCACTCCGACTCAGCGAGTCGGAATACCAACTCGTCGAGTCCCCGCCTTAATTTACACTTTAGCCCTTGAATAATACTTCTGAATTTTCAGGATGTTACAATATGGTTCTGGGGGAATACTCTAATGTTTAAACTATTTTGAAAACAAGATGTGTGATCGTAATGATTTTTGAATGAAATAAAATGTTTTAATTTGGTTGAAATTTTTGGTCGTTACAATGATGATCCAAGGGCTTTCCACCACACCCTAATAGATAAAGCTTATGATTCCTAATACAAATGAAATTTCGTCGTTAGGCAATTATATATTTTATAGTATTTTCTAATTTTCCCACATTAGGCAATTATATATATTTTTACACAAAAAAAGCAACAATGTTTAAACATGACCAAATCATGTTTGACCTTGGTTGGACTATGATTACAACCACATTCCCTGGCTATTGTCCACCACCCAAATGCCTTTAAAACACATATGTTAGCACCAAATTGACAAAGAGCACCTGGAGAAACCAACAAAACTCAAGAAGTTACTTGCATAATAAAATACAACAATACTGCTATAATGTGGTATAATGCAAATATAAGAGTGGTGTAAAATATTAAAAATTGATGGTATAATGGTGCTATAATGTGATCATATGTATAACAGAATGGAAAAAACGATATGAAATTTTACATGAATTGTCCTTATATATACAAAATTATTATAGGTATGGTCACTATTTTATATTGAGAAATAGAAAATGAAAGATATCCATCTTAATGCATAAGTGGCATAAAAAAAATTACATTCCATTCTGATTCATGTTCCTAGTCCTCTCTTTTTATGTTTTAATTTACACCATTGTTCCCAGTAATTACATGTTTTTCCTGTCTACAATCATGTGGCTTACACATGACATAGACATGATGTCATTAGTTAAATACATTTGAACAACATATTTTTTTGTTACCTGTTGTAATCATTATTTTGTCGAATTAAAACAAAGTTGAAGCAAATTGGAGGACGAAGACTAAAATTATGAGCGACTATAACTTTGATCGAGTCTCGTACTATGACAAGAAAATGTCACCGGTTATAATGGGTAACATACAACTATACCTTCCAGTGCAATTTCCAACATATTTATAGTTAACCCACATAAGAAGTCAACTACATATAAAATTGCTTGTTCATATCAGTTTGTTTCCTTACAAGCTTTAAACTTCAGTTGAGAATTTGGATTGAGAAGACATGGCAGAAGATATTCACATATTGTTGAGTAGGAAATGCTGTAGGATTAAACCCTAGGAGATTGGACATTTGAAACTTTAAATTAATATTAATGTGATTTGGTTTCTAAAAGTGAGAAGGCGAAATTAAAGGAGGATGGTTATTTTGCTGATGGATAGGAATTGTGTGTTAACTGACTGCTGATTTTTAGGAATGTATATTGTTGAATTGAAGGAATAGACGAGAAGAAGATTAGAGGGTAAAGGAAAAGATGCCATGTGGCAAGATTGTATGTAGAAAATGGACATGTGGCAAGTCTAGGTTTTGTTTATTAAAAGAGAGATTTTATTAAATTTTATGGTTTATATGTTTGTTAATAACGTCCCAAAGTTGGTTGATACTTGGTCATAGTTCCATGTGATGATGTGAATAACAAATTTTTTTTTTTCCACTCAAACGGCGATTTGGTCCCAAAATCCTTAATGATATACAGGAATTTGTTTCAATTTTTGTCACACAAGAAACACATTATATCAACAAAATGGTAAAATGAAAATGTTCACAAATGACAAAATAAAACCTAATATTTCTCCATAACACCCAATTAGTGACATCCAAGAAAGTCTGTCACAAATATACTCCACATAATCCACCTATTCAGATATTTACATACAACATATCCAAACATACAATCATCTAAAACGAACAACACAAGCATTCTTAGTTTTACAGTGAACAAGAAACCTCTCATCAATCATGTCCCCATACAAACAATTCTTGCTTGCTTCCTAGCAAGCTGAGTAGATCAATAGACACTACACCATGGTATTATTCATTCATCATCAGTGTTCAGATCTGGCTTCATGAAGTATCTGTAGTACACATACTGCATTATGATCTGTTGTAACAACCAACTTTGTCAAGGTAATCAAAACACAACAATTAAATAACTAAAAAAATATCAAAACATATAAAAATTAAAGGATACAAAAGCATCAAGTGCCACACAGACTGCAGCATCTAGCAGCCAAGGCATATTTGCTTTAATTTTCTCCCACTCTCTACTTCTTGCAAGAATGCTGCATTCAAATCATAAATTATACATCAACAAAACTTCTGAGAGTGTATAATATTAAGGGATCTAGACAGAAATCGACACCTTCCAACATAAGCTGCATTGGCAATGAGAGCAAAGATGAACATGAGAGGATTCAAACCCTGTATTGTATCAATTACACAGACTTTTTTTTTTCAAGATATTGCAATATGATGCTATCTTTTTTAAAATTAAAAATATCATGACAGGCTTACCTCAACACTGCGTCTTTTGATCTGGGGACAATTAATTACACTAATTGTGTTAGAATTTTGATTATATATTGCAATGAAAATATGATTTGGGTGAAGAAGCATGAGGAGTTACATTTAAGGCGATTTGAGGGATCCTTCCACCCATGTATATAGCAGCCATCATCCAGCCTAGCCATTGCCCATACACAGCTTCACTTCCACTACCATCCTGTTAATTTCATCAACACCAAAATTGCTTATATATATGTATATAGAATCATAAGTTTTCATCCACAAACAAAAGCTAATAAGTAAAATAAGCAGTGGTCATACTTGTAGAAGCTTCCTGTGAGCATACACTTGCATCAAACCCTTTGTGCGTGAAGGAAAGTTGAGTGAAGTAGCCAAAAATGCTCCATAACCAACCTGACATAAACAGCTGATCAGCTCATATATCATGGATCGATATAGGCTTTTTAGCAACAACTAATCAATCAACAGATACAAGAAATCAATCAAGCTTTTAGAAAGACTTACAGAGCGGGGTATCGGCCTAGGCTGAGAAGTAGTCTTTGCAGGTATCTCAAGAGATGACGACTCATCTTCTGAAGAACGATCATCGTCATCATCAGCAGCAGCAGCCATAGCCATAGCTGAGGCTGGACCACTTCTTGTTGTCCACAGATAACCTCTATTTGGTGGAGTTGAACTTCCAGCCAATGATCTTGCTGACCTGCAAAAACAGATTTCACAGTAGTTTCATCAGATTAGCACTGGAGAATTTTGGTCATAAAGGAGTAATTAAATAAAGCATAAAGACAGACATGTAATAGTAGTCACGTCGCTGAGATGGGGATGCTCTGATGGCATGACTTTGAGAATTTGTAATTAAAGGTTTCTTGGCTTCTTCCACCTGAAAATCATCATCAATATTGAAAATCTAACCTAATTGCAGAATGAATATGGGTTTACCTCTGGACTAGCAGCAATGGAATCAGCTTTCCGGGACTTTAACAATGTATAGATGTGATCATAGTACAAGCCTTGCAACACCAAGATCACTGTGCTTGTTGTGTAAAGCTGTGCTCCGGTTTTAGACAATTAGGTCAAATTAAACATGATATGCTAATTCGACATTGTGAAATGTATTTCCAAGAACTAAACTAGAAGCATTAAAGAAGAAGGGGAAAAAAATCAAAAGAGTGCCGTATTACGTACAATTGCAGTGTAGTACTGTGTAGGCAACTGCATCACCACAATGAAGATACGAGAAATTAAGATAAGATGAAATGAAAAGAGATGTCTGCAATCTGAATCTATAAATAGATGAAGAGACTCACTGTTGCAGGTTCGAGAAGACAACCCACAAGATTAAAGATATCCCTGCGCCATTAAAATGAAAAACGAGTTAAATGGCGTAATTGAATGTTGGAAATGAAAAATTGGGAAGTACGAAATCTACTCTCACAGACATAACCACAAACACTTACCCGGCGATCCACGTTAGGAGGAAGATGAGCGAGACGCCATGGCTGGATTTAGTACGGAAGTTGGTGACGATCTGAGGGATTTCCGCCACCCCCCAACAGACAAGGCTTATGATTCCCAATCCGAATGAAATTTCGTCATTGACATTGCATAGACAATCTTTGAAATACTTGTCAACCCACCACCCAATACATTGCTTATTCTCTTTAACACAGTATGATAATGAATTAGTACTCCTAGTCCTACTGCTACCATTCCACAACAAAAACTTCATGTCTGTATCGGTGTTGTTGGGTTGTGAGGTGCTGTAATTAAAGCAGCATTCAGATCCAGATGGAAACCTGATCAAATATTTGGCTGAATGCTAGCGGTTGATGCAGCGGTGGTGTCTGGGCATATGGCTTCTTTGGACTTTGTAGTAGTAGCAGGGATGATGCCATGATGACACCTGGATTTACGATCCAGCCCCTTGATTTATTTTAAGAGTAAAATACAAAAGAAAATAACAATAATAATAATAATATTGATATTTATTTAACTATTTGATTATATAATGTATAGCCTCTTATAAATGTGGGCTCTTTTCGATCTTTCTGTTATTGTTTTTATACATATAATTTCAAAGTATGAAGTGATCTTTATATTTTTATACTCATCAGTGTAGTTTTTATTAATTTTCAACATATAACTATAGAAATATAGAACACTTTTAAAGATTTATTTGTGTGAAAAAATAATACATTATATTCATGGATTTGTTTGGTACGAAGGTTTTATATGCATGGTATAGCGTACAGTAGGGTGCAAACGAGCCAAGCTACTCGCGAGCTATTCAGGATCGGCTCGTTAAAAGCTCGACTCGAAACCGGTTTTAAACGAGTCTGAGTCGAGCTTGAGCTTAATATTAAGCTCGTTTATTAAACGAGCTCGAGCTCGAGCTCGAGCCTATGTCACTAAGCTCAATTAGGCTCGCGAGCCTAAATGAGCCTTTATTAAAATTTATTATTATTTTCGTATATTAAAATAAAAACATATTTGGGAAAATATGGATTTCGGGTATTAGTAAACGAGCTTCTTAACGAGCTTGAGTCGAGCTTAAGCTTATCTAGGCACATCGAACGACAAACGAGTCGAGCCCGAGCCTGAGCCGAGCTTGTATAATTCTTTACGAGCCCCGAGCCGAGCTCAGTAAAAGAAAGCCCGAATCGAGCCGAGCTCGAGCTCGAGCCTTGTATAACTTAAACGAGCCCGAGCCAAGCCTGACCAGCTCGGGCTCGATTCGACTCGTTTGCACCCCTAGCGTATAGTAATTTTTGAAAGGAGTGTAACTTTTGAACAATCACTATTGTGTCATTTGCATGACAATCTATGTGATAAACTCTTGAGAAATGTATTAAATATTATAAATATATTAAATTTGTTAAGATTTTTCTTATGATAATATCAAAAATAAATCTAATTAAAACAATTATAACAAATAACTCAAATAAAATCATGTCAATTTTTGTATGATCTGAACATGAACATTATAACAGTAATAATAAAAATAATAATCTTAACTAATGAGCATCATGATTATACTAATAGTAGTTATAATAACAATATTAACAATAATAATAAGTAATATATCATAGTAATCATGATAATAATGAAAATCATAACACTAATTTTAATATAATAAGAATATATAACTAAAATTAAGAGTTAAATGGTTAAATATAATAAATTGTGAACCTGTATGTTTTTTTATATAATTTGATTTTATGTTAACCAAAGTAATAGTAAAAAGTTTTTAGGTTTTTTTTAATGAATTAGTCTTTATTAAAAATACTCAAATGGTTATATATGATAGAAAAACACAAAAATGTATAAAAAAAACCCAGATATTTATACATTTTTAAAATTTAAACATAACCATAAACCTATGATCTGATCTTGACCTATTGATTCTGATCTTCTATGTTAAAATAATATAATATGATATAAGAGTAAAGTAATAAAATATTATCAACAAAATAATTTTAATGCAAAAAAAAAATGAATGAGTAAGGACAAAATCACAAAATGACACCATGATGTAGTATGTATGTGACCAATGCATCCATGTAGGTGGCCATTATGAAGCCCAGGTTCAAAAAAATGAAACTATTATCTTGAATTTTAAATAAATTTAATGTTTTATTTACTTTGGTATAAATATTTATAAAACAAAATTTCTATAGAATGAAAATAATTGTATATGACTAAGTTGACTGTTAACGATAAACACAATAGTTTGGATTGAAGTTTAGACCATCCACAATAAGAGTTAAGTATGAGTTTAATAAAATTTAATTAAATATAATACAGAAGAGAGAGGGTGAAATTGAATGAGGATTGAACTCATCGTAAACAATATAAGTGTAAAATTGTGAGTTTTTCTTGAATATATATATATATATATATATATATATATATATATATATATATATATATATATATATATATATATATATATATATATAGAGAGAGAGAGAGAGAGAGAGAGAGAGAGAGGTGGGTTCAATTGAGAAAATAAAAAAGGTTGAGAATGGGGGAATCATTCTCAGCCACTCATTTAATCTAAGCATAAAAGACACGGTGGCAAACTTGTAAATATCGTAATAACCTTCAATCTCAAATACGTAACTATAGAGAATTCGATAACTGTGCATTCATCATCAAAATTTTTCCTCCAACCTTCAATAATCATCCAGATTTCTTCAACTAAACCGGAATTTCTTCGCTGTTCATGAAATTGGAATCGGAGTTCTGGACTCGCAGTCACAATCGACATTGAGGGACTTAGAATCGGTAATTACAGGTTCCCAATCGGATTTTCAGAAATCAAAATCAAATTGATAAATCGATCAGAGATAGGATGTCGCATCTGAAGTCGAAATCGGAAGTATATGATGATTTGGAATTGATAACTTAATGTTTTTAACATTTTTAAAATAGTTAACTTATTTGCACTCCAACTGTTTGATGAAATGCATAAACTAAATTATCACGTTATATTCACATATGAATATGTTTTCTCACCTGAATCAGTATATGATTATTAAAAACACAAAACAAATATGCAAGTCTGTATGTTATTCATATGTGAATAACATATAAAAATTATATATATTTGTCAAAATACCTTCAATATTCATAAGTGAATATACCTTGTAATATTCATATGTGAATATACTGTGTAATATTCATAAGTGAATATATCATCTAATATTCACAAGTGAATATACTCTGTAATATTCACATGTGATATACCATGTAATACTGTGTAATATTCACATATAAAATATTATTTAATACTCATAAGTGAATATATCATCTAATATTCACAAGTGAATATACTATGTTAATATTCACAAGTGAATTCATCGTCCAATATTAAAATATGAATATACTATGTTTATTATATGCTATATTCATATATGAATGATACTTAAATTGTAAAAAAAAAAAATCATACTTTTTATTCATAAGTGAATAACGAATGTACTGTAATAAAACCTGATGCATTGTTATTCATTTATGAATAACGATAGCTGAAAATATAAAAAAAAAAAAATTTATTTTATCTTAAAACTATATCAATATGGATGTCTATTTGTAGAGAATAAAAAATTATGAATTTTGGTATATTTAAAATCATTTTTTGATAAAAATAGCTTATAAAAATTTAAAAAAAAAACGAAAAAAAACTATGTTTTTGTATATATTAAGGTAATTATTAGCATAGTTTAAGGAAATATGTTATGTTGGAAAACACATGTGCATTCGTTTCCCATTTCCATCGGTACGTTGGAGGCTTTTGTGGCAAAAATAAATGATTGGCTGAGAATGATTCCCCCATTCTCAACCTTTTTTTTTCTCAATTGAACTCTCCCCTATATATATATATATATATATATATATATATATATATAGAGAGAGAGAGAGAGAGAGAGAGAGAGAGAGAGAGTTAGGTTCATTTATAACCCATAATTACTGTGTGAATGTATAACCAAATGTGGTCCAATCATTTCTTATGGATAACATAATAACTTTTGTCAATTTAATTAATTATTACTAAAATTAAAACTCTATAATTATGGAATATAATTTAAAATCCAAATAACTACCATGTTTAATCCCCTATAATGATGGCTTGATATCATCACAAAAAAACTTCCACCTTCTTGAACTTTCACCCCATCGTCTCTCGGCCACCATCGAGATATACCCACACCACCAGCCATCAACACTACAACCATCATCGAACTTCAACCGGCCACCAACACGATGTTCAGAATCGTCGCGTACACCCAGGCCATCACTAGTTGTCCATTACCGTTCGTCTAGTCTTGAAATATTCTCACAAGTTTTTTATTGGGTAATGATTTAATTTCTATGGTTTTAAATTTTCTTATACGCATGTTTGTGTAATTGTGTGGGTTTGAATTTAGAAGACAATTACGATTCAAGACAGTTACGATTCATCAAGAGATGGATTGTTATTGGCTATTCAAGATTGTTTCCCTTTTATTGCAAAAAATATCAATTGTCAAGCTTTGAGGTAATTTGAATATTATATTCATTATTATATGCATTTTACATTGAATATGGATGCATATGTATCGTTTTGGTTGAGTTAATTTCTTTATTCTTTTGAATAATACCAACATATTACATTAATTCTAATGTGATGAGATTTAGGGTAGAATTAAAGATTATAAAAAAAGGAATTCCTATGTTTTAAGGAAACCTTGTTTAATCACATCTTCTTGTCGAGTGAAATGAAAAAAAAAAAAAAAAAAAGTTAAATTTCTTAACATTCTTGGAGTTTTTTTCCTCGAAGTATCTCTAATTCTTAAAGAATACATAACATTAATGTGATTCTTAAACAATAAATGAATGTGTGCATTGATATGTGATTCTTTAAAAAGAAAACATTTGCATTTCCATGTGATTCTTTAATAGAAAATGTTGGGAAAGAGTGAAACCAACATATATTTTTAAGAATGAATGACTAAAAAATGATTGATTTGTCGAGAATGTTGCAGGTAAAAAAATAGCCGTTTTTGGAAAGCATCAAAAAACAATGAAGATGCATGGAAAAACCATCGAAAAGAAAGGACAAATTTTTCAAGAATAATCATAGATTCTTAAAGAAAGTGATATATTATAATGGTTTTTGTATATTCTAAAAAAAAGATGAAAGGTTCTTAAAGAATGTAGTACACAAGTTTGCGGATATTCTTTAAAATGTTGTATATATTCTTGTTTTATATTATAAAAATGGTTCTTATTTGTATATTTAATATTTTTTAATGTATTGTAATATATTTTTCTCAAAGAATGATATGTTATTATCTTATATATGAGGTGTATTTTTTAAGAATGTTATTATCTTATATATTTTAAGAATGTTGCTTCTCATAAAATTATATTTTGTAAGACCGAGAGAATAAAAAACTATTAAATAACATTATATTCTTTAAGAATGAAAGAATTAAAATATATGTTGAATGAAGACGTATTCTAAAAAAAATCTAATTTAAATTAAATGTAATTAATAAAATATGAGATATGATTTGACTTCTATTAACTAATTTTATGTCATTGCTTAAATTGTGGATACTTATCGTATCTTTCTCTTTATTAAATGTCATAATTGTCATTATAATTAACGGTTGTAATTATATAGTACATGATAGTCTATGTTAATAACATGTACCCTAAAATTATATTCATTCATTTTTCTTAATCTAATGGTTAGAATTTGGTCACACATTCACACAATATTTATGATTCATATTTGATCCTAACCCTCTATATATATATATATATATATATATATATATATATATATATATATATATATATATATATATATATATATATATATATATTCTCTCATGGCACTTCATTCAACTTTTTTCATTCAACTCCTATGGTGGATTTAACCTTTTTCATCGAATTCCTACTGTGGATGCCCTTATATAAATGAATAATTATCTATTAGAATCATTTGTAAATGTTTTCAGAGATGAAGAGAATATTCTTTTGTATTTTGAAAGTTTTAAAAACCAAATATGTATTTTTTTAATAGTTGATCTTTAATTAGTTATGTTTATATGTTCTTATAAACGAACAGTCGAAAAAAGAAAGAAAAAGAACAAATCAAACCATATCTTTCACTGTAAATCATGTCGATTTTATAAGTAAAAAGGTTGGACAAAATATACACAATGAAGTACTCTGACTCAAAAATAAAAAAATAAAATACAAAAATAAAATATCATGTTTATCAAAGAGAAAAAGGTGGAAAGAAACTTGGGATAGGAATAATGGCATGAAAGCCATCCATGTTCATGCATTTCTTTTTTACTTATTTTTTTTTCTATGTCACCGTATTATTAAAGGTCTAGAAAATAACTAGCAAATAAACAAAATTACAAGAAAACTTTCATAATCGATTTTTACAACCACAAAGTCCAAACAATATTAACTTTTTTTATTCCTATTCTTAAACAAATCAAAATAGGAGACCACGATTCTTTCAAAGATGACTCTTTTCGGGAATTTAGAAGTAACAACACCACAACACCCATATAATCTTCATGACAAAAACTTCCAAAGCTTTCCTTTTCATTAGAGACAAAGAGACATTATCGGCCTATTAAACAAATCTTCCAGACTCTAAATTAATGGAAACGAAAGATTAATCCATTTAGACACCCTAAGCGATTCACAATCTGACACTACAAAATCAAGTTAATCGCAACGTGTCAAGACATTTCATACAAAAGCCAACTGTTTAATGATAATGATACTGATGAGGATAAATTAATAATGATAATGATCATGATAAACATATAATGATGGATGTAGGATGGACACAAAGAATATTTTACTCGGCAACTCTTTCGGATTGAAACCTACTCTTTTGGCTACTCTTTAGGAGTTATCCATTTTTTAGCCATTAAAACCATAGGTTTGTTAATTCGGCTACTCTTTCGGATTGAAACCTACTCTTTCGGTTTTAGTATGAAAAAAAACATTTTTGAAATCAAAACCATAGGTTTTAAGATACCTACGGTTTGCTCTTAACGACATACGGTTTCCCAAAGAATATTTCACTCGAAACCTTCTCTTTCAGCAAGAAACTTACAGTGTACAAGTTGTCGATGCACAAATTATGCATTAACTACTTGTACACCGTAGGTTCTTATGAAACCTACGGTTTCTTTTTTTTCTTTTTCTTTTTTTTTTTTGAAAAAAAAATCATCATATGTCTACCATAATACAATTATATACAAAGTAGAAGCAAAAAAATCGGAAAAACAAAAGAAAAAAAAACGAAAACAGTAGGTTCATACGATACCTGAGGTGTACAAACATTTGATGCACAATTTGTGCATTGTTTACTTGTACACCATAGGTTTCATATGAAGCCTACAGTTTCATAATTTTTTTTGTTTTTTTATAAAAATAAATAAATAAATAAATAAACACTATAAGTATAAACTCTAGTCCTAATCAAGAATACACTAAAATTACAACAAGATTCGGAACATACGTATTTGTTCTTTGAATGCTTCATTAAGAAAGAAAAAAATAGTCCAATTGCTTGAAAGACCTAAACTGAAAACTAACACTTTATATATTATGGGCTTTAGTTTTTTTTTTTTTTTGCTTGAGCAGTAGCCAACTACGTTTGACCGTAGAAACCTATGATTTTAGTTGGTAATATAGGATAATTCGTATTTATGGATAAGTAATTAGTGTTTTTAGTTAGTTTAGTAATTTTCTCCGGACATATTAGATTCTCATTATATGCAATAATACAATCATCTTGTCTTTCAATTGATAATATGTTTTTTTTAAAGATAACATCCACCATAAACTAATTAACTAAAGGCAAGACTTTTGAGTATGTCTTTCATTATACTATTTAAAGTCTTTTTGAGAGGTTAACTCTTTTTTTTTTCTTGAAGAAACAGAGATTTTATTTGCATGACTAAGCTTTATGTCATAAACTTATTTTTTTTTAAAAAAATACTATTCGCAAACTAAGTCAGTCCAACTTACATCACACTCTGGAAAAAAAAAAAAAAAAAAAAAAAAAAAAAAAAAAAAGCTACATGAGACATTTAACAAAATGCTTTTGTTGCTTTATACAATCATTTTTACAATTGAATGGGAAGTCCTGCTTATACATGACAACTTGTTAAGAACAAAAAGACAAGAAACTCAATAGTATATAAAAACAAAAACTATACAAAAATATTAAGAGAATAAGTAGATAGTTACAAATGATGCATCTGGTCAGAAATGGTCTGCAATCCAGACTTATAACTGGGATGAATCAACTTCACTCCAAGTTCATTCTTCATTCGCGTATTCACTACTCGTTTCTCTCCCTTTAACTTTAAACTAAATGATTCATTTTCATCCCTTTTCTTGATTTCAGAACCCCATTTCTCATTAATCAGTTTATGAGCAAATGAAAACACTTGTGTTCGAGGGGCAGGATCGTCATCCACAATGTTGTAAATTCTTCTAAAATAACATAATTTTTAATTTACAGTGAGACAAAGACAATAATAAGCATGATGATTTAAGTTGAATTAATAAAAATGAATAATCCAATAAAAAATACATACCCTGGATACGGTTTGCGGATGCTTTCATTCAAAGCGTTACAGATATCAGAAACATGAATACGTGCTGTGTATTTCTTCAATGATCTTCCTCTCTGAACATCTGATAAACTCCCCTGTTTAATAATCGTATCTATAGCACTGTAAACAGACCCCATTAAATCAAAACATAATAAATTAAATAATAATAATAATAATAGGAATTTATAAAATAGTAAATCTATCAGAATTCAGAAGTAATTAACCTTCTGCCAGGACCATAGATGCCTCCAAGTCGAAATATATGTGATGCAACCCCAACATCATGTCCTAAACTTAACCATCCTTCCTCAGCAGCTAACCTTAGTTTAGCTAACTCACTTTCAGGGTTAGGTTCATAGCTGAAACAAACAAGATAATGAGATTCTAAATCAGAACTTGTAGTAATAAGAAAAAATTTAAAAGTGGTATGAATGTGTTGAAATGAGCTTACTTTTCATCCACCCATGCACCACCACAATCACCATAAACACCTATATGTCAAAACCCAAAAACATTCCATAAGATACACATCATCTTGTTCTAGGTTATGAAATGCTCAAAAACAGTATCAAAAAGACAGACTTGTTGTGGAAAGATAACACAGCCATTGAAGGTGTTGGTTGTTTAGCTTCTTTCTCAAAAGTTCAGCATGTTGTAGCATCTGCATAAGATTAGAGAAACAGTCAACCATTACTCAAATCATGTGGTAAAAATGTTGATTTCAACACAAATGAAACTTACCGGGTCACCAATATCTTTCATAGGAGGTATGGAAATAAGGAGGTGAGTATGTTGATTCAAGATGTTTATCACTTCAAGCCTGAACAATATCTAAACGCTTGTTCAAAGATTGTTTCAAACCAGACAATTAAATAGATAGCATTTGTTTCATGTTTGAGGGGATTATGACAATGATTTGGGTTTGGGAACTCTTTTACTTCAGATTTGAATCTATATTTGAGAAAAAAAAATATATGAATAAGCAAGAGAATATAGGAAGAAGAAAACTAACTTAGGTTCAATAGCATCAAAAAGATGGACGTTGAATCCCAATTTCTCCAGTCTCGCCTTCTTCGAAACGTTTGTACACGTTCCAGATACAATCCTGATCAGTTGAATGCACAAAGCATCAGTAAATTACAACATTTCAACTAAAAGCAATGGAAAAACTCTGTAAATCATGCTTAATTTACCATCCTTGATTCACGAGGTCTTGAGCTACAAACTCCCCAACGAAACCCAGGCCGAGTATAAACATCCGATTCTGAGTTCCCTGATTATCTCCATTCCCGAAGAGACGCAGTTCTGCAGATGCTGAAGAACAAAATCGCAAATTTGAAGGTCTTCCGATTGACCATTTTTCAGAGACAGGATCGAATGGGAACCGGAGAGGACCCGCGGCCGGAAAACGACACGCCTCCATATCCAATGTCCAATCTCCGGTTAGTTTTTTAGATCTAAAATTCATACGATCAGATATGATATTGGGCCGGCCCATATATAATTTCTTCATAATCTATTTTCAAAATTAAACCATTTGCAAGATAAATAAATGATTATTATATTTATTCAATTAGGTGTACAACGAGTTTATTTTAAAGAAAATAAATATGAAATTCTAAACATTTTAGAAATTTGAATGGATAAGAAAAAAAAAATAGAAAATATTGAATTATTAAATTAAATTGTTTGTTTTTTTTTTAAATTAAACAAATAATTTAGATAAATAAATAAAAGAAACTAGTGAAACTTTAATTTAAAAAATTTAAATTAGAAAGAAGTCAATTAATGAAATTGATGTGCATTTATTATTACATTTAAAATATTATGTGAAAATTAATAAAATAAAAAACACACACACACATAAAATGTCATGTGAAAAAAAATTAATTGAAAATAACCATAAAATGATATGTAGCCAAATCAATGAGAATGTGACATGTGTCAAAAAAATTCTGTATTTATTAGGAAAAATATTTAAAGTTTGATTTGTCTTTTTGAAATTAAAAACAAATGAAATATATTTCTTTTACGTGTAATTTATTCCCGTATGTTAGAAGTAAATATTTGCGGTTGACACTTAATACACAACTATTTAGATTGTCATTTATGTTAATGATACTAATATAATAAATTACAAAAATGGTTTGTAAGGTACATAGAAAATTATATTATAGGTTCAGTTGAAGTTTATTTCAGTTCCAGAGAAGAATTAAAAGAAGGAAGTAGTTATTTATTGGATGTATATTTTCGAAGACTATTTTATTTAGTCAAAAATAGTCTTTCATAGTTTGAGTACTTACACTAGAAATAATATAATTTTTATTTTATGATATAAATACTTATATGTAAAATACTTGGTTATGTAGAGACCTAGATATTATTTTATGCAGGGATATGAATAATAAACTTTTTATATTTTAGGCGTGTTCAGTAAAATTGGTTGTTAGCGGGTATCTTGTAGCTTATAGCGTTTTGTTAAACGTTGCATTAAGTAGCATTTCGATTCGGAACGTTTTGTTTAAACTAAATGCTAGAAGTTTACAATGTCAAACAATACTTTCTTTTCAAAATGAAACGTTTTGTCAAACGTTAGAAGCTAGAAGCTCTCAAACGCTCAATGTCGAACACGCCCTATGTTGGTGGGTATAAATTCTTATTATATTTTATTTTTTGTCTGCAACATCATCATGTAACACCCTATTCCGAATCGTTTCCTAATTCGGGGTTGTGACCCGAATATCGGTTATCATAAGGCTTAGGGCCTTTGGGAAAGAGATATTTAGACCTATTTGGGTGTGGGTAATGTAAGTTAGTTGATCCAGGAGTCTAGTTTGTGATTTGGAGCCCAAGAGTGCAACCGTAAATTGGCAGTTCGGACCTTTTAGGAATTTTGGATTTTTGTTCGGGAAGTTTTAAGGCAAAGGATGAGTTGATATGTAACGACCCAAAATACAACCCAAAAATTTTTGTTTTAATATTACTAAAAACCACATCATCAACTATTATATAAATAAACCACAAATCGTATGTCTCAAAATGTCATAGTAAATGTATCAATTCAAAACTGAAGTTAATCTCATATCAAAATATTTGAATAAAATTCCCAGGAATAAACTGTAACTGTGGTGTGTGCCATGCCATCAACCCGAGCTCTTCCCCTTGCTAGCGGAAGTACCTGAAACCAAAACTGAAACTGTAAGCACAAAGCTTAGTGAGCTTCCCCAATCTACCACATACCATACATCAACATAATAAACACATACAACAATTACTGCCCCCCCCCCCCCCGACATCAGACCGAAGTCCGGAATAACTTGGGCCCCATCCACTGCATCGGGCCCCGCCCCGGCATCAGACCGAAGTCTGGAGTAACTTGGGCCCCGCCCACTGCGTCGGGTCCCGCCCGGCATCGGACCGAAGTCTGGAATGAACTGGATATAATATATCATAAGCATTTAGAATAATCATATATTGTATCGGCTTGCATGACACACTACATATAACAACACATGCTTGAATCACGAAGACATCAAGCATCCAGGCTACTGCTATCTAAACGGGCCGGTATTGTGGCCGTAGGCCCATTTCTACTGGAAGAGGACTCACCTTAGAGAACTGACTGCTGAAAACCCTCGTGAAAGATCCTTGACTGCTGTCCCAGCTGCTCTCCGGCTATCATGACAAATCAACACTTAATCAAAATGAGGATCTTTCTATAGGTAGAATGACTATTTTACCCCTACTCTGGTGTGGGTCATAATCATGGCCCAAACCCTTTAATTCCTTCTAAGTTCATCACTGGCCCATAAAAGCCCCCACTAATGGCCCAATTATTCTACATTGGGCCTACTTAAGCCCAAAACAGCCCTTGGCCCATAATCTGACTCCTTTATGGCCCACTAAGTCCCAAAGTCCAAAATACAACCCACATCGAGGCCCAAATACTTAAAGTCCAACTGAATGTGTTACGCGGGACGTACTCCAAAGTACGCTTAGCGTAACTGCTTGATGGCGAGTATGTTGGCCGCTTGGTTTAAAAATGCGCCGACTAGGCGCGCTTAAAGCGCTAGGCGCCAATGCGATCAGCAGAAGCGCTTCTGACCTAGTTAGGCGATGCGATTCCTTAATGCGCTCGACTCGGGCCGCTTTTAGCGATATTTTTGTACACGGTAAGCGGCGCTTAAGCGCGACTTAATGGGTGACGGGCTTTTAATTAGATGTGGGCCATTAGGTTAAATAAATGAATAAAAAAACTCTTGGAAACCAAGAGTCGCACATCACACGACAAGGATTCACAGGCGGCAACAACAAAAAAACTTCATCCATCTTTTCCAACCATTTTCTCCAAGAATTCCAAATCTTCATCCATCTTCTTCAACTCAACTGTACTTCCAGACTTCGAGTGTTCGTTCCAGTCTTCCACTAAACATCAAGGTACTATTCTTTCTTTCATTCTACTCTTATATCAACTCTTAAGTCTTAACTTTTCATTATGCATTCATGAATCATGATTCATGATCACGAATGTAACAGAAACAGAGTAACAGTAACTACTATTATATATTATATAATATATTAATATTATTTACTGATGCAGAAAGTGTTATATACTATTATACATCTCTTTTGATCTTTCTTTCCCCTTGTATATAATTTACTTTTTAATATAACTTACTGTTTAATGTATCATGTTTGTTTCCAGTTACACCTCTTTCATGTTATCACGTATGTGACATTGTGACTTACTTATGATTGAAGCTATTGGACAATTTGGTCCCGGGTTGAAACCACCATCTATGTATGAGTTAAGAGTGCCGATACTGAATAACGAAGTAAAAGATGTTCAAAAACAGCTTTTGGAGCATGAAGAAGAATGGGCTGAAAAAGGCTGCTCTATATTATCCGATGGATGGTGCGATTATGTGGTGCAAAAAGACATCATCAACTTCATGGTGAACTCCCCAAAGGGTTCGGTATTCAAGAGGTCACTTGATGTTTCCGATGTTTCAAAAGATGCAGATTTGTTGTTCCGTGTTCTTGATAAAATGGTGGAGGAAATTGGTGAAAAGAATGTGGTGCAAGTGGTGACCGATAATGCATCAGCTTATGTGAAGGCGGGTAAAATTTTTAACTTTCAAACTTAATATCTTATCTTTTATGAAGGCTGATATCTTGTCTAATTTCAACTACTTTTTATGTGTAGGCTTTGTAGGGAAGTTGTTGGAAGCTAAAAGACCAAATGTATATTGGACACCATGTGCCGCACATTGCCTAGATTTGATGTTGGAAGATATTGGCAAACAAGTTCCAAAGGTGAAAAGTGCATTAAAGAAGTCGATTTTTGCAATTGGGTATATATAGCCATGTGCCTCTTGTGAACATGATGAGAAAGTTCACAAACCAAAGAAACTTACATAGGCTGGCTATCACAAGATTTGCATCATCTTTCATCACTCTTGCCCAAATCCACAAACAGAGAGCCAATTTGAGGGATATGGTGGTTTCTAAAGAATGGGAAACATCTAAGTGGTCTTCAGACGGGAGGGGGGTAAAAGTAAAAACCTACTTTATGCAAGACATGTTTTGGAGAAATATGCATTATGCTCTTAAGTTGACGGGTCCCCTAGTTACGGTTCTTAGGATTGTTGATGGAGAAAAATATCCGACTATGGGCTTCATTTATGAGGCCATGGATAGGGCTAAGGAGGCCATTCGTGATAGCTTTTCAAGACCGGATGACTACAAGACAGCTTTTGAAATTATAGATCGCCGATGGGAATGTCAATTACATAGACCTTTGCATGCGGCGGGACACTTCTTGAACCCGGGAATCTTTTATAAAGATTTTAGTGGGGTAGCTTGTGAAGAAGTGGAAAAAGGTTTGTATGATTGCATTATGAGGCTTGTTCCCGAGCAACAAGTTCAAGACAGGATTTCGGAAGAGTTGGACAAATATCGGAATGCACAAGGACTCTTTGGTAATCCTATGGCTGTTAGACATAGAGAGACAAAATCACCGGGTAAATTTCAACTTATTTTTTTCTTCTAAATTCTAATTTATAATCTGATTTTATGTTTTTGTTTTTGTTTTTGTTTTTGTTTTTGTTTTTTATAGCTGATTGGTGGGGACTGGGGAGCATATGGATCTTCAACTCATAATCTAAAAAAATTTGCTATAAAGGTTCTTAGCCTCACTTGTAGTGCCACAAGTTGTGAAAGAAATTGGAGTGTTTTTCAACATGTAAGTCTTTTTTACATGTTTTTAATTTTTACAAATTAATCTGTTTTTTACAGGAATTTTTTTTTATAAAAAAACCGTTTTCTTTGTAGAAAAACTGCTTTTTTTTTTCCAGAAAATATGTTTTTTTTTTTTTGCCGGAATTTGTTTATTATTGCTGGAAAATCTGTTTTTCTATAGAAATTCTACTTTGTATTCTTACTTTCTTTGATTTTCTTACTTGTAGCTTCATACGAAGAAACGAAATAGATTGGCACAAGAGAGATTGAATGACATGGTGTTTGTCAAATTCAATCGGTCCTTGAAGTGACGGGCAAAAGACAAAGAGAACGAGCACCTTATCCTACAAGAGATTGATGAAAGCAACGAGTGGTTGATGGGAAGAATGGAAGATGAGAGTGATGATGAGGCGGTATTTGTTGGTGAAGATTTAACTTGGAGAGATGTAGCTCATGCCTCCAGTGCTTATGAGCCTAGTTATCGAACTAGAGCATCAAGAGTACAAAATGATGGAACCGGAACATCAAACGTTAATAAGGGAAAAACAACCGTTCAACCATCTCATAGACATTTAGTAGATGAAGATGTGGAAGAAGATATCGGTGTCTATAGTGATGATGGAGGAGGAGATGGTGTCGTCCAAGTTGACGACGAAGATGATGATAGTTTAGACGATCTCTAGTTATAACATAATAGTATTTGGGATCTAATATGATACTACTATGAAACTATTATTTTTGGATATTTTAAGTATTTAAAACTATTTTTAAGTATTTACATATTTTTTTATTTTTTTTAAATTCTTGGTGCATCGTGTGCTCTAGGCGAGCGCTTTCGCTTAGCGCTTAGTGCATCAGTCCCCAAAGGCTTTAGTGCATTAGGGCGCATTACGCTTTTTAAAACCAAGGTTGGGCGTACCTACTCGTACACTCAACGTAATACCCTGATAAGTCCGTTTTCTATTAAGTGCTTAATATTCCGAGTCAGAAGCTACAAACTTAGATCCAAGTCTTATTCCATGCCTTAAACCATAAAGCTACTTACTTGATGGCTTACATGACTCACACAAGCTCAAAACTCTAAAAACAATACTCTATTTCTAAGGAAGTGGCTAGATCTCATGCATGGCTCCATGAAAGCTCCAAAGATTGAAACTTTATTGCTAAGAAGATGTTCTGAGCCTCAAGGATGGCAACCCAAGCTCCAAAACGGATTCACGTGGTCAAGGTCCAACCTTTGGACCTTAAGAGGTCCAAAACTCCCATAATCCTAGATCTAGAACATGAGGAAGAAAGTTCAGTGCTTTATACCTTCCTTTGATGACAAAGAGCGAGTTTAGTCCAGATCTCTAAGCTCAAGCTTCTTCTCCAACCTTTCTCTTCCTTCTCCACCACTTTTTTTTCACTAAAAACACTCACAAAAGCAACTTCACAAAAAGGAAAGGTTAAGAACGAGTTAGGGTTTTCTTGTGGGTGAGGAGGCTGATAAGAAACCAGGGAGGGAGGCTATAATGGGGTTTATATAGCTCTTAAACCCTGAAATTAGGGTTTAGTGCCTGATCGCGTACGCTGGGCGTACCTTATCGTACGTTGCGCGTACGCCTCCCATAACCCGATCATCCAATGACACTACGCCCAACGTACGATGGGTTACGCCCCGTGTACGGCTTATGGGCAACCTACAACTCGGCCCAAAAAGTCTAAAGGTCTAATCCAAGATGCCAATCTCAAACATAGTCCAACAATAACTTAAGAAAATTTAATTAATTAATACCTCGAAAGTCGATCGTTACAATTCACCCCCACTTGAATCAAACTTCGTCCTCGAAGTCTGCTGCCACTGAATTTGAAAACAACTATGGATAATGTTCCCGCATCTCCTCCTCGATCTTTCACGTCCACTTCGAACCCTTTCGGTGCTGCCACTGCACCTTCACTAACTGAACCACCTTGTTCCTTAAGGTCTTCGTCCTCCGATCTAAGATTGCAACTGTTCTCTCGATATAATTCAGGCTGCTATCTATTGGAATAGTGTCTAAGGCTGCAACTATATTAGGCAAGTATTTGACCCGATTGTGCATGGTCCTTTTGGGTTGCCTTCACCATAGCAACTTGATAGGATGATTTATTAAGAGAGAATAAATATTATTAATATATTATGAGAATAATATAAAGAATAATAATATTGTTATTTGATTAATATAAATCATAAATTAATTGGTATTAATTTGGTGACTTAAAGAGATTAATTGAATAAGAGGGTATAAACTGTCAATTGTTTGATAGTTACACTTTAGACTGTAAATCCTTAAGAGATAAGGATTGGACGGATTCTAGAGCTTTGGATAGCTCAAAATCGTCCATGACTTATCTATGGTAAGGATTTGGATTTGCTTTAAGGAAAGGATTATCCAATTAGGGTTTAAGGTGAAACCCTTAAGGAGTCTACAAGTATAAATAAACCCCAAGGCATAGGGAAATCATCATCTCATCTAGAATAGAGAAACCCTGGCCGATTTCTTCCTCTCCTCTCTCTCTTAAATCATCTTCTTTGCTTATTGGTGTTTGTAAGCCATTAGAGGAGTGACAATTGTGACTCTAGAGCTCCAAGACAACAAGATCAAACAAGAGTTTCAAAGGTATACTTCTAGATCTGATTTTGTATTGTTTTATACCTAATTAGTTGTTAGAAGTCTTGGATTCAAAGCATGTTTAATTAGAAAGCCTAGATCCAAGCATTAGGGTTTTGCATGCGCACATAGGAAAGTTCTTATGGCTAAAACCCATCAGTGGTATCAGAGCCTAGATTGGTTTCTATTAAATTGTTGCTTGTTTGTTTGAATCTTATTTGCAAAATTCGATTTTTGTGTTTCTGAGTCATGGACTCGGCGAGTTCCATAGTGGACTCGGCGAGTTGGCCTGACTCGGCGAGTCCCTTGGTACACTCGGCGAGTCCGAGCGTCAGGAAAGGTCAGATTCGGGATTTTTTTGATGATTATCCTATGGAAACTTACCTTAATCATATTAGATCAACCCAAATCCGATTTTTTGATATATATGACTATAATCTTGATCTAATTAAAGAGATTTATCAACTAATAAAATATTTAATTTCCTTATGTGATAATTAATTAATTATTTTGATTAAATTGGTAATTATCTTACAAGAAATCTTGAATAAATCAAATATAGATAATTAGGAAATTAATTGTTAATTAAAATTATTTGTTATTTGATCCTCCATGTTTTAAATGTTTAAAACTTGTCCTCAAGTTTTGAAATTTATGTTTTGTGATTCAAAGTTTTAATTTAGACAATTTAAATTTCAAACCCTAGATTTTTAAAAGTTTAAAATACAACCCTATACTAATATAATATTACAAGATTAATATATATATATATATATATATATATATATATATATATATATATATATATATATATATATATGTATGTATAACTAAAATGCTAGTCTATAAGGTGGGTATAAGGTTGGGTATAAGGTTGCGGCCTATAAAATGGCGTTTAATGGGTGTACACTCACACCCACCGCTTGCTTGATCGGTGGAGGGTCGTTAGCCGAACGGGTAGGATAAGGCAACCTCATCCTCTCATCAAAAGTATAATATGAAATACAAAGTAACTACATGTTTTTTTTTAAATTTCCCAATCTTAGTTACTTTAGGAAAAGTGAATTGATGCAATCCCATGAAATTACACTTTGCACTCTTGCTAAGAAGTTAGTGGAGCGTGTGTGGTTTACCGGCACACTAATTGGTTCTAAGCAAAGGTGGCAAAATGGTGATTCATTGTTTATCATAGTTCGATGGAGCGTGTGTGGTTTACCGGCACATCGAATAGGTGATCGTCACAATGAAGGCACCATGTGAATTTGCATGGTAATTCACACCCGCTTTGTGATCCTCGGTATCCCAGTCACAAACAAGAGGGGGCATATCGAGATTTAAACATGCCATTGAATAGTTTCAATGAATCTCATCCGAACCTAGGAATTCTCAATACATTTAGGACTTAAAGTTATGTTGGTGGAGAATTAGTGAATCGTCATTCACTTACCTTCATATTATTTTCATGTTAGATTACGACATCCCTTTTCTAATATGTAAATATTGTTGTTGGATCCTAGCCCTAATTTTTCTTATTGGGTGATAATTAAGGATTCATATTCTAATCTATCTTTGTCCTTTCTATTTGTAGATGTCGAACGCAAACAACGCTGTTGCAAGTTCTTTCACACTGATGAGCCTTTGTCAAAAGGTCACTTTCGATGGAACGAACTTTAGCGAATGGATAAGATACATTCGCACCATTGCTCGCTATGAGGATAAGGAGTATGTCCTCGATGAGAAGCTCGAGAAAATCAACCCTGAAATCGCTACTCCGGCTGAAATGACCGCTTTTGAAACTCACAAGCGAGATGCAACGAAGGTACATTGCATCATGATAGCCACCATGAACTCCGAATTCCAAAAGTCCTATGAGGACATGTACCCGTACGAGATGCATCAAGACTTATTGGAGAGATACCACGAAAACGCGAGACAAGAGCGTTATGAGATTTTCACTAACATGATTTCCGCTAAGATGGGTCATGGAGAGTCTCTTACCGTGCACCTGCAAAAGATGCAAAGGTATGTCGACCGCCTTCGCAAGTTAAATGTTGACTTTGGGGAAGACTTGGCGATCGACATGGTGCTTCACTCTTTGCCTCCGAGCTACAATCAATTTAGGATGACCTACCATATGAACAAAGAGGAGGTCACACTAAGCAAACTCCAAGGTCTCTTGAGGGTCGCTGAGAGCAACTTCAAGGACAAGTCTGTTGCACCAACTCCCAATCCGCCCGCTACTCCTGTCTTGGAAATTGGACAAGGAAAGGGAAAGAAGAGGAAGGCTTCGTCTAAGAACTATCGTAAGGTTAAAGCCCGAGATGGTGCCTCTTCTAGTGGGACCAAAGTTGATCATGCTAAGCCCTTCCCTAACCCAAAGGAGGCAGAATGTCACCACTGCCACAAGATACGACATTGGAAGAGAAGCTGCCCAGAGTACCTGCAAGCCATCAAGGAAGGAAAGATCAAGCCATATTTCGCAGGTATATACACAATTAAATCTAACGATTCTAATCATGCTATTTCTTGGGTTCTTGATACCGGTTGTGGTTACCACATTTGCTCTAATGTGCAGGGACTAAGAAGAAGTAGGGATGTGGAGCAAGGAAGGATCAATCTAATCATGGGAAACAGAAAATCGTCGCCTGTGACCAAGATTGGAGTGTATTCTTTAGTGCTTAGGAATAGTTTATGTTTAGATTTGAACAATTGTTGCTATTCGCCAAAAATGGCTAGAAACTGATGGGTTTTGCATAATAAGACATCCTATGTGCTCATACAAACCCTAATGCTTGGATCTAGGTTTCTCTATTGTACATACTTTGAATCCAAGACTTTGAACCCTAATTCTAGCATATGGAAATCGGAATTCACATGTAATTAGGTTTAAGAACATACCTTGATTGTTATATAGCAATAACAATCCAATTCCTCCTTGAATTGACCTTGGAAAGCTGAGAGTCACAAGTGTCACTCCTCTAATGGCTTACAAACACCATAAGCAAGTGGAGAAGGTATAAAGAGAAAGGAGGGAGGTTAGAATTCGTCCTTAGGACCTCTTGGGAAGGGTAAGACGAATTCCTAAGCCCTAGGTGGTTTATATAGGTGTAAAGATTAAGGTTTTAGTCCTTATCCTTATCTAGTTGCTTGTCCACCAAGCAACCATAAGATAAGTCCTAGAAACCCTTATCCTAGTCGAATTCTAAGGGATTTACACCTCAAATTCGTTCACCATATATATAAGATAATCCTTACCTTATTTTGTCACTATCACATAATTACAATTCAGCCCCTCTAGTTTAATTAATTACACTTGATCACAAAATTAATTCTTAATTAATTATTGACCAATATTAATTAAACAAATATGATTTCTCCTTTAATATATTATCCTTATAACATATTAATAAATCATAATAACCTCTCTCTTCATTTATTTCTCCAATCAAGTTGCTTTGGTGAAGGCAACCCAAAAGGACCATGCACCATCGGGTCAAGTACATACCAAAATAGTTATGGACTTAGACACTAATCCAACAGAAACATCATTTCATTTCATGGTTTATTTAGACAAGGTTTTAGATTTTCTTTTAATAATGAGAATGGTTCTATTTTAGCTTATCTAAATGGTGTCTTTTATTTTGAAGCTATACCATGTAATGGAATATATGAAACTGTTATGATTGTTGATAACTTAGGAAATGATGTTTTGAACATAGATTCTTCCAATAGTATGGATAGAGCATCCTTGTGGCACTGTCGTCTTGGACATGTCAACAAGAAACGCATAGCCCAACTCCAAAAGGATGGAGTGTTGGAGTCATTCGACCTTAGGGAAGATGACACGTGCGAGTCTTGTTTACTTGGAAAGATGACTAAGTCACCCTTCACAAGTACCTGCGAAAGGAGTGAGGGTCTATTGGACCTAATACATACCGATGTATGTGGACCGTTTAGATCAACCACGAAGGATGGGAACCGCTTCTACGTGACTTTTGCCGATGACTATAGTAGATATGGGTATATCTATTTGATCAAACAAAAGTCAGAAACTTTTGAAAAGTTCAAAGAGTTCAAGAATGAAGTGGAGAATCAATTGGGCAGGAAAATCAAGATACTTCGATCCGATCGAGGAGGAGAGTACCTAAGTCTTGAATTCCACGATTATCTCAAGGAGTGTGGAATAGTTTCACAATTGACGCCACCTAGGACACCACAATTGAATGGTGTGGCATAAAGGCGTAATCGAACCTTATTGGATATGGTTCGCTCTATGATGAGTCGTGCTTCACTATCAATCTCTTTTTGGGGGTATGCCTTAGAGACTGTCGCCCATATCCTTAACCGAGTCCCTACTAAGAAGGTTGCCAAAACACCTCACGAGATGTGGACAGGGAAAGCTCACTCGTTGGCACATATCAAGGTTTGGGGTTGCGAGGCTTTCGTAAGACGAGATACTCACGACAAGCTCGAACCTCGTAGTGAGCGATGTATTTTCATCGGCTACCTGCAGAAATCCTTTGGATATCTCTTCTATAGACCGAAGGAAAATGTTGCGAGAACTCATAAGCCAAGGAGACGGTGGGAGGCAAATAGAACTTGAAGAGATTCAAGAGTCGATAGATGAAGGAACCCCTACCGCTGGCACTCAACCCGAGGAGGAAACTCCGGTTGAACCGATTGACGAGTCCTTACCTCTTAGACATTCCGATAGAGTTAGAGTTCAACCCCAGTTTTATGGTTTTCATATTACTACCGAAGGGGACACGTATATTAGTGATGGTATACTAATAAATCTTGATGAACCTAATAGCTATAAGGAAGCCATGTCAGGCCCGGAGTCTGCAAAATGGAAAGAGGCAATGGATAGCGAGATCCAATCCATGTATGATAACCAAGTTTGGAATTTGGTTGATTATGTGCCCGGACGTAAGACCGTTGGGTGCAAATGGATCTTCAAGAAGAAGACCGACGTGGATGGAAACGTACACACATATAAAGCGCGATTGGTCGCGAAGGGCTTTACTCAAACTCTTGGAGTTGACTATGATGAGACCTTCTCACCAGTTGCGAAGATAAAATCTATTAGAGTGAT
Organism: Lactuca sativa; assembly: GCF_002870075.4. NCBI lineage: Eukaryota > Viridiplantae > Streptophyta > Magnoliopsida > Asterales > Asteraceae > Lactuca > Lactuca sativa. Next base: position 180,550,655 of record NC_056624.2, on the reverse strand, counting down.
GCTAGCGATTGCCGCATTTCATGATTATGAGATTTGGCAAATGGATGTCAAGACCGCTTTTCTTAACGGAAAGTTGGCTGAGGATGTTTACATGGCTCAGCCAGAGGGGTTTGTGGATCCGAAGCATCCGAATAGAGTGTGTAAGCTTGAGAAGTCCATTTATGGACTTAAGCAAGCGTCTCGCAGATGGAATCTTTGCTTCGATGAGAAAGTCAAAGAGTTTGGATTTGTACGAAGCGAAGATGAATCGTGTGTATATTTCAAAGCCAGTGGGAGTATAGTAAGCTTCCCCGTTCTATATGTCGATGACATATTGCTCATAGGAAATGACATCCCGACTCTGCAGGAGGTTAAGTCCTGGCTCGGGAAGTGCTTCGCTATGAAGGACCTCGGAGAGGCTTCTTACATTTTGGGAATAAGGATAGTAAGAGAAAGAAGTAAGAGACTAATAGGACTTAGTCAGAACACTTACTTAGAGAAGGTACTAAAATGTTTTAGTATGGAAAACTCGAAGAAGGGAGAATTACCGATACAAAGTAATGCCAAGTTGTGTAAGACTCAAAGTCCGAGTACCGAAGCTGAAATAGCAGAAATGAGCCGAGTACCATACGCTTCCGCAGTTGGCTCAATCATGTACGCTATGACTTGTACTCGCCCTGATGTAACCTTTGCTTTGAGCATGGTTAGTAGATATCAAGGGAACCCTGGCAGAGCCCATTGGATTGCGGTGAAGAATATCCTTAAGTACCTTCGGAGGACGAAGGAATGGTTCTTGGTCCTCGAAGGAAGTGATGACTTGAAGGTGCGAGGGTATAGTGACACCAGTTTTCAGATCGACAGGGACAACTACCGTTCGCAGTCGGGCTGGGTCTTTACCCTGAATGGAGGAGCAGTGACTTGGAAAAGTTCCAAGCAGGAAACCGTAGTTGATTCAACGTGCGAATCAGAGTACATTGCAGCGAGCGAAGCGTCGAATGAGGCAATATGGCTGAAGAACTTCATCGGTGATCTTGGAGTTGTACCCGCTATAAAGGAGCCCATGGAGATTTTCTGTGATAATGAAGGAGCGGTTGCCTTGACCAAGGAACCGAGAGATCATGGTAGATCTAGACATATCGATAGAAAATATCACTTTATTAGACATCGTGTAGAAGAAGGACAACTCGTAGTGAAGAGGATATCATCAGAAGATAACCCAGCAGATCTGCTTACGAAGGGACTGAGTAGGGTTAAGCACTTGCAGCATGCTAGGAGTATTGGGCTGAAGGATGATATTAGCATAGATTAGATAGTATTAGAAACGTGTAATAGATAAATGTAATTAACATTTGATGATTAAATAAAGGAGTTTTATTTATGAGTAATGTTACTGTCTTATGTTAATTGTTTAACTATTGTTTCATTTTGCATGTTTTGACTTCCAGAATAATTGAATTTGTTAAGAATAATCGAAATATTCAAATTGTCCACAATCGTTCATATGTTGGAAGTAGATATGAATGAAGATTGTCGTGAATTGGTGCGTAGATTGTCTAAATGGTATTAGACATAGCAAAAGATTGCTGCGACGTTCATGAGTGCTTATGAACTGGTTTTGAGCATTGGAACAAACCCGTGCTTGCTGGAATCACCTTATGGAATATGATGTAAAAGGGTGATCGCAAGACGATAATATCATATAGTCTTAAAACCTAGATATATGGTTTGTTATTTGTTAATTGGTTGTACATTGATAATGCAAAAACGCATCAGTAACTTGGTGTTATAAAACGCATTGTTGTGTATAGTTGATTAATGAATAAGTAAATGCATATAAGTCGAAGTTTATCTATAACTTTTATCCTAAGAAGGTAAAAGCAATATCTCGGCCGCTCGATGATTTGATTTGACTTATGTGCCGGGCCCGGTCAGAACTGAATTGATGTGTTCGATTAAGTTCTATGTCAAATAAATCAGAGATCGAGAAACCTAAATGCTAGACTAATCATTCCATAGAATTGTCAGCATGATATCTAACAGAGGACTGTACGATTCCTTATCTAAAGGACAAGATTGATTAGATCAGAGTTTGACAGCGTCTTTGAGAGCTACGATTGCAAATCGAATTGTACTTGTGTATATAGTTACTAGACTTATCCAAGTGGGAGACTGTTGGAATAGTGTCTAAGGTTGCAACTATATTAGGCAAGTATTTGACCCGATTGTGCATGGTCCTTTTGGGTTGCCTTCACCATAGCAACTTGATAGGATGATTTATTAAGAGAGAATAAATATTATTAATATATTATGAGAATAATATAAAGAATAATAATATTGTTATTTGATTAATATAAATCATAAATTAATTGGTATTAATTTGGTGACTTAAAGAGATTAATTGAATAAGAGGGTATAAACTGTTAATTGTTTGATAGTTACACTTTAGATTGTAAATCCTTAAGAGATAAGGATTGGACGGATTCTAGAGCTTTGGATAGCTCAAAATCGTCCATGACTTATCTATGGTAAGGATTTGGATTTGCTTTAAGGAAAGGATTATCCAATTATGGTTTAAGGTGAAACTCTTAAGGAGTCTACAAGTATAAATAGACCCCAAGGCATAGGGAAATCATCATCTCATCTAGAATAGAGAAACCCTGGCCGATTTCCTCCTCTCTTCTCTCTCTTAAATCATCTTCTTTGCTTATTGGTGTTTGTAAGCCATTAGAGGAGTGACAATTGTGACTCTAGAGCTCCAAGACAACAAGATCAAACAAGAGTTTCAAAGGTATACTTCTAGATTTGATTTTGTATTGTTTTATACCTAATTAGTTGTTAGAAGTCTTGGATTCAAAGCATGTTTAATTAGAAAGCCTAGATCCAAGCATTAGGGTTTTGCATGCGCACATAGGAAAGTTCTTATGGCTAAAACCCATCACTATCAACCTGAACATCCTCCAAGGGTACAACTGCTGACTCGTCCACCAAACACATGGCGTACTCCAGTCAGACCCAAACCCTAATTTAGGGTCTTGGACCATATTTAAGCTTCTTAACTAAACATCAAACCCTATTATCTTCAACTTTCATCCCTTTAAGACCTAGAAACGAAACCCTAGTCTCCATTGGTGTGGTTCTTGAGCTTTTGGAGTGTTTTCATGCATTTTGGTGCTCATTGAAGAAAAAAGAGTTTCTTGGAGAAGTGTGGGAGTGCTTAAAGCTTTTGGATCCACACCTTATGCATCTTGATCTACCTTCTAGAGGTATAAAGTTTCTAACTTGATGACTCTAGGTGTTAGATCTAGTCTAAGGAATGTTTTTGGGTTCATTTTGGTCCTTAGAGTCATCCTTGTGATGTTTTTATGCTTAAAATGTTTTTAGATAAAAAAAATATTAGATATGGTGATATTTTTTGGGGACCATTTCTCAATATGGTGATATTTATATTCGTTAGAGGGGAAGCAAAAGAAAGGGTGCAACGTATTCTCATGGCGCAACGGGGGGACCGCATCATCGCACATCACACGATGTGGTGTTCATTGCACCACCACGGTGACATCTCACATCACCATGTTGTGGATGTATACCTACCTTCATTATATAGTGAATTTTAAGTTTAGATTTTATATTATTTTTTAGGAAAAATGATATATTAGCCTTACGATGTTTTGCACATTTGTCCATTCAGTCCTTTAAGTACTTTATGTGTTTTCTAGATCATTAAAGTTGTTTTTGCCGGGTCAATTTGTTCACTTTGGACAAAATGAAGGGGTAACCCAGTTACCCCTTTGCCACATTGAAATTGACTTTTTATTTTTGGTTCATTTGCATCAAGAACATCAATTTTGACTTTTCCTTTGAATACAGATCATTGAATTGAATTATCAGTCCAAACTCAATCCAAGGTTATCGACTGCAACAATCACTTTCAATTTTTAGATAGTCACCAAGTTTTCAATTCCAAACAATATTTTCAGACCATACTCGACCAATATTTCAACCAATTTGATACTTCGATTAAAACTTTTGCAATCCATTGTTTTTGACAAAGTAAATTAACAAATTCAAATCAATTCACGAACAAGAATCGATTATAAATCAGGTATTTCAGATGAAACCTTGTGTGTGTGTGTGTGTGTGAAGATGTAGATATGGTGTGTATGTGTGTGTGTTCATTCTTATATTTCGTTTCAACCACTCTAGCCTCCTTCTGGTTCTCGGACACCTTCTCTTCCGTCAACACATTCACATCCTCTTTCTTCCCTTTACCTTGCCTTTCTATAGCTATGATATTTGTTTTCGCATTTATCTTTGTTATGTTAACGGCAACGTGTACCCATCACGGAGCCTCGCTCCTATTTCACCCTAAATCAGCTCCTATTTCCCCCTAAATCAACAATCACTCATTATATATCCACGATTCAAAGTACTTAAGCAACAATAGTTATAACTAATCACATTTGTTTTCGCTTTAGAAACATCGATCTTGGCTTGATTAGCATGAACATCATCCAAATGAACTGATCGCAACTGTTTGACATTGGTACCATTGAAAATCTCATCCATGGCCATGGAAGCAACAAGGACACATGTCTCCCCTCAATGATACCCATGATGAGGTCGTTCAGATGGCGAATACGCCGTCAATTCGAGGACCAATAGTGAATACGAAGAGGAGAATGAAAAGGAGTTTCTTGGTACTCATGCTTTCGTTGTGGTTTTAATGTCTTCGATCCCGGATCCGGTGATCACCAAATACTTTGATGCAATTGCTAACCTATAAATTGTCGCATATATTGATTAGCCGACGGTGTAGGGGGTACAGTTAGGTTTTAGATATGCATTCACCGGAGATGGGAGATGGGGGGTTACACATCTGCATCTAGAGAGAGAGAGAGATGAAGTGGATTTTTTTTAATTAACTAAAAGTCACCTGAAACTGACTACTTAAGGTCGAGGACCTAAAAAGATAGGTAACTAATAACTTTGTTCCCTTCAAAAGACATGAAAATAATTTAAAAGGTTGAATGGACAAATGTGCAAAACATCGTATGACTACTTTGTTATTGTCCCTATTTTTTATTATCAACTAAAACCAAAAACAAGTTTTTTTTTTTGGTTAAATTAGAACCAAGTTGAGATCAAATTGTGCTTAGAACCAAGTCGACGCATAGATCGAAATAGTTGAAATCAAATTGTCAATAACTCTGAAGTCTTTGTCTCTTTTTAAAGTCAATTATTCGTAAGTCTATATTCCGTTTAGTCCAATCAAAATCTACCACATAATCAATTTTAACTTTATTTTCTAAATCATTCATTCTATATCTATATAAAATATAAAAAAAACTAATAAAGCAACTGTGTTGATGTACAAATACAAATGTTAGTATATATATATATATATATATATATATATATACATATATATATATATATATATATATATATATATATATATATATATATATATATATATATATATATATATATATATATATATATATATATATATATGGAAAAGTGAATATACCTAACAACCTTATATAAGCTTAGGTACCTAACCACATACGTAATTTTGTATCATATTTGCATTGTAATCACCCAAAATTTTTAAAATTCAACCTCATAACTTGATTGCTTCCAAAATCTTTGGACTTTCACGGTTATCTTCCTTCAAATGACGTCTTTCTATCAGAGACCCTCTGGTGGGCTTCATATACTACTGTTACAAATTAAATGGTGTAGGAGGAATACAATAGTGAATGTCTGAAAATCTTGGAAGTAAATCAAGTTAAGGGTTGAAGTTTAAAAACCTTAGACGATCGCAATGGAAATATAATGCAAAACAATGTAGTATAATGTGGTTAGGTACCTAAGCTTATATAAGATTGTTAGGTATATTTACTTTACCCATATATATATATATATATATATATATATATATATATATATATATATATATATATATATATATATATATATATATATATATATATATATATATATATATATATATATATATATATATATATACACTTAGGGTACGACCTTATCTGTTAAAGAACTAGGATTTGGAATTTTGTCTATAGAAATTAAAATAATGTCTATCAAAGCCCAAAGGTCTAGGATTTAGACCACTACAGAAGGGAGTTGAATTGTCAATAGAAATTAAAATAGTGTAAAATTTTGTGAAAGAAAGAAAGGTTTAACTGTTGTCCGTTTACCATCTCACTTATTGTACGATGACAATTAATTTCTAAAAAGAAATGATCAGAAGTTTCATAAAAAAAATTAAAAATAAATAACACTTATCTGTAGCTTCTTGATTAGGTGTTGGTGATTTAGGTTGGTCGTCGGGTGGTGGTGATCGTTGGTCTTAGTTGCAGATTAGAGGACGAAAAACGGCCTTCTCATCGACATGGAGGGTCTCGATTCTTGTAGAAATTTAAGGCGGCTTAACTTTTACGGAAAATTTAGAAATGGAGGGCCTTGACTTTTGACTATCTTTTTTGCACCATATAGTTACAACTGATTAATTTAAAATAGTATTTCATAATTATTTTCTCATAAAACATATAATATTAGATAAAGTTTTTATTTTTATTTTTGTTACTTGCTAGTTGCTAGCAGTGATAGTAATTACTAAATATTGTGTAGAAGTTGTTTGCAAAAAATTATATTTTTTGGTACAAAAATATTTGACGTGATAAAAAAACCGGCCTTAGAGCATCTCCAACTCACTCTCATTCTCCATTATTTCCCCAATTTCTTCTTTCATTCCTTTACAACCCTACCTCATTTATCCGCCCGTTTTGGGGGAAATGAATAGTATAACACTAAATATGGTATTATACTATAAATTTCTCCCAAAATAGGGATGAACTTTGAGTTGTCGGTTTTAGTCCCTTGTTTTCTATATTTATATATTTTCGGTTTTTTATCTACTAATTATTATTTAAATGTAATATTTAATACTTATAATATTGTGTTATATATTAAATTATATTAATTAATTATAAATATATATTTTTTTGTTTATCAAATTCATATTAAAACTTAAATACATATTGAAATCTTAAAACACAATAAAGTATTTTACAAAAACTTATAATTACGTATTATAAATATAATCTTATTTATTTAATATTATTATAATATATATATATATATATATATATATATATATATATATATATATATATATTTGTTAAAACCAAAATAATAGAAAAGGTGTATTTGACAATTTATATAAGTTAGAAGAATGAAATATACTTTTTGAAAGTAAAAATAAGGTAAAAATTGAAGTATGATTGAAGATGAGACACTATTTATCCTATTTTTTACTTCATTTTTTAATGGAAAAATTAAAGTGGGTTGGAAATGGTCTTAAACTGAATTAACCGTCTCGAGAAAACTTAAAACTTACAAAAAAAACAAAAAACATAAAAACAAAAAACAAAAAATTGATCGAGCCGGTGCAATCCTAAAAATTATTCTATTTTTGTTCAAAAAATGGATTGTTTAAAATTGTACTCAAATTGATTTGTGTACATCTCTACACCCCAAGTTACCGATTAGCAAACCGTTCACGAGCATTATATATATTTTAGGGGTAAAAATGAAAACATAAATTAGAAGAAAAAAAATCATGAATAAAACTTAAAAACTTGAAATTTAAAATTATAATAAATATATATTTTTTAAAACATAAACAAATATCAGCTCTATTTGCATGCATGTTTCTCTTTCTTTCTAGATTTTTTTTACTGTATAAATATATTAAATGAGCAATAAGATTCTAGAAAAATTACATAGTACAAATACAAATAGGAGCGATACACCAATCGAATAACATACTGAATCTAAACTAGCTCTTTTAATCCGGATATAAGATGAGATTTGAATATCATCTGCCGTTATCATAGAAGTTGCCCTTCCCCGTCTTGAAAATTCTATCGATTCTGGCTTTTCAGAGAGACCACAACAATGTGTATAAAAGGGGAGTAATCAACTTAAATTTCTTATAAACATTTGAAGAATTAAAAGCCGAACTCAAGGAGGAGAAATTTTAAGGTGTCATATTGCTTGTACCTGACCAAACACCAAACAAGTCCCACACCACAATAGCATAACCACATCTAAAAAAAACGTGATCAGTATCTTCATCTTCCTTTAGACAGAGTCGACAAAGGAAAGAATCCATATTCACACCCCTCCTAGCATTATTACATGCAATAGGTAACATGTTAAGCATTTCTTCATATTTCCAAGTAACGCATGTTTTTCCAAATAGAGTTTTTGGTAAAAAAAAACCTAATTTAAGAATTATGAATTTGAAAAATAAAAGATCGCATATTATTTTCTTTGTTGGTTATGAACCTATCACCTATAAATTATAAAACATAGGACGTAATAATTTCGGCCATAAGATCTTTTATATTTGTTTTTTAGGAAATTTATCTTAATTTTAAATTTATAACAAAAAAATTTGAGTTTTTTAATATACTCATGTTTTTTTTTTTCAAATTAATGTTTTTCGTTTTTACTCATGAAAAATATATATTGCTCGCTAATGATTCGCGAATCAGGATGACTAACGATTCTATACCATGTGTTTGTTTTATTTTTTGCAAAATTTCCATTTCAATTTTCAAATAATATAAAAGGAAAATGACTTACAAGGGTAATTACATTTTTTATCTTGTTCACATTATGACAACTTCATTTTTTTTATACATTTGACCATTAACTTATTAAATGTGTTCATATATTACATTTGTCGCCTGGATGTAAAAAAAATTGTTTAAATGTGAACATTTTTTTTTATAAATTTTTTAAGATTTTTTTATAATTTCTTACAACATTTTTATGGTATTTTTTTCTTATAGGTTTTTCTAATACAATGTTTTAAATTTTGTCTATAGCTTTTTTTTTTTTATAATTTCATATAATTTAATACAAGTGCTTTTAAATCAAATATTTTATAAATGCTTTAAATTTTTCTTACAAGTTTTTAACTTGTTTTTTTATTTTTCATTTTTTTTACATTTTCATACAGTTTTTTTATAACTTTCATATATTTATTTCTAAACTTTCTTTTATAACATTTTTAAAATGTTTCACAGATTTTGTATGACAATTTAATATTTTAAAATACTTTTGTAAATACTAATTTAAAATGTTGTATTAAAAAAATTAAAAGTTTATAAACTTCTAATTAAAAAGTATTAAAAAGTTGGAATATTTTTAAAACATTCACATTATATAGATTTTTTTTTGTTTTTTATTTGCTAAGTAATATATTATTTTTATTTTTTTAAAAGACCATCCATACTTATTGTTACATATCTATTTTATTTAATTTTATTGGTAGATACTATTTACTTTAAAAATGTTGTATATGCTTAAAAACAAAAGTCAAAAAATTATAAGTGGCTATATAAAATATTTCACAAAACAAAACCATTATTTATTAATTAAAAAGTAAAATTTAAAATTGATCTATAATTAACTAATATTTAGGAAATTATAGATATTTTTAAAACAACGTTTGAAAAAATTAATACAAACAAATATAAAAAATAAAATCACTATTAAAAGTGGGGAAAATGACTTATCAGAGTAATTAACATTTTGTTTTGTTTACATTTAGGAAACTTTTTTTGTACACATTTAACTATTTAACTTGTTAATTTATTCATATATTACCATTGTCACCTGCTATAGACGGTGACAATAACAATATGTGAACACATATAACAAGTTAAATGGTCAAATGTATATAAAACTAAAGAAGTTATCTAAATGTGAACAAAACAACAAAGATGATTACCCTGATAAATCATTTTCCCTAATAAAAATGAGGTTTAGCGGGGTACGAACCCATACTTTTCATTATAAAGTGTTGGATTAGTGTTTAAGTCCATAACTATTTTGGTATGTACTTGACCTGATGGTGCATGGTCCTTTTGGGTTGCCTTCACCAAAGCAACTTGATTGGAGAAATAAATAGAGAGAGAGGTTATTATGATTTATTAATATGTTATAAGAATAATATATTAAAGGAGAAATCATAGTTGTTTAATTAATATTGGTCAATAATTAATTAAGAATTAATTTTGTGATCAAGTGTAATTAATTAAACTAGAGGGGTTGAATTGTAATTATGTGATAGTTACAAAATAAGGTAAGGATTGTCTTAAATATAGGGTGAACGAATTTAAGGAGATAATGCCTTAGAATTCGACTAAGATAAGGGTTTATAAGACTTATCTTATGGTTGCTTGGTGGGCAAGCAACTAGATAAGGATAAGGACTAAAACCCTAATCTTTACACCTATATAAACCCCCTAAGGCTCATGAATTCGTCTAACCCTTCCCAAGAGGTCCTAAGGACGAATTCTAACCTCCCTCCTCTCTCTTTATACCTTCTCCACTTGCTTATGGTGTTTGTAAGCCATTAGAGGAGTGACACTTGTGACTCTCAGCTTTCCAAGGTCAATTTAAGGAGGAATTGGATTGTTATTGCTATATAACAATCAAGGTATGTTCTTAAACTTAATTACATGTGAATTCTGATTTCCATATGCTAGAGTTAGGGTATATAGTCTTGGATATAAAGTATGTACAATAGAGAAACCTAGATCCAAGCATTAGGGTTTGTATGAGCACATAGGATGTCTTATGACCAAAACCCATCAGTGGTATCAGAGCCATGATTGGTTTCTATTGTATTGATGCTTGATGTAACTGAAAATCGTGTTTTTGCCTCACTGTTCGACCTGACTCGGCGAGTCAGCCCTACTCGGCGAGTTCCAGAGGGTGACTCGGCGAGTCGGTGCGTCAGATAGTGCTTATCTCGGGATTTCTTGCTGTTTTTGCATTGGGATAATTACCTTATCATGTTAGATTAATATTAATCCGATTATATGATATATTTGACTATATTTTTAATCTAATTGAAGATATTTATCAATTAATAAGATAATTGTTTCCTTATAAGATAATTGATTAATTATTTTAAGTAAATTGATAAATTATTTTGCAAGAAATCATCAAATATGGATAATTATGTGATTAAATGTTAATTTGAATTATTTGTTATTTGATACTTGTTGTTGTGAAAAGTTTCATATTTGGCCCTTTAGGTTTTATAGTTTAAATTTGAACCCCAAAAGTTTTGTTGTTTTGAAATTTAAATAGTTGAAACCCTTATGTTTTGAAAAAGGTTTCAAAACTTGCCCTCAAGTTTTGGAATTTAAATTTTGATTAAATAGTTTAATTTTGATGCATATTTAAATTCTAAACCCTAATGTGTTGAAATGTTTCAAAACTTGCCCTCGAGTTTTGGAATTTAAAAGTTGATTAAAAGTTTAATTAGGAATGTTAAATTCTAAAACTCTAGTATTGTTTTGAAAAAGTTCACATCACACCCTTATGTTTTTTTAATTAAGGTGTATAATTAAAAGAGGTTTAGTAAATCCATAAAAGTTTAGGTTTACAATTTAATTGAATTAAAAGTATAATTGTTAAATTAGACCACCTAGTATTTTGAAAGTATAAAATACACCCTATACTATATATAATATTAAAAGTCTAACATTATATATATGTATGAGTAAAAGTCAGTCTTACCGTTAGTAGGCCTCATTCTCGAAGCTGGTCTATAAGGGGTGTTTAAGGAAATTGCCTATAAAATGGCGATTGAATGAGTATCCACTCTTACCCACGGCACTCTTGACTGGTGGAGGGTCGTTAGCCGAACGGGTAGGATAGGACGAAACCTTCCATTATAAGTATAATGAATTATTAAAGTAACTAAATGTTTCATAAAATTCCCAATCTTAGTTACTTAGGCAAAAGTGAATTGATGCAATTCCATGAAATTACACTTTGTGCCCTTGCAAAGACGTTAGTGGAGCGTGTGTGGTTTATCGGCACACTAAATGGTTCTAAGCAATGGTAGCAAAGGGTGACTCAATGTTTGTCATAGTTCGGTGGAGCGTGTGTGGTTTACCGGCACATCGAATAGGTGACTATAACATGTGAGTGCACCATGTAAGTTTGCATGGTTATTCACACCCGCTTTGTGATCCTCGGCATCCCAGTCACAAACAAGAGGGGCATATCGAGATTTAAACATGCCATTGAAAGTTCAATGTATCTCAAAGGATCTAGGAGTTTTCATAGATTTAAAACTTAAATTTCTTTTTCGTTTTTCATGGTGGAAATTAGTGAATCGTCATTCACTTACCTTCAAATGTTCTGCAATTTGGGTTACGGCATCCCTCTCCCGAGTTGTAGAATATTGTGTTGGGTCCTAGCCTTAGTATCTCATTTGGGTGATTTATTAAGGACTCAATCAATCAACTAACTTGAATTCGTTTTCTCCCGTTTTGTAGATGTCAAAGCTTGACAACTATGGTCTTCTCAAATCCCGTGGAACAAGCATTCCACATGAAGATGATATTCCACGATTCGATCAAGGAACAAGAGATCATGCTTCACTTCCTCCTCTTCCTCCAATTATTCTCCCTAACCCACAAGTTCAAAGGATTGAAAAGTTCAAGATCACTCAAGCCCTTTTGGCAAGTAAACATAAAGAAGGAAAGTCGGTGTGTGCACACGTCCTAGGGATGAAGTCACACATTGATAGGTTAAGAATGTTGGGATCCGTTGTCTGTGAGGAAATGGCTGTTGATTGGGATCTTCAATCACTTCCTAACTCATATAGTGAGTTCGTAAGAGAGTACTATATGATGAACCGCGACGTGACCCTTATAGATCTCACCTATATGCTTATTGCTGCCGAATCAGCAATGGTTTGGCGCAATAGAAAAGCAAAGTTGATTGGTGAATCTGCCTTCAAGACCTCTATAGATATAGACAATGGCAACGAAAGACATGCTATGATCGAAAAGTTTGATCATAAGAGAAAGGCATTGTCTGAAGTAGCTCCATGTTCTGTTCCAAAAGAGTCAATTTGCTTTTATTGCCAAGAGAAGGGGCATTGGAGACGAAGCAGCCCCATTTACCTAAGAGATCTAAGAGATGGGAGAGTCGAAATGTATGGCTCTTATATAGGTAAAATCCATTAACTAACTCTTTTAAACTTCATTCTAGATTCTTAATACATAATGTGATAAAATTACAATTGATGTTTTGTAGAATCGAAGAAAAGAAAGGGAGCTTAAAGGAAGAAGTGAGCAGAATCTAACCGTGGAGGAATGGATTTCGATCGCGTTTCTCGAAGATTAGATTCTTGAGCCACTACTTAGAGTTAGAATTAGATTGCTAAGAAAGATGTATTAGCATAAGTTTTTCAATGAGTTGCATTGTAAGGACAAATTTTTCCGCAATAAAATAAATTTTGATTTTAAATTTTATTTATTTATCCTCACAATGGCGTGTATGAAAAATTGATGTTAAAATGTTTCTATTATTAGCAATAATGGATTTTGTTCTTATATTGTTATTTATGGAAAGTCGATAATTTACCAAATAGGGAGAGTTTCTCATCGCCCAAGTTTCAACTGGACAGAAACTTGGAATCATGCAACGTGGATGCACGATGAATGAGAAATTTCGTATTTGGAAATTAGACTAATTCATTGACAAAGTGTCAAGTAAAGGACTTGGAGATCGAATACACAAAGTTGCGTGTTGATCAAGTCCACCATAAGAGTAAAAATGATATTCGTCATGATTTACTAAAGGTTTAGTAAATATGATTATACTTATAAGATTAAGTGTAATTCTGAATTGATTGAAAAGGTTTAAATCAATAGTAGAATGAATAAGAAGAATCAAGTAGGCAGAAAAATAAAAGTTTCTCCATTCTAAGAAGATGGGAGAGTACCTTTTATGCTTTATGATAGGTCTTAATGATTAAGAACCATATCTCAATTGATCCTTTAAGTGAGTCTTAGTACAATTGTATGTCTAAGAAGAGGAATCAAGGATTGAAGAAATGGTTAAATCAAGAAGTGAATCATACTTCGTCCCAATAACAAGTCTTAAAGTTAAGATTGTGACATTAAGTGAAAAGTATTAAGAAGGTTTGTAACATTCATCAAATGTGGAAAGTTGTGATGTCTTGGATAAGACAAAGACCAACTAGGACCAATTTATGAAGAGTTTTGATAAAAGCTACACTAACTCTTGAATATTTGTTTGTCAAGAAATGTGTTGACAAGAGAATTGTATATGTCAAGGAGTCAGTGGGAGTCTTAATAGTCTTGAAAGGTTTCAAGAACAAATCAAATAAACCTTATCGATCATCACTAGCACACGAGTTGAGGTTTACAACCTATCGTGTTGACATTATTTTGATTCTATGCCAATCCAATCGAGTTAATTATGCATGTGAGTTCTATGAGTTCTCATTTTGAACGCATAAAAGGCAAAGCACCTTAATCAATGAAAGGTACATTGATAGGAAAGGGTGAGCTGCTTAACTACTTGGAAGACATGGTGGGCAGCTATGCTACCATAAAGGCAAGAAATCGAGATCAAGAAAGATCGATCCATAAGAGTTTGAATTTGTCGTAAACTTTGGTTTTGACAAATTCACATGGATAGGAACAAATATACTGTTTAAATCTAAGTGTCATAAGATTTCCTCCTTCATGAAAATGATTGTGAGGAAATGCTTTCACTAAGATAGATTTTAAGAAGATAGTGATTGTAAAATTGCATTCTCGAATTCAATTATGGTTACGGCATCCCTTTCCATAATTTGAATTGTAAGGTTTGGCAATTAGTCTTAATTGTTTAGACACACATATGAACTATCGAAGGCAAATGTGTATAAGTTCAAGAAACCTTGATAAAAGATTATCAAAGCACTAAGTATTAGAAACATGAACTTAAGAAATTCAATAAGCATTGTTTTCTGAAAGTTAAGATGTTTATGAATACATGTCGAAGCTAGCGGGAGCATAAGTGTTATGTTTTATAATAATCATCAAGATAGTGGGAGCATAAAAGTTATGATTATTAAGGAAAGTATTGCAAGGTTAGCAATATTAATTATAGAAAACAAGAGTCATACTTTGCAAAGTCGCAATAGTTGAAGAGTTGTTTTGCTATAATTAAGGGAGAGAATATTATGCTTCATTTCAAATCTAAAGGTTTAGGTTGAGAAATGTTAATAAAATTTAGTCAAAGGTACAAAGTGTGCTCTTAAAATTTCGATTATGATTACGGCATCCCTCTTCACTATTCGAATTTTGAGAACATAGCAAATAAAACATTATGCGTCGTGTCCCATACGCTTCGGGTATAGGATCGATTGCAAATGCTTTAATGTTTGACCATTCTAAAATTTTCCAAATGTCTAGCGCATTTAGAGGGAAAAAGGACAAGAATTGGTTTTGATTAAAATAATTAAACAACTATCAAAGGACAATCCAAGTTCGACGAGGATTGGTCGCTTGTGAGTAGTTGGAAGTATAGTATTGGAAATTATGGAAATGTTTCCATATTGGATGGACCATATCGACTTTATTATGAATAGATAAGATTCTATTAAGAATGAGTTGTCATATGGAAAATATGGAAGCGTGTCCATATTGGGAATTGAATATTGAAAATCTATGACTAGATTAGAAACTTTTATGCAAAAGGATGTTCAAAGGAATTTACTTTGAGTGAGAGACATCGTATCTAAGGAATTGTCTTGTAACAATCTCCGATAGAGGACTTTGTAATATCATTGGCAATAGTCTTTGTGACTTTGGTGCAGTGACATTACGAAAGGATCGTTGCATAGGATGTTAGAATCTATCATATTTTATAAGTAACAAGAATTTGATATTCTCACACTTATGAAAAGGATTTGGAGTTGTGAAATGAGAATGATTGGAAGTGTGTTCAATTTGATCTATTTCACAAAGTAAGAACCATAGGTAAACATTGTGTGCATGCTAGGAGCATGGGACAAGTGTAATAATTCAAGTAAGAAGTTGATTACCCGAAACGACAAATAATGAGTAATCGATATGGTGATAAATAAAAGGAGTTTTATTTATACTCAAAGGTTTGAGGTCATATGGGATTAGTATTATTCTTGTGTTTCACATTTGCATGTTTTGACTTCCAGAGTAATTGAGTTTATTAAGAATAATCGAATTATTCGAACGGGCCACAGTCGTTCATATGTTGGAAGTAGATATGAATGAAGACTGTCGTGAATTGGTGTGTGGATTGTCTAAAGAGCATTAGACATAAGCAAATGCTTGCTGCAACGTTCATGAGTGCTTATGAATGTGATTTGAGCATTGGATTAAACCCACGCTCACTTGGATCACTGCATGAATTGTATCACGAGTGATTGGTGAGACGATAGCATCTTATATTCTTGAAAACGAGATGTGTGAGTTGTATCTTGCAAATCGGTTGCACATTGATAATATGTAAACGCACTAGTAACTTGGTGTTATAAAACATATTGTTGTGTGTGATTCGGTGAGTAAGTGCAAGCAAGCATTGTATCAAAGTTTATTCGTTCCTTTTATCCAAAGAAGGATAAAAGCAATATCTTTGGGCCCCTCGATGATTTAGTGATGACAAACGTAAATGCTCGGCCGGGCTAGGGCTAATTTGATTTGTTCAATTAGTCAGTCGTCATAAATCGGGAATCGAGATATAGTACAAAGAGAATGATTTGAAATCATATCTCATACGATATCAAGAATGGAGGAATATATGATCCCTTATCTAAGGACACGCGTATTTGATATGATCAGAGTTGACAACGGCTTTGGAAAGCTACGATTGCAGATCGGGATCCAAAGTCATACGCAGAATAGTTGTTAGACTTATCCAAGTGGGAGACTGTTTGATTCGTGTCTAAGTCCATAACTATTTTGGTATGTACTTGACCCGATGGTGCATGGTCCTTTTGGGTTGCCTTCACCAAAGCAACTTGATTGGAGAAATAAATAGAGAGAGAGGTTATTATGATTTATTAATATGTTATAAGAATAATATATTAAAGGAGAAATCATATTTGTTTAATTAATATTGGTCAATAATTAATTAAGAATTAATTTTGTGATCAAGTGTAATTAATTAAACTAGAGGGGCTGAATTGTAATTATGTGATAGTTACAAAATAAGGTAAGGATTGTCTTAAATATAGGGTGAACGAATTTAAGGAGATAATGCCTTAGAATTCGACTAGGATAAGGGTTTCTAAGACTTATCTTATGGTTGCTTGGTGGGCAAGCAACTAGATAAGGTTAAGGACTAAAACCCTAATCTTTACACCTATATAAACCCCCTAAGGCTCATGAATTCGTCTAACCCTTCCCAAGAGGTCCTAAGGACGAATTCTAACCTCCCTCCTCTCTCTTTATACCTTCTCCACTTGCTTATGGTGTTTGTAAGTCATTAGAGGAGTGACACTTGTGACTCTCAACTTTCCAAGGTCAATTCAAGGAGGAATTGGATTGTTATTGCTATATAACAATCAAGGTATGTTCTTAAACTTAATTACATGTGAATTCCGATTTCCATATGCTAGAGTTAGGGTATATAGTCTTGGATATAAAGTATGTACAATAGAGAAACCTAGATCCAAGCATTAGGGTTTGTATGAGCACATAGGATGTCTTATGACCAAAACCCATCATAAAGTGCAAGCATCTTCCCCAGTTGATTTAACTTACCCAATTGATATGTTCAAATTTCAAACAAAGTGTAGCTCGCATGAATATTAATAGACTAGTTGTGAGACCCATGTATTACATTAGTTAATTTAAACAAAAAAAAAAGTTAAATATAAAGGTCAAAATATTTAAGAACTTTGAATTATAAGATAATAAGAAAAATAATGATTTATTATCATGGAAATATTTTTTATCTTTAAATTTAAACAAATAATTTAAATAAAGAAAATAAACTAATGAGCTTTAATTTGGAATTAAAAGGTAAGTTTATTAGTGAAATTAATATCCATTTATTACTATATTTATTGTAATTATTACATTAAAATATTATGTGAAATTTAATAAAATAGAAAAACTCATAAAATGACATGTGAAAAAAATCAAAATAACCACAAAATAACATTTGACAAATTAATGAGAATGTAACAAGTGACAAAAAAAAAACATTCATTTATTATAAATGATTCGAGATGCATTGTATCGAAAAAAAAAAAAGTTAACTATGGACCACATCTTTTCACAATTTAGCGAGCCCAGTTAAATTATCTATATAAGTTATCTCTTTTGTTATTTGAAAAATATTTATTTTCTTCGTGAAATATGAGTTTTAAATGAGATCTTTTAGTGAATATTAAACTAATAATCTATGCAAACAAGGGATATTAAATAAATAAAATTGTTTATACCTTAATCCATTCAATCAATAGTTGACAATTTCAAGTCAAAGTATATACCTAATTCTAGGTCTCGTATAAATTAAAATATATATAGTGTCAATAATTCTCGATTTTCAAGCAATTTTTGTCTGTTTTTAAAGGAATGATGAACCCTCATCCTAAGGCTGTCAATATTAAAATTCTATATAGGTTCATTTTTCGTTTTGTAAGATCATAAGCGTAACATCCTACAAAAAAATTTAAAACTTAAAAAATACATTTTTGTCGACCAATTAACTATTCAAATAAGAATAACTAGTTTAAAATATGAAAATACATTTTCAATGCATCATTTAACAATAAACAATTCAAAAAATGTTTTATAAAGTTCACATTCGATTTACTTAGTTAACCGATACAACATATTATATATATATATATATATATATATATATATACATTCAAATGGTAGAGCTTTTACGAATCAATCATACGATCATTCCTCAATCTTACCTTAAAACATTCCAAATACGATTAAAATCGATTTACCTAAATAAGATTGTAAAACCGCCATCATCAAAATTATAATTTTAACAACTTTACCTTATTTTCAACACCCCTATCAATATTAATTTATTTCCCATCAACCATTATAATCAAATTATGTGCTCCAATAAAAACCTACCACACAATCGTTTGTCTTTGTTTTCTAAATCATCCATTGTTTGTATAAAAAATAAAAAATAGAAATGATATAAAACCTATTTAATATAAATAATAAAAAATTCTGTTAAAAAAAGTATTAAATAACATTGTCACCATCTTTGAAATTGATATTGAGATGAAATGATATAGAAATTATTATACATGGATCACCACCACCATTTCAATAGTTTGGTGTGGATGGTTCCGCTCTCGTTGACCCAACCAACATCCAATCATGGATCACCACCACCATTTCATATCCATTTTTTTACTCACTCCAGTCACTTTACCCATTCATTCTAGAATCTATCTACTTTCCTTCCATATGACTCTTTCAATTCAACACTTTGCTTCCAAAAAAAAAAAAAAAAAAAAAACTCCAGACAATATCTGTTAAAATCTTTACTATCATGCCTACGCGTTCTTCATCCAGCTTCGTCAACTCCATATATATGTGACTCAAATCCACCTTTTTCTTCCCATTTAATCAACTTCTTCTGTTTTCTGAGCTTAAATCTGCTTAATTTGAGCTGAAGCATGGCGTCCATGCGTCTTTTCTTAATTTTCTCTCTCCTTTTAATTTTTCCACTGGTTTCAATCAAAGCCCAGCAGCCATACATCAAGAAGCTAAACACAAACTGCAGGGTCAGAAATGCCTCAACTTCTGTTCTTGGTTATGCCTGTAATGGCGTTAATCGTACCTGCGAAGCTTATCTCACCTTTCGATCCCGACCCCCGTATAACACTGTTACGTCCATCTCCAATCTATTAAACGCAAACGCCACTCAGCTTTCTCAACTCAATTCCGTTTCTGAAACCGCTGCTTTTGGAACCGGTGAGACAGTTCTCGTGCCCACCAGGTGTTCGTGTCTTGGTCAGTTCTATCAAGCCAATGCAACGTATGTTATTCAATCCGGAGACACCCCTTTCACAATCGCAAACAATACTTTTGAAGGGCTATCGACTTGTCATGCTGTTCAGGTTGAAAGGAGCAATCTAACCATTGATATATATCCTGGTTCAAGACTCACAGTGCCTTTAAGATGTGCTTGTCCAACCGAAAATCAAGCTGCTGATGGTATCAGGTATTTGTTATCTTACTTGATCACTTGGGGACAAAGTGTTTCATCCATAAGTGCGATCTTTGGGGTTAATACTGGGGTGACTCTTGCAGCCAATCAATTATCAGAACAAGATTTTACCATTTACCCCTTCACCACCCTTTTAGTTCCCCTCTCCGACCAACCTTCAAGATCTCAAACCATAGCACCACCACCCCCACCAACAACATCGCCGCCACCATCATCACCACCACCACCCACTTCCTCCGTTGATAATAAATGGATATACATGCTCATAGGAGTCCTTGGAGGGGTTGCTCTCACATCTTCAATTGGGTTCGCTGTTTTTTGGTTTTGCTTTCTTCAGAAGAGAAAGCAGATTCCTCCGCCTATGGTTTCTTCTGCTTCTCAGAGCTTTGAAGCAATCGTGAAACCAGGGGATAAGAAGTTGGATGTTGATGAAGACTCGGACTTCATGGAAAGTTTGAACAGCATAGCTCAATCCCTCAAAGTATACAAATTTGAGGAACTTAAGTCAGCCACACAAGATTTTAGCCCCAATTGTTTAATCAAAGGATCTGTTTACAAAGGCACCATCAATGGAGACCTTGCTGCAATCAAGAAAATGCATGGAGACGTCTCGAAGGAGATTCAATTGCTTAACACTATTCACCATCATAATCTCATTCGCCTATCAGGTGTTTGTTTTAATGACAGCCATTGGTACCTTGTTTTTGAGTTTGCTGTCAACGGACCCTTAAGTGACTGGATCTATCAGGATGAACATGAACAAACCACCAACAAATCCTTGAATTGGATTCAGAGAATACAAATCGCTTTGGATGTAGCAAACGCGCTTGATTATCTTCATAGCTATACCACTCCTCCATACGTCTACAAGAATCTAGAGAGCAGCAACATCCTTCTCGATGATGAATTCAGAGCCAAGATAATAAATTTTGATCTCGCAAGATCAGCCGAAGGGCAAGCAGGTCAATTCGCACTGACTAGACACATAGTTGGTACTCGAGGTTACATGTCTCCAGAGTATTTAGAGAACGGTTTGGTTTCCACAAAGCTTGATGTTTATGGATTAGGCGTTCTAATGCTTGAAATAGTGACAGGGAAACATGTGTATGAGCTTTATGAGAAAGTGAAGAAGAATTTATCTGAGGTTTTGGATGATGTTCTTGAGGTAGAAGATACAGACGAAAATCAAAAGTTGACCGATTTCGTTGACCCTTTTCTCCAAGGGGATTATCCTCCGCATCTCGCCATGTCAGTAATCCGATTGATCGATGGTTGCCTGGATAAAGATCCATCCGCTCGACCTGATATGAATGAAGTTTCACAATCTCTTTCTAGGGTTTTGACCACTTCACAGGCTGTAGATATTTCAGTAACCATTTCAGTTCAAGGGAGATGATTTTGTAAAATCACTTAGATTTGTACTTTATTTTATATTATCTCAAATTCTAAATGGAATATGAATCAATTTTCATGGTGTAAAGCTTCGAGATTTATTGTATCAAAACCTTCTTCTATGTTATATGTAAATAGACGAAAAGTATATTCAAGAAACACGATGAGAATGGAGTTTTACAGATATATTACATATCACACAGTGAGATATACTTTTCTTTTGGCATGTTTCAACGAGCTACAACTGGACTAATGAGGTGAGGATCTTCTGTTTCAGGAGAAGTCCAACATCTTTCATACATATCAGAAGACGATTGAGCAAGAACAGATAGATTGAAGACGATCTCTGACATTCCTGGTCTATTTGCAGACTTTTCTGATGTACAAGCTCTAGCTAATACTGCCATGTTTAAAGCACCTTCAATAGGGTAAAAGCTTCCAAGATTTGGATCCATCCACAACCTTAGATTCTCCTCTCTTCTCTCTTCTTCAACTTCTAGAATCTTCTTTATTTCCTTCCATGACATACAAATCTCTCCATCTTCTCTAGTTTCCATGGCTTTCTTTCCTGAAAGCAACTCCATGAGAATAACCCCGAAAGCAAAAACATCAACTTTTAACATGATGGAGCTTATGGCAGGTCTAGCTGCAGAAAAGTTTCCAATTTTGGCCTTGAAAGTGGAATCAAGAAGTATATTACTTGTCCTGAGGTCTCTATGAGCAATACTAGGTTGACTATGTTCATGCATGTATTGCAAAGCGTTAGCAATATCTAATGCTAGATTCAACCTCTGAGACCATGAAAGAAAAACAACAGAACCCGAAGAAGAAGAAGAAGATGAAGATAAAGGAAACAACCACTTGTCAAGTGATCCATTTTCAGCATACTCATACACTAAATAGCAATTCCCATCAAAATCAGATGAAATCCCCATCAACTTCACAAGATTTGTATGGTTTACTCTCTGTAGTATCTTCAATTCCTCTGTTGCATCTCTAAATTTCTTCACAGCCACAATCTGACCTTGAATTACAGCCTTGTAAACAGACCCTCCAATTCTATACCTTTCACTGAAGTTCATAGTTGCTTCCATGATCTCCTTTCTATCATACATAATCGGTTTGCTTAAGTACCCTGAAACCCCTGGAAGCAACTTATCTTGATTGTTCTTCGTGGTGGGTTCAAAACCTTCAACTTTTGAACCTTTCTTCATATGTAAAAGATCAGTAAACTCAAAAGAAGACTCGTTACGAGCCATGATTCTTTTGATCTTACGCGAACGATATTTATAAACCATAAACAACAACAGAATAAAAAGAAAGAAAGATCCGATAGTTCCCAAAGCTATAAACACTAGCCGAAGCTTCTTTGACTTTTGACTTTTTACATCAGAGAGGTGATTATCAAGGTGAGGTGGAGGAGGAAAGATTGGCAATTCAGAGACTGGTATAAGAACTGGAAGACAAACAGCAGCAGTGAAGTTACGAAAATTGTTCTCTTTATCAATATCATAAGAACTTGTGTTAAAAATAGAGCTCACAGGTGATAGTTTATCTTCTGGTTGCCATATGTAAGTGATAAGATATTTATCTTGAGTTTTTTGTAACTTTGTAGGACACTTACATAGCAAAGGGAACACCACTTGATCACCAACTGTCAAATTGGTTGGATTTAGAGAAGGGTTCATGTCTTGAACATAATGATAATCAGTCAGATTCTGGAACACTGAAGTTGCAGCAACATAAAAGCTATCACCTTTCTTGATTGAATACGTGACTTTAGAGAAATAAATACTCCCATTGCATGAACAGGTGATGGGTATTAACAAAAGCTGATTAAAAACTATTTCTTGATTTTCTGATGTGAGATTGCTAGCTTCTGCAATACTTAGGCGACTGACATCAAAGAGATCAGATATGTTACCAAGATCCATGTATGGTGACCTGGCACGATACGTGAGGTAGGTTTGACAGGTAGGAGGTGAGTCAGCAGAACACGAGAAGTTTGTGTCTGCAGATGTTGCAGAGACAATGCATGGATTAAAAATGAAGAAGACAGAAAAAGCTAGGAATGGAAGAAATGAGAATGCCATGGTAATGAGCTTCATTGGCAGGTGAATTTTGATCTTACTAAATCTCTGTTATTATGTGCCGAGAATAGGGAAGTTGCTATCCTGTTGTTTTCAATCCTTAATATTATAGTGGAGTTGTATAGAATACGTCATACCTTTATGAGTTTCTTGATTTTATTAACCAAGATGACTCCAATAATTGTGTAATATATTCATGTAATTAAATAAAGAATCCAAGTTGGGACGGCAGATTATGATGTTAGCTGTGGCATAGTCTAAAGTTTGTCTTGTTAGAAACTTTCAAAATCCATGGAATTCTAACATCTTTGATGATGATAACAAGAAAAGGACAACTTAGGAATATTAATAGATTTCAAAACAACTTTAAAAAAGAATCTCAAGTGGCAAAGGAATTAGTGTATGTCTTCAATTTTTTGTTGGTGATCCACATTTCTTTTTCCTACTCTGTTTCCTTCACATTAACTTCTATTCCTTACATAATGGTTTGGAAATCAACTAATGATATTGAGATTTTAAGTAACACAATTGTCTATCACTTTAGGTGGGACAAAAGATTACCAATTTTTTGTCCCTTTAACATCAGTTGAGTCTCATTTCAATGTAACTACAACCTCTTCCACATAACATTTTTCGGTCATTTAGTAAAGCAGTAAAACATTAGAAAATAGAAAGGGCTAAACTGAGGTCTTGTATAAATAGAAACACATGTCATTCTATATCATCACATTTCATTTTTTTACCCTATATATCAACAGTTGTAGAAAGTAAAAACCAAAAATCCTGTAATGCCACTTTCCAAATAGGGTTTGGAAGTTGGAACCATTCATGGGAACAGTTCTTTATTCATCTTTTCTTCTTTTAATACTCAAAAGCCATTGACTTTCCAGTTGACTAGCAAGGAAATCTTCCAGTAAGTCTAATATGTTCCAGAGTGCTTCTAAGCCCATACTTGAGCACAGCCTTATTACCTTCTCTGAATCCATCTCCATAAGCTGCAGATGTATCTGACTCAATCTGGTGTTTAAAAAACTCACCAAGTTGCTTCTCAAACTGTGACCTTTTGCCTTTCTTTGATGAAACAGGAACAGATGATGATGATGATGATGATGATGATGAAGCAGCTGCAGCATTAGTGCCACTAGATCCAGCCATGATCTCAGAATCCAACCACATATGAGCAAGAACTTGGCAAATCCCTTCTTCAACATCAGGAGGAAGATTAGAGTATCCTGTTTATTGATTGACACAAGAGAAATGAAAGAATCAAGAAAGATGATTGAAGGCAAAATGGTCCACTCAAAAAAACAGAAAAAAGCACGAACCTTTAAGCCGGAGCCATGCATGCATCATCTCATGAGCCAGAATTGACCCCGTCAATAACCTGAATTGATGAACTTTTTTAACTATATATGATCACATATTGAAGAATGATTTATGAATTTATACAAAAATATATATAAAAACTTACCTAGGGAGACTATACAAAATGAGAATAGCTGTCACTTCACATTTACGAACAAGTTTATAAGGCTCTGTAAACATGTCTATTATTCTACCTGCCCCTACCCTTGGCCTCCTTATTATCTGCCATTTTCAGTAAAATAAAAACATTAACACATATTTACTATTTACTTTAAATAAGATTAAGAATCATACAGTGCTAATGGTTTGCTCTTCTGAAAGACAAAGTCCTCTAGTTTCAGGCATATGATGATGACCCTGCCACCAATGCAAGATTGAACTCAAAAAAACAGTTTCACTGGTATTTAAAAAAAATGAAAAACATTTAAGTTATTTAAGACTTACGTGTTTTTCTCCTTCCATGGCTTCATTTAGAGCTTGTCTTTCAACCAAAAGCAATGGAACTTGTTGCTCAATTTTCATATTTAACCCTTCATAAAAATCTTGGATTTCAAGATAAAGGGGTTGACATTCATGAGTATCCATTATTGAAGAGTCAAGACACTCCAAACATAGCTTTCTTCCATCATCTAGCAACAGATATTTTGTGTCTCTTGGTTCCATTCTTTCACAGCTACAACATCGAGGGGTCCCATCATGTTCATGGCTAGGACAATACTTTTGTAGCCAGAAAGGATGTGCCCTGTACTCGATCAAACCAGCCCCATTTGTAGGTATCTGCCCATAAATTTAAACAACAAAAAAAAAACAATCTTTATCAGTTTATCTACATACATGATACAACCATAGTTTCAAGATTCAAAAGGGGATAACAAACAAGAAACTTACAAAGTTCTTGCAAACATCACATTTTGGGTGATGATGTTCTTTATAGCATGATTTGTGGAACGGACGGTTGTCAGACATGGAAAACTACATAGATGATAAACGGTAAAAAGGTAAAATTTTGAAATGAAAACTTTCAAGAAACAAGAAATGTTGTGATTTTCATGGACTTGTGAATCCAAATCTGACATCTTTTTTTTTCTTTAAATTATGTAAACCTTATGGTGTCAATTTAGAAGGAATATAGGAACACCTTGTTAAAGAATTGGAGTAGAGTTGGACCTCATAATCAGATATTGGAATATTGCAAGCATGACAACGGAAGCATTCTGGATGCCAAACGCCTCCCATGCAGCTTAAAAATCTCCCATGACCAATTTCACCATTGCAACCTGCACATATCCTACATTCCACATGTTTCAGATGGCTTTGGTTTGCAATGGTTAATATTGGAAGAACAAAAAGAAAGTGTTTAAAAAGAACTACCTGTATACACCTGGAAAGAAACTTGGCAAACGAGGAAACAGGCTTCCATGGTTATTTCGTGGTGGTGAGTTCAAGTTCATGTTTAAGCTTTCTTGAATAGCCTTGGCGAGTTGCTCATCTTCTTCCTCCAAATGAGAATCTTCATCTAATAAGATAGTAGTATCACTTAAATAAGTATATGATAATATGACACATGAGATGATGGAGAATTTGTCAATTCATAGCAAATTCAACCTACCAATTACTTTTTTTCCTTTATGATCTTCTTCAGAGGGATAATTTGATCCTCTGTTATGTTGTTCTGGTTCTGGAGATGAAACTGCATCATTATGATCTTCTTCTAGAGAAGAAACAGAACCTTCTTCTTCTACTTCTTCTTCTTCATGTTCATGTACACTTGAACGTGCACTTTTTTTGTCATCTTCTACAAGGGAAAGTGCACTTCTCTCATCTTCTTCAACAAGGGAAAATGCAATAGCTCTGTCAATTTCTTCCTGATCAAAGTCTGACAATGCATCCTAAATTTAGGACAAAAGAGTACAGAAATTCAGTGCAATTTTAGATAAATACCACATAGTCACATACATTAATATAGGTATATAGAGATAGATGTTATTAAACATGTAAAGAAAATGTTAACTACCTCTGTAGAAGGAGGCTCCTCCCAAACTTCTTCATTTTCGTATCTGTCATGATATCGACCTTCTGAGATTCTATGGCTTGAGCTGGACCCTTTTAAAATTTTAGTTAGCCAACCCATACCCCTAATCATATCAATCGATTAACGCTTTTTGTTAGAACAATTGCGAACCTATATGTTGAGAAAAAAGGGCGATCTTTAGGATTGGTAATTTTATAATTGATCTCAACTTCCAACAACCTAATCAAATACTGAAAGGGTTCAACCACTAAAGTATCTAAAAAGTGAAATAAATAAGGAATCTTCCAGATAGACTTTGTTAATTTTGACGTCAGAGTGTAATAGACTAACAGATAATGTTTCTGGGAGTGGAAGTCTGACCTTACGCAATTCAAAGAATCCGCAGAAACCAATGAAGCTGATGAATCCACGGAGAATCAAAGGAACCCAGTTCACTAGTGGGCATAATCATCAAAAGAGAATCGAAGTCCATGGTGAAGATGAATTATGTTCCCACATTTTCATGATACTCAGTTACTCACCACCTGCCGACAACAGTATGAAGAGAATCCGACTTTAAACAAGATTCTTACGAAAAAGGAGAAAATTCAGATAAAGAACAAGAGAGTTATTGAGGCAACTTAAAACCTAGACCAAGTACAAGCAATCTTGGAGAACAGTATAAAGTTGGATTTTTTGTAACATTAAAAGTAAAAGGATCATCAAATTCAAACCATATGTTGGGTGAGGTGCGAGTAGAAAGCAGATAGGCAACCCAAAGGATGTTGGTTGAAATTTAGCATTTGGTTATCATTTTGATTTGGGAATTGGGGCCTTTTGCTCCAATTTTTCCACAATAAAGTACGCTACATGTCAAAACTGTGAAAACAACTGCTTACCTCCTCCATTCGTCGATGAAAGAAAGGCGCAACCAAATTAAAGGGGTGTTTCGGACTGAGTTTTTACAATTATTAGGACTATTTGTTTGACTCATTGTACTACTCTACAAGTTTAGTTAATCAATTTTTTTGATATTCGACAATTTAATAAAGAGAAAATGACAAAAATAGTCATTTACATTAATTATATTATAAAAATAGCCAAAAAAATTCGAAATTGTAAAAATAGCCCTCAATTTCGCAGATGGAAATGTCCCATCTGCGAAATCACCATTCCATCTGCGAATGTACAAGCAGCTAAAGCACAGCTGTGCTTTAGCTGCTTGTACATTCGTAGGTGGTTTTATTTTTATTTTTTTAATTTTTTTTCTCTCTATATATTGAAAATGTAAGGTAAAATCGCAGATGGAAATGCCCCATCTACGATTTACTCTCATCCCATCTGCGAAATTGTGATTTTTTTTTTGTTTTTTTTTTTAGTTTGACTATGAAATCAATTGGTTTGACTACGAAATCATGTTGCTATATAAAAAGTTTTGTAGAAAATTATTATTTTGGTTGTCATTTGTTTAGGAACTTTCTCTAAAATTTACTCTAAAAAATGATTGAATATTTGGTTTGTCTTGTAACCGGTGGGAGATGGCAAGTTAATATAACTAATCTGGAATACGTATGTCCACAGGGAGGTATTTCCGAATTTGCTTTGATATTTTCTGAGTATATTAGTTATAGTGATTTTGTATCTTTGGTAAGAAGCAAAATTGGTTTGTTAGACAAATATAGAATTGGTCTTCGTTTCCACCATCCTGAATTAAATTATTATATAGCTATAGTTGAAGACATGGATGTTAGAATGTTGATAAACGTAATCAAATGTAGTAGATGAAGGGCTGTGAAAGTGTTTGTGGTGGTTGATGAAGTCGAGGAGGTTAATGGGGGTGGTGAAATTGGAAACCAGCTTGTTGGTAATTTATGCAGTTATAAAGGGAGCAACGATCCAATAGGTACTTTCAATACTCCTAGTGTACCTCAGTTTCGCAGTGTTGCTAAAAATGTTAATGTTAGTTATTCACCTATTCACTATGTGGATCCTGAGAATTACAAGCATGTTGGTGATGATGATGTTGGTACTTATCTTAATGATGTGGGCGGTCGTTGTGATGATGTTGCCGAATAAGAAGTTAAAGTTATGAATAGGCGTGTGGTAGATAAAACTAAAAAGAAAAAAATTCAAGTCAAAAAAATGAAAAAAATCATGTTTACGTGCATTATGTTGATGTTGGTGATGTACGTTTAGATATAACCGAGCTACAAAGCAATTCCAATAGAGATGAGTTGGGTGATGAAGTTAAAGCTAAGTTTCCCGATAACCTTTTTCACGGTATGCCCCCTGTACCAGAATGTCCACTTGATCTTAATGAAGATATCCCAACACAGATGGTAGACATGAATCTTCAAAAGATTCAATGTGAGAGTATATTTAAGAACAAAGAACTTTTAAAGCGGTGTATTGGTAAAAAAATGTCTTCGAGAAGGTTTCCAGACGAGGACAAGTAGATCCACCAAATCAAGGTATGAAGCTGTGTGTGTTTCGAAAAATTGTTCTTGGTTACTAAGAGCAAAAACAATTATAAATTCTGATGGACTTTTCCAAGTGAATAAATTTGTTGATGTACACACATGTTCTTCAACATTTTTGCAACCTAATCATCGACAAGCAAACAAATATGTTCTGGGTGAAAATCCTGAGACGGAGTACTTTAAAGTTTGACGACGCTCAGGAAGTGATAAATAATTATCTATTTTGTTCCATGTATCCTCAAGATCAACATAAGTAAAATCCCAAAGATAGCTACCCCAAGCAAAACTAACAAAACAAAAAAACAAAATTGGTTTTTATATAAATTATAACTTTAATAAAATAAAACTTTTAACGTAAACAAAATATACCTGTTCCAGAGATCCAAATTCTCAGCAAAAAAAAAAAAACAATCTTGTGGCACCCGATCATTAATTTCTTTTCTCAAAAAACCATCACACAAAATGTATATCAAACATACTCTAACTGCATCAACGTTGTCAAGTTCTAAGAATGTTCGATTTAAAATTAAACGTTTCAGGTCGCTGATTTTCACCGAACTATTGGTATGGTCCGGAAATAGCCACTCACGCAATAAACATTTTTTTTTACTAGTTAATAATTTTTCCAACGTTTTTTCCCAATGTTTTTTGGATACTCCCCTAAATTGAAGCCGGTTATCAAACAAAACTCTTCCGGCCTATCAACCATTTTCGTATTGCCTACTCGAAAATATAATCATTTTATTCTATCTGGAGATAAAACAGGGTCCGACCGGATCTGATGAAGGAACATTTTATGGAACAACAATGCGTCCCCTTGTAAACGAGGGACATCAATAAAATAACCAAATACAGTATCTCTGAAAATGGCACGTCTGACACCATCTAAAACTTCAAATACTTCCCATATATTACCGCCCGAGCCTTTTAAGTTCACAATTGCTTTCATATTGATAAAACTAAAATCATACTGCAAACAAAACACAAAAACAAATTAGAGAACTAAAAAATATTTTGTTTTTAAAATATATGATTATGAACTGCAATAAGTACATAAACAATTAGTAATGTAAATACAAATTCTTAATTAATAATTTATATATTTACGATAAAAAACAATAACATACATATATATATAAACAATTTTCCAAGTTATACAACAAATATATTTACGATAAAAAACAATATCATACATAATTATATAAACATTTTATTAAACAAATTTTCAACTTAAACGACAAATATATAAACAATTTTTATCTTTCTAATTATATAAACTAATATTTTATAACCATATAAACAAACAATTTTTCAAATAAAACGACAACCAAATTAACATTTTTGCAAGTTATACGACAAATATATACAAATTTTCAACTTATACGACAAATACAAACAATTTCTAACAATATATATACGACAAATTTTCAACTTATACAAATGTTATACTTATACGACAAATATATATACAAACGACTATTTTGCACATACTGTAATTTAACTATCTTTCACTTTATATAAACAATTATACGATAAGAATATACAAGTTTTCAAGTTATACAACAACTAAACAAACAACAAAAATAACAAATTGTAAACATTATCTAACAATTTATTTAAATTTAAACCACCAGATGCACACTCTACGCAGTCTCTACTTGTACATTCAAACAACCACTAACAAAATAACATTTAAAGTTCAAGTATACTAAAGAAATATTAAAACTATCAAACACAACAAAATTACCCTTTCAAAAACTTTATAATTACTATTTTTTTACACTAAATAATACAATAAATGATAAAATAAAAAAAAGTTTAAACATTAAAAGTGTTCAAAATCTAACCATATTTGCGGGATTGTTGACATAATCTTCCATTTTCTTCAAAAACTAGCCAAAATCGCAAGAAAAGCTCAAAAATAGAGAGAGTTTTTGTGTAGAGAAGGGTGAAAAATGGAGAAAAAAAAAACGTTTATATAGTGAAAGCTAGGGGATTTTGCAGATGAATTCGTGATTTCGCAGATGGACCATTCCATCTGCTTGTACATTCGCAGATGGAATGGTGATTTCGCAGATGGGGCATTTCCATCTGCGAAATTGTGGGCTTATATTGTATTGTTTATGCTTTTGATCTGTACGAACATGACATCCCAAGTCTTTTAATGAAATACATTTCTACGGAAATGCTTTTGATAAATCTTTATCATATTTTGTTTTGGGACAAATTCCGCAACACTTTCATTTAAAATGTTACTCATATTTTTAAACAAAGCATAAACAAACCAGTCTTTTCTGGCCGTGATTTTGGGGATGTCACAGGAGAGCTTTCGGCCAGAAAAGTTCAAATGAAGGTGGGAGTCCCGTATTTATAGGCGGGGTGTAGGGTCGGTAGTTGGGTCCACCTGTCTCTGACCGTAAACTGGTTTACGGCCGTGAACATCACTCAGGCCGAAAACTTTTGATTTTTCAAAGGAAACTCGGGTTTTTCGCGTGATTTTGGTTCCGACTCATATATAAAATTCAATTATATAACTAAATGATTTTCCAAACCAAAGGAATTTCACTAAACTCAATAAAATTCAAATTTTATTAACGGAATCGGGCTAACATTGACAAAAAAAGATTCGGGTTGTCACATCATCCCCGATAGAGGGAATTTCGTTCCGAAATTCAAACATAGAATATAAATCATGGGCTCGGAAAGAGATAAGGATACTTCTGTTGCATTGAATCTTCGCGCTCCCAAGTGAATTCAGGTCCCCGCTTGGCATTCCAGCGGACCTTCACTATCGGTATGCGACTTTGTTTTGTTCTTTTGACTTCTCGATCCATGATTTCAACTGGTTCTTCCACGAAATTAAGGTTCTCATTGAGCTCGATCTCATCAAGAGGGATCACAAGTGTTTCGTCAGATAAACACTTTTTAAGTTCGAGACGTGGAAGACGGGATGGATATTGCTAAGTTCTTGGGGTAAATGGAGTTTGTATGCTACTGGACCGATCCTAACGAGGATCTCAAATGGTCCTATGTATCTTGGATTCAGCTTTTCACACTTTCCAAAGTGTATCATGCCTTTCCAGGGTGAGACCTTCAAAAGGACACGGTCACAAACCTGGAACTCCAAAGGTTTTCGTCACTTGTCGGCATAGCTCTTTTGTCTATCTCTTGAAGCTTTTAGTCGTTCTCGAATTTGTACAATCTTTTCTGTGGTTTCAAGGATGATTTCTTGGCTAGTGAGAAAGCTATCTGGGACTTGACCTCTAGCTAACTGCATGTCACCCACCTCAGCCCAACATAGAGGGGATCTGCACTTACGGTCATAGAGGGCTTCAAACGGCACAACTTTGATGCTAGTGTGATAATTGTTGTTGTAGGAGACTCGACCAAGGGGAAATGGGTGTCCCACGACTTGCCAAAGTCTATAATACACGCCCTCAACATGTCTTCCAATGTCTGAATGGTTCTCTTACTCTACCCATCGGTTTGTGGATGGTAAGTTGTGCTCATATCCAGCTTAGTTCCAAGGGCCTTTTGCAGTGACTGCCAAAATCTCGACGTGAATCTGCTATCCCGATCGGAGATAATGGACACAGGCACGCCATGTAGGCAAACTATCTCTTGGATGTAGTCATGTAGATTCGTGTAAGTTTCTCCATCTTAAATGTTTCTTTGATTGGCAGGAAGTGGGCGGATTTAGTCATTTGATCGACAATTACCCAAATGGCATCGTACCCACTCGAAGACTTGGCCTGGTAACTTAGTGATGAAATCCATTGTAATCCTTTCCCACTTCCACTCAGGTATTACTGGCTGTTGAAGTAGACCTGAGGGCTTTTGATATTCCACTTTCACCTTGGTGCAAGTTAGGCACTTGCCCACGAAGGTAGCGATTTCTACTTTCATGTTCGGCCACCAATAGAGCTTTTTGAGATCCAGGTACATCTTATCCAAACCTGGGTGAACGGAGTATCTAGTCTTGTGAGCTTCGTTCATGACAACCTCCTGTAACTGTCGGACTTTGGGGTCTAGATCCGGTTCAGGAAATAGTAAACTCCGTCTCCTCTGATCTCCAAGTTCTTCTCTATTCCTATCAAGGATTCATACGACATGTTCTTTGGTTTTAAGGCTTCCAGCTGAGCCTCTCTGATTTGAGCGGACAGATGGGAATGGATGGTCATTGTTAGTGCCTTCACTTTACGACCTGAATACTTTTTCCGGCTGAGGGCATCCGCTACCACATTGGCCTTGCCGGGATGGTAGCGTATTTCGCACTGATAATCACTGGGTAGCTCTACCCACCGCCGTTGCCTTATGTTTAACTCTTTCTGATCGAAGATATGCTGTAGGATTTTATGGTCGGTGAAGACAGTACACTTGGTTTTGTAGAGATAATGTCTCCAAATCTTTAACGCAAAGACCACTGCTCCCAACTCTAGATCGTGACTTTGTGTGCTTTCAGCTGTCTCGAGGCGTAGGCAATAACCTTTCCTCGTTGCATAAGCATACAGCCTAGGCCCTGATTGGATGCATCACAGTAGACCACGAAGTCCTCCGTCCCTTCAGGAAGAGACAAGATAGGTGTGCTGCATAGAGCCTGCTTCAATGTTTGAAACGTAGTGTATTGTTTTTCTCCCCAACAAAAGGGTACACCTTTCTGAGTCGGGGTGGTTAAAGGCTTAGCAATCCTAGAGAAATTCTAGATAAATCTGCGATAGTAGCCAGCGAGACCCAAGAATTGACGGATTTATGTGGGCGTCTTTGGTGCTGACCAATTCTCAATCACTTTGATTTTGGAAGGGTCCAGGTGTATGCCTTCCTCGCTAACCACATGACCAAGAAAAGTTACTTTTCTTATCCATAATTCACACTTAGAGAATTTTTCATAAACTTTCTCCGCCCTTAGAGTTTCCAGCACCAGCCTCAAGTGATGTTTATGATCTTCCTCACTCCTAGAGTAGACAAGTATATCATCAATGAACACGATTACGAACTTGTCTAGGAAAGGGTGGCACACCCGATTCATCAGATCCATGAATAACACCGGTGCGTTGGTTAGACCAAAAGTCATGACTACAAACTCGTAGTGACCATAGCGAGTTCGAAATGTTGTCTTGGGAACATCACTCTCATGGACTCGCAACTGATGGTACTCTGATCTCAGGTCTATCTTTGAGAAATAGTCGGCTCCTTGGACTTCATCGAAGAGGTCATCGATTCTAGGTAGGGGATAACGGTTCTTGATGGTGAACTTGTTCAATTCACGATAATCGATGCACATCCAAAAGGATCCATCTTTCTTCTTTACAAACAAGACCGGGGCTCCCCAGGGTGAGGAACTTGGTATGATGAATCCCTTGCTGAGAAGTTCATTAAGCTGGATAGATAACTCTTGCATTTCTGCCGGTGCTAAACGGTATGGGGATTTAGCTACGAGAGTGGCTCTGGGGATTAAGTCGATACGAAACTCGACTTGGCGCTTGGGAGGGATTCCGGGAAGATCTCCGGGGAAGATATCCGGAAAGTTGCAGACTTCGGGGATGCTCTCGAGGTCTTTAACTTCTTGCTTATCATTAACGACATGGGCTAGGAATGCATGGCACTCCTTTCATAGATATTTCCGGGCTTTGATGCATGAAATGATTCGAAGGTTTGAGCTGAGTTTATCACCATTATTAATAAGAGTTTCGCCAGAGGGCAGATTGAGGCGAATGGCTTTTCCATAAAAAAGGATATCAGCATGATTAGGGCTCAACCAATCCATGCCGATGATGACGTCAAAGCTTTTTATGGAAACTGACATAAGGTCGATTGGGAAGGAATGGTCGTTTAGGGTAAGGGTACAACCTATGAATATGTCGTTAGTGCTCTCTTTCTTTCTGTTAGTCATCTCAATGGTGAATGTTTCGGTTAAAGACTGGGGCTTATGCTGGAGTAGATGCTGAAATGCATGACTAACAAAACTTCTCTCCGCACCAGAATCGAAAAGAATGCATGCATAAGAGTTGTCGAGGAGGAACGTACCCCTAACAACGGTGGGATCAACAACTGCTTCCTCCTGGCCCATCATTAGCACTCTCCCTGTGTTGCCAGCTGTTGTTGCCTTGGGACAATTCCTCTTAAAGTGCCCGATCTCCCCACAGCCATAACAGGCTTGACCAATGCCCGCTCCAGGAGCCTGATTGGTTGGTTAGGCTAATGTCTTGCAAAATCGAGTTGTATGCCCCTTCTTGCCACAGTTGTTGCACAACATCTCACGACACTGCCCATGATGATGAAAGTTGCACTTGTTGCACCTTGGAAGAGTACCATCATATCTACTGGTAGGTGCTTGAGCTATAGGAACAGCAGCAGGAGTGGTAGCGGCATGAACTGTCACTACTTGTTGTTTCTTAGAGGACTCCTACGAAGACTAGCGTTTTCGCTTGTTCCAAAACTTCTTCTTCCCACCACTCGCGTTTGGTGGTTCGGGAGCGGCTGCCACTTCATCGAGATCAACCTCGTGATTTATCAGGGTCTGTGCTAGGCACTTGGCGCTGTCGAATGTGAGAGGTTTAGCAGCCAAAACATTTCCTTGAGTTGGGGGCGTCAGTCCCCAAATGTACCTCTTTATATTTTTGCTTTCCGGGGTGACCATCCCTGGACATAGAAGAGCCAGATCGCAGAATCTAGTTGTATAAGTAGAAATGTCAAAATCCTTCATCTTCAGGTTCCAGAGCTCGTGCTCCAACTTCTGCATCTCACCCCTTGGGCAGTACTCAGTAAGCATGAGTTCCTTTAAACTCTCCCAAACCACTGGCATTAGCTACCGGTAGAGTTAGGAATTTGACCCGGCTATTCCACCAAGTCAATGCTCTATCGGTGAAGGTGCAGGCTGCAAACTTCACCTTGTTTACCTAAGAACATGCACAAATCTCAAAAATCGATTCGATTTTCTCGATCCACCTGGTTAGGGAAATGACTCCTCCATTGCCGTCGAAGGACTTGGGCTTCACGTTCATGAAATCTTTGTAGGGACACTCCTTCTGGTGTCCCTGACCACCCTAAAGATTTTGGGGATGGGTACCACTTCCCGATCAGGTAGACCGCCAGAATTTATCTACGACATCGCGACAGCCACAACGGCTGTAACTGCTGCTTGGAACATGGCAGGATCGAATTGAGGAGGTGGTGGCTGAGGGTTTGTCGGAGGATTGTTGCTCTTTCTGTTGGGTCTCTTCCTGGGAGGCATCTTTCTCTAAAAGATACAAGGGGAAAAATGATCATAATCCTTTTATACTGATCATGAATTGGATATTTTCGAGCAAGATGTATTTAAATCCTACAGCGAAAATAAAGACCTATAATGATAGCTACTAACAATAACAAGGAATTGCAGGTCTTTCGTTTATAAGGATTTGTACTACTAATGATGACTCTGTGCAGTGTTATAGAACCATAAAATACTCCTATAGTATTTTCACTATGTGTTTCATTTGTATATGATTTGGTGAGTTTTAGACTTGTTGCAACACCACAGTCACTCCCAAACACATGTTGGTCATATCTCGAACAAATATAGTTGATCGGGTTATATTGGCCCCACATATGACTACATAACTATTCATGTTTAACCGCGGTGTCCAACTCATCCTAAATAATTTTATGTAGTTCTTACTATGTTATAGCTTCTTGTACATACATATACATGTATACTTTTGTAAAATACTTAAATTTTTAAATATACTTTTAGTTTCAGAGCACTTCGGTCCCTTTAGTGTTTATAGTTATATACCATATAAGGTTCAATATACTTAGTTCACTATAAACATTAGATCTAATACCAATGTGTCACACCCCCAAACTGGAACAGCGGAAACGTTCGGGGGTGGATGACGTCATATGTAGTATCACAACAATTGCATTATAGTAATCAAAGTAAACATAACCATTACATTGAATATATAAAAAGTTATTCATATCTGCTTGATTCATATTTATATACATCAAAAGAAGCAAACTAAAGATGAGACTCTAAACACTGCGTCTTCTCAAAAGTCTGTTGAGGTACCTGTCTACTGATTTCCTGAGAATACAAGCGGTTTTGAAAAGAGATTATTAGAATAAAAGCTGGTGAGTTCATAAGCATGTTTTTGTAATCAAAACCTGTCATTGAATCTGTAAAATGTTTGTATGCTTCCCAAGAAAATCCAATATTTTCTAACATATATGTTTATTACTGTGTTCTGTAGTAGTGTATAATGTATTAGTTTGTATGTCTGGTTACCACCAACTGTATTGTATAACTGTGACATCCCCAAAATCACGGCCAGAAAAAACCGATTTTGTTTATGCTTTGTAAAAATCAGAGTATTTCTTTTCATAAAAATGTTGCGGAATTTGTTCCCAGAAAAACATGATAAATACGTTATTAAAACATTTTCAAAGAAACGTATTTATTTCATTTTAATACGTTTGGGATGTTATCGTTAATACAGAAACATAAGCATAAACAGAACTTACAATTATTTACACTAGTGATCTACATCTCTTTAAATCTCTCAGTGTAATGTCACTTCACTTCGTCACCTGTGATATACATAAACTGAGTGGGTCAGGTTGGGAAACCTGGTGAGTACATAGGGTTTTCAACCCACAATAATATAATTGTTATGTTCAATCATCAAACAATTAACCCAATTACCCATCCCCGTTATCTTCTTTACTCTTAAGGATTTAACCTAAGAGTCATCTATCCTGCATTCATTTATTCCGAAGTCCCTTACTTCCAAGGTTATAGGACTGGCACTAAATCCATAGCTGCCAATGTTCGTTCATAAAGCACTAATTCCATAGCTGCTATAGTCTATTCATCGAGTACTAAATCCATAGCTACCAGTGTTCATCTAATAGGTACTAAGTCCATAGCTACCAATGTTCAACAGGTACTAAGTCCATAGCTACCAATTCCTACAGGTACTAAATCCTTAGCTACCAGCGTCTAACTAATAGGTACTAAGTCCATAGCTAACAATTCCCAACAGGTACTAAATCCATAGCTACCAACGTCTAACAGGTACTAAGTCCATAGCTACCGGTGTTTGTCCCATATGCACTAAGTCTATAGCTGCCAATGTATACTCACGTCATTTTCTATCTCTCATCATTCAACTACCCATCATCATACCCAACATATTCGTATAAAATACGTTATACAGTTTAAATCCTTTAAAACATGTATAAAATGTTCATCTAGCATAAACAACAAGTATTCAGATAATATGCACACATAGCACGTAGTTTATATAAAATACTTCATATCTATGTGTAAGATGAAAGGGACTATGCACTCACTTG
The DNA here is from genome assembly GCF_002870075.4 of Lactuca sativa. NCBI lineage: Eukaryota > Viridiplantae > Streptophyta > Magnoliopsida > Asterales > Asteraceae > Lactuca > Lactuca sativa. Next base: position 180,511,878 of record NC_056624.2, on the reverse strand, counting down.
ATTAGGTGGTGACTCAGCACTCGGACAACGCTTCGATACTCTCAAAACGATATTCCTTCGATAAAACCTAGTACCAATACCACTAGGGTTTAGTCTAACGATAACTGCGACAAATTAATTAGTCTGACTATTATTAAGCGTTAATAACGCTCAATATAACTCATAATAATAGCCCAAATAATTATTTTAAGGACCAAATAACATTCCTATAATTATTTGAAAGCTATATTAAAAATTGCGTAAGCGTAGCACACTTACAACGAATTTTATCGAAAACCGGAACTTAATTGGAGCAGCGTTTCGAAACCGAAAAACTCCTTTTTCTCGGGACTCCGGGAGCCTCGGGGCCTCCCTCGGGGGCTAAGGGGCTTAACTAGGGCTTAGGGGGGTTTATAGCACTTAGAGAGAGAAAATATGTAGAGAGAGAAGTGAAAAATGGTGTGAAGAATGAAGAAATCTTGGCCCCTTTTTATAGCCTTGCGAGGCCTCGGTACGCTGGGCGTACCTCGGACCTACGCGGGGCGTAGTCATCGGATAAGAGCGCCAGACAAACTCCAGCTGTTAGCCACTTCGGGGTGTTCCAGATCTCGTACGCGGGGCGTAGGGCGAGGCTTCGTGGCATGATCCGAAGCGAGATCTGAGACCTTCATCGGACGGCCCACAACGCGCCACGTCACCAGTCTCGCACCAGACTTCGCATTTTCATACTTCAACTTTAAAAATTCGTAACTTTCTTATACGAACTCCGTTTTTGACGTTCTTTATATCCACGCGAAGGTGGGAATGTACTCTACAACTTTCGTTTAGACTCCGTCGGCTAATTTAGGTTTGATTTTAAATTTTATATTATTAACGGGCCGGGACAGGATTGGTCCGTTAAATCCTCATAACTTTTTCATCCGACATCCGTTTTCGCCCATCTTTTTCTCGTTACGCTACTCTCAACGAGATATTCGATTCTCGTTTAGGTCATGTCGGCTAAAAACCGCTCGATCTAATATTCGAATTTCGGGTTGTACACTGCTAACTTGAAACTTCGAAAAATCATAACTTCTTCATACGAAGTCAGATTTGGGCGTTCTTTTTATCGATGTTCTTAGTTTAACATATCCTACGACTTCCGTTTAGATCGCTAAGGCTAAATCTCGCTCTATCGTAAATTCACTATTTACGCTTTCCGTTATCGTGCCGGTTCTATCGCGAAACTTCGACGGGTCATAACTTCTTCGTTATAACTCGGATTTCGGCGTTCTTTTTATGTACGGAAACCTTGTGACATACTATACAACTTGGTTAAGATTATTTATTCTAAATAATATTTTGTCGAAAAGTCGTTTTCGACCCCTATTGCCTCTAATTTGACTAGCCCGGATTTGCGGGCGTTACAATAACGATGTTTTGAATGAAAAACCCTTTGTAGGAAAACCTTGGCTATCGCCAGTGATGTATAAAATGTTATGTTTGAAAACCCTGGTTACCACCAGTGTGTATAGTAGTTTTATTACTTAAAATAAAACTATGCATTGAAATCCCTGAAATCCTCCAGTTGTATTAATGAAAATAAAACTAAAGAAGAATGAAATCCCGTAAAAAATAAGGTTAGTTTATACTATTGTGAGTCATATAACCATGCTTGATATGACCTAGTGACCCTTACGACGTTCTTCAAGTGTCGGATATATGATGTTTGTCACCCCATGTATGCCTGCCTAAATGTATCTAGCAGTTCAGGTGTAGAATTGTTAGTCCCAAATATACTATTGTGATTCGTATAACCATGCTTGATATGGATGTATGTTGAAAATGTCCCTTATGCTCAGCATGTTACAAAAGGGATAAAATATCTAAATATCTTATAAAACATGGAAATCTTTTGGTTGTATCAATTGCATAAGTTTTGAACATGTTGAAATTCTTTTGTATAAGTTCACAAAATCATTTATGTTTGGCTTGTATTCCCCCCCCCCCCCCCCTAAAAACGTGAAAATAGTAAAAGAATAGGGGTATGAACTCACTGTTAGTTGCGTGAATAGTTGGACAGCGAAACTGGAAGTGAAGACCCTTGGTTGGATGCACACGGTACTTAACGGGATCCTAATCAACAATTAAATACATAATTGTATTTTATTAGTGAAACCATTATTTATAGTGTTAGAAAAACACTTGTTTTCGGTTTAGGAATGTTATCGGGACTCGATTGAATCGGGGAAAGTGGGTTTTCAGCCAAGTTCACCGCTTAAGAAGGGTTTGCGGTCGTGAAGGGATTACGGCCGTAAACGGTTCTCGGCCGTGAACATCCCCTTGAAGGGTTTACGATCGTGAATGGTGTTCTTGAAGGAACTCTGAAGATTTGAAGGGTGTACGGTCGTAAACGGTTTGCGGCCCTTGAAGATTTGAAGCGTGTATGACCTCAAACTCAAGAACAATGATGTTGGAATCGATGAAAAACGCGTTTTAGATGCTCCAAAACAACCTCCAAAGGTGATCCTTGATGATTTTCGGAAGAAAATAGGGTGTTTTGGTGTTTACGGTCGAGAGGTTAGAGAGAGGGAGAGTTTTCGGCCAGAAAAGTTCAAATGAAGGTGGGAGTCCTGTATTTATAGTTTGGGTGTATGGTCGGTGGTGGGGTCCACATGTCGCTGACCGTAAACTGGTTTACGGCCGTGAACAGTACTTAGGCCGAAAACTTTTGATTTTTCAAAGGAAACTCGGGTTTTTTGCGTGATTTTGGTTCCGACTCATATATAAAATTCAATTATATAACTAAATGATTTTCCAAACCAAAGGAATTTGACGGAACTCAATAAAATTCAAATTTTATTAGCGGAATCGGGCTAACATTGACGGAAAAAAATCCGGGTTGTCACAGCGGTCCAGTCATGTCATCGAGAGCGGTCTGGATAGACTGTAGGCCCTGCGAGGCGATTTAGTCATGCCGAAGGCTCGGGAGCGGTCCGAATAGGTTGTAGGCCCTGCGAGGTGGTCCAGTCATGTCGAAGGCTTGGGAACGGTCCAGATAGGCTGTAGGCCCTGCGAGGCGGTTCAGTCAGGCTGAAGGCTCTGTATGCATGTTGTTTGTTGGTATATGTTATATGTTTGTGTGGTAGTACTTTGGGGGAACTTACTAAGCTTTGTGCTTACGGTTTTAGTTGCTCCAGATGTTTTGGCAAGACGAAGGCGTGACCGTACACATCCTTGTGTTTTTAGAACTTATGTTCCTTGGATTCTCTGATAACGTTATTGTTTTAAAAACTATGTGTAAATGATTCCGGTTTTAAATAAAATGTTTTGGAAATAACAGTTTTGTAAACACCTCTTTAATAAATAGGTTGTTTTGAAAATTTTAAATTTTATTGAAATTTTATGGACGTCACAAAATACAATAATCAATTCAAGTGTAAATCATACGTCTCATCAAAATATATATTGCCTTTTTAAAGGAAAGAAAGGCATGTTTTTTGGTAAATCCATTTTGGCTATCTCTTAGATTATAGAACTCAAACAATTCTCTTTAGGAATTTGACTTTTCTATGCCTACATTTAAAGGTGGGATTATCCTAGATAATGGGATCGAAATATTAATTCATAAAGTGACTACATACGATCCACAAGCAATCCATGTTACCATATCACCATTACTCGGATGGTTTGTGTGCACCGACTCCATATTTTTGTAGTATATTTAACGTTTAACAAGTATTATAATATTAGCTAAATGAATTTAAATAATACTAGTATAAAATATATGAAGTTTTTTATTAAGGGTATGCTCGACGTAGAGCTTTTGAGAGTTTTATTGAAGTTTTTTTAAGCTTTTAGCTTTAAAAAAAATCATTCAGCAATAGGATCTTTTAAATTTTATTTAAACAAAATATCATATTTCAAAATCTACTTCAAATAGGATTTGAGAGATTTTAGATTTTTATTTTTATTTAATTTTACACCTTTAAGAACTATTAGCTAGGTTTATAAAACACTTGTGTATAAATAAAAGCAACAACCTCCGACTATCAATTAGTTTTTCCAAACACACACTAATAAGAAAAACATACGAGGTGTATGTAACACCCCATGTTTGTATTCCAATAAATTTCAATATAAAGCGTAGTTTATAAATTCAAAGTAGATATGTATTAATTTTGAGCTAAAGTAATCATTATAAACATGTGAGAAACATCAATATGGTTTCTGTAGATATATACAACGCCTGAATCCGACTTCGTATTAAAAAGTTATGCTTCTTTGAAGTTTCGCGATTAAGTCGACACGACTATGCACGTCGTAAAATACGAATCAAATATAGATTACTTATTAGTCGTAATGATCTAAACGAAAGTTATAGTGGTCGTAAAACTGAGAGCGTGCATATAGAGAACGTCCACATTTGACTTCACATGAGGAAGTCATGATTTTTAAAAGCTTCAGCATTGTAGTATGCGACAATAAAACCATGTAACATCCCAAAAACACAGTTTGAAAATTTCGTTTAATTTAATAATAAAAACCATACTCGATAAATCTCATATAAAAATCATAAGCAATGTATCTCAAAATATTATAACAGTTGTCAAGTATATCAGAGTATAAACATCCCAGGCTGAAACAAATGGTGTGTGCACTGCAATCTTCCCGAGCTCCTTTTTCGAAAACTGAGTACCTGAAACCAAAATTGAAAACTGTAAGCACAAAGCTTAGTGAGCTCCCCCAAGCTACCACATACCATACAATAACATATAAACACGTATTGGGCCTTGCCCACAGCATCAGACCGAAGTCCGGAAACTGCATCGGACCGAAGTTCGGAACTAACCATGGCCTTGCCCTCTGCATCGGACCGAAGTCCGGAAACTGCATCAGACCGAAGTACGGAACTAACCAAGGCCTTGCCCTATGCATCGGACCGAAGTCCTGAAACTGCATCGGACCGAAGTCCGGAACTAACCAGGGCCTTGCCCTCTGTATCGGACCGAAGTCTAGAACTAACCAGGGCCTTGCCCTCTACATCGGACCGCAGTCCGGAAACTGACTGAACATAGCATAACATAATCATAACTACTAGCATAAACACATATACTGCATACTGCATCGGACCGAAGTCCGGAACGCATAACACAAAGACATGCTTGAATCACAAAGACATCAAGCACACTAAACTACTGCTAAATAAACGGGCCGGCATTGTGGCCGTAGACCCGTTACTACTGGAAGGAAACTCACCTCACACTGCTGAAGTCCCGTAGACACAATCCCACACTGCTGAAATCCCGCAGACTCAACCCCAGCTGCTGGATGACAGATTCCCGAACTGTTAACACCAAAATAACACCCAATTAATAATTAGGTTCCAAATCATAACCATCTTGTCTATACTTGGGTAAAAGACTACTTTACCCCTATCTTAGCTTGACTCCAACCCAAGGCCCAAACCAAAGTCCCAAAAGTCTAATAATGGACCAAGTCCCTACTATGGCCCAATTTTCCAAATTGGGCCCAAACCTCTACATGGACTTCCCTTAAGGCCCAATTATTTAGTCCAGTCCAACATGTCTCATTCTAAGGGCCCAATATCATACAACCATCTAGGCCCAAACTATGGCCCAATTTTCTAAATTGGGCCCAATCCTTCATATGGACCTTACCCTAAAGCCCAACTAATTACTCTAGTCCATTTGATTATTCTTGGATGGCCCAACACAAAGCCCAAGTGAATATTAGGGTTTTCTCACTTAGCCCATTAAGGACTTAATCCATTAAGTCCTTTACTCTACTAGATAATTGATATGGAGAAATTGGGCTTAATACACAATCCATCTCAATGGCCCAAAAGTGGGTCTAATAAGTCCAAGGCCCAAATACTTGACACTAGGGTTTTTCACTCAAACATGGCCCAAATGAGTCATTAAGCCCATTTAGGTCTTGCTAGGTCAATTAGGGCTTGCTTGCGGGGCACCACCCATTACCGCCTCGGGTAGTGGTGCCCAATGGCGGCTCACGGCGGCGGCGACCACCTTACGGTGGTGGTTACTATTATTATTTTCATTATTCCACGCAATTACAATTACAAGGCTTTTATCCAAAATACACACACTAACTAACACACACACACAGCCACACCATGGTGGCCGGTGGTGGCTCGTGGCGGCAGCTACCACCTCATGGTGGTGGTCGCCCTTTATTGACTTTCTGGCCCAACGAAACTACATACATCACGCACACCAAAACACAATATGCCAACACACGCCTAAACACATAGCAACACACACAACCATCTTCCACGGTGGCTGGTGGCTATAGGAAGGCGACAATTGGGGGCGGCAACAACTTATCTTCTTTAACAGTCTCCATCAATGAGGGTGGCGGCTAGGGTTAGCGGTCTCAGTTGGCAAACGGCAGCAACAACAACGGCCAAAGGTGGCCCCTGCTCGGTCTTCGTTAACGGTAACGTCAACAGTCATCCTCACGGAGAGAAAAGGGGCAGAGGTGGTGGCATTTGATGGCAACACTACAGTTCCAACACTACAACGACGGTTATGAGCTGAAGCAACCACCTAAACGCGAACCAAAAGAAGAGGGAGGAAAAAGAACGTCCAAAATTCCAGCAACACTGCCTTGACATCATTTCCGGCAGCCATGGCGATCCTCTGATGCACACAACATCCCGACAGTGAGGCTGGAGGCGTTTAGACGGCGAAGGAGCAGCGGCAACGGGCCCTTGACTGGTCGGAACAACAATTGATGGTGGCAGCCGTCTTCACGCATGGTAGCTGGAAGCTAGTCGGAAGGGAGGGTGGAGGGATAAGGGTGGCGGCTAGAGGTTGAAGGTGGAGAGGGTGACGGCTCCTCAAAGAATGCTAGGGTTAGAGTTTCCGAATGGATTATATACCTTGGTGCTTTCCCAATTCATTTCCATAATGATGATTTTGGTCACTCATTCTCATTCTTCTTTCAACTAGGTCCCAAATTTACCTTTTTACCCTCACTCCTGAAATCCTTTACAATTTAAGCCCAAGACTTACACTTTAGCCCCTGACCCCACGAATATTTGCAACTTAAATCCAACATATACTAAACAGCCTCTGACTTCAAAAATATTTAAAAACTAAATCCGAAACTTACACTTTTAACCCTCAACTTTCAAAATTCTTCACAACTTAGTCCGAGACTTACATTTATTAATTTATTTAAATAAACGCGGCGTTACAAACCAAAATCAAGATCGGTTGATTGTTAGGAAAACCAATTTAAACAAGAGTTGAAGATCTCCTATTCCGTCGATATAAAGATAGTCGAGAATGAAATTTGTATGAATGAGTTATGAGTTTTATACGAACTTTAATAATCTAAGCTTGTTAAAAATATAGCTTTAAAAATAAATTGAGAAAAAGCCGACAGAGTTTAAATGAAAGTTGTAGATAATGTCGATAGCTATGCGTGGATATAAAGAAGGTCGAAAACGAAGCTCGTATGAAGAAGATGTGTTTTTTTGAAAAAACTGAAAATACGCGTGTGCATGGCATACGCCGATCGGAGGCACAATGCGCTCTGATAGGCTACCCAAATCTTGCCACGTGTCACGTTTTCACAGGGGCCACGTCACCCAGCTAACCGCATGTTCGGCATGCTCTGACCATGTGTGTGACGCACATGCTGGAATTTCGCCTATAAATAGCTTTCAAATCTACCATTCTTCCTCACATCATTTCTAAACTTCCTATCTAGTTCTTAGGCACGAAAATAGGTTTTTTCTTTGGGATTTCAGAGTATTTTAGTTTAGCGAAGCTCTGGAGCATTAGAGGGCTCGAGAATTAGAAGCTCTCGAGTCGGAGTTCTGCCAACATAAATCCTAGTTTTTGCTAGAAACCTCTGTAAGTGCAACACACTTACTAAGCTTTTAGGATAGCTTATTTTCATAATTATAATCATTATTGGGAACCTACAAATGCTAGATTCGTCGATAAATTTGTTCCGCACGGGGCCCGATGGTTTTCGGGCAAGGCCCATTGTATGTATGGTATGAGATATTTTGGGGAACTCACTAAGCTTTGTACTTACGGTTTTCAGATTATGTTTTAGGTACTTCCAGATCGAAGGGAAAGAGCTCGGGATGATCGCCTTGCACACACCAGGATTTTTCTGCTCAATGACTCTAATGTACTTTTGGGATGCTATTTGATTTACTATGAATACTTAATGGTTTTGACAAACATGTTTGATCGATTGTTTATTTTCTATAAAAACAAAATTTTTGGGTGTGGGATTTGGGGCGTTACACTCGCCCTATTGACTGACTGCTTGATTGTTTACTTTCTATAAAAACAAAAGCAGTACTGTCATAACCCCACTATACCATGTCGATATATGCATAACAAATAACAGATACTCATTAAACAAATAATCATATAACCAGTCATCAAAAAAACATGCACATATACAGATCACTACAACATAGCAACATCCTATATACCATAACATATAATCTAGAGGGTTGACATTAGTGTCTTTGACCCAAAAGTAGTGAGGAAAAACTCATCTTATAGTATGAAATGATAGCTGAACATATCACCACTTCGGATACTGACTCTACTTATCACCTATATGAAAACAGTAACCCAACTCAATTTACTACTCAAATTACCCATAATACCCCTGAGTCAAATTTGGTCAAAATCTGGTTAAAGTCAAAATTGAATCCACACTCGAAATTCCCACAGCCACTCATCACGTCGTGACCCTCTAGCGGTCACGTCGTGACCTAATAAGCCAAAATAGGCGAGGAACACCATCCTCACATCATGACACCCAAGTGCTCACATCGTGAGGACGCTCTGGATAGAAATGCTTAATACAACTCTTAACCCCTTTTTGGACAAGCAACTAAATCCTCCATAGTGTCTTATTTACTCCAGAACATCATAAAACCATGGCTTTTTGGACATGCATGTCCAATACATGTCCCAAACACTAACTAGGGCACAAAAGGAGGAAATGTTACCAAATCCCGTGCAAGAGTCATAAAACTCAACCATATTCCATATATTCCATATATAGCATCTATACTACTCAATGGACACTGAAATCCATAAAGTTGGCAACTTTATGGATTCCAACCACTACCTCATCTTGTATATGAAGGATAAATCATAAAAAATTTGGATCTAAGCTCATGGCCTCATAAAGTAATGAACTTGAAACTCACAAAAGGTCTAGAAGGTGTGAAAATGATTGATTATGAGGATTAAATTCAAAAATGATGGACTAGATGCCCCTCCTCTTCTTCTTCTTGACTAGAATCACCACAAGTAAGCTCAAGATCAAATATGGATTCTAGGGTTTCAAAGGGGAGTGCAAGGATGTGATGGGGTTGAGGGTGGGCTAACCTTAGCCCTCACTTCCTTTAAATACAGAATAAGACCCCTAAAATTAGGGTTTCCTCTCAGACCGGCCTCATGTCGTGAGCCATAAGTGCTCACGCCGTGAGCCCAAAGGTGATGTGCGCTTCCATTATTCTCCTCACGGCGTGACAAGCATCCTTCACGTCATGATCCGAGTTAAATTACCTAAATTTTAAACTTGATAAAATGTTTACATGAACCGAGTGTTACATATACAACTCAAAGGAAGAGTCGTATATATACATGACAAATAAGGGTTCAATCTTCTAAATTAGTTATTTAAATCTCGAAATTAATGACATAATCAATGGTTACCAAAATTGACAAGATGTGTCAATCTTACTATAATCACCCACTAGAATTCAATTTTTCCATAAAAAAAACTAACTCAAATTTATGAAGACAGGGGATATGCTCCTTAAACCCCGCTAGGATCGTGCGAAGGGGCGCAACCCCCACCATGAAGTCGTATCGACTTATAACTCGATCTTACATATGCATGCACTCCACATTTACCAAACATATAATATATAGCATAAACAATAAGCCCATTAGCTTATATGTCAGTTCCAATTACACAAATGTCAGGTGACACTAAAATCACCAACAATATATACACATACATACATACATACATATAATTACTATTGGTTTATTTTTGTTTTATTATCGTTTCATTTCTAATTAGCATTTAATAATTTGAACAACTTAACTAATTTTTATATCATAACTTTCAATATACAAAGTTTGGTATATTAGAATATACCGTTAACATCGTTTAAGTTTTATCAATCTTCAAATATAACTTTCTATTGCAATTGAACATAAACAAACGACACATATTCAACAATTTTTTTGTCCTAGAATGTCATTTTTTACTTTATTATAAAATAACTCCTAGGCATACATTCTCAATAAAAGATACTAATTTTATGATCTTCACATAATATTGTTGGTGATATTTATATCACTAATATTATTTAAGTGTAACATGATTAATTTGATGATCAATGTCATTTTGATAATTATTCATAAAATTAGGATGGTGCGGAGTACACATTTGTTTAATTTTGTCTTTGTTGAAAGTATATTGCTATTTAGGGGAAAACCCTTGAACTGGCAGGGGTCTGGGGGTAGCGCCACTAGGAGTGGGGTCCAAGGATGACAGCCCCTGGCGGGGTCCAAGGGGTAGAGCCCCTGGTTAGGGTCGAACTGCCAGGTCAGCGCGATTTTTTTTTATGTGTTATGTTGCTATATAAAAAAGGCCTCATAAATCCAGTTTTTTGGAATAAACTCAATTTTGTGATCCTGGTTTTGGAATAAACTTGATTTTGTGATCCTGGTTCTAGACCCGTTTTTAAGTTGATTTATGACAGATTATGTAACAGGAAGTTACATTACTGTAACCACCATATGAAAGTTTTAAGACACGAAGTTAGTTGGTTTCTTGTTATATAATCAATTTTGAAGTCATTTTGGGTACAAATTTTCATAACATCTACATTCTCTCTTCTTGCAAAGAGTGAGTTTTATTTGATTAGAGATTTTCGAGTATACTCTCCAAATGCTTTAATATGAAAGCATTTCACAACTCTTATTGATCCAAACAATTCTATACCCCGATTTTTAACAAATATTAATATAGCATATCCGACATTTTTTTACGATCGGATATATTAGACAAAATATCGTATCTTCAAAAATTAATTAAACTATTGTTTAGTGATTTCGTTCACAAAGACGTTTTTATAAAAGTCTATGATAACAATATAAAAAGAGACATAAAAAATAGATAAATCTTAAATTTTAACATTTATATCTTGGGCAGCACGAGAAGATTCGCCAAGTAATTATATACACCAAGAGTTTCAACAATAATTGAAGGGTTTTTTTTTTTTTTTTTTTTTTTTTTTTTTTTTTTTTTTATCACTATTCATTTAGTTACCCCCTGTCATCCGTATGTTTAATCTTAGGTGGATTCAAAGAATCTATTATAATAAATGAAGATAATTTTGTCATATGTCAATTTTTAATGAGTTTTGACACTTGTCATTTTATGATATTTTTTCAATAAATAATATCCACATGTCATATTATGGTCAAGGTTCTAAAAGGCGTGAGGCGTGGCGTGGCGGCAAGGCCAAGCCTCAAGCTTAATGAGTTATGACGAAAGTTAATAAAAAAACACAATACTTATATGTCCGATTAGAAAAGGTATAAAAAATAGCAAAAAAATGTGTCTCAAACGAAAAAACACGCGCCATAACACGCCATGGCATGCCATATCACACCTTGCCACGCGCCACGCCTAACAGCAACGTTATGAAGCTTTTCGTAACGGCGACGCCACGCCTCACGCCATGACACGGCTTTTAGAACACTAATTATGTTTTTTTTTTTTCAAATTTTAAAATTAAAAAGCACATAATACTTATTTATATATATATATATATATATATATATATATATATATATATATATATATATATATATATATATATATATAAAGTATCAAATGTAATAAATATTATACTAAATTGCAATTAATATTTTTTTTATTTTTTATTTTAACATTTTATTTTAAAAAAATATTTATTATTTACATTTTAATATATATATATATATATATATATATATATATATATATATATATATATATATATATATATATATATAATCAACCTGTATAATACATATATTTTACACCACATGCTCAATAAATAAACTCATAATTCAACTTTGTATGGTCAATGTAGCTTCTTACTGCAGTTCCAAAAAAAAAAATCTATATTTATAGCTTCTTACAAATGGAAACAATATGATATTAAGATTTAAAATTATCGTAACATATTATTTCTAATATTCAAATCTTTTGACCGATGAAAAAATATCTATTGAAAGAGCCATATAAGATCTTTGATGTTTTAATATTTTATATAACTGTATTCTTCATTCTCTGATTATTAATAATAATATTATAAAAGATCTTGAATTTAGATTTTATTTTGTATTTTGTTACTTCAACTGGATTAAAATGGTAACCCGAAAAGATCGTCATCGTCGCACGATTCAGCTTGCCAACGTTCAGAGATGTCCTTTATTCTATCGCGGCCTCCTTCCGTCTCTCACAAACGCCTCCGCCGGAGAAGAGCAAAAACTAAAAGGATAACCGGATCTGCTTCTAGTTTCTAAGCCCCCTCAACTTTTATTAGTCAATTCGAAGAGCATTGAATCTCGTCAATGGCGTCATATTTTGAATTTTAGAAATATCTCATCAAGAGTAAATCAATCAGCTAAGTTACTTGCATATTTAAATTCAAAATCCAAGATTCAAGCTCTCAGTATTTCACCGAAATCATTTATTGAATAAAGCAGGAAATTCTCATCAACATCAACTGCACCCCATTAATTTCTTCCAATAAATGGTCCATTACTGGCCCCGTTTTGAGCTTTCCCTTCGTTATGCTTAATACTTGTAGGACTTTTCAATTTCAATAATATTGAAACATGATTCTTCACCTTCTCCTTTTCTCTGTGATTCTGGTAATCGCATCATCATCATCATCAGCAGCATCTGTCGGAGCAAATTGCAATCGCGTTTGTAAAGGAAGTAGTCGCGATATCCCAGTTCGTTTCCCATTCGGCTTCTCCGACGGTTGTGAAGTCCCTCTTACTTGTGCAGATACCGGAGAACTTCGTATTGGCAACTACACGGTTCTGAATCTAACCAGAGATCATATACTGATTAATTTGCCGGCTAAATGCGATCGCCGGTTTGAAGAAATCCGACTACTCAGAAACCAAAATTATGCCCTCACAAAGCGAAATGAGTTGCTGTTGGGAAACTGTAGCGTGGGCTTGAATAAATGCGCGGTCTCAATGAGTTACTATAACTCATCAAGTTGTAGATTACCTAATAGCAGCTTAAATTGCTACTCAGATGATGACCTTGGTCGCGTAGAGTTTATGGCAAATGAGTTTATGGATTTGACTAAATTAGATATGGCCGGTTGTCGGGTTCTGTACTCGGCGATTACCGTTGTTTTGGACGGAAACAGTACGCAGAGGTCGTCGTTGTCGATGGGGTTTCAGTCGGCGGAGTTGGGGTGGTGGGTGCACGGGGATTGCCATTGCCATCACCAAGCGGTCTGTGAGAACATATCAATTTATAATGCGATGGCGGGGTACCGATGCCACTGCAATAAGGGATACGACGGAGATGGATTCGTCAACGGCGATGGTTGCAGGAGAGGTTAGTTCCCTCTTCACCCAATTTATATACCTGTATAATCACTGATTAGTCGTTATTCCTTGTTAATTCAATTGCACCATACCTCTGTTCATTTTGTCCCAAGCACACCAACAATGGTGAAACAAGAACATTAGTCTACCATTTTTGAATGAGGATGAATTAATTATGTGTAATTAGAGTAGACCATACGCAACTGAATTTAATTTTCTTGTCCAGCCATCTGTTTTTTTGTTGGATGTGGGGGATGATGATCTAATTGCCTTGACTTTAGGCAATACCCAAATATGTGGATCTTGATAGTTTTATTTTAACTAACTATCTTCTTCATGGACCATAGAACTCCAACCACACACTAGTATAGACCAAAAAGCATCCAATTGGTAGGTGCTATTTGTTTTGATCATTTAACATTTCCATTTTTTGGGTTTCATTTATATCTTATGAAGATGTGATCCATGCTCCCAAATAAGAGATTGAGTTATTATAACTTCAAAAAAGGCAAATACATTATATTTTCTCTGTGTAGAGAAGTTGATAATGACATGTAAAGGTATGAAGACTACAACTAAAAAGCCACTAAGTTTGAATGTATAGTCAATATTGGACCATCTTTTTTTTTTTCTTAATTAGGGAAAATTTTCATCTCCGTAGGTTTATAATGAATATATTAAATAAATCAGACTGAAAAATGCTTTCTTGCAACAGTCTCAAATTGCAATGCTTCAAAATACATGTCTGGTGAATGTGGTGGAACCACAAGAGTAGTTGTTCTAATCGGAGGTAATTTCCTCTCAACCACTTTTAAATTCAATTGTTACTTAATGCCCAAAAAACTACATTGCCATTCTATTTTCTCACTCAAACATTACTTATTTGTTCCTTCAATTTTTTTAGGGATTGTTGTGGGAGCATCTTTAATGTCCATTATAGCACTTATTTGCTACTGCATTAGAAAGCGAGCTATTACAAGAAACCAAATGAGTACAAAGCGTCTCCTTTCAGAAGCCACAGGGAGCTTCAATGTACCATTTTACCCCTACAAAGAAATCCAAAAGGCAACAAACGGTTTCTCTGAGAAACAATGGTTAGGTATAGGAGCATATGGCACAGTTTATGCTGGAAAACTCAACAACAACGAATGGGTTGCCATTAAAAAGATCCGACACATAGAAAATTATGGAATTGACCAAGTCATGAATGAAATCAAGCTTCTATCTTCTGTAAGCCACCCGAATCTTGTTCGCCTTTTAGGGTTTTGCATCGAAAAAGGCGAACAGATATTAGTTTATGAATTCATGCCAAATGGGACACTTTGTCAACATTTACAAAAGGAAAGAGGAAATGGTCTTCCATGGAGGAGAAGGTTGACCATTGTGACTGAAACTGCTCACGCGATTGCTTATCTTCATTCTTCCATGAACCCTCCGATTTATCACAGAGATATCAAATCCAGCAACATACTTTTGGATTACAAATTCAGCTCAAAAGTTGCGGATTTTGGTCTTTCTAGAGTTGGGATCATGGATGAGTCACACATTTCAACTGCACCTCAAGGGACACCTGGCTATGTGGACCCACAGTATCATCAAAACTATCATCTTTCTGATAAGAGTGATGTGTATAGCTTTGGGGTTGTTCTTGTGGAGATAATCACCGCTTTGAAGGTGGTTGACTTGTCAAGGCGGAGCACCGAAGTCAACCTGGCGGCTCTAGCTGTAAACAAGATCGGTCAAGGGCGTGTGGACGAGATTATCGATCCGTTTTTGGATCCGAATAGGGACGCGTGGACGCTTTCGTCAATTCACAAGGTTGCTGAGCTGGCGTTTCGGTGTTTAGCTTTTCATGGAGACATGAGACCTTCAATGACAGAAGTTGCAGATGAGTTGGAGATGATTAGAATGAGTGGTGATGATGATGTCAGCATGACACCATTATCAGTCACCTCTTCTTCTTCGGTGGCGGGCGTAGGAAGCCGGAAAGTAGTGGTCCCACAGATGATATTGAATCGTTTGACTAAGTCAAAGGAGAAAGATACGTCACCGGTGTCTGTGCGGGACCCGTGGTTAAGTGAACAGAGCTCACCCTCGACTAATAGTTTGTTAGGCAACATTGTACAGTGAACTCTAATAAATTGTGTCATTTCTTGTTTTTTTCAATCGTGATCATGTATAAGAGTTAAGAGTTAAGACACATCACACATTGAACATAGAATTGGATCTTAGGGTGCCTATTCGGGGTTCCATGAGTCTATGTTGACTTAAAACAATGAACAATGAGGATCGTTATTTTCAATAGGAGGCCTCGTGTATGAATGCATAGATGATACCAAAGTTCCTATGAGTGTATAAATTGAGGAAGAGATGAGAGTAGGCAGAAAGAGTGTGTGAGACAATGTGTTACAGGGTAGAATGCAACACGTGTGGAAAGTATGGGTGGGGTGGTTGTGGGGAGCATTTGAAGATTTTGTATGGGAGTATAGAGGAAGGTAAGCGTTGTATGTGTCGTTCATGGCCTGGGGTGGTTGTTGCTTCATCTGAGAAGGCGTCTACTTCCACCACAACCACCACCACCACCACTGCTGCTGCTACTACATCTACTACAGGTAATACATGGTGATGTTGTCTTCTACGTAGGCCTGGATCTTGGTAGACTTTCATATTGATTGGTTTCCCTCCCTATTTGACAGGAGGATAGGAGGGTATTCTATTCGTGTTGGTGGTTTATATATATTTATCTGTTTATTTTTGGAGCTTATTTTATCAGCTAAACAGAAAATGAAAATATAGGTTTTATTTACTTGATTATTACAACTTCACAAACCTTTATTTACAATAACTGTTTTCTATCAAGCAATGCGGTCTGTTATGGAGGAAAAAAAGTAACCATGAAAACAAACACGGTCTTTAATTTCTCAAAGATCAATGTCATTCCCAGCGAATCCCACAAAAATATATTCAGTACCCTCCCTGTCCAACAATGTTCTACCACATATCCATGCAATCTCTCCATTTCCCTAACACAAAAATCAACTATTTAAATTTTCATTCCATAAATACATATAAAAAAGGAACACTTTGTATCCAAATTAATTCCATCAACTTGATTATAATAATTTTTCTAACCAAGACCAAAGACAAAAATATTGAATAAAAAGATTTACAGCATGATTAAAAAAAAAAAAATTAAGTAAAAACCTGGTTGCTGCATAAGGAAAACATTATGAATTAAAATTAAATATGTTGCAAAGGAATTTCCATGTCCTACGAACCACATGGCAATGCACAACACCATAGAAAGTAGCTCAGAGCATCCAATGGAACACCACCTTATCCTATCTGTTTATCTTCCTCCAATCAACTCAAGTATTTCCCATGCACCACACAAATCCCTTTCCTACTTCAACCCAACTCCCTGCAAGTAGTCACTACAATCACAGTTCACAACAGACTGATCCAACAGACACAGGAGGGGAATTGGGGTTCGCAAACTTACAACAATGGCAGCCTCATTACAAGCAGCTGCAACATTCATGCAGCCAACCAAAGTCGGCGTCTCAAGCCGCTTACAGCTCAAGTCTTCTCAGAGCATCTGCAAGGCCTTCGGCGTCGAGTCATCGGGAGCCAAACTCACCTGTTCCCTTCAATCCGATCTCAAAGACTTCGCTCACAAATGCACCGACGCTGCTAAAATCGCCGGCTTCGCTCTCGCAACTTCCGCCCTCGTCGTTTCAGTAGGTTTTTATTCTCCATCTTATCATCATCATCATCCAAATTCTACCTACTCCTCTACTTACAATATTATTGTAATCGTTAATTATAACAGGGAGCAAGCGCCGAAGGAAGCCCTAAAAGGCTAACATTCGATGAAATCCAAAGTAAGACCTACATGGAAGTCAAAGGAACAGGCACCGCTAACCAGTGCCCAACCATTGAAGGCGGAGTCGACGGCTTCGCCGTCAAACCAGGCAATTACAACGCCAAGAAATTTTGCTTAGAGCCGACGTCGTTCACTGTCAAAGCCGAGGGCGTTAGCAAGAACTCCACACCGGAGTTCCAAAAAACCAAACTCATGACCCGATTGACCTACACCCTCGATGAAATCGAGGGACCTCTCGAAGTATCCTCCGATGGCACCATCAAATTCGAAGAGAAAGACGGAATCGACTATGCTGCCGTCACTGTTCAGCTTCCTGGAGGTGAGCGTGTGCCATTCCTGTTCACGATCAAACAACTTGTCGCCTCCGGTAAACCGGAAAGCTTCGGTGGGGAATTTCTAGTCCCGTCGTACAGAGGGTCTTCGTTTCTCGACCCAAAGGGAAGAGGTGGTTCCACCGGGTATGACAACGCCGTTGCTTTACCGGCGGGTGGGAGAGGAGATGAAGAGGAGCTTTCCAAAGAAAATGTAAAGAATGTTGCAGCGTCAACAGGGAAGATCACTTTGAGTGTCACCTCAACCAAACCTGACACCGGTGAAGTGATCGGAGTGTTTGAGAGCATTCAGCCCTCCGATACTGATTTGGGTGCAAAAGTCCCTAAAGATGTTAAAATTCAAGGTGTTTGGTATGCTCAGTTGGAGTGATATTAACTCAATGTATTTGTTTTTATTTGTTTTCTTGATTCTGATTTTGTGCTCAATGTATATTATCAAGAATTCTTATAATAATGTTATCATATTTGATTATTAATCACCAAAAATCATTACATGAACAAAACCCATCTCTAAAATGATGAAACCTCAAAGAATCTCTCACAACTATTCTCACCCCAACAATTTTGGCCATAAACTTTATAGCATTATGACAATCCCCACAAATTCTCAAATTCTTGAACACTGTAATCTCCGATTCCCCTTTCAAATTCATAATCCCAAACGCAACAGCAAGTTTCTCACTATGATTACACAATGTGTCCTCTTTCTCCTCCCCATCAAGATCTTGAAGAACAAACTCTGTGTCAGGTAAGTATCCAGCTTGCCTCATTTTATCACCCATATCACTCAAGAACTTATAAATATCATCACTATGTTCATTCCTCTTGTCTCCAACCACAAAAGTATGCACCTTGTTCTTAACTTGTACCCAACTACAACCTGGTTCTTTCTTCATTCCTTTATCCCTCATTACTTTCCTAGTTTCTGAAGCTTCTCCCCATAGTTTAGCATTCACAAGAATGTTAGATAACGAAACATAATTCCCGGGGTTGTTTGGTTCAATCTCAAATAGCTTTTTTGCTACAATTCGTGCCAAATCAACGTTTTTATACACTCTACATCCACCAAGTAAAGCTCCCCAAGCAGAAGGAGTTGCTTTTATTGACATATTTTGTATGAATTTATACGCCTCTTCTAACCTACCTGCACGACTTAAAATATCTACAACACATGAATGGTGTTCAGCATCTGGTTCAATCAAATGAACTTTACTCATTGAGTTGAAAACAGAAAGACCCTCATCTACTAACTTTGAGTGGCTACAACCAGAAAGAACACCTGTGAAAGTAATCGCATTCGGTTTCACACCGGATTTTAGCATTTGAGTAAAGAGAGTTAATGCTTCTTCTCCATTTCCATGCATTGAGTTTGCTATAATCATTGTGTTCCAAGCAATCGTGTCTCTTGTATTCATCATCTCAAATGCTTTTTGAGAGAATTTAAGTTTGCCACATTTAGCATACATGAAGATAAGAGCTGTTAAGGCAGTTGTGTCATTCAAGAAACAGTGCCTAAAGATGTAGCCATGAATCTCCTTACCTCCCCTCAAGCTTTCTGAATTTGTACATGCGGTCAACACAGAAGTCAATGTAATCTGATTGGGTTTGAATCCTGATTCTTGCATTTCTGAAAGTAAGTTTAATGCTTCTTGTGTTTGTCCAGATTGAAAGCATCCAGAGAGAATGGAATTCCATGATGCGTAATTTAACTTGGAATGATTTTCTTTCATCTTTTTGAACATGGATACTGCTTTTTCGGGTTCTCCATTCTCAAAATATGCTGATATCATTACATTATGAGACACAATATCTTTGTTAACCATTTGATTGAATATCATTTCAGCCTCTTTGATGCATAAGCAAGTGGCATACATATCTATAAGTGCACTACTCACAAACACATTTGCTCCCATTCCAGTTTTCACCACAAATCCGTGTATTACTCTACCTAAATCCAAACACTTCAACTTAGAACAAGCAGGAAGGATTGAAGAAAGTGAAACCGAGTTGGGTTTTACTCCATCTAACCCCATCTCTCTAAAGGCTTGAAGGCCCTTTCTGGGATACCCACAACTAACATAACAAGAACAGATCGATGTCCAAGAAATTACATCTCTAACATGTAAATCGTTAAAAGCTGTTTTGGCACCTTCAAGATGCTTGCATTTTGCAAACATGTCTATCATTGCATTCCCTAACAAAAGATCGTGATGAAACCCAAACATGACAGCATCTTTGTGAGCTCTCTGAGCTTGAATAAGATCTCCGGATGTGGTACAAGCCTTGACAACTGACAGAAGTACAAATCTATCGGGTTGGAATCCGATGTCCCTCAACCGGGTGTAAAGATTAATAGCTTCTTTTTGGAGATCATGTCGTGTGTAAGCTGATATTAACGTCGTCCATGAATGCAAATCTGGGCTGGTAATTTTATCAAACAGCTGGCGGGCACGTCGTAGATCACCGGAATCACAGTAATTTTTGATGAGTTTGAGACTAAGATGGGGCGGGAGGTTGATTGGCAGCTTCGGCAACATTTGACTAGTCAAAATGCATACAAGTTTAAGACCAACAATTATAAGGCAGTTAGGATTTGCTGAAACACTGTGTTGACAGGGAAAGATAATAACGTAGAATGGTATGAAAGCTACTCACTCGCAACCTGCTGCCTCAAATCCAGTTGTTATGACTTGTGAGAATCCCGAAATCAACCGACATGCCTGGGCAAAACTAACTGAAGCTCTTAAAGAACTTATTGTCTCATCAAAATTAGTTTGTTTCGGAGTAATAATCCACGGGTGTTCTCAAGAAAGATACATATATGATACTGTTAGGGGTGTCAAAATAAACCCGAACCCGATTAACCCGATCCGACCCTAACTCGAATAAGATAATTAGGGTCGGGTTCAACAGGGTTAGAATTCCAAGTTGGGTTATTCGGGTTAACCCGACAAACCCGATTTTTTTGTAAAAATCAACCCTAAACCCGACCCTAACTACAAATCAGGTTTGAATCAACCATAAACCCGACCCTACATAAACCCGACAAACCCGATTTGTAGTTAGGGTCGGGTTTATGGTTGATTCAAACCTGATTTGTAGTTAGGGTCGGGTTTAGGGTTGATTTTTACAAAAAAATCGGGTTTCGGGTCAACCCGAATAACCCTGTTAGGAATTCACAACCATTACATATTCCACTGCTCTTTACTTGAACATACAAAAAGGCTACAAATCCTTTGAAATTGTAAATTTTTGTGACTCTAGAAGCATACAAGGGTCAAATAACTCCCATTTGTGAAGTTGAAGTCCAAAAAGATATAAAACCTCCACATCTCAAAATTATTGGAACGGTTGAGAAAGTAAAGATTTTATTTTGATAGTTATTTCTACTTTAAACTAACTATAAACATGAATAAACTACATGGTGTTGATCGCTAACTAGAGATTAAAGTTCATCTATTTAATATTTATAATGGAAGAACTCTTTTAGTTATTGTGGTTTGCATGCTTTCTCGTATGTTGTAATAACCATGAGGTCCATGATCTTTTATTTTTAATTTGTTTCAATTTGTATGCATTCTTGATGTTAAGAAAAGAGTAAAAAAATGGTTTAGTTTATATCAGATTGCACTCTTGAAAAAACCATATATATTATGTTTAAATTAAGTGTTTAGTGTATTAACCCGACTAACCTGACCCTATTAACCCGAAACCCGATTAATCCGAACCCGACCAACCCATACCTTAATAGGGTTGGGTACCGGGTTAAATTATTTTTTGTGAAAACCCGACTAACCCGATCCGTTTAACCCGAAACTCGATCGGGTTGACCCAATTAATAGCCCTAGATACTGTATATTGGAACCGAACAAATGGGAATCCCATTATCCCACCTTGTAAACTTTTTTTTTAAACAATTTTTTTAGGGCTAATCTCAACGAATTCAATTATTTTAAAAATCACTTAAATTTTTTTTATTTTTCTTTTATTATTATTATTATTATTATTATTATTATTATTATTATTATTATTTTTAGGTTTTTTTAAGGAAATGAACGGTGATCACCATTGGTGAATCAACACCCACCCATTCTTCCTCCAATCCCTTGGTCCCCAAGATTGTCAGCTAACTCGATGACCCCTCTTATAAATTAAAACTTACCTTAAGTCAGTTTTTTCCACCCACTTTGTTACCCTAATTGAAACCTTTGTTGTATAAGCCAAGTATGATCTTTTTTGCTACTACAAATCAAGAAGATGGCTTCAGAACAAAGCTTATCGTATGGTGGTTTCAGAGAATCGGAAATAGACATACCAACTTATTACTAGCTCCATGCCATGGAAACACAAGTGAAACTTGAGGAAATGAGAGATGACAGATGAAATAATGGTTGAAATCATTTTGTTGAAAAAGATTGTTACCGTGATGACTGCGATTGGAGTTGCAGTGGTGTCAACGATTGGGGTATGTGGTTACTTTGATGTCATTAATTGGGGTTTTCGGTGGGTGTAGTTATGTAGGTAAATGGATGACGATTTTAGTGTTTTTTGGGCTTTTGATGGGTGTAGTTTGTTTTTGTCTAATTTCGCCATATGTATAGTATAAAAGGTGTATTAGGGTATGTTTGTTGTTGGTTGTTTGGATCGGTTGTCACTTTTGGCGATTTTAGGGTTTTTAGAACCATTTTTTTTTTTTTTGGGGGGGGGGGGGTGGTTAGACGATAACCTCATTTCTAATGTATGTATGGCCACTTGGATTAATGAAATAAAATCTAGTTATTATTTACTAATGTTTTCTTATGATATCAACTTGGTATATACAACTTTGTTCATTTTTTCCAAATGCATTTTGTTGATTGATTTGGTAGTGTAGTTTTGATAAATGCAAATATGTAAAGTACATTGCTATATTTGTATCGTATTGATTCAGTTTGCAAGTGTTAACATTCATAGTAAAAAGTCAACCTTTATAGTAAAGTACATTGCTATATTTATATAATGTTGATCCAGTTTGCAAGTGTCAACATTATTAGTAAAGTGTCAATATTTATAGTAAAGTACATTGCTATATTTGTACAGTGTTGATCCAGTTTGCAAGTGTCAACATTCTAAGTAAAGTTTCAACATTCATAGTAAAGTACATTGTTATATTTGTCTCATAACCACAAACAAACATTCATATTATGCAATTGTCAATAACAACTTAAAACACACCAACATAGAAACTTGTCCACAATTAAAAAAGAAAACAATCGGCAACACATTCCCTCATGCACAACACATCATGAAAATCCTAATCTAAGTCCATTGGTTTCAATGAGCTATCCCCTTCACCATCCTTACCTTCAACTCTTTTGCCAATGTCATCTTAATTATCCTTTCTGGTTTTCTCCTTAGCTTCAGCTTATCCTGTTGTTGTTGACTATTCCCTTTCTTTCTGGAACCACCACCTTCATCTTGAGCATTTCCTTTTTTCATTCTAATACCACCTTCTTCTTGACCTTTTCCCTTTTTTATGTTACTATCACCTTCATCTTGACCCTTTACCATTTTCATGCTAGTATCACCTTCATCTTGACCATTCCTTTTTTACTTGTAATTTAGGGGTCTTTAACGCTGTTGGATTAAGGTGTCTAAGCTTATGACTAAATTGTTATATACTTGTAATTATAAGCAAAGTCCTTTTTGGGTTGCCCTCATAACTAGAAATAGCTAGAAATTATTATGAGAGAGAGAAGAAATGATTTGTTAATATATTATATGATTAATACATTAATTATAAACATATAATTAACTTGTTAATTTATTATATGATTAATAAATTAATATGAGATAAATGATTATATAACTGATTTGTTAATTTATATGATTAATAAATTAATATGAAATCAATAAGAATTAGCTAATTATTAATCATAATTAATCTATACTTAATTCGGGATTGATTGGAATGAATTAAAGGTGCAAATGGTGAATTGTAATTGTTTAATAGTTGAATAAAATGAACAATTATAGAACCATCCATGGTATGGACGGTTTTGGAGGTGTTTCCAGGGTTTTTGGAAGCCTTCTGATTGCAAATAAGGAAATGATTTGAACTGTGATTAAATCTACTATTTAATTAATTAAAATCTGGATTCATCTGCAAATTACCTAAACTATAAATAGGACTCACTGGCTTGCAAATTTCGTATATAACATTCCTAAGAGGCATATGAACGAAATTTTTTCCTCTCTCCTCTCTATCCTCTTCATCTTAGGGTTTCTAGGGCTTTAAGTGTGAGCCATTAGAGGCATCATACTTTTGGTGCTTGCTTTCTGAAGTTCAAGGAAGGATTCAAGGGTATTGTTTGCTATAACAATACAAAGGTATGTAACCCAAATTCTAGTAATTTTGATTATAGCTAGGGTTCTTGTAGTTCATTGTATGTTGCTTTTAATGTGTGAATACATAGATCATTAGGTTGCATATATCCTTAAGTTTTAAGAGAATTTCTGCAAGTACATGATTTTTGTTACCTTAAAATTCCACCCGTCGTATCAGAGCATTGGTCTTACAATTGATTGTACATGAGATGAATCGGAAAAAAAATAAAAAAAGACGCACCTCCACTTTCAATTTTTTCGTTTTCCATACCCTTATCTACCTAATCCGAGTGTAGGTTTAATTTTGAGTGATTATCTGTTTTGAAACTGTTAAAATCCAAATTTTTATTCAAAAGATATGAATAAAACTCTAATTTGGATTTTGAGGAGATAAATATGGAAATATAATTTTTAATTAAAAGATAAATAAATTGAATTATCCTTATGGATTTTAATAATACATTTAATTAAATGATTAATTAAAAGATAAATATTAAATCCATAATTGGTTTATAGATTAATTAATTAAATGTTTAATTCAGATAATTAATATTTAAACCTTGTGTTTTTAAAATTTTAAAATACACCCTATACAAATATAAAATGTTTAAATACTATATGTATAACTAAAAGCCAGTTGAATAAATAGTAGGTCTTATTCACGAAGCCACACTCTAAGAGAGGTATAAGGAAACGACCTATAAAATGACCGTTGAATGGATGTCATTTTCACCTATCGCTTCTTTGTGTGGTAGAGGGTCGTTAGCCGAATGAGTTTGATATGACATTAAAGATTAAAAGTATGGTTCTTCTGTCGTTTCCAAAGTCATATGATCAGTTTGTTAAGAACTTTCATATGAGGAATCTCGACATGACCCTAATTGATCTGACCCGTATGTTGATAGTTGCTGAAACAAAAATGCTTAACAACACAATTGAAGCAGAAATACTTATAGGGTGTAATCCTAAGAGTTGCATGGATATTGACAATGTTAATATTGGTAATCTAGAAAAGATTTATCTTCCCAATCAAAAGGGATCAACCATGGTCAAACTGTTTTATCGTATGGTAAAGAGAAATACTGATTCTAATATCGCTTCTCATATTGAACCCAATGAGTCCATTTGTTTCTAATATTAAATGAAGGGACATTGGAAGCAAAGCTGCCCAAAATAGTTGAATGATCTTGAAGATGGTAAAGTCAAGTCACTCCTGCATCTCATGAGGAGCCAACCGATACGGTGCCTTGGGTATCGGAGCCGCACCAGGGACTAGGTCGATCCTGAACTCTACCTGCCTCTCCGGAGGTATCCCAGGAAGCTCCTCTGGAAATACATCCGTGTACTCTCGTACCAACGACACGTCACTCACCGTCACCTCACCCGTCTCCCGGGTATCCAAGACATAGGCGACATATCCTGCGCACCCCTGCTGGAGATAGCGCCTAGCTCTCATTGCTGAACATAAAGCTGGTCCACATTGTGGCCTCTCGCCCTGAATCACTACCACTTGGGGTCCTAACCTGGACCAACTGTTGCGTGCAGTCGATTACTGGCCCATTGGGGTTCAACCAATCCATGCCTATAATAACCTTGTTCCCCTGCAATGGTATGGGAACCAAGTCTACCAAGTAGCGCTCCTCGAACAACCTCAAAACACAATCCCTGAAAACCTATGATGCTCGCACTGATCGTTCGTTCGCAATCTCGACCTGTATAGGGCAATCTAACATTCTCGAAGACTTAGGGAACCTCTTGCTAAGCACAAGAGAGACAAATGATTGAGTAGCACCCGAATCAAACAACACCTGAACTGGGATATCGTTCATATGGAACGATCCTAAACAAAACATACAACATAACACATCAATATCACAAGCGACATATAATAAAGTTAGAGAGAAAAAACCATACCCGTCACCACATTAGGTGCGCGCGCGTGCCTTATTGGCTGTCAACTGGAAAGCTCGACTCCTCACCACTGGAGCCTCTGACTTGACCTTCTGGCCATCCGTAACCCGTGCAGTCGTTGGAGTTGGCGCCACCACTAGAGTTGTTGCTGCTGTTGTCAACCTAGGGCAGTTGGCCTTTTTATGGCCCCTCTGATTGTAATGAAAGCAAATCAGTTTTGATGTATGAATAGTGAGGGAAGAGGCAGTACAATCCCTTCCAAAGTGCCCCGTCTTGCCGTACTTATAGCAGCCCGATGATCCCGCTCTACAAGCTCCCTCATACGGCCTGACGTATTTCCTGCAGCGCCTATGGCCTGGCTGACCCTTCGACCTAGTGTTGGATCCCTTGGGTTTCTTCCCCGAAACCCCAGTAACCTGCTCCGCCTCTGCCTTCCTCTTCCTGAGGTGCTCCAAATCAATCTCCCTCTCCCTCGCCCTGGCAATCATGGACTCCATGGTCGGACAGGCTGAGTAGCTGACATGCTCTCGAATGTTAGCCCTCAACATGTCATGATAGCGGGTCTTCCGCATCTCCTCATCCCCCACATACTGAGGTACCAACAAAGCCCTCTCTCGAAACTTGGCGGTGATCTCCGCCACTGTCTCCGTAGTCTGTCTCATATCAAGAAACTCATTGGGAAGCTGCTGAAGCTCAACAGTTAGCGTAAACTCAGCCCTTAACCTGGTCACAAAGACTGACCAAGTCATAGCCTCGATGGTTGGGGCTCCCAGTGAGTCACCAACCGACTCCCACTAATCCCTAGCTCTGTCTCTCAAACAACCCGCATCAAAGCAAACATTCGACCTCTCCGGGAAGAAGCTTGTCAACTGCGCAGACTCAATGTCTGCGATCCATCTCCTGGCAGCAGTGGGGTCCTTTACCCCGTGAAAGTCTGGCGCACCACTCCCCCTGAAGTCCTTGAAGGACATTGTACGTGTACCCGACTGGCTGGATGCCAAGTCACTCTTGAATGTCCGGAGGCGATCCTCAATCAGCTCAATAATCCCCTCCTTGATTGACCCGAAAATGACCCTGGTCGCCTCAAGGATGCCTCTCGTGATCTCAGACGTGATGAACTCGCGTAGCCCATCATTAACCTGCTCAAAGCCCGCACCCGAGCCTGACCTTGATCCTGATCCAGACCCTGAACCTCCTGCTCCATGTCGCATAATCGCCATACTGAAATAAAACACATAAGCGTCAGGGTCATACATACTCTCGAGAGGTCTCACACACTCTCCAAGTTCCATGGTTCTTTCTTAGCCCTCCTTGATTCAAGTACGGATCCTCTGCTTCTAGTAGTACGGGCCCATACTACCTTCCACATCTATCCGTACTTTCCTCAGGGATGGCTTCAACTTCACCAAGTCCCTTCTACTAATAATGCTTTCCAAGCTAATCTCATCCTAGGCTTGTCCTAGGGCACTCTCCGACCTACTCTCCGCCTTCAGCTGCACAAGGAGTCCTTACTACCCTTCCTTAACTAGCTTGTGAATACTATTACATATTTGCTTACTAGTTAGTTAAAGCTAGCTAGAAACCTTATAAGCACAAAGCAAGCAACATTCGGGTATTGAGTAACCATAACCAAGAATAACCTAATCAGGCTATCTTACTGCTGACTAACAGCCCTAGCATATAGCTCAATAAGCTCATACAATAGGCATATAAGGCATCCTTCCTAGACCCTTAGCCCTAATTTAGCATGCAATTCTCATAATCACATAACATGCATACAAGGCATCCTCCCTAGATCCTTAGCCCTAGTCTAGCTTGCAGTTCTCTTAATCATATCATATAACATAACATATCATGTATGGGTATCTTGGGGAAAAACTTACTTGAGCTCGGCCGGTCGCACACACCACACACCTTGTTCTTTCTCCAAACTCCTTATTTTTAAATTTTAGAAAACTATTTTTCTTGTAAAAATCTTTCAAGCCCTCGATTTGAGTCTAGACACCCCCGAAGGTGTGCTCGAATCCCTCAAACCAAGACTCTGATACCAACTTGTAACATCCCAAAAATCGAGACCAAAAATTTTTGTTTTAATTATATTGCTTATAAAATTTGTTTGAGGAGAATATTACTGATATCATATGAATTCATAAACCATAGTTACATGTCTCAAAACCATATCATCAAATAGTAATAATGTCAGAGTACAATCCCAGAAATCTCAAATGCGGAATCATGTGTGTGTAATGTGCTGCTACCCTGCCGGCTCCTTCCCCTTTGACGAAGAGGTACCTGAAACCAAAACTGAAAACCATGAGCACAAAGCTTAGTGAGTTCCCCTATCATACTACATACCATACAATCATACATACTGCCCGGTAATTTTGGGGTGCCCGACCTACCCATATCAAGCCATTCTAGGGTGCTGACCTACCCATGTCAAGCCATCCTGGGGTGCTGACCTACCCGTGTCAGGCCATTCTGGGATGCCTGCCTACCCACCGGTCTATCTCAATCGGCCACGTGGACTGTTTCACCCCTACCACTATCACATAATAGCATATCATAATCAAGCTGTCAGACATATCTTGGGCGTCCGACCTACCCTTCGGTCCTAACAACTGAATCGGGGGACTATTCCCCACTTACTACCACTATTGCATATAACATATCATATTGGCACATAAGACACATCATGTAACGACCCAATTTTCACATCCAAAAATTTTTGTTTAAAAAACGTTACTTTAGAAAATATTAATAACTAAAAACATCGTTTGATCAACCATAACATAAAGTGAACCATGTCTGAAAACCAAAACATACAACTAATCAGAATATCAGAGTATCAATCCCAGTGAAGCTCGTAAATGTGGAAATCGGAGAGTGTGTGTGTGTGACATGCTGCTACCGCGCCGGCTCCTTTCCCCTAGCTGAGGAGGTACCTGAAACCAAAACTGAAAACTGTAAGCACAAAGCTTAGTGAGTTCCCCCATAATACCCCATACCATGCATACATATAACAACCAATGTTCAGCTAGGAGTTACGGGCCTTGCCCACACTCGGGAAGATACGGGCTCTGCCCACACTTCGCTAGCCGGGAGATACGGGCCTCGCCCACACTTGTGAAGATACGGGCCCTGCCCACACTTCGCTATCTGGGAGATACGGGCCTAGCCCACACTCCAACCTCGGAGAGATACGGGCCCTGCCCACACTCAACCCTAACCCATAACATACAAGTATCACACATACAACAAGTATACGCAACTCTATCATATTAACACATATATCATACTTGACTAAACCCAGAGATACGGGCTCGGCCCACACTCTAGTACTAACATCTCGTCTACGTGGGTCGGCCTTGGTGCCTTAGACCCGTTCCTACTGGAAAGGAAACTCACCTCGAAAAAGCTGCTGGTCTGTGTGGGAATTGATCACCTACTACTGCTGCTGCTGCTCCGGAAACCCTCCGGCTGCAATTCCCTCAATATATTCAATCAAAACATTGCTCACTGACCTTTGGGTAAAATGACCATTTTACCCCTGACCTTGTCCTAAGTCAAAGTCAGAGTCAACTTTCAGTTGACCCGACTCGCCGATTTGGCTTTCCAACTCGCCAAGTCCCTACCCAAGCGACTGCCCTGAATCCCGATCCTACCCGTCGAGTTAGGCGACGACTCGACGGGTTCGCCTTCTTAACCAATATTCAAGTCATTCATCCTACTCGCCGAGTTGTATGAACAACTCGTCGAGTTCATCTTCATCCGATGAACACTTATGCTAAGACTCGCCGAGTTGTATGAACAACTCGTCGAGTCCATCTTCATCCGAAGAACACTTATGCTGCGACTCGCCGAGTTGTATGAACAACTCGCCGAGTCTGTTCTTGATCTAAGGAGATTGCCTTGAACTCGCCGAGTCAGGGCATTGACTCGCCGAGTACCTCCATAGATGGGTTAAGCTTCCGACTCACTGAGTCACACCCCGTGACTCACTGCTCACTCGACATCACGAAAAGGGGACAAACTCGGAGACTCGCGAACAGACTCGCCGAGTCATATGAACGACTCGCCGAGTCGTTGCCATGCACCTACTAAATACACGGATTTGCTCGATTCCAGTCCATGCCATTCATAGATCTGGACTTCTAGGACACGAATCACACGTAAAGTTTCCAACTTTACGTGTGGATATTCACCAATATGGATTTTAGGGCTCAAAATGTCTCAAAAGGGTAGATCTAGGGCTAACCAACAACATGGGGTCATAAAGCTAATAGATCTGAGCTCCTGGAGCTCAATCTTGCCTAGATCCAGAGGCCAAACATCTTATTACGACATATAATGCACATACAAGCTTGGGGATTTGACCAAGAAAGACCCAAATGAAGTATTAAGCATAGAATCATGGGGAAAACGGGTTATACCTCAAAGGAACTGCTGGAAGAACACAATAATGCCTGGATGGCTTCCCTTCTTCTGGATCTACCTCCTTCCTCCTTCAAAACCTTCAAGAACACACACAATAGCCTCAAACTCTCAAGGAACAGCTTAGAACGAGGGGTACAGGGCTCTAAGGGTGAATGGGGGCTGGCTTAGGGCAGTTAAGTCGTTTAAATAGGGTGCAAACCCCTGAAACTTAGGGTTTCATCCAACAGCTGTGACTCGCCGAGTCCAAGATATGGACTTGCCGAGTCGCTAACTTAAACTTGTCCCGGGTCCCGCGTCCACTCGGCGAGTCGGACCTATGACTCGCCGAGTCCAAGGCAAAAAGAAGGGAAATACTCAATTAAGATTTACGTACCAGGAACCGGGTGCTACACATCAGGTAGTAGCAAACCTAGACAATTATCACAAAGACAATCATCTAAAGACTACTCATGCTGGTGGGCTGTCATTGTGGCCGTAGACCCACCTCTACTGGAAGGTAACTTACCTCGATGTCGTGTAGTGTCTGCACTGTCCTTGGTGTGAAAATCGACTCTTCTCGACTCCTCAATCCCTACACAAAATCCTTTCTACATTACCATTTCATACTTATAACCCTTACAAGGGTCACTAAATTCCAAGTCAAAGTCAAGGTCAAAACACTGGTCAAAGTCAACATATGGTTGACTAGACTCGCCGAGTTGGTTCACCAACTCGTCGAGTCCCCTCGTCCACGAAAAGCTACAACTTTCGTCCCTACCCGTCGAGTCTAGCAAGAGCTCGACAAGTTTGCCTTCAACAACAGATCGGACCTTCTTCAACCGACTCGTCGAGTTCATCCTTGAACTCGTCGAGTTCATCTTCATCCATATGAAGGAGTTCAGTCTATGAATCACTGAGTTCCCCTTGAACTCGTCGAGTCCGTCTTCATGTGGTTGGGACATTGCTTTGAACTCGCCGAATCCGCTCATACGCTCGCTGAGTTCCATGATTTCAAGGTACCTACTGAGCCTAGAAAACTAGGTGTTCTTCTATCTTGGCATTTGGTCCATCAACATAAGGATTTGATGGGAAATACAACCCGACTCACCGAGTCCCATGAACAAATCGTCGAGTCCCTCTTTTTCCAAAACTATACAATCGATTTCAGTGGGTCTCAAAGCATTTAAATCATAGATCTGACCTCCTAGGGTCCATAATACACGTAAAGTTACAAACTTTGCATTCATACATGGGCCATTTAGCTCAAAAGGCCCTAAAATGGAGTCTTCAAGATGCATTGGGCTCTCATGGCAATAAAGTTCGTACCTTTATGCCATAAGAACCCTCATAGGTTCCAGATCTGAAGTTATTTCTCTACATAATGACCCAAACCCGAAGGTAACTTGGAATTGCCCCAAAATGACAAGATTCAAGCCCTAAAGAGGATCTAACAAATGGAAAGTCAAGGTTGAAGCTTTTTACCTCAAATGAGCTGGAAATGAAACACAACCTCTGGATCTATTAGCTTTAACTTGAACTCCCAAGATCCTTCTTCCTTCTCAACCTTCACAACCACTAAAAATGCACAAATGGCTCAAGAATCACTCAACAAGGCTAGGGTTTCGAGTTAGGGTCTTCTGGAAGTGAGAGGGACGATGGAGGCTGGTTTGGGACGAGATAAGTTGTTTAAATAGGGTGCAAACCCTAAATATTAGGGTTTCATCCAAACAGCTCCTACTCGTCGAGTCGGTCCCCCGACTCGTCGAGTAAGTTACTAAACTTCCCGGTCAAAATCAAGTCTACTCAACGAGTTGGGCCTCCAACTCGCCGAGTCCCAGAGCAAAACATGAAATTACTTGAATTTAAATATGTACTAGAAACCAGGTGTTACAGGGCCCGATGCTGACATTCATTAAACTCATCCCACAATGCATCTTTTATTCATTGAACGCCACATCACCACATTTTGCCTCATTAAACTCTCCATGGAATCCCCATTGGGGATGGCTTTAGATTACTCAACAGATAGGAGATGAGATGCGGGGAGGAGACGGAAAATGAGTATGTAATGGTTACATGTTTTTAGTATTAAAAATATATATAATAAATTTAAATAAACAATTAAATATGAAAGTAGGGGTACAATAGTAATTTCACATGTTTTACTTAAAATTAAACTGTGTTAATCTTAATCTTAAGGACCAAATGCATGAAAAGAAATATACGGACCAAACACCAAACACATGAAAAGAAATAATGTTTTAGGGATGATTAATGTTACACTTAATAGTTATGAAGTTATTCAAAAAAATCATAACCACAAGGGCCAAAAATGTAAATTGCTAAAAAATTTATATATCCATTTTTCAATCTTAACCTAAAAATTTATATATCCACAAGGGCCAATAATATAGTTTTGGGATTTTAGATTTTGGACAGAACAGTTTCCTATTTCCACAGGTTTTACTCGTTTCATTTGAACTGTTGTTACATACAGGTTCTACTCTTCATTTGAACTTTCATTACATATACACTTTAATTCGATAAACATATAATACCACATACATAGATGATGATATATCATACATCCTCTCATCGTTACAGTAAGTCAGGCCCTACAAAGTTCAAAACAATGTGAAATTTTAGCCCAACGTCCAGAGACCTCGTTTCGATTTCCTTTTTGTAAATGATCAATGTTCACTTCTATCAAACATTTAACTGTTGTCTCCCGCCATAGCAAATCACTCTCCCTTTTCTCTTCTTCTCCCACCACCACCACCACCACCACTTCCTTAGCCAACAATTTCGTCTCCCCTGCTCACCAAACCCTACACCACCTCCTTGAGAAATGCCAATCAATGAGGAAACTAAAACTAATTCATGCCCAAATCATCCTTCATGGACTCCATCAAGAAACGCTTACGGTTAGCAAGTTGATTTCTTTCTGTGCTGTGTCGGTAACAACCGATCTACAATATGCACAGCTTGTGTTCGACCATTTGCCTCAACCAAATCGATACATGTACAATAGTTTGATCAGGGGTTACGTCAATAGTGACAACCCTATAAAAGCTCTACACCTCTACCATCAAATGATTCGTGTTGGCATTTCACCAAACGAATTCACATACCCTTTTGTTCTTAAAGCGTGCGCAGTGCTATCTAGATTATTAGATGGGGTTCTAGTGCATGTCCGTATTATCAAGCTGGGATTCCAGTCTCATGTTTATGTGCAAAACGGGTTGATTAGTGTATATTGTAGTTGTGACTCCATTAGGGATTCAAGAAAGGTGTTTGATGATATGGTTGATAAGAGTTTGGTTTCATGGAATACAATGATAGGTGGGTACTCCAAGATGGGCTATTGCAAGGAGGCCTTTTTATTGTTTAGAAAGATGAGGGAACTAGATGTGAAACCTGATGACTTCACATTTGTTAGCCTACTTTCTGTTTGTTCACAGAGCTCACACGGAGTATTGGGAAGATCTTTACATTCATATATCGTGACTACAAAGTCCCACATTGATATTTATGTCCAAAATGCTATTGTGGACATGTATTCAAAATGTGGAGATCTCCATTCAGCTCAAACATTCTTTGATCGAATGTGTGACAAAAATGTTGTTTCATGGACATCTATGGTCACTGCATATACTAAACACAGTCTACTAGACTCAGCCAAGAATCTTTTTTATCAAATGCCAGTTAAAAATGTGGTTTCTTGGAACTCAATGATTTCATGCTATTTACAAAAAGGTTGTTATAATGAAGTTTTAGGTCTTTTTGATGACATTTTGAATGTAGGACTAACTCCTGATGAGTCGACTCTAGTTAGTGTCCTATCAGCTTGCTCTCAACTTGGTGATTTGGAAAAGGGGAAGAACACCCATACTTATATATTATCCAACCACGTAACGCCAAGTGTCACATTGTTCAATTCGTTGATAGACATGTATGCTAAATGTGGGATGTTAGAAACTTCTTTGAGTATCTTTCTAAAGATCCCAGAAAAGAATCTTGTTTCTTGGAATGTCATGATTGGAGCACTTGCTTTACATGGACATGGTTTTGAAGCAGTTGAACTTTTTGAAAGTATGAAAGTTTGTGAGAATGGAATAAACCCTGATGAGATCACATTCATGGGGTTGCTTTCTGCTTGTTGTCACAGTGGTTTAACAGAAACAGGTAAATATTACTTTGAAAGAATGATTCCTATGTATAATGTACAACATGAAATCGAACACTATGCATGCATGATTGATCTTTTTGGGAGATTAGGACTATTTCCAGATGCCATAAAGTTAATAAAATCAATGCCAATGAAGCCTGATGTTGTAATTTGGGGCGCCTTACTTGGGGCTTGTAGAATCCATGGAAATCTTCAAATTGGGAAGCAAGTTTTAAAACAAGTATTGGAGTTAGAACCATATACTTCAGGACTTTATGTTCTTGTATCAAACATGTTTTGTGAAGCTAGAAGATGGAAAGATGTAAAGAACATAAGGAAACTAATGAAGGATCATGGCATCAAGAAAAGTAAAGGTGTTAGCTTTATTGAAGTTAATGGAGTTTCATATGAGTTTATGGTTGATGATCATAGAAATGAGTTGTCAAACGACGTGCATGAGTTGCTAGATCAATTAACAGATCATTTGAAATCATCAGGGATTGAACAAATTTGTTTAATTTAGACAAGTGGTAAGATTAAAAAGTAAAAAAAGAAAAACATATGGAATGAATAATCAGTTTTATAATCAACAACCAACATCACAGAAGAAGGACAACCAAAGTTTTCTGTAGCACATTCATCATTGACATTTGTTTAATCATGAAGCAAACATACGTGTGGATGATGATTATGATTTGATGTATAAGTTTGACCAGTCCAGATCATGTCGATGAATTATTAGGGAGGCATATGTAGATGAAGGAGATCAATCTTGTTGCAGATTTTCAGACAACAACAGTTGTATAAACACATTTATATACGACCAACATGTTACATGGGTATTTCTTAAATATAATCCTAGTCAGTGCTTGTTGTGTTGCCGGTTGTTTGGTGGACTGATGAATGTGCGACTGATTGAAAATTTTGAAATCCAGTCAGTTTTGGAATCTGTTGGTGTATGTGTAGATCGATCTTCAGATTTCTCAATTATTTTCACAAAAAAAAAAAAAAAAAATTGATGCAAAATGAAGATGGGTGGTAGGTAGTGGAGCCTGCTTGATACAGCTTTTTTTTGCAGGCTGCACATGATTTCTTCTCGTATTTTTTTTTATAAATTATTCAAATTTTCGTGAACCTAATGTGGAATGTGGATAGCGGATAGTGGAATGGATTTAATTATAATGTATGTTTTAGGGAAGCTTCCTTAGTTGTTGTATGGATTCAATCATATATAA
This sequence comes from Lactuca sativa, assembly GCF_002870075.4. NCBI lineage: Eukaryota > Viridiplantae > Streptophyta > Magnoliopsida > Asterales > Asteraceae > Lactuca > Lactuca sativa. The sequence continues at coordinate 180,475,930 of NC_056624.2, read as the reverse complement.
TAAACTATATATGATGGTATAACAATTTTTGTCTAAAAAGAGGTCATTACTTATTCAGATACTTTATTTATATACGACTTAATGAGTAAAGCATCTTCTGATCGGTTAGGGTGTGAAATTATATTAGAAATCTGTAATCGTTAAGGTATGAAATTAACTCTATAAAAAATGTGTATGATTTAATATTTGATACATCTAAAGCCTTGAAGTGTATTTTATTTTTTTACTCCATTTATCGTGATGACCACTAATTAACCTGAGAATGCTCGAACAATCAATCTATAATCTTTTGACAATTACAACATCTCTCAAGTATCCAGTATGACCACTTTGACTTTAGTCTACGCATGCAGCCACGGCATTGTTTCTACTTGTTTGAATTTGGTCCGCTTTTCTTTGTGTGGCAGGGGAGGAAATTGTTCATTTCTTAAATAAATGCTTTTGTTTTTATATACATTTGTTTATTGTTTCTTATTTCTATTAAATTTGTCGTTTCGATATAAAGAGAAAAAGTGAGTGGATGAACTATAGGGTATAAACGTAAATTGGTAATTGGGGAGCTGAGACAGCATCGAGATCGAGTGTCAGTTGTTTCGTGCCACTTTGCTCTTCATTCTTCCACGTGCTCACCTCTTGCCCTCGCACCGTGGCTATATGGTTTAAAATGGCTTGCCACGTATATTACACACTTACTACCCCTCAATTTGCCTAAAATTACAGAAATACCTTCATATTCACCTCTACCTTTTGTCTTTATACTCCAACGACCCCCTGTTTTTAAAATCAAGCAAAATCAATACTACGTCATGTATGATATATGTACTCATACTACGTGTCATATTTATGAATACGAAACAAGATTTTATAAGTTGTGTGTAACGCATCTGAAGTAACATGAGATATATGGACTTTATAGTGGATATAAATAGAATATAATTAAGGGCTAAAAATAACATTTAGCCCATAGTCTTCAATTTGTCCTAATATTTTTTTTACTATAAAGTCATTAATTATTGACACGTTTTGAAAATAGATTTGTATCTGGTTTCAAAGATGTAAGGTCACATCTTATGATTTGATGAGTCAACAACTACATGCTATCTGTTAGCGTCAACGTCTACATGTCGACAACGCCAATGTATCACGTCTATCAGCGTTAGCGAGTAGTATAATTATTCTATGCAATCTTTTATATATTAGGTAATGATATATATATATATATATATATATATATATATATATATATATATATATATATATATAATTCTTAGTATAGATAAGATACAATCCCTATAATTAAGGGATATACTTGTATAGATTAGTATATAATCAACATGAGGGTAAACCCTAATGTAGAGTTCATCTTGGTGACCATCTTTGTGACAAACCATCTTCTTGGTGAAGACAAATCCTTTCTTAGTGAAATACAATTTGGAGAACTCTCTGTGTTATTTACTTTCTGTTCTTTGTTTTTCTTAGTTTAGTTTACTCTTGTTCTTTATACTTGAAGTGTATCTGATTGATACAAACCTTCAATTGGTATCAGAGCATGTTTTTGATATACTCAAGTAATCATGTCGACTTCCAATAATCCCAAATCCTTTGGTCTAAAAAAAATTGCTCATTTCGATGAACACAACTTCTTTATGGGGAAAACTAAGGCCATGATTGTTCTTGAAACTATGGACTATGATATGCGTAAAATTGTTGAAAAAGGTCCTCACGTTCCTATGTACCAACTCATGGCCAACAATGCTCCAGTTGGTCCCCTAAAGCAAACACTAGATATCAATTTTAATGACGATGACAAGAGGCTAATTAATCTTGATGTAAAAGCCAAAGTAGCGATAGGAAACTCTCTCCTCTATCACGTGTATCATCTTGTGCAAAACTGTGACTCAATTCAAGAGCTGATGGAAATGCTGACAATGGCTTATGAAGGCACTGTAAAAGTTCAGGCCATAACCATAAATAATCTTAATCGAAGATATGAGCATTTCTTTGCTCAATAAGGTGAGTCCTTAACCCAAACCTTTGATAGGTTTAACTGTTTGGTTAAAAGCTGGGAACATTAGGATGATGTCCTTAAGAATGGTGAAAGGATCAATGACATGGATCTGAACTCCTTGGTAATCTATGAAATTACGAAGAGACCAAAGCTCTTCATAAAGAAATTATGAAGGAATCAAGCAAGGAAAAGTCTGTTTCCCTGGTTTCTCGTAAGCAAGCAGTGAAGCACATCAGCGAATTAGATAACTTAGATCAGTACGAAAAGAGTGATGAAGATCTCACCGATGAACTTGTTTCCATCGCTGCTCTTATTGTCAAACGTTATGAAGAAAGTAGATCAAACAGGGTTCGAAGAGATCAATTTAGAGGAAGCAGTTCAGCAAGGAAATCCACTTCAGAGAAAGGAACAGGTAATTGCTTTAACTGTGGAAGCCCTAACCATTTTGCCAGGGTCTGCAAGGAGAAGAAAGAAGCTCAAAGTGCAGAGAACTATGAAGTCTTATACAAGAATTTGTTGGCCCACATGAAGAAGGGAAACATCTCTCTACCGAAAGCCTTCATTGAAAAACAAGGGGATCATGAAGAATGGGTGGAAGAAGATGAGACATATGAAGATGATGGGCTAAATGTTAAGGGTCTAATGACTGTTATCAATGATTCCCCTGATGACATGTGTGATGTTGATGATTCTCATATTTTCAAAGGATCCAATATAAATCTAGGACAAACTTGGTACCTAGACATTGGAAGCTCTAAACACATGATTGGTTTCAAGTCTCTCTTAACAGAATTTGTAGAAAAGGATGGTCCAATGGTAGTCTTTGGTGACAATAGTGGAGGAGATGTTACGGGTGTTGGAACTTTTGAATGCTAGACAATCAAGCTAAAGGATGTGTTCTATGTCGAGGGTCTAAAAGGCAATTTCATCTCCATTAGTCAATTTTGTGATGTTGGTTATAAAGTTCTTTTCAATTGCCATGAGGGAAAGGTGTTTGATTCAAAGAAAAAATTATGCTTACTGCACTCAGGGACAACGACATTTATATGCTTTGATTTTGTTTGTTTAAACATTGATACTTTATTTGTTGCTTTGCTACTTTAAAATTTCTGAACATAATCTGCTACAGTTTTAGCTTATATTATATTTTGTGCATTAAAAGATTTCCTTTAACTTTAGTTTTACCAAAGAGAATACATTGTACATTTTTCTACTAACATTTCTTACATGTTCCTCTCTATTGATAGTGACCTTATCTGACTAGTCTTCTTTGAAGGGATCAACGTGTCATTCCTTGACTGCATCACCCTCCCTGTGGAGATAGTGGACACTGACTTTGCACCTTTTCTTCAAAACCAACTACTCTCTCATTGATGCTGATGCCCATGCTGATTGACTAGTTACTTCATGTTGATGAGACCATATAGGAAATAAATGTGCCACTAAGTTTTCTTCTGGGCACATATATCTTCCTTCTTGAAGAACATATCTTTGTTTCAATGGGATGAAATGAAGTTAGCTGACATTGCACGTCTAATTTCCATTGATGTTGTCACTACCACACCATCACCTTAAAGATCCAAAGGCGTCTTCAACAAGACAGTGATCCCACCTTATCTTCCTTCATGGATCACAATGAGTGGAACCTTCGAGTTCTGTCTTGATGACTTTTATAGCTCGAAGTGTAACACCCGTTTATTTATTAGTTAAATAAATAAATTAATGAAAGAATGGTAGCCTAAAATGAATAATTATATATGCAGGGTGTTGGGTTCGAGGAGTTAATTGCCACATTTTTAGAAGTTGGGGGTTAAAAGCGTGAGTTTGGGACTCATTTTATAAATATTTATAAAGATAGGGGCTCCGTAGTAATTAATTGAATTCAATTTAAAAGGAAATGAGGTGGAGGGGCTGATTATGTCATAATTGAGATATTGGGGACTGTTTGATAATTTATGGGACATAAATTGTAAGGGATCTCCATGGAATGGGTTGAAAGTGTAAATATTGGACCACATTTTTAAAGAAAATGGAAAAGAGGGGCTGGAATTGCCATTATGGAAACAAGTTTGGGGGATCGGGTATATAAACTCGTCACCCCTGGATTTAACCCTAACCCTAGCGCAAACAAAAGCAGCCGCAACTCCCTTCTTCTATTGTCGGGGTTGCACCATCGGAGATCTCCAGCCGCCGTTTCCAATTCCCTCGTTGCCACCTTGCACCACCGCCATGATGAGCGCCGCTGCTGCTGCCCTTCAATGACGAACGTTGTTGTCGCTGCTCCTTCTCTGCCGTTCTATTGCAGTGCTACGCCGTTGCCGACGACAACTAGGCTGCCGCCACCCCCTCGTTTTCCGCCGTCGTCATGTTGTAGTCGCCTTCGGCTGTCGCTCGCCGCCGAGAAAAGATGGTTGCGGTTTCATTTCTGAGATCAGTGTGGACTGCCGACTCACATTTGTTCATAGCGGGGCTGTGTGGGTCGTTCCACATATGGGAGTGTGTTCCAAATCGTGTTTCGTGTTGCTGTGTTATTTGGAGCCCAAAAAGGAATCACTGCCACCACCGTGAGGTGGTGGCTGCCGACGAGAAATCACCACTGCCGCCGCCTTATGTCGCATAATGGGTGGTTAAGCTCCCTTTTCGAGTAAAGGAGTGAAGAAGTGCGTGTGCAGTCGATGTGTGTGTGTGGATGTATGGCTGGAGTCCTCAGAAAAGGCATCGACCACCATAGGGTGGTGGTTGCCGCCACTTGTCACCGCCGGCCACCACAAGGTGTTGATGTGTGGGTATGTTTAGCTTAGTTAGTGTGTGTGTTGCTTTGGTATTTTCCTTGTAAATTGTAAAATGGAATAATGAAAGGAAATTCCACCACCTTAGGGTGGTGGCTGCCGCCTCCTGCCGCCACCGGCCGCCGTGTCGGGTGGCGGTGTGCTTTGATGGTGTTTGGACTCGTTTGGAGGATTGGACAAGGGACTAAAACCCTAATGGGCTCAAAGGAGCTCTAATGGGCCCAATGAAGCTTAATGAACTCTAATGGACCCAATAAAACCCTAATGGACTTGATGACATTCTAGTGGGCTTGATAGGCCCAATAAAGCCCTAAATAACCTAAAAGTCCAATAAATAAATAAATGGGCTAGTATATGGGTTTGGAAAACCCTAATGCAATGAAAACCTAATTTGGGATAATCAGGACACACGAGAAATTATTTAATAACTTGGAATATTAAATAATAATCATTAACGGAAATTAATCTAAGAAATATTGGACTTAATGGATTAAGTCCTTAATAAGTTAAGTAGGAAACTTAACCCTAATCATCATTTTATGTGAAACCCTAATTTCACTTGGGTTTATTGTTGGGCCTTCTTTTGGGCCTTGAGGATTGGGTAATTAATGGGCCATCCAAAGTCAAGCCAATGAACTAGAATAATTTAATGGGCCTGAGGTAAGGCCCATGTAAGGGGCTTGGGCCCAATTTGGAAAATTGGGCCTTATATGGGCCATAGTTTGGGCCTTAATGATTATATGGTGTTGGGCCTTAGAATGAGACCATGTTTAGGCCTAGGCCCAATTTGGAAAATTGGGCCATGTGTTGGGCTTTGATTTCCTAGTTGACTTTGGGCCTACGGGTTGGGCCTTGGGCTTGAATAAGCCAAGCTTGGGGTAATGTAATTATCCAAAGTAAGTGTTTATGGTTATATAGTGGGACCCAATTATTAATTGGGTGATGTTTTGATATTAACAGATCGAGAATCTGTCATCCAGCAGCTGGGGTTGAGCCTATGGGACTTCAGCAGTGTGGGATTGTGTCTACGGGACTTCAGCAGTGTGAGGTGAGTTACCTTCCAGTAGCGGTGGGTCTAAGGCCACAATGCCGGCCCACCAGTAGGAGACGTATGATAGATGATTGTCTTTGTGATATCATCTAGGTTTGCTACTACCTGATATGTTATATGCTAGCATCATATGTTGTATGTGATAGTAGTCGAGTTCGGTTGTTAGGACCGAAGGGTAGTCAGACACCCCATATACGTCTGACAGTATGTGATGATATGATTGCATGCTGGCTTGTTATGTTATATGCGATAGAGGTAGTAGGAGGGGACTAGTTCCCGAGTTTGGTTGTTAGGACCGAAGGGTAGTTCAGGCACCCAGATATGTCTGATAGTATGTTTATGTTATGATATATGTGATAGTAGCAGTAGGGGTGGAATAGTCCCCGAGGGTCGGTTGTTAGGACCGACGGGTAGGTCAGCACCCCAGAATGGCTTGACATGGGTAGGTCAGCACCCCAGAATGGCTTGACACGGGTAGGTTAGCACCCCAGAATGGGTTGACACGGGTAGGTTGGGCACCCCAGAATTGCCCGGCAGTATGTATGCTATGTGATTGTATGGTATGTGGTATGATGGGGGAACTCACTAAGCTTCGTGCTTACGGTTTACAGTTTTGGTTTTAGGTACTCGTTTTCAAAGGAAAGGAGTCGGCTTGATCGCTGCACATCACACTATGGTTTTCCGCACATGAGATCTTTGGGATTACACTCTGATATTATTCTATGATAACACGTTTGATTATTTATACTTTGGTTTTGACATGACATGATATTACGAATGTTTTATTACACTGTTGGTTTTATAATGATGTATTTAAAAATGAAATTTTTGGCCTGTATTTTTGGGATGTTACACGAAGGTTACAAAGATTGGATCCTTTTAACTCGTTCGTTACAAAGACTGGTTCATGCTCTTCCTTCGTTCTTGGTGAACATGAAGCTTGGAATCAATCTGCAAAATCTCAACGATTAAAGACATTCTCTCTTTGTTTACTGTGAATTGTGTTTCTTGTTTGATATAATTTATCTTTTCTTGCCTTCTTTTATAGCCAAAGTTGAAGGGAAAATATCTTGGAAAATGGAAGTGCATTTATGGCCATTCAATTCAAAATATTTGATGGATCAAGTCTTTATCATGATTCTGAAAAAGGCTACACATATTTTGCTTTTAGAATATTTCCTCGTTTGAACATTGAGTCACCCCCTCACGCTGATTGTCTGGCACAGTTTAAGCTTTTAAAGTGAGATTTCTTGCTCCAAATTAAAAAAGTTCTAAAAAGGTCGGGTGTTCACGTCTATTCAATTGTCTCTAACATGACTTCATCCTTGGAAGCATGCTTGTCATACGCATCAAGTCTCATGTTCTGTTAAAACATTAAGCATAACCCAGTGGCTTAACCTGATTGCGTAGTCATCAGCGTAACTGATACTTATCTGGTCCTTAAATGTCAAAGGGTTGTTCATGTCCCTGACCTTTTAGACTGAGGTATGACATGGTACCATTATGAATTGATGGTGAATCCTTGATTCTAGACTACAACTAAACTTTGTGATGGAAGGATATAAAACATTTCTTGCTGATGAGTTATATTTGTTAATGATTCACATTGATTCTACCTTAGCGTGACCGAATGTAACGCCCGTAGTTCTGGGCCAGGCATTAATGAAGATGTAATAGTCTAGGTTAACCTTTGTAACCCATTTTGAAATAATAAGAATGTATTATTTGAGTATTATGTGTTTTATACTTAATTGCTTAATTGTGTGGCTTAAATGAATTAAGAATAAAAATAAGCGTCAAAATGAAATGTTAGATAAACTCGATATCTATGAAGGATGTGGTAGTGGTCGTGGCAAGGTTTACGAATATATAAAGAATGCCAAAATCCGAGTTATAACGAAGAAGTTATGACATGTTGAAGTTTCGCGACAGAACCGGCACGACACTGTATGACGTAAAATACAAATTTAAGATATAGCGATATCTAGCCTTAGTGATCTAAACAACAGTTGTAGAATACGTTAAACCGAGAGCGTGCATGAAGAGAACGTCTAAATCTGACTTCGTATGAGGAAGTTATGATTTTCTAAGTTTCGACTAAGCGGTATGCAGCCCAAAGTTCGGATTTGAGATCAAGATATTTCTAGCCGAAACAATCTAAATGAGAATCGAAGATCTCATCGATAGTAGTCCAACGGAAGAAAGACAGACGAAAACGGACGTCAGATGAAGAAGTCATGAATTTCTAACGGAGTTTTCCTGTCCCGGCCTACTAAAAATAATATAATAAGGATATAATAGAAATAAAGTCAAAATTAGCAGACAGAGTCTAAACAAAAGTTGTATAGCATAATCTCACCTACGCGTGGATATAAAGAATGTCGAAAACGGAGATAGTATGCGAAAGTTATGAATTTTTGAAGTTCGAGGCACACATCCCAAAGTGGGAATGCCCCGCGTTCGTTACTTGGCTCCGGATTGGCCACGTCGATGCTGACTCAGCGTATAAAGGATAGGATCGGAACCCTGCTCCTACGCGCTGCGTTCGGGGAACGCCCTGCGTTCCCAGAAGGAATGCACTGCGTTCGAGGCCGACTTCAGCCATATAAATAGATCGCAAAGGGCAACCATTTATGGTTGCCAAATCTCTTCTCTCTCACCCGTATTTCATCGATCTATGTGCAAATTATACCCTTGAAGCCCCGGTATCATCCCGAGACCCGAAGCGAGTCCCGAAGCCCCAAAGATCCCGAGAAACAAAGTTCCCGAGTCGAAACTTTGCCCGCGAGAAGCCCGATTTTTGTGAAGATCTCCCAGTTTCACCGAAGAAGTACTACTCTTAGAGCCGTAGTGTTAACTGATCATCTTCTGATCAAGTGAGTGTGTATTTACTTTCCTCTAACACATAAATACGAAGTATTCTCTATAAAACACGTGCTGTGTGTTTATATGTTATGTGTTATTTGAAATGAGTATTGATTGAATGTTTTATACATGTTTTATGTTGTGTGTGTGTGTGTATATATATATATATATATCAACAAAGATGTTGGGTAGAACATGGGTAGATAGTGGATGTGTGATGAAATAAAATGATGAGAGGCCTCGATGTTGATGTTGTTAATCTAGTCATCTAGCGGAGTATGGATGACGACCACAGACTCTTTCTAGAATGTTCCGTGGAACACTGGAAGGTTCATAACCTGTAGGTGTTGTGGGCTTGATGTTCACGGGTGTACTCTATTCCCCTCATGGTTGCCTTTAGGATATCTATTGTTGAGGAAACCCCTTGTAGTAATATCCGTCCCGATGAAAAATCCTAGATTAGGTCCCTTGAGATAGATGTTGTTTTAGGGACATAACGTGAGGATAATGGGAATGAGTAATCGGGTTATTGTTGGTTGGTGAAATTAAATATAATTATTTATTGTGGGTTGAAAACTTTATATAATCACCAGGCTCCCAAACCTGACCCACTCAGTTTATTTGTATTACAGGAAGTGGCGCGAGGGCATAAGATGGATGAATCATCAAATTATTTTGTTTATAAGCTTGTATCTGTATATAACTGTTGTACGACTTGTAATTTGTTGTTTATGCTTTTTGGTCTGTATCAGAACATGACATCCCGAGTTTTGATATCTAATGAAAATGCATTCCTTTATGAAATGCTTTGGTAAATATTATTTTATCATATTTTGTTTTTGGGAAAAAATTCCGCAACTCTTTTAAATCAATGGATTTACTCTGAAATTATTTTAAAAATATAAAGTAAAACGGTCTTTTCTGGCCTTGATTTTGGGGATGTCACACCGAAATAATCCATTGTTGCCCATATATTCTTCCTTAAAGCTTTATGATTCAGCGTAATGTACCATACACTAATAAGAGCTTGACAGATCTATGCCGATGGTTAAGCTAAAACACTACAACTTATCACACGCATCAAACCATTCTTTCCATAAATTGTTCTATAAAATTTTATGATTCAGCGTATGATACTTAACGTTGATGAGAATTCAAAAAATTTGTGTCGATGGGTATATCATTGTCCGTGATATATTGCACGCACCTACCCACTCTTGCCCTTTTTATTCTAATAAAAGTGATTAATGAGTTAGCGTATGAAACCACAAGATGATGAGATCTCGTAATACTATGTTAGTGAATGGTAGTGTAAGCCCACACTATCAGGAGACATTACAAACTGACTTGATGACCATCATCAATTCACACGCTGATCGCTTACGCTGATGTTCATTCCCGCTGATGACATGTCTTACTGATGTGACTTCCTTATCTCAACGGTAACTTTTTGGATGACGATTAAAAGATCCACCATTATCTTGGGATACAAGATTTTTACAATGCATATATCTTCAATCGTGATTACGTAAAAGGGAAGAAAATTTTTGGTATAAATTAGGAATTCTCCATCCTAGGTTACTTTTACAAGATATTCAAGCAATTAGCTCTCTTTCTCTCTCTCTCTCTTTCTCTCTCTCTCTCTCTCTCTCTCTCTCTCTCTTTCGGAAAAGACTCTTAACCATCATCTTTCTCAAAGCTTTCACCATGTCAAAGTCTCTATACAAGTTTGTCCCCAGCGCTAATGTCGTCAAAGGTCCTCATGCCCCCGTCTCTTCCATCATTCAAGCGAACAATGTGGCGTTCTCTGATGAAATCCCAAAACAGTTTGCAAACTCATGAGTTGAAGACTTTGTCAACTATTTCAAGAGTTGTCCTCTTCGGTATGCTTTCTATGATTTCCCAGACCCATTCTGTCTTAAACAAGTATGTGAGTTCTACTATTCATGCTCTGTTGATTCTGATGGTCAAACCATTACTAGAACCATTGGAGATGGTCAATATAGAGTTACTATTGATGTGGAATCCTTTTGAACTGGTCTTCGTCTTCCTCGATTTGAAATTTACTCTAAATTCCCTCGGAAGAAAGTTGCAAGTATGTTCGTGAAAAATTAGGGTATAATTTCAAATTAAAGGGCATCACTCGTGATCCATACAAGAACACTCTTTGTCAGTGTTTTAATGTAGGATGGAAGTATTTAACAGGTGTAATTGGCAAATGTCTTGGATACAAGATTGGGAGTTTGGACCAACTGAATCTTTTTGAGAAATTGATCTTATTTTCTACCGTGTACAACAAAAGACTGGATTTTGCTTAACTTTTTCTTGATCAAGTGATTGACTGCATCACTAGGAACAAGAAGCCAATGTATGTTCCTTATCTACTTTGGCTTGGACTAATCTTATATCGCAAGGAAGGATGTGTTGAAAGTCATGGGATTATCATTCCAATTCCTACCCTTTCCTCAAAGATTATTAATGTCGCTCCATCTGAAGGTGACTTGCCTATTACTATGAGGATGCAAAAATGGATTGAAAAACCCTATGTGGTTGAATCCTCAGACTCTAAAGAGGATGATGAGTATGATAGTAAAGAAGATACTAATGAAGACGACAATAAAGAGAATCATGAGGATGATTATGAATAAAGCGCTGGTAATAAAGAAGGGGTTGATGAAGAAGAAGACTCTGATAAATATGAAGAATAATCAACCACTGATAAGGGAGAGGATTTTGCTCAGGGAATGAACTCTCCTCCAAGAATGAACAATCACATTCTATTTTCATCCACTCCCTCTGTAGATGTTTTCGTATAACGTGGATCAACCTCGCCTTTTATGGAAACTGCTGAGCCAATGATCCAAGATGTAACTTCTCCAAAACCAACGTCTCATCCTCCTTAAGCTGAGACTATTTCTCCTATGCCAACTCCTATCAAGACTGTTGCATTTTTCGTTAGGATGACCAGGAAGAATCTATCTCTGATTTTCAAACTCAATCACTCTTTAATTATGTATTTAAATAAATCACTGGGCAAAAGGTTGACTAAAATAAAGAAGGATATGGCTGAGATGAAGCGATTTATGACATTAGGTTATCATGATGCCAATGATAGGTTGTTGACGACACCCCACCAAACTCTCTAAGTGATAACCCTCCTCTACCTCCACCTATATCATCAAATCTTCCTCCACTACCTCCTCCACCATCTCATCCTCTACCTCACACTCCTTCATCACCTTCTGGTTCTCCTTCCCAATCTGATGCTGCCAAAAAGGGGGAGAATAATCAAGGATTTCTTGATCAGCAAATGTAGATGGTGGTAATTGCACCACTCCATCTCAGCTTGAGATGCCTGAAATTGACCTTCAAAAGGAAATTGTTGTTGTTACTGACATTCCATACGCTAATACAACTATTGATATGCCCATTCCAAACATTGGTTTTCAATCAAATACTGATGACTATGAATGGTTTCTTAATCTGGATTTATGCCACCAGCTGTTGTTCCTTTAAATGCCATCTAACCTGATTCATACTTTGAGGGGGAGGTTCCTCAAAGAACTAATAGCCGCATTGAGTCTAATAATGATCAAATCAATCCTTGAAAGAGGAAGGCTTCCTTCTTAGGGGGAGCTCATGACGATGAAGCTGGAATTTCAACTGTTGGTGATCCTTCAACACCTCCTCCTTCCAAGAAAAGCAAGCTCATTTTTTATATGAATGAATTGTATAAAATATGGAGCTTAACTGTTGATGAATTAAGAGAGATCATGATGAAGAATAATGTTGTTATTTGATGAAAAAAAGAAGCTAGAAAAGGAGAACGTATGTCTGCCAAACTTGCTCAAGCTCTTACTTCCGTTGATGAGAGTGCTAATGTTCAAAGAACTAACGATCAAGTCAAGAAAATTAAACTCTTCACTAATATTATGGAGAAACAATACCTGGTTTCATACATAAATGACTAGATTGACATGAAGAAGTTTAGAGACGTTCTGGCTCAAAGAAAAAAGCATGATCCCATCATCAAAGTAAGATGCACCAAACCCAGGAACGAGTCACTGTAGCTTCACTTGGTTGGGAAGAAGACTGAATATGATTAAAATGAGATTGTATTTGCTCATGATATAATTAAATTTGGCTACAACGAGTGGATGAAAATTCAAGAAATTATTAACAAACACAAGGGTATTAATGTGCAGGAAGTGAAGTTGGCAATTCAACAGCCACTCAATAAAGTCAAGAAGCTGAACCTTGTATCATCAGCTGGTCCACCTAGACCATCCTCCTCCTGAAGAACAGGCGCTACCAGACAGTACAAGAATACCAAGTTTCTTCTTCCTTATGACAGTAGGTACATCAACAATGAACTACCAGTGGGTGTTGAACTAGTTCAATACATGTTCATTCGAGAAACAGAGCATGGGGTTTTCTATCTTGATAGCCAAAATCACATGTGCTTTCAATGCACTGATGATCTTCCTGGTGCTCCCACTGAACATTTGTTTTCATCTTTGCTTGGAAGGACTTAGTCACTTTGAACTAGAAAGAGAATATCGTGTGCTGATATCTCTAGAACTTAGTAAGAGATTGGAAGAGCTTCAAATTGATGAATTCAGATGGGTCAAGCCTGAGATCTTGAAATAAGCTAACAAGTTTTACAATGGTTCTTCTGATGACTCTAAATAAAAAGATTAGTTTTGACATCATTAGATAGGTGGGGGGGGGGGGGGGGATTGTAAGGTCACACCTTATGATCTAATGAGTCAAACAATCTACATGTTATCTGTCAGCCTCAGTGTCTACATGCCGACAACATTAGCGTGTCACGTCTATCAGTGTCTGCAATTAATACAGTTATTCTATGTAATATATTTATATATTAGGTAATATATATATATATATATATATATATATAGAAAATCCGATATCCTTGTAATAAGGACCGGTTCTTAGTATAGATAAGATACAATCCCTATAATCAAGAGATATACTTGTATATATTAGTATATAACCAACATTAAGGTAAACCCTAATGTAGAGTTCGTCTTGGTGACCGTCTTTGTGACAAACCGTCTTCTTGGTGAAAGACAATTTGGAGAACTCTTTGTGTTATTTACTTTCTGTTTTTTGTTTTTCTTAGTTTAGTTTACTCTTGTTCTTTACACTTGAAGTGTATCCGATCGATTCAAACCTTCAAAAGGTTTATCCCATAAAGATAATGATGTTGGAAGTTTTTTTTAGAAATATAGATGGTATAAGTCTATAAGTCGATATATTAAAAACTAAACAAACTATGACTCCAAGAGCATCCATAACGGTGAGTTCAATGAGATAGTTGAATGAGATGACAATTTTATTTAATTTGTCATTCAATTTATTAAACTCTATCATAGTGACATATCACATTACATTCAATGGATTTGGACTTCAATGATCATTGAACTCTTCAATGGGAAAAAGAAAAGTTTTTAATTCTTATATATATATATATATATATATATATACACACACACACACACACATACACACACACACACTATAAATTGCTTTTGTGATTTTCTATTGAATTTTATAGATTTCAATGCATTACAGAAAAAAATTGACAAAGTTGTATGGAATGTAAAAAATGATGTGACAATCCATTGAAGTATATATAGTTCAATGCTTTTGTGGATGTCCTAACACTCTGAAAAAGCTCTCCCTATGCTCATCTTCTTCTTCACTCCTAAATGGTTGGGTCATTAGCAAAAAGTACATGAACCCATAATCTAAATCCAAAGGGTATATACACTCTTATATAAAGTCAACGTTATATGAACCTATAATCCAAAGTCAAAGGAAAACCCCATCCCCTTCCTCCCCCCCCCCCCCCCCCCCCTTTTTTCCCCAGTAAAACTCATCCATAACAACATGTCCACAGAGCCCCTAAGTTATAAACTATAACATCAAACAAAGTAAGACATGTATTGTACATATAGTGGCCAATCAGTACAAACATATAGTAATGCAAAAAGGAAAAGCAAATCAAAGTATATCATAAAGTGGTGACACATGTTCCAAGGTAAAGTGTTCACCACAATGCAGTAATAAGTTATTACTTCAACATCCAAATGTAATAAGTTATTACTTCAACATTCAAATAGAGAACTAATTTACTATTTACCCATACAAGTTAGTTATAAATAAGCATACAACATTTAATCTTATCATTAAGTAATTTATTATTACTAAACTTTCCTAAGTCATAATAACTCCAAAACACTCATTTCTCATCACTAGGGTGTCAATGGAAGTGGTCGGATGCAAAATCAATGTTGAATGACGAAGAAACATTTGTTTAAAATGGATCAAAAAACCACACGACCAACGTAAAATAACACATGGATGCTACATGGCTTGTGTGTCCACTGCAGCTCACTAAAAGTGTAAGATTTTTTTTATCATAATGTCAATGCACTTTGCTACTACATAGTTGGTTAGTACGAACCTCAGTTAGTCAGGGATATCATACAACTCTCCAACAAGTGGCTTCACTTTATTCCATTTCACATTTAGATCATGTACCATGTTTTATACACCACCTTCAAGTTGATCTTTATCTTCGATGTGCCAAGTTCTCCATGTTCATCAACATCAGTATCCTCCTCGAATTTGGCTCCCCAATCAGTCTTCCTCAACATGATTTCACTACATAACATGTTATGAAAATAATTATCACTAAGAATAGAAGTTAGGTTAAAATTTTTTGGTTCATAACCCACAAAAGAAAAGTCAATAACTTCATCATCATAGTCATCATCTGATATATATATTTTCTCAGTCACTTTGCCCTTTTTTTACGAGACATAAAAACGATTTCAAAGTCCGAAAACAACTATATTAAAAAAATAAGCAAAATAAGTAAGCACACTCAAATCCATCCCATTAACTATGATAAGAACATTTTGCATAGTCACAAGGGTGGTGCCGAGTTGGTTAGAACTTGCTCCAAATACGGTCAAAGGCCATGAGGTCACAAGTTTTATCCCAAAGAGGATCAAAAAACCCTCTTTGTGGCCACATAGTTTCACCCTCGATGACTCTGAGCTACTTGCAAAGCGAATAGTCGTCCTAGAATTAGTCGACACGTAAAGCGTGTTGGAAACCTCGACTCCTAGGAAGCCAAAAAAAAAAGAACATTACATTATAATTACATTGAAATCTTCAAATTCTTCCAACGGTTCTTTTTTTTTTTTTTTTTTTTTTTTTTTTTTTTTTTGTGCATGCAACAAAGGATTTTTTTTTTGTTCCAAAGCTTACGAGAACCCACCCCTTACACTCTCAACCACTCTACAAGTCCTATATGTATCTGGCGTTATGCAAGGTGTTATTTTAGATGCTGATGTTTGATAGTTTCCAAGAGAGAAACACTTGAGTGAAAGGGTTACCGTCAATTAGGCATTTATCCGTTGGTATAATCAGCTAAGAGAAAGTGTCTCAAGAATTAATGGCTTTAGAGTAACATAAATAAATGTTGGGACAAATTGCTAATTAAGGGCTAAATGTTATGTTTTTTTATGTTATTAACTCTAGCTATAATTAAAATGATATGCCGAATAAATATATAAAATATAAGCAAAATAACTTAACGCTAAGTTCGATTTTGATAATTGGATTCAAATTTCAAAGCCATCGATTTTATCATTACATAATCAAGCTATCTATCTCTTTACGTCTATGCATTTTTCTTCCTATTATCATTTATACCTTTATTCATAGCATGTGAAGCTCATGTTATAGTAGTAAGTTGCATTTAATGAGTCCATGACTTTCGCTAATATTAAAAATAGATATTTCTAATTTTCTATGTTGTTACAGTAATATATATTAAACCATCACATAAATGTTTTGCTAATATATAATTACGTTTAATCGCTTATATTATATTATTACTACGTTCAAAAAAGCAAATATACATCCTACTATAACTCTCGATTTATTATTTTAATCCGCGTTTTTTTTTCTCATAATTTAATACATTATCATTAGTTTATTAAACTTTCAAGTAAACATCCTTTTTTTCCTATCACATCGCAACTTTTTCAAGAATAAGTCATCGACATATGTTTTTTGCAAAGTATGCCCCTCAAAAGCACATTTTGGCCTTATTCCTTTTTCCACAAACACAATTAAATATATGCATTAACTTTATACCAAAAAAACGTTTACTAACTCAAGTCTTCACATAATAAATAAAGCCCTAACAGCTTTTTATATGTCATTACGTTTAACATGCCCTAGGAATATTATACTAAATAACACTTTTACATGATCAATCTAGAAAATTCTAAACACATTATATTATTTATATCTTAAAAAAAATATTTATATCTTGCAATATCTTAAAAAAAAATATCTGCTGACGTCAGCCCTATCCCCCACATCAGTCCTTCATAGTTCATAGTAATATCTCCGTGAAATCGTGGGTTTACTGTTTATTGATGCTTACAGCCTGTCATCAGCAACTTACAGCTTGTCATGACCCACACCTTATCATTAAAACCCACAGAGAAGAGATTAATTACACTTTTGCCATTGGCTGACGTGAATTTCTTGTCCATACTATTGTCCCCCACCTTTCTTCTGTATATATATAAACCCACCTCCTATCTCCCACCCACATCAACGCCATTTTCATCTTCATTCTCTCACTTCAAAAAATGGGGATTTGTAGCTCATGCGATTCGACAGCTGTGGCCACCGCTAAATTGATATTACATGACGGTAGCCTCCAGGAATTCTCCTACCCGGTTAAAGTTTCATACGTATTACAAAAGAATCCATCCACCTTCATCTGTAATTCCGACGAGATGGAATTTGATGATGTTGTTTCCGCTATCCGTGATGAGGACGTGCTTCATCCTGGTCAGCTCTACTTCGCGCTTCCGTTGACTCGGTTGAGGCGTCCGCTTCTGCCGGAGGAGATGGCTGCATTGGCTGTAAAAGCTAGCTCCGCATTGGCCAAAAGCGGTGGCGAAAAATGCGGTTGTCGTCGGAAAAACCTTAATTTCACAGCACCTGTGTGTTCAGGTGGTCATAGCAATACGAAGAGTTCGGGTCGGGTATCGGATGTAGGGAGTATTGGATCTAGAAGCGATAGGAGGAGAGGCGTTGGTAGCGGAAGGAGGCGTAACTTTACGGCAATGTTAACGGCCATACCTGAATAGGGCGGAGGTCGGAGGCGAATCGGTGGTAGTGTTGTAAATATTGTAATGATTTTTTTTGTTGTTGTAGTGAGATCGATCCATGGATTGCTTTGATTCTGAAGCAGTTCATATGAATATGCCAAACACCTTCCATTTTGGGGGTCCTCTTCCAAATTTTACCCCTGAAATGAATTCACAAATCTAAATTTTCATGATCCATGCACTTCTAATCATCTTTCATATTAAAATTAAAGTAATATAGTATTTCAGAAAAAAAAAAAAATTTGATGATTATATTATATTGCAGCAATTACTATCTTTTAAAGTTGTTTAAAAGAAAACCTATCATGAGGATTAGAATTTTTTTGAATTTTTTTAAATGCCATGTTATATTGTTATATTGTAGCTGTTAATTAATAATTAATCGGGACAACACGGAAACGAAAAAAGAAGTTGTTCCCTTTAACTATCAACTAATTAAAATTTTAACTCGTAGACGTAAACGATGCAGGTTTTTTAATTAATTAATAATGTTTAAGGTAGGATGTAGAATGAATTTTTGGTTTATTTGACGTCCATACTGATTTGGTTTGGTCGTCACGTTTAGTAGATCGGAAGAAGAAAGTAAGTTAATGTCATTTTCACTTAAATTAATACAACGAGCTAGTTCTCATTTTAGGGTCAAACCACCACAAAATTTATTTTATAGATAAAAAACGCAAATAGTCTATTATGACTATGTAATCAATTTCTTATTATGGAAAACAGAAATAATCTATCCAAAAAATGCTTAAGTATTTTGAGTTTTGACATCTATACTAGCCCTATCCAAAATACATGATATCCAAATTACCCGTTTAATTTTTTCGGATATCGGGTTAATTGGTTATCGGGTTCATTTTTCGGGTATTCTGGTAACTCGGTTTTTTTCAGGTCAGGTATAAGGTACGTTTGTTGGGTTTTAGGTATACCCGAATTACCTGAGTTATTTTAAAAATTCATATATATATATATATATATATATATATATATATATATATATATATATATATATATATATATATATATATATATATATATATATATATATATATATATATATATATATATATATATATATATATATATATATATATATATATATATATATATATATATATATATATATATATATATATATATATAGCAAGTATTTGATTATATATAGCAAGTATTTGATCACGTTTAAACTAACTATTATTACTGTAAAACATGAATATATTTTATTATGATAGTATGGCACCAACACCATTAAAACCAATTGTTTATATGTCACCATCTTCTTTAAAATTTAACTGATTTCTAAATTATAGCTTTTATTGCAACTAATAAACTCATTATTTTGACGAAACTTCAAAACATGACAAAACTTATGGCTACAATTATCTTAAACATTTTAAACTTTTAAACTAAGATCTTTAAGTATTTGTTTTTTTAACATCTTATTAGATTAGATTAAGTTGTTAAAATATTACTTGATATCTCAAGTATTATTGACTAAAAAATCTCAATGTTCAAAGTTTGAGTAATTTTGTTTTTGCCTCATTTGTTTATATAAACAAGACTAATAGAACACGACATATTTATTTCATTAAATTTATTTTCAAATGTCATTAAAAAAATTATATATTTCGGGTAATACCGGAATTACCCAAACCCGACCCACCACCCGAATTACTCAAACCCGAATTACTCGAATTTAATTTGATTGGTTAACGAGTATTTTTTTTAGCATGAAAAACCCGAAACTCAAGAAAATTACCCGATCAACACCCCTAATCCATACCATCTACAACCCATGTCCCAAAACATATCATATAAGCTAAATTTGGTGTTTGTTTTTTGTTTGTTGATTCTTTTGTTTTGTTTTGCACATATCATGTACATATATTAGTTTTACAGATTGATTGTTTTTAGAAGATCGAAGATCTAAAAATATTTGAATGTCCTTTTTTTTGGCACAAATATGAACTATGATTCATCTAATCTCTTCGTCTCTTCGGTCATCTTCAAACTTAAAAGTTAAAAAATACTTTTCTCATTTTAGTCATTTATATCAATGACAATTATACTTGTTCTTATGGGATATATACACTAAAGTCTCAATATTTTCAATGATTTGACAAGAAAGTCCTAAACTTTATTTTTTCGTTTGTAAAGTCTTAACTACCGACAGTTTTGATACGATTATCCTTGTTTGTCAGTTAGCTGGTAATTAGGACTTTACTGTCAACAAGATAAAGTTTGACTTTCTTGTCAAATTTGAAAATATTGGGACTTTAGTGTATAGAAACAAATAATTTATCAGTCTCGTGAGACCCAATTCGTAGTCCAAGAACTTTTAATTGTTATTTTCGTCTCAACATCACTATTTTTCTTAGCATCATCATCTTTACATTACTACAATCACGATCAGAGAAAATAGATGCAAAAGAAAGAGAGCGTGAAAGGGTGAGAAGATTTGTAAAACTTTCTTCTTGATTCGCCGCCAAATCTTAAACTGAAAAGAGAGGGATAGATCGTATAAAAACAAACAAGGCACGCCTATTCAAAAGGATGTGAATGTGAGGAATGGGTAAGAAGGGCAGTTTCGTCTTTTTTGGTTTCTTAGTTTTCCATTTTTAGGACTACAAAATGTTTTACACAACCTTGGTTCTTTCTTTCTTTAATGATTATCTCCATTATTTTCAATGACGGTTTGTTGAGAATAAAAAAAATTATTTAACAAGAAGCAAACGTTAAGGATTTCAATAGGATCTAGTTAATCGTTCCAATAACTCTTATGTTTAAAAACTATCATACCATTAAATTTCTAACAAGAAAAAGGGATAAATACACTAAAGTCCTAATATTTTAAACTATTTAATAAGAAAGTCCTAGACTGTATTTTATTGACAGTAAAGTCCTAATTTACGGTTTGACAAAAAAATCCTAACTTTTTTTTTTTAACAGTAAAGTCCTAATTACTGGCTAACCAGTAAAAAATGGTAAATGTGTCAAAAACTGTAGGTAGTTAGGACTTTACTATAAAAAAATAAAGTTTAGGATTTTTCTGTTAAATCGTTGAAAATATTGAGATTTTACTGTATATATCCCTTCAAATGTCTTATTATTATTATTATTATTATATTTTTAACCTCTTCAGATATTAATATTTTTTATTCAATGTCTTTTTTATAACATTTTCTCATTTTAAGTACAACAAAATACAATAAATATCACACATGTGTATTAATTCTTACTATTTTTTTATATTACAACATACCGTTTAAAATACCTAATTATCCTATTGTCATTAAAATACAAAATAATTTAAGATATAAATTAATCATAATATAATGTCATAATAAAAAAAAGTAAAATAAAAAATTGGTTATGAAAAATAAATGTGATATACAATAATACATAATTTGATCTAAAATTCTTAACTATTTATAAGATAATCACAAAAGTGCTAAGTTGAGCGAAAATTTTATTTTAGAAAATACTAATCGAAGACAAAGGTTTCATATGATTTTAATGTGGAATATCTTAGATTAATTGAAGTTGAAAGAAATTTGAATTTGATAGAATATTTCAGTGTTATAAAACTAGAATTATTTAAATTTCAATATTGAAAAACTTTTTTTAAGTCTATTTAAATTTTAGTTTATTTTAATAGTATATATACGTTAAAAACCAAACAATGTTCTTCTTGTAGACTGCAAACATTAGCTCCATATCTTTTAATGCAGATATTCGTAAATGTGGTCTGCAGACCGTAGGTTTTTTTTTATTTTTTTTATTTTATTTTTTTTTATTTATGAAAATACAAACACCACCTAAATCATGGACGTAAAACACTAGTAATATATTTGGTCATATCTTGTTTTGAACTTTGTATCTACTTCATAGAATTTTATGTCTTGACCGTTTTGGATTCAATCACAATGACAAATAGCCTATGTTATCAACATCTTAGTAGTGGCGGAACCAAAATTTTGATACCAATGTACAAATATTGTCAATATATATTTTATTTAGTTATCCTAATACAGACATAAAAAAATATGGTAAACTCCCTTTAACTGGGGATACAATAAGATAAAACATGTTTACAAATAATTATATATATATATATAACAATTTTTTTTAAATGCTGTAATTCTCCGTCGCCTCATATAGCTCCGCCAATGATTCTAATACAAACCATCCTAATATATTGGGCATATTAGGTAAATGTAAATCATTAAGAATTAGTAATATATCACGTAAAGGTAATCATGTAGTACTACTAATATATTCGGCATTACAAAAAATATTTTGAAGATTTGATATTAGATTTGATATTCATCATAGAATATCGCACCTCAACCAATAATGTTTTATCGCACCTCAACCAATAATGTTTAATTGTAATGCCAAATAGTAATGTTATTTACTTCTTAGTATGGAAACATTCATGAACCAAAATTAAATCTGGTTGGATTAATTAAAATTACGAAGGAATATAACGATTATGCTATTGAAGTAAACGTTGCAACAATCCATTCAACTTATAAACTTTATAAGGGTCGACAAAATTGAGCGGGTTGGAGCTTCGGGTGGCCTCGATACTGATGGTACCATCCGACCGTGATAATACCACAAAATTTGAAGGCTTTTCGGCTTAAAGAATCCAACCATCTCTCTCTCTCTCTCTCTCTCTCTCTCTCACACACACACACACACACACATTTGTTGACCATTGATTAACGTTTTTCATTAAAAAAATCATATTACTATCGATATAAACTGATGTCAACCATACTAACTTTCACAACTCTCTCCAATTCCATTACAAGTTTTCTCTATTCCATTCTAACCTTCCATATTCAATACTAAATTGATCTAGCCGCGACAACTCGAAAGAATGGGCTCAAACCAAAAAAGAAGTCGTAGAAGTTGAAGCGAAGTGGGTCGTAAAATTTCCCAAATTCGATTCCTGAAACCCAAATGTCAAACTATCCTCCAAACCCATAATATCTACTCAAATATTCTTAATTTCCTATGCAATAGACGTATAATCTTAATGTAACATCCGGATTCCAGGTATTATTTTTATTCTTTTATTTTTGGGGTGATGTGAGGAGACTCAGCTAGTTGGAGTCTAAACTCGCCGAGTAGAATCGCGGTTTTGCACGCGGGTTCTCGTCGCGAGTCCAAGAGTGGACTCGGCGAGTCCACGCTGTTTAATGAAACCCTAATTTCCAGGGTTTGAGACCTATTTAAAGGGGCTTATGGCCGTCGTTTGCGGCCACCAACCCCAGAGAGAAACCCTAAAGAGATCTTGAGCATTTTGGGAGAGAGAGGAGGCCATTGTTAACTTTTGAAGCGTTTTTTGGCAAGGCAAAGGAGGTTCTAGCTAAGAGGAGGCAAGGGAGGTGGACATCCTTCGAATTTGGAGCTCAGAGCATCACTTTGGAGGTAATATTTTGGCTCCCTTTCTGTTGTTATGATGAATATGGGGGTTTAGGGTTTCTTGACCCCTTTGTTGGTTAGATTTGATGTCCATTTCGTCCCTATTTGTGATGAGGCTTGAAATGGGATCCATAGAGGTCCAGAGAAGCTTTATTCCTTAAGCTTTATGAGGATTCATGGGAGTTTTGACCAAGGGTTATGAAATATGGGGCTGAAACATCATATAGGAGCAAATAGATGTTGTTTGAGCATCAAGGTTTGGACTTTACGTGATTATCATGCTTGGGGAGGCCAGATCTATGATTGTATGGAACAGATCTGACCTCAGAAGTGGTTTTGAGTTTATGCATGGCATGAACTCGCCGAGTCTGAAGAACAGACTCGGCGAGTAGTATGAAGTTTGCCCGTAATCACTCAGTGAGTGGTCTTGTCGAGTTGAGGGAACGACTCAGTGAGATAGGGTGAGTCGGGGGGGGGGGGGGGGGGGCTGAGTCAAGCCGGAACTCGCCGAGTTGTTCTTGAGACTCGGCGAGTTGAGTCGTGGTGGCACCGCGATTCGTGCCAGGTGGAACTCGTCGAGTCAGGGAGGTACTCGGCGTGTCAAGAGAGGATTCAAGAGAGTCAATGGACACGTATAGACTCGCCGAGTCGCCCTAGTGCACTCGCCGAGTCCGGTCAAAGTTGACCGTTGACCTTGTTGACTTTTAGGGTTGATTGCAGTTGTATTTATGAGTGTATTACTTTGTGTGATTAGGCGGAGGCTAGATCACATTTATTCCGAGACAGATATTTACCGAGACATCGAGGTGAGTCTTCTCACTATACCTTACCTAGAGTGGTATATTGTAGACCAGAGGGTCTTATGTGTTATGTATGAGATTATGTGCTATGTGTATGTTGTATGTTGCTATAGACCGGACCGAAGGGTCCAACGATACAGGCCGGGCCGGAGGGCCCAACGAGCTATGACCGGACCAGAGGGTCCAACGAGCTACGAGACTGGAGGGTCCTGCTGAGACATATCGACCGGAGGGTCGTATTATAGCCTTGAGTGGCGTATGTGTTGTATGCGGTATTTTTGGGGAACTCACTAAACATTTATGCTTACAGTTGTTGTGTGATGTGTTTCAGGTACCAGTGATGAGCGCGGGAAGGCGCCGGCATGATCCGTGCACACTTGAGGAGTTTATGTTTTGGATTCTAGGGAAATGTATTTGTGATAAATACATTTGAAACAATATGTTGATGTTATTTTGTGAAAAATGATTGTTTTGAAAATGAAAGATTTGTTTTGAAAATTTACGTTGTTACACTTAAGTATTTTAAGATCAATCAAGTTTTAATCTCACAATCCATTCACGAAACCCATCTTATGACTCCTAAAATGATGATTTCTTAACGAAATATTAATTTTAATTTTAGTGCTATTTATTTAATTTTAATTTTAGTCTTATTTATTTAATTTTAACTTTCTAATTTTTTTAACAAGTTGTAGCTATTGAGAAGATTGAGAATGTTATATTTCTAAATGTTGAAGGTTATGAGAGTTGGAAATGAGAGAAGAGTGAAAAACTAATATATTTTTAGGTAGAATAAAGGTTGGAAAGAATAAAGTAAAGATAGATTTGCTCGAAAAACTATCTGTAGCTGATAAACTAATTTATGAATTAATAATAATTGGTATAATTAAAGTAGTTTATAAGCTAGATTGCAATGTAAAAATATAAATTGACACTTAGATATATAACTAAAAGAAAAATGAATAGATATAATTAAAAACATTTTTGGAATCCTTTTAAAAAGAAAATTTATAAGCTTATAAAAAAACTATTTTAAAGTAACTTATAAAAAGCTAAATTACAAATTTGTTCATAAACTAAAATAAATTATTTTTATAATTTTATCAATAAGTTATAATAAACTAACTTATAAACTAGCTTTCTTATTTTTTTTCTAAAGATAACCTAAATTAATTTTATCTCTAATCATTTTTACATGAAAATGTTTGATTCCAATTATCTTGTTCATATGAGTTGCTTAGATTAATAGAAAATGTTGATTGATTATGTGTCTTTGATCCATTTTAATCTAAGAATTGATTCTAAAATGTGTTTGTGTAACTTGTCCTCAAGTTACATAAAAAGTCACATTAAAGTTTCTTAAAACTCATAAAAGTTGGCAATGATTACAAAATGAAGAGTCTTGTCCTTATTAAATGGTTTTATGACTCCATAACTTGTCCTCAAGTTATGGAGGTTCAAGAGTCACTTCGTTAAATCATTAAAATGTGTAACCTTAATTAGTTCCCTAAGTTACAAAGAAGAAGAGTTACATTCTTTAATAGTTTAAAGTCTTTCATAACTTGTCCTCAAGTTATGGAACTTGAAGAGTTTTTTTTTTTTTTTTTTTTTTTTTTTTTTTTTTTTTTTTTAATTAAAACTACTTTAACACATAAGTTATTGAATTAATTAGTTTTGAATATTTTCAAAACTCGCCCTCAAGTTTTGGAATTTGAAAAGTTTTCTCTTATGAATACTTTAATTCCAAGTTAAGCCCTTAGAATTTTAAAAGTTAAAATTCAACCCTTATACTTTATAATATTATAAAATAATATATATATATATATATATATATATATATATATATATATATATATATATAAGAGCAAGCCAGTCTTACCATTAGTAGGCCTCATTCACGAAGCCGGTTTATAAGGAGGTATAAGGTTATTGCCTATAAAATGGCAGCTTAAGGGGTGTCCACTCTCACCCACCGCTTCCTTGACTAGTGGAGGGTCGTTAGCCGAACAAGTAGGACAAGGACTATAATTCTCCCTTCATTAAAAGTATTAATGATAAATACTAAGTAACTAAACTCTTATAAATTCCCAATCTTAGTTACTTAGGAAAATGTGAATTTGGTGCTAACCCATGAAATTACACTTTGCACTTTGCTTAAGTCGTTAGTGGAGCGTGTGTGGTTAACCGGCACACTAACCTAGTTTTAACAAGGTAGGCAAAGGGTAACTTAATGTTTATCATAGTATCGGTGGAGCGTGTGTGGTTAACCAACACATCGATTGAGGGGTAAATATTAAGGGTACCAAGTATATTTGCATGGGTCATCACACCTTGTTTTGTGATCCTCGGCATCCCAGTCACAAAAACCTGAAGGGCACACTTGAGATTGAAACATGTCATTGAAAAGTTCAATGAATCTCAAAAGAATCAAGGAGTTTCAAAACCAATTAAAACCTAATAATACATTTCGTTTATCTTGGTGGAAATTGGTGAATCGTCATTCACCTACCTTCAAATATTTTATAGTTTGGATTACGGCATCCCTCTTCCAAGTTATAAAAGTATTGTGTTGGGTCATAGCCTTAATATTTCATATTGGGTGTTATATTAGGGACTTTAAATCAACTATCTTGAATATCTCCCAAAAGATGTCTAGTTTAGACATTTATGATCTTCCCAAATCTCTTGAAACAAGCTTTCCTAAATGAAGATGATGTCCCATGGAAATCATACTTCTTTCACCTCCTCTAATTATTCTCCCTAACCCACAAGTTCTTGAAAAGTTTAAGGTCACTCAAGCCCTATTGGAAACCAAAGGTCTATGTGTGATCACATCTTGGAGATGTAGTCACATATTGACAAGTCGGGAGAGTTGGGTGTCAAAGTCTAGAGGAAGTTGATGATCAATCACTTTCTAAGTCACATAGTGAGTTCCTTTGGGACACCTAAGAAATAAAATATGGCAAGACCCTTAATAATCTTATCTATTTGCTTGGTGTTGCTAAATCAACAATGATTTGGATCAGTGGTAAAGCAAATGTGATTGGAAGATCAACGTCCCAAACTTTCAATGGACATTGACAATGTAACATTGGATATCCGGTAAAGCTCTCTCTTCTCAATGGAAAGGGATCGGACATAGTCAACTCGGTTGACCAAATGGTAAAGAGAGAGGCTAAGTCTGAGATAGTCCCATTATCAAGGGTCCATAGGTATCTATTGCCAAAGGAAGGGGCATTGGTTGCGAAGCTGCCAAATTTACCTAAGGATGTTAAATTCAATAAGTTTGACTCTACTTCAGGTAAAAGTCCATTGTCTAACTCTATTAAGTTCCTACTTGGAGATTCTTATTACATGATGTGACTGGGTCACATGTTGGTGGTTAAGAATCAAAGGAAAAGTGTAGAAACTTAAAAGAAGTATATGCAAATTCTGATCGCGAAGATGGATTTCACTCGCATGGTTTGGTGATCTGAATTTTTAGGCTGTTACTTAAGAGTTATGATATATAATGCTTCGGAATATATAACAACAAGTTTTCATATGGATTGTAAGGATACGTTTTTCCACAAAGTTTTAAAATTAAAGGTAAATTTTTTGATTTTAGTTATTTTATGTATCCTTACAATGGCGTTTGTGGAAAATTGTTGCTTATAAGATTACAATGATAGCAATATTGGAAAGTGAATTTGATTCTTTCATTTGTGGTAATGTCTAAATTTACCAAATAAGGAAAGATTCTCGTCACCCAAGGTTTCAATTGGACCAAGACTTGGAATCATGCAAGTTACAGTATGATGAATGAGAACTTTCAGCTTTGGAAAAATTAAGACTAATTCCTTATGTGAATAAGGAAAGGACTAATGGATCGAGTACACATTCGTGTGCACTGGTCAAGTCCACCACAAAGACCAAGAAGACTATTCGTCATGATTTCCGTAAGTTCAGTAAATATGGTTATACTTACAAGTTTAAGTATAATTCTAAAACATTGGAAAAGTTTCAATGTAAGGCAGAACGAATAAGAAGAGTCAAATTAGGCAGAAAGATAAAAGTTTCTCAAATCTAAAAAGATGGGAGAGTGCTTTAGTATCATATTTTGTGATCATCTTGATGATTAAGAAACCATATCACAATTGGTCTTCTAAGGACATCTTAGTGCATTCTTATGGCTAAGAAGAGGAGTCATGAATTGTTGAAATGGTTAAATCATGAAGATGAGTCACATTTCATTCCAAAATAATTCTTACAATTATACTCTAAGGTTGTAACTTGAGTGACATGTCTTAAAGAAGGTTTAAAACACTTGTCAAATGTAAGAGTAAAAGTTTTCTACTCTTGTACATTTGAAATTGGTAAGTTGTGATGTTTTGGATAAAACAAAGACCAATTGAGGTCAATTGTGTGAAGTGTTTGTCTTGATTAGAATCCACACCATCTCTTGAATATCTGACAAGAAAGTCTTATATGTCAAGAGGACAGTGGGAGTCTTAAGGTCTTGAAAGTCTCAAGAACTAATCAAGAATAAAACCTGAAGTTCTTCACTAGCACACAACTTGAGGTTTATAACCTATCGTGTTGACATATTCTGTGCCCATTCCAATTAAAGTTGGCTTTGCATATGAGTTCTTACGGTTCTCAATTGGTTGCACAACAACTTGGAAGCGATGGCAGGCCCTTGAGCTGCCAGATGGAAAGAAATTAAGATTGAGTTCAGTCCATATGAGTTTGGATTTGTCATTATCATTGTCTTGTGACTATGGTTTTGAAAATTCACATGGATAAGAACACATACACCATTAAATCTAAGTGTCATAAGGTTTCTCTCCGATTCATGAAAATGATGGTGAGGAAACACGTTCACTATGTAGATTTTAGCTAGATAGCCATTGTGATATTTGCATTCTCAAAGTCGTTAGTGGAGCGTGTATGGTTAACCGGCACACTAACATGGACTTGTGAGAAGTGGCAAAGGTCTAAACAATCGAGACTATGATTACGATATCCCTTTTCATAGTTCTTAAAATTGTTTAGACACACCTGTGAGCTATCTAAGATAAGGTGTATGATATTGATAAAGTTTTATCAAAACAATCTAGTATCAGAAATCTGAACTTTGGTAAGAAAGTCAATAAAATATTGTTTTTCTACAAGTTCAGCTGATTTCTGAGTACATGTCAAAGCTAGTGGGAGCATAAGTGTTATGCTAATAATCATCATGTGTTGGATTAGTGTCTAAGTCCATAACTATTTTGGTATGTACTTGACCCGATGGTGCATGGTCCTTTTGGGTTGCCTTCACCGAAGCAACTTGATAGGATGAATTATGGAGAGAAAGGATTAAATATGATTTATTAATATATTATGAGAATAATATATTAAAGGAAAAATCATATTGTTTAATTAATATTAGTCAATAATTAATTGGTAATTAGTTTTGTGACTAAAAGAGATTAATTAAACTTAAGGGACTGGAATTGTAATTATAAGATAATTGCAATTTGGGCCATGGATTGCCTTTTATTATAAGGTGGACGAATTCTATGGGGGAAGCCCATATGAAGTCGTCCAAGGCTTTAAGAAAGGGCTCTATGGGTTGCTTAGGGCTTAAGCAACCAAATTAGGGTTTCCTTGTTAGATAAACTTAATAGCCTCACTATATATAGAACCCTTAAGGCTCAAAAACGTGGGGAACTTCTTTTCTAGGGTTAGAACACGTTTTGGGCAGCCTCCATCCTCTCTCCTCTTCATCCTCTTGCTTATGGTGTTTGTGAACCATTAGAGGAGTGACACTTGTGACTCTAAGTCTTCCAAAGTCAATTCAATGAGGAATTGGGATTGTTATTGCTACATAACAATCAAGGTAATATCTTAAACCTAATTATATGTTAATATTGATTTCCATATGCTAGAATTAGGGTTTATAGTCTTGGATTCAAAGCATGTACAATAGAGAAACCTAGATCCAAGCATTAGGGTTTGTATGAGCACATAGGATGTCTTATGACCAAAACCCATCAATGGTATCAAAGCCTAGCTTGGTTTCAATTGTATTGATGCTTGATGTAACTGGAAAATTCGTTTTTTTTGGATTCTGGAGGCTGGACTCGCTGAGTCCATGGCTGAACTCGCCGAGTCCAAGCCTGACTCGCCGAGTCAGCTCGTCAGATGGAGGGTATTTCGCGATTTCTTGCTGTTTTTGCTTATGGATAGTTACCTTATCATGTTAGATCAATATTAATCCGATTATATGATATATTTGACTATATTTTTGATCTAATTGAAGATATTTATCAATTAATAAGATAATTGTTTCCTTATAAGATAATTGATTAATTATTTTGACTAAATTGATAAATTGTTTTGCAAGAAATCATTAAATAAATCAAATATGGATAATTATGTGATTAAATGTTAATTTGAATTATTTGTTATTTGATCCTTGTTGTTATGAAAAGTTTCATATTTTGCCCTTTAGGTTTTATAGTTTAAATTTGAACCCAAAAGTTTTGTTGTTTTGAAATTTAAATAGTTGAAACCCTAATGTTTTGAAAAAAGGTTTCAAAACTTGCCCTCAAGTTTTGGAATTTAAATTTTGATTAAATACTTTAATTTTGATGTATATTTAAATTCTAAACCCTAATGTGTTGAAATGTTTCAAAACTTGCCCTCAAGTTTTGGAATTTAAAAGTTGATTAAAAGTTTAATTAGGAATGTTAAATTCTAAAAACCTAGCATAGTTTTGAAAAAGTTCAAATCACACCCTTATGGTTTTATTAATTAATTAAGGTGTATAATTAAAAGAGGTTTTATAAATCCATAAAAGTTTAGGTTTACACTTTAATTGGATTAAAGGTATAATTGTTAAATTTAACCACATAGTATTTTAAAAGTGTTAAAATACACCCTATACTGTATATATAACATTAAAAGTCTAACATTATATATATGTATGAGTAAAAGTCAGTCTTACCGTTAGTAGGCCTCATTCACGAAGCTGGTCTATAAGGGGTGTTTAAGGAAATTGCCTATAAAATGGCGATTGAATGGGTATCCACTCTTACCCACCGCACTCTTGACTAGTGGAGGGTCGTTAGCCGAACGGGTAGGATGGGAAAAAACCTTCCATTATAAGTATAATGAAGTATAAAAGTAACTAAATGTTTTCATAAAATTCCCAATCTTAGTTACTTAGGCAAAAGTGAATTGATGCAATTCCATGAAATTACACTTTGTGCCCTTGCGAAGACGTTAGTGGAGCGTGTGTGGCTTACCGGCACACTAAATGGTTCTAAGCAAAGGTAGCAAAGGGCGACTCAATGTTTGTCATAGTTCGGTGGAGCGTGTGTGGTTTACCGGCACATCGAATAGGTGACTATAACATGTGAGGGCACCATGTAAGTTTGCATGGTTATTCACACCCGCTTTGTGATCCTCGACATCCCAATCACAAACTAGAGAGGCATATCGAGATTTAAACATGCCATTGAAAGTTCAATGAATCTCAAAGGATCTAGGAGTTTTCATTGATTTAAAACTTAAATTTCTTTTTCGTTTTTCTTGGTGGAAATTAGTGAATCGTCATTCACTTACCTTCAAATATTCTACAATTAGGGTTACGACATCCCTCTCCCGAGTTGTGGAATATTGTGTTGGGTCCTAGCCTTAGTATTTCATTTGGGTGATTTACTAAGGACTCAATCTATCAACTAACTTGAATTCGTTTTCTCCCGTTTTGTAGATGTCAAAGTTCGACAACTATGGTCTTCCCAAATCCCGTGGAACAAGCTTTCCACATGAAGATGATATTCCACGATTCGATCGAGGAACAAGAAATCATGCTTCACTTACCCCTCCTCCTCCAATTATTCTCCCTAACCCACAAGTTCAAAGGCTTGAAAAGTTCAAGATCACTCAAGCCCTTTTGGCAAGTAAACATAAAGAAGGAAAGTCCATGTGTGCACACGTCCTAGGGATGAAGTCACACATTGATAGGTTAAGAATGTTAGGATCCGTTGTTTGTGAGGAAATGGCTGTTGATTGGGTTCTTCAGTCACTTCCTAACTCATATAGTGAGTTCGTAAGAGAGTACTATATGATGAACTACGACGTGACCCTTATAGATCTCACCTATATGCTTATTGCTGTTGAATCAGAAATGATTTGGCGCAATAGAAAAGCAAAGTTGATTGGTGAATCTGCCTTCGAGACCTCTATGGATATAGACAATGGCAACGAAAGACATGCTATGATCGAAAAGTTTGATCACAAGAGAAAGACAATGTCTGAAGTAGTTCCATGTCATGTTCCAAAAGAGTCAATTTGCTTTTATTGCCAAGAGAAAGGGCATTGGAGACGAAGCTGCCCTATTTACCTAAGAGATCTAAGAGATGGGAGAGTCGAAACGTATGGCTCTAATTTAGGTAAAATCCATTGACTAACTCTTTTAAGCTCCTATTCTAGATTCTCAATACATAATGTGATAAGATTACAATTGATGTTTTGTAGGATCGAAGAAAAGAAAGGAAGCTTAAGGGATGAATTGAGCAAAATCTAACCATGAAAGAATGGATTTCAATCGCATTTCTTGAAAATTAGATTCTTGAGCTACTAATTAGAGTTAGAATTAGATTGCTAAGAAAGATGTATTAGCATAAGTTTTTCAATGAATTGCATTGTAAGGACAAAATTTTCCGCAATAAAATAAATTTTGATTTTATATTATTTATTTATCCTTGCAATGGCGTATATGAAAAATTGATGTTTGAATGTTTCTATTAGCAATAATGGAGTTGATTCTTAATAATGTTGTTTATGGAAATGTCGAGAATTTACCAAATAGGGAGAGTTTTCTCATCGCCCAAGTTTCAATTGGACAGAAACTTGGAATCATGCAACTTGGTTGCATGATGAATGAGAAATTTCATATTTGGAAATTAGACTAATTCATTGACAAAGTGTCAAGTGAAGGAGATCGAGCACACAAAGTTGCGTGTTGATCAAGTCCACCATAAGAGTAACCAAGATATTCGTCATGATTTACTAAAGATTTAGTAAATATGATTATACTTATAAGATTAAGTGTAATTCTGAATTGATTGAAAAAGTTTAAATCAATAGTAGAACGAATAACAAAAATCAAGTAGGCAGAGAGATAAAAGTTTCTCCATTCTAAGAAGAAGGAAGAGTACCTTTTATGCTTTATGATAGGTCTTAATGATTAAGAACCATATCTCAATTGATCCTCTTAGTGAGTCTTGGTACAATTGTATGTCCAAGAAGAGGAATCAAGGATTGAAGAAATGGTTAAATCAAGAAGTCAATCATACTTCGTTCCAATAACAAGTCTTAAAGTTAAGATTGTGACATTGAGTGAAGGTTTATAACATTCATCAATTGTGGAAAGTTGTGATGTCATGGATAAGACAAAGACCAACTAGGACCAAAGTTATGAAGTGTTTTGTCTTGATAAAAGCTACACTAACTCTTGAATATTTGTTTGTCAAGAAATGTTTATTGACAAGAGAATCTTATATGTCAAGGAGTCAGTGGGAGTCTTAATGGTCTTGAAAGGTTTCAAGTACAAATCAAATAAACCTTATCGATCATCACTAGCACACGAGTTGAGGTTTACAACCTATCGTGATGACATTATTTGGTTTCTGTGCCAATCCAATTAAGTTAATTATGCATGTGAGTCCTATGAGTTCTCATTTGAATGCATAAAAGGCAAGGACCTTGATCAATGGAAAGTACATTGATAGGAAAAGGTGAGCTGCTTAACTACTTGGAAGACGTGGTGGGCAGCTGTGCTACCATAAAGGCAAGAAATCAAGATCAAGAAAGTTCGATCCATAAGAGTTTGAATTTGTCGTAAACTTTGGTTTTGACAAATTCACATGGATATGAACAAATACATTGTTTAAATCTAAGTGTCATAAGATTTCCTCCTTCATGAAAATGATTGTGAGGAAATGCTTTCACTAAGACATATTTTAAGAAGATAGTGATTGTAAAATTGCATTCTCGAATTCAATTATGGTTACGACATCCCTTTCCATAATTTGAATTGTGAGGTTTGGCAATTAGTCTTAATTGTTTAGACACACATATGAACTATCGAAGAAAAATGTGTATAAGTTCAAGAAACCTTGATAAAAGATTATCAAAGCACTAAGTATTAGAAACATGAACTTAAGAAATTCAATAAGCATTGTTTTTCTGAAAGTTAAGATGTTTATGAATACATGTCGAAGCTAGTGGGAGCATAAGTGTTATGTTTTATAATAATCATCAAGATAGTGGGAGCATAAAAGTTATGATTGTATGATTATTAAGGAAAGTATTGCAAGGTTAGCAATATTAATTATAGAAAACAAGAGTCGTACTTTGCAAAGTCGCAATAATTGAAGAGTTGTTTTGCTATAATTAAGGGAGAGAATATTATGCTTCATTTCAAATATAAAGGTTTAGGTTGATAAATGTTAATAAAAATTTAGTCAAAGGTACAAAGTGTGTTCTTAAAATTTCGATTATGATTACGGCATCCCTCTTCACAATTCGAATTTTGAGAACATAGCAAATAAAACATTGTGTGTCGTGTCCCATACACTTCGGGTATAGGATCGATTGCAAATGCTTTAATGTTTGACCATTCTAAAATTTTCCAAATGTCGAGCACATTTAGAGGGAAAAAGGACTAGAATCCGTTTAGACTAAAATAATTAAACAACTATCAAAGGACAATCCAAGTTCGACGAGGATTGGTCACTTGTGAGTAGTTGGAAGTATAGTATTGGAAAATATGGAAATGTTTCCATATTGGATGGACCATATCGACATCATTACAAATAGATAAGATTCTATTAAGAATGAGTTGTCATATGGAACATATGGAAGTATGTCCATATTAGGAATTGAATATTGAGAAATCTATGACTAGATTAGAAACTTCTATGCAAAAGGATGTTCAAAGAATGTACTTTGAGTGAGAGACATCACGTCTATGGAATTGTCTTGTAACAATCTCCGATAGAGGACTTTGTAATATCATTGGCAATAGTCTTTGTGACTTTGGTACAGTGACATTACGAAAGGATAAGTTGCATAGAATGTTAGAATCTAGCATATTCTATAAGTAGCAAGAATTTGATATTCTTTAACTTATGAAAAACGGATTTGGAGTTGTGAAATGAGAAGGATTGGAAATGTGTTCAATGTGATCTATTTCACAAAGTAAGAACCATAGGTAAACATTGTGTGCATGCTAGGAGCATGGGACAAGTGTTGGAATTCAAGTAAGAAGTTGATTACCCGAAACGACAAATAATGAGTAATCAATATGGTGATAAATATAAGGCGTTTTATTTATACTCAAAGGTTTGAGGCCATATGGGATTAGTATTATTCTTGTGTTTCAAATTTGCATGTTTTGACTTCCAGAATAATTGAGTTTATTAAGTATAATCGAATTATTCAAACGGGCCACAGTCGTTCATATGTTGGAAGTAGATATGAATGAAGACTGTCGTGAATTGGTGTGTGGATTGTCTAAAGAGCATTAGACATAAGCAAATGTTTGTTGCAACGTTCATGAGTGCTTATGAATATGATTTGAGCATTGGATTAAACCCACACTCACTTGGATCACTCCATGAATTGTATCACGCGTGATTGGTGAGACGATAACATCTTATATTCTTGAAACCGAGATGTGTGAGTTGTATCTTGCGAATCGGTTGCACATTGTTAATATGTAAATGCACTAGTAACTTGGTGTTATAAAACATATTGTTGTGTGTGATTCGGTGCGTGAGTGCAAGCGAGCATTGTATCAAAGTTTATCCATTCCTTTTATCCAAGGTAGGATAAAAGCGATATCTTTTGGGCCCCTCGATGGTTTAGTGATGACAAACGCAAATGCTCGGCCGAGCTAGGGCTAATTTGATTTGTTCAATTAGTCAGTCGTCATAAATCAGAAATCGAGAAGTAGTACAAAGAGAATGATTTGAAATCATATCTCATATGATATCTAGAATGGAGGAATATATGATCCCTTATCTAAGGACACGCGTATCTGATATGATCAGAGTTGACAGCGGCTTTGGAAAGCTACGATTGCAGATAAGGATCTGAAGTCATACGCATAATAGTTATTAGACTTATCCAAGTGGGAGACTGTTGGATTAGTGTCTAAGTCCATAACTATTTTGGTATGTACTTGACCCGATGGTGCATGGTCCTTTTGGGTTGCCTTCACCGAAGCAACTTGATAGGATGAATTATGGAGAGAAAGGATTAAATATGATTTATTAATATATTATGAGAATAATATATTAAAGAAAAAATCATATTGTTTAATTAATATTAGTCAATAATTAATTGGTAATTAGTTTTGTGACTAAAAAAGATTAATTAAACTTAAGGGACTGGAATTGTAATTATAAGATAATTGCAATTTGGGCCATGGATTGCCTTTTATTATAAGGTGGACGAATTCTATGGGGGAGCCCATATGAAGTCGTCCAAGGCTTTAAGAAAGGGCTCCATGGGTTGCTTAGGGCTTAAGCAACCAAATTAGGGTTTCCTTGTTAGATAACCCTAATAGCCTCACTATATATAGAACCCTTAAGGCTCAAAAAACGTGGGGAACTTCTTTTCTAGGGTTAGAACACGTTTTGGGCAGCCTCCATCCTCTCTCCTCTTCATCCTCTTGCTTATGGTGTTTGTGAACCATTAGAGGAGTGACACTTGTGACTCTAAGCCTTCCAAAGTCAATTCAAGGAGGAATTGGGATTGTTATTGCTACATAACAATCAAGGTAATATCTTAAACCTAATTATATGTTAATATTGATTTCCATATGCTAGAATTAGGGTTTATAGTCTTGGATTCAAAGCATGTACAATAGAGAAACCTAGATCCAAGCATTAGGGTTTGTATGAGCACATAGGATGTCTTATGACCAAAACCCATCATCATGTTGGTGGGAGCATGATAATAATAATAAGTATTGCAAGTTAACAATGTTAATTATAGAAAAAAAAGTTTCAATTCGTGAAGTTGCAAGGGTTGAAAAGTTGTTTTGCTATAATTAAGGGAGAGGAAATTATACATCATTTCAAATCTAACAGCTTAGATAGTGAGATTTTAATCAAGTTTAGTCAAAGTAAGATTTTAATCAAGTTTAGTCAAGTATATATATGAATGTTATGTTGGAATGGTTCAACATAAGTAAATTCTATATATGGGTCCATTATTTGCGTTCTAAAATTCGATTATGATTACGACATCCCTTTTCATAATCTGAATTATGAGAACTTGGCAAATCATGTGCTATAATATTCATCCTTTCTAAAATTTTCAAAATGCTTAGAGCATTAAGAGGGAAAAGTCTAGAATTGGATATGACTAAAATGATTAAGCAATTGTCGAGGACCTTCTAAGGTTTACCAAAGATTGGTTGCTCAAGGACAGTTGGAAGTATAGTGTTAATTCTAGAAGGACCATATTGACATAATCTGTAAGGAGGCAATTCTTGTTCAGAAGTGATAGTCAAAAGGGGAATATGGAAATGATCCCATAGGTGGAAGTTGTTCAATAAATATGTGTAAGATTAGGAAACTTAATGCAAGAAGGATGTTTCCAAGGAGTTGATCTCCTTTGGAATGCTCTGTAATCTTTGTTGTTAAGTCTTTGTGACTTTGTGCATAATCATTACAAGAGGATCAATGCATATAAGTTTAGAATCTAACAGATTTCAGTAAATGACATGAATTTGGAATTCTTGCATTTGTAGTAAGGAATTGGGAGTGTGAAATGAGAATCATTGGAATTATGTTCAATTGATCTCTTTCACAAAGTAAAGATCATAGACAAACTTAGTTTGCATACTTGGTCTATGGCATGACTAGTGTTTAGGAAAAAAACATAGTGTACATGCTTGGATCATGGGACAACTATTGTTTTTAATTCAAGTATAAAGTTGATAGCTGAAACCGTATGCAATGAATAATGTGTAATCATATGGTGATAAATAAAAGGTGTTTTATTTATATTCATAAGTTCTGAGACCATATTGGATTCAGTTATTCTTGTGTTTCATTTTGCATGTTTTGACTTCCAGAATAACTAGGTCGTTCTTCCTGAATGATTAATTTATTCAAACCATCCAGAGTCGATAATACGTAAAGTAGGTATTAAGGCAAGACTATCATGAATTGGGTTTGTAGATGTCCACGGTATGCGACATAGCCAAGAGGTGCTACAACATTCATGAGTGCTCATAAGTTATGAGTATTGGATTCAACCCACGCTCATTGGAATCACTTCATGGATTTTATCACGAGTGATCATGAGATGATAATATCTTATATTCTTTAAACCTAGAGACATGAGTTGTTACTATGAGTTGGTTATACATTGATTGCACGAAAACGCATTGGTAACTCGATGTTATAAAACGTGCCTTTGTGTATGATTCAACAAGTAGTAGAACAAGACATATGAGTCAAAGTTTATCCGTTCCTTTTACCTTCGGGATAAAAGCGATATATGTGGTCCCCTCGATGATTTGGTGATGACAAATGTAAGTGCTTAGCCGGGCCGGGACTGATTTGAGATGTTCAATTAGTCAGTCATCATAAATCGGAAATCAGGAAACAACAAATGGACAGAGAGAATGATTATAATCCATGTCTCAGTCCATATGATATCTAGAATGGAGGAATATATGATCCCTTATCTAATGGACAAGTCATTGACAAAGGTTAGAGATCATCGACAAGGTCAGAGTTCGACAGAAGCTTTTGAGAGCTACGATTTCCAGTCGGTTCTTGAAGTCATACTTACAATAATAGTTATAGAATTATCCAAGTGGGAGACTGTTGGATTAATGTTTAAGTCCATAACTATAATTGGTAAGACTTGACCTGACCCGACATGGTCCATTTGGGTTGCATGGCATCATGCATTTGGATAGACTAAAATGAGAGAAATAACACTAAAGGTTTATTAATATATTATAAGTTCTAATATATTAATAAGATTATTTAATTAGTATTGATCAAGAATTAATCTAGAATTAATTAAGTGATCAAAAGAAGACTAATTAAATATATGGATTGATTGTGTAAATCATCCATACTTGTATAGTGGGCTAATGCTTCATGGATTGTCAAGTTGGGCTAAAACCCATAGGATGCTCCATGGATGATCCATGGTGTATTTGAACCCATGGATCCAAGGAAATGGAAAGCCATGACAATTAGGGTTTACCTTAATTGTCACTAACTATATAAGCATCTTATTGTTGACAAAATCGACACTAGAATATATGTGAAAGGGCTAGCCGATTTTCATGAAGTGTGTATATTCTCTCAAGTCTTTACAAGTGCATATGATGTTGTGTGAACCATTTGAGGTGTCATATTAGGGCACTAGGCACTCAAGCTTCATGAAGACATTCTACATCAAAGAGGTATGTAATTCTAACTCGATATATTCATATGAATCAATGTTATTATGCTAGTTAGGATGAATACCTTGGAAAGTTCATATTTACATGTACAATAGAGAAAACATAGATCCAAGATATTTAGGGTTGCATGTACACTTAGGAGTGTTAGAATTCTCAAAACCCAACATAAAGGTCATCCTGTCATCATTGAAAAGTCAATCTCGGAACTGTTAGAGCTGCTTCATTTTTGCAAAAATCTACGTCCATCCCCCTCATCTCTCTCAATGCACATGAGTTTCATTGTCATGTCATATTTTATCTCTCGTCTTATTTACATCTCTCATATCCTACAATCCATGGAAATTCGTCCATTTATATCCCTCACAAGCCACATAATTAAATAGTTATCTGAAATAAAAATCTTCTAAAATCAAACTAAAAGAAACTATAATTAAAAATAACATTTCATAAGTAAACTACTGCAAACGTCAAAGAAAATCATAAAATGAAAATTAAAATTCTAAGTCAGTGATATCAATCTTAGAACGATAACTAAAAGCCTAAAGTAGAATTCTACATCTACCAACCATAAATCGTTGCAATTTGCCATTTCTAGGTGAGCATCACATTTATCACTTCATTTCTTGGTTGAATGTTGTATTTATAGTTGATAAAAAAAAAGGAAAAATGAGGCATTATTTTGATTAACACTCGATGTGTGTGTGTGTGTGTGTGAGAGAGAGAGAGAGAGAGAGAGAGCAATAACTTAGTTAACCTGCGATTCTTCCTTTTTTATGACGTTTACGCTATTTGGTGTAGATAAAAAATCGACTTCCAATACCCTAAAGGTAGAGGGAGTTCATCCCTCCAACCTAGATATCATGGCAATTCATCACTCCCAACCCCCATAATTAATTATTATTGTTATTTTAAATTAAACATTTACCAAAATTAAATGAATAAAATTTGCATTAAACCAAGGTTGTAGAACTCGTTATTCGGTACCTGTTCGGCCGACTACCGAGTAGCGAGTACTTAGGAGTACTTGGGAGCACTCGGATTCTATAATTCATATAGAAGTATTTTTAGAGAACTTATATATGTCAAAATCATAAGTTGAAATCTTAAGTTAATTGAAATATATAACAAAATTAGATACATGTAAATACACAAAAACTGAAAAACATATAATGGTCTCACTTCGTGAATAATTACTGAAAATTTAAGATATATATGTAGTAGTAATCACATGTGTGTGTGTTAAATAATAAACCGTTACATATATTTTACATATTAATCAACGAGTTGACCGGGTTTGACAACACTGCTCAGTTCAGTAAGGGGCCGATCGAAGAGTACTTGTGATTCTGTAACTCGCCTCGGTAACGGGCCGAGTAACGAGTACTCGGAGAAGTAATCAGCTAACTCGGTGAGTTTTACAACACTTCATTAAACATAACATTTCATTAAAAGAATAAACTACAAAAATAATATCATAAAAAAGACAATTTAATTTCTAAAACAATAATTAAAATTCTAAAATAATTAAAATCCTAAAACAAATTCTAAAACTCTCAACCAAAATCAATTCAATTCGCCATTTTTTCACTAACACATCACTCATACGCCCTCCAATCAAATTGTTACACGACTGTAAAAATAATTGTATATCGTATTCCACTCGTTCTTACTTGAGTGGTCATATCTCCTCCTCCAATAGTGTCATTTTTTTTGCTCCATAGCTTCCAAGGTACACAATTTATCAACTTGGTATCACTTTCTTTCCTTAGCCTCTTTTTTGTTTAGACAAATGAGGCCAAATGATTGTTTGAGGAGGTTAATTATGAGGATGTGGACGTGGATGACATTTTCTTTATAGTTGGCAAAAAAGAAAAAAAAATACAAGAAACTTTCAAAAAAATGATTGTTGGTAAACGGTCTAGAGAAGAGAGAAGGTAGAGAGAGAGGTGGGTTGGCAAGGCTTATGTAACTCGCTCTTTCGTCGAATCTCTGGTATGACACATTGACGGGTCGTGTAGCCGATGGTACTGACAACCTTTATGTCGTATAGAACGACTCGGTGCACTCTCTAACATATAAGCTCTGGAAAACCCATTTATGCTTTGTTGGCCAATCATTTATCTATTAGTAAGTATTCTAGTTGATTCAGTTTACCTCAACTAATTTTATTTTGTTTTTGTCAAACACCATTTTACTCCAACCTTTAACTTGAATCATTTGAGCAAAATAGAGTGTTCCACCAGTGTCAGACAATGCAACTTGTTGGTCGAACTGGATAGCCTAGAAACTAACACTACAAGAAATATACTCTTTAGCGGCGACACTATTACTGGCGACAAGAGGCTTTACCGGCGACTTTAGATAAAGTCGCCGGTAATAGTGTCGCCGCTAAAGGGTTGTCACCCGAATCTGTACTTTCCCCCTCTGTTGCATCTCAACCGTTCGATGAGATATCCAATCCAACGGGTGGGGTGTTTTATCCTGTCTAACCTAATACCGGCGACACAGATGTCACCGCTAAAGGTTAAAAAAAAAAGTCGCCGCTAATAGTTCACTAAAAATGACGCGGTACCCTTCCCTCCAGTTTGTCGCCGCTATTACTAATTGTCGCCGGTAAAGGGTCTAGTGTCGCCGCTATTGCCTCTCGCAGATAAAAAAAAATGCACGCAGAAACCCTCCCTTCTTCATTTTCCTTTCTGTTTGCTTCCAATTTCCTTCACTATTTCGCCGATTTCCTCTTCAATTTGCTTCTTCCAAGCAAATTCCTCCTCACATTGTTCCAAGCAAGTATCTCTAGGTGTGGTTAAAGCCTTTGGTACCAATTTCTACCTCCATTTCTTGAAGAAAGGTAAGTTTATTTGGTGATTTCATTTTTATTTTGTATGTTAATTTCGATTTGTAGCTTTATCTAGTGATTGAATGATAATAAATTGTTCATATTCTTGTTTTTGGTGGTGTTGTTTTGGATTAGAAGCAAGTTATTCAATTTTTTGTTTGTGGTTATTGAATTGCAATTAGTTGTATAGCTTCCGGTTGTAGT
Organism: Lactuca sativa; assembly: GCF_002870075.4. Lineage (NCBI taxonomy): Eukaryota > Viridiplantae > Streptophyta > Magnoliopsida > Asterales > Asteraceae > Lactuca > Lactuca sativa. The sequence continues at coordinate 180,433,230 of NC_056624.2, read as the reverse complement.
TTAGCCTTTAGGGACATTTGATGATTATTAGAAGCTGATTTTGATGACTAAATTGCAATACATTGTTCAATTTCAGCGATTTTGGTGGTGTTGTTCAGTTTTTCCGGTGAGGGTAATTTCGGGTGAAGACTAGTTTTTCCGGCTACATATCCGTTGATTTCCGCCACTACAGGTTCTATTATTTCATTTTTTTTGTGAATTTTGTATTTATATGTTAAATTATGTGAAAATTGTCATATGTGAAAATTAGATTGTATATTTCGTATTTGTTTGAATATATGTGAATTTGGTATATATATTCCAATGTACGTGTGTTTGATGTATATGTGGTATATTAGTATTTGGTAGAAATTATATGTATTTGTTATAAGTAGAATGTTATTGTGTGTATGTGAATGTATGTATGTTTGTTGTAAATGTGATATATGATTGTGAAACTTTTGTATTTGGTATAAATATGATGTTATTATGTATATATGTGAAATCATGTGTATTTGGTTTAAGTAGGATGTTTTTTTTGTGTGTATGTGTATGTATTTGTATTTGGTGTATATGTGGTATATGTATGTAAAAGTATGTGAATTTCATCTCCTTATGTATTATGTAAAACTATGTGGTTTTGGTATAAGTAGGATGCTATAATTGAAAAAAAAAAAAAAACAAATTATTGTTATAATTTGAAAAAAAAACACAAAAAAATTATAAAATTGTTTAAAAACTTATATACAAAAACTAGAAAGCTTCTAGTTTTTACCCAAGCTAACTCCAAATTAATTAACCAATAAGTTATATAGTTAACTTATAATCTTCAAATTAATTCATAAGATTATATTTCTATAACCAATAATAATCGGTTACCATAAAATAGGCTAAAGGATGCTATAATTGAAAAAAAATAAAAATAAATTATTGTTATAATTGGAAAAAAAACACTAAAAAAATTATAAAATTGTTTAAAAACTTATATATATTTTAATCTCGACGGTAAAAAAGAACAATACAACAACATAATATGTATGTAAAATTATGTGGTTTTCTTATAAGTAGGATGCTATAATTGAAAAGAAAATAAAAATTAATTATTGTTATAATTGGAAAACACACACACACACACACACATATATATATATATATATATATATATATATATATATATATATATATATATATATATATATATATATATATATATAATTGTTTAAAAACTTATATACAAAAACTAGAAAGTTTCTAGTTTTTACCCAAACTAACTCCAAATTAATTAACCAATAAGTTATATAGTTAACTTATAATCTTCAAATTAATTCATAAGATTATATTTCTATAACCAATAATAATCGGTTACCATAAAAATAGGTTAAAGGATGCTATAATTGAAAAAAAAAATTATTGTTATAATTGGAAAAAAAACACAAAAAAAATTATAAAATTGTTTAAAAACTTATATATATTTTAATCTCGACGGTAAAAAAGAACAACACAACAACATAATGTCTATTATAAAACTGTTTAAAAGCTTACAAGTAATTTTAATTAAAATTAATTAAAAAATGCATAAATAAAAATTTTTAATTTATTTTTTTTATTTTTTTATTACTTAATTTTTGTATTATTTTAGATGTAAAAAAGTGTGGATTGGAAAAAAAAAAAACAATGCTAATTCTGTATACTAAACTCTAAACCCAAAATTTTGTTTCAGCAACATCATGTCTATTGATAAAAGCTGGACTACTAATCCATATCGAAACCATCCCGAGTTCCAAGCAGGACTCAAAGCTTTTATCGAGAAGTCCAAGTCGCACCTTGATAGTAATGGTAAAATCAGTTGTCCGTGTGAAAAATGTGATAACCGTTACTTCAAGTACCTGACTGAAGTTGAACGCCATATATTTATAAATGGTTTCAGTAAGGTGTACAAAATTTAGATCTATCATGGTGAATCTTTTATTCCTCCAGTCGTCTTGCCAAGTAACGAAATGGCCGATTTAATCGACAATGTGATGTGGGAGTCGAGAGAAAATGATACCAACCTCGATGAAGGAACCTCGAATACAAGGGGTAGCGGTGTGGATGATGATTTTGCACAGTTGTTGGAAGAAATGGAAACTCAATTGTATACCGGTTGCATCTTTTCTTCCCTTGAGTTTCTAGCAAAGTTAATGCATATCAACGTGAACAACAAATGGACTGATAGTTCATTTGATCAACTCCTTGAGCTCTTGCAATTAGCATTTCCCAAAGGCAACAAGGTTCCCCTTTTACATTATCTAGCCAAAAAGAAACTGAAGTCTATTGGCCTGGGGTATGAGTCGATACATGTGTGCAAAAACGATTGTTGTCTCTTTTGGAAAGAACATGATTCATTGCAAGTTTGTCTCGTTTGTAAAGAGAGCCGATGGATCGATAAAAACACCAAGGGTAAGACAGTACCTCATAAGGTGTTACAGTACTTTCCTATGACCCCTAAACTACGACGTTTATATTGTTCGAGGCACACTGCCAAAAATATGATTTGGCATAGTACCAGACATTCAGAAGATGGTGTGCTAATTCATCCTTTTGATGGGGAACATTGGCAAGATTTTGATAAAAAATACCCCGACTTCTCAAGTGAACCCCGTAACGTACGCCTAGGTCTTTCAGCTGACGGTTTCAATCCATTTGGAAACATGTGTAATCCACATAGCACATGGCCGGTCATACTCACCACATACAATCTGCCACCCTGGCTTTGTATGAAAGAGTCATCATTCATGTTGACTTTGTTGATTCCAGGACCGAAAGCTCCAGGTAAGGATATGGATGTTTTCCTTAGACCGTTGGTGGAAGAGATTAAACATTTATGGAACTCAGGCGTATGTATTAAAGATGCGGCGACAAACACATTCTTCACGATGAGAGCTATGTTGTTGTGGACAATAAACGATTGGCCAGCTCGTAGTAGTCTATCAGGTTGGAGTGGGCAAGGGTATAGAGCATGTGCTACTTGCAATGAAGACACTCCTTCGTACCGTGCAACAAACAAAGTCGTATATATCGGTCATCATCGTTTCCTAGATGCTAATGATCCGTTAAGAAAGAGGTTGGACTTTAACAGAATGGAAAAGACAAGACCCGCTCCGAGACACTTTAGTAATGATGACATACAAGAGCAACTAGGTCGTCTACTAACTCGTAAACCGGGTAAACATCCTGAGCATGGAGGCGGGGAGCCAAAGCGGCAAGATTATGAGTTGAACTGGTCGAAACGAAGCATTTTCTTCGAACTCGAGTATTGGTCTTCTCTACAGTTGAAACACAACATAGATGTCATGCATGTCCAGAAAAATGTGGACGAGAATTTGTTAGGTACTCTCCTAATGAACGATAAAAGCAAAGACACATCAAATGCACGAGAGGACTTGAGAATTCTAAACATTCGGAGAAATGAATGGTTGCAAAAAAATGGTGACAAGTTTCATAGACCCCAGCAAGATACTCTTTCACGAAATCTAGTCAACAACTCTTTTTTCAATTTATAAAAGAGGTTAAACTGCCAGATGGGTTTGGTTCTAACATTAGTAAGAAACTGAACGATACCAATACTAACATTATTGGGTTGAAATCGCATGACCACCACATTCTTATGCAACGTTTGACACCGATTGGAGTAAGAGGTTTGTTAGACAAAGATACTTATACACCTATTGTAGACCTTTGTACGTTTTTCAAGCAACTTTGTTCCAGAACATTGAAGGTGGAGGATATGAGGAAAGCAAAAGTAGACATTATTGCAATCTTGTGCAAGTTAGAATTGATTTATCCTCCGGCGTTTTTTGACATTATGGTTCATTTACTTTTGCATTTACCTGATGAAGCAATTGTTGGAGGCCCGGTTTGTATGAGATGGATGTTTCCATTCAAGAGATATATGAAAAAACTAAAAAACTATGTCAGAAACAAGGCGAAGCCAGAAGGTTCTATAGTTGAGGGTTATGTTGCTGAAGAAGCTTTATCATTTTGTTCAATGTACCTTCGAGATGTAAAGAATCGTCCAGAAAGAAATGTAGATGTTGTCATTGAAAAAACAAAGTTTTGGATGTTTGAGTCTAAATGTCGACCGACTAGCACAACTCAAATCAAAACTCTTAATTTAACGGAAATGCATAACATGGAATGGTTTGTATTGAATAGCTGTGAAGAAGTCAGAAAATATATCAAGTAATTAATCTTATCTCTAACTTTCATTCTTAATTTTTTATTTTATCTTTTTAAATCTATATCTTTTGGTCATCAACATAGGAAATTCAAATATGAGCATCCCCAAAGTGATGAAAAGAGAGAATTTCATAATTGGTTTCGTGAAAGGGTAATATAAATTAATAAACAAATTTGTTTCATTGATCTAACGAATACATAATACATATTAATTTATAATTGTTAGGTTCATCAAATGAAAATAGAAAAATCTCCAGAATTCCACAAAGAGTTGTCGGTTCTTGCAATGGGCCCACAAATGAATGCCTATTCTTACACCGCATGCATAGTCAATGGTGTTAGGTTTATGGTACTTAGTCGTGACACACAACGTACAACACAAAACTCTAGGGTTTTAGCGGTGGGTGAGAAAGGCGAGAAATATTATGGCCAGTTAGAAGAGATTATAGAGTTGAGGTATACACATGATTATTCAACTGTACTATTTCATTGCAAGTGGTTTGATACTCGAACAGGAGTTATTTCTAGTGATAGTTTCACCAGTATCGACACACGACGCGAAGCATACAAGGATGATCAACTCATATATGCGTCAAAAGCCAAACAAGTGTTCTACATCAGAGAGCCAAACAATAACCATCGGTGTGTTGTCGAGCATGTTAATCATCGAAGTATTTGGGATCTACCATTGAACGATGACCTTGTTCAAAATGTTGACAATGTCTCACACGAAAATGTAGACGATGCCGATGTACTTCAAAATATCTCTTCATCCGATGCTCCACTTTTTATCGATTTCAGCATGTACTTTCAAAACATTCCTAGAGTCATTCTTGATGTAGAAAGTGCATCTGAAGTTCCTCCACCAACTGGTAGAGTCAATGATGTTTCTGATTGCGAGACTGATTACGATGACACCGATTCCGACTATGATACCGAAGAAGACACTGAAGGATATGAGGAAGATTCTGATTAGAATAGTTCTTATGTAATGTGTATTTGTAATATGTGTTTGTAATATGAACTTTATTTGGATTTCTAGTTTAAATAGAAATGTTTATTCCTATCTAAATGTTTATTCCTATCTAAATGTTTATTTCTATGTAACGTGTATCTATAATAAAAATTATATTTGTATATCTTATAATTTTTCAGGAAATGATGAGAGTGTGGCTTTTGTTTATGTTTACCATGGCTGCTGTCATGGGTCGTGGACATGGGGGAGACGGAGCTGAGGACCCACCTTTCCCAGGTGGTAGAGGTCCTGGCCAGTACGAGCAGGTCGGTAAGTCTTATCATGAATTTTTATTTACTATTTTTGTTCAATTATCATAAATTAAATATCGTTTCTAATAACTTTTAATTACATTTGTAGTTGAGGGACGTGCCCGAAGGAAAGTTCGAGAAAAAGCAAAAAAATATAAAGCTTGAAAAAGAAATCTTGCAGAACCAGGGGAAACCAATAGGCATGCAATATGATAGGGATATCACATTTAATCCCGTAGGAGAGGCGGGAGACATGTTTTCCCGAGAGGTTGGGAAAACAATGTGGCAGATGGTCCATTTTGACAAATGGAGTTGGAAAAGAGTTTCCCCTGATATACAGGACAATGTATTACAACATTTAGCGGTAATTATTTATTTAAATATATTTTATAGGTTTAACTATAATTGTTTTTTACTTGGTTAACTTTTTTTTTGTAGACAAAGTTTGATCTCAATCAAATGTACCAGGATGCACAAGCTACTCTACTGACAGAGAGTTTTCAAGCAGCCTTGTTAAAAGGTTATCGAGAGCGTAAAGTCGACGCAAAAGAATATTTCAAGATGGTCGGAGGGTATGAAGATATCCCGAGAGCATTGGCCAATCCTCCGGATGGTATGCTTGTTGATAACTGGGCGAAGACAATTGAGTATTTTCAAACTGACGAACACATAATTGCTTCAGAAAGGAACAAAAAAATCCGTGAAAAGCAAACAAATGTGAATCGTGGGGGTTCGAGCTCGTATAACAGTACTTGCTATAAGAAGGTACCGTACGATACATGTAATTATTTATTTAAAATATATTCTAATTTTTAAACTTAAACAGAACCTTAAGAGAGTGGAAACATTTCGCAAAGCTCATACCAATAAGAATGGTGTTTGTTACTGCTGAATCGGAACAACAATATGTAAGTATTTAATTATAATTTTATCATATATTTAAATGTTTATTTATACTTAATTGTTACTCACTTTTGGGAGTTACAGAATCGGTTATTTGAAGAGCTGTTAGAACAAACTCAAGGTGAAAGTGAGTTAATGTCCGCTCAAGAAATACGTTCGAGAAAGTATTAGGAGAGCGACGTGGCCACATTAGAGGCATTGGCCGCAAACCTTCTGGTCTCCCGACGATTCCACAGCCTTCGCAACCATCACAACCATCACAGGTAAAATAGCAATCTACTTTAGCATCGTAAAATGCATGTTGATTTGGTAGTTTTGGTTTTGTGGTGGTTATTTGCTAAAAAGTTTGGTAATTTGGTTTTTGTCCCAAGTGCAAAATATAGCAATGTACTTTGGTTTTCTATCTTTGTTTAAAAATAGCAATCTACTTTAGCATCGTAAAATGTATGTTGATTTGGTAGTTTTGGTTTTGTGGTGATTATTTGCTAAAAAGTTGGTAATTTGGTTTTTGTCCCAAGTGCAAGAAATAGCAATGTACTTTGGTTTTCTATCTTAGTTTAAAAATAACAATGTATTTTGATAGTTTTTGTTTATGTTTGACGATCTAACTTATAAGTTTATATATATTGTTATTAATTATATAGTTGGAAAATCTTCGTGCATTGCTCGCCGACCCGACATGTAGGGATGAACTTTATTCGTTTTTTCAATCCCTAAATAATCAAGGAAACGATGGGAACGACGATAATGGTATGTAAGGATGAGTTTTATTTGCATATGTTGTCTCGTTTTGCTACTTGGTAGATTGTAAAAATTTTGTTGTTTTGCTACTCGGATATTATGACTTTTGATATTTAATTGTATTTTGATGTTTGTTTGTAATTTGCATTGACACTATTATGTTTGATATTTAATAGCATGTTTGTTTTGTAATTAGTGTCGACACTATTGGTTTTGATATTTAATCGAATATTGTTGTTACCGGCGACACTTTTACCTGCGATATTATCACCGGCAACCAAAATCATTATTTAAAAAAAAAATTGAAAAAAAATTACCGGCGACAGAAGTTATTACCGGCGACACTTTTGCCGGCGACACTTTTACCGGTGACAGACGTCATTGCCGGCGACTAGCTTATTAGCGGCGTCAATACTCATTAGTGGCGACATAGTCAATAACGACAACTTTTATCATTAGCGGCGACAAACTGATCAATAGCGACGAGGCAGTAGCGGCGACTCACCGGCGAGGCGTCGCCGCTATTAGTATTACCGACGACTTTTGTCGCCGGTAATGACATTTTTCCTTGTAGTGTAAAACGAACTTTCAAAAACATCAAAATTAATCCCTAAAATATTGATTATAAAAGTCTATTTTTTTTAATAAAATTAAGTTCCTTTTGTAAACATTTTCCTTAATTTATATCTTATATGTCTAATCGAATACAATATTTATTTCAGAAAATATGCCTAACAATATTTATTTCAGAAAATATGCCTATATATGAACACCTTTCACTTTTTTCATGTAACATTATGGAACAAAGTAAGTTTATCCAATAATTTCATAATATGGATGGTGAGTTTGATATCTGTGATAGGCTGGGGTTATTATTAGAAGTTTCCATCTAATACATCGCGTGATTCATATGGTCTAATATGCAGCAAGTGGATGGCATGGCCATGTCTTTTAGGCAGATATTCATGGACCATGCTAATGGGTTGGTGTCTTGGTGATATATGCCTGTCAGCCTGTGCCTGCTAAGGCCTGTTGTACCATTGGACCAGGTACTCAAGTAGCCTGTTGAGATTTACCATATACGTACAACATCATACAGATGGTTAGATTATGGAAGATGATGGGGGTGGTGATGGAACAATAATGATGCCAATCTGTGATAAAAGCAATACATTCTTCTAAATTTATTAAGGGATCCCATGTATTAATTTCCTTTATCGACATGTGAGTATATATACATGTGAGTAGGTATACCAAAATCAGTGCTTTCATTAAATTTGATGTCCTACTAAAACCGATTGTTGATCTTTTTATGTAAGCGAACTATTATTCTTGTAAAAGTTGATATTATTCGATAATTTGAGATGCAAATGTTATATGAGATGTCACTAAATTTGTGTAAGTCAATATTGCACCTCATAACTATTTGTATATTGCCAGCAACACTTTAGAAAATATAAGGTAGTGCAAAAAAACCCTATGTGATTGACATATGTGTATGAAGCTCAACCCACACAAATACAATCTATATACATAGAGACTTTTTTTTAAGATAACCCAAAATATATCATCAGTTCATGTAAACCGAACTCAAATGATACATCTTGAAAATATGAAAAGATCGTAATTCAACGATACAACCAATGGTGACTCAACCAGTTTAGAAGCTCTAAGTGAACGAAAAATTTAGGCTCTTTGGCATTTACTATATTTAATATTATAATCCTCCTCTTTTAGCCAGATTTAGACCTGTCAATAATCAGAGCTGGTCCACCGGTTTTCTATGCCTAGGACAAGACAACAAAATAATGGCCCCACAAAACAAGGTCGACACCGTTACATTTATCTTGAGTGAGTTTGGAGTGTTTACAGTGAAATTTATATATGTAAGGAGTTGTTGTAATTACTTTAGTTTTTTCAATTATATACAAATGCTACTAACTAAAGACGATTTCAAGTCGGTATAATTTTTTTAAATCTAAACAAATGCTACTAATTAAAGTTTTGCTCTAGTTGATTTTGTGTTGTCAATGTTATAAAACAACATCGTATACAAATATAAACAAATTCTATTAAGTGACAACAAAGCTATAATAGATCTAAAGATAGCTAACTAAACTCCGCACAAACAATATATTAAGAACATGTTGAAACAATTATAGTGAACCTCCAGCTGAGGTAAACATCAACCAACCAAACTCAAATATCAATGAGCTCTCCAATTTTTTGGGGAGAGGTTGGGCACAAGGTTATGGGTAGGATTGAGGTGGTCCTCTAGACGACAAATCTCATCCAGCCGATCAGGCCGAGGTTGCAGATAACTTAGAGCCGACAGAAGAGTTAAATCGATAAATGGCGGTTCAGGTTGGAGTTCTAGGTCGGGGATATGGTATTGCTGAAGGTATCACCCAGGATATTAGACCATTCCGAGTAGTGGATAAGTTAAGCAAGGTGGCCTATCGATTGGATCTGCTTGAGGAGCTTCGCCGGATTCATAGAACTTTCCACGTTTCCCAGCTCCCAAAATGTTTAGCTGACAATTCAATGGTGATCCCTTTGGATGACATTCAGGTTGATGAGCGTCTGAATTATGTGGAGAGACCGATTACGATTCTAGACAGGATGAAGAAGGACTTGCACTACAAGGTTGTACCTTTAGTCAAGGTCCAGTGGTAGCATCAGAAGGGTTCCAAGTGGTCTTGGGAACCTGAGGCAGAGATGTGGGAGCACTACACCGAGTTATTTGCAGCTGAGGACTTTGCGGATGAAGTCTGATTCAAGTGAGGGAGAATTTCAATACCAAATGTGACATACCCAATTTCACGGCCAGAAAATACAAATTTGTTTATGCTTTATTTTAAAAATCAGAGTATCCTTTTAAAGAAAAGTGTTGCGGAATTTGTTCCCAGAAAAACATGATAAATATATTATCAAAGCATTTCCGAAGAAATGTATTTTGTTCATATTGAAACTTTGGAATGTCATTATCAATAGAAAAACATAAGCATAAACAGACCTTACTTTCATTCACACTAGTGATCTACATCTCTTTTAAATCTCTCGGTGTAATGTGGCTTTATATCGACACCTATGATACAAATAAATTGAGTGGGTCAGGTTGGGAAACCTGGTGAGCACATAGGGTTTTCAACCCACAATAATATAATTATTATGTTTTCACATACAACAATCAACCAAATTACCCATCCCCATTATCTTCTTTAATCTTAAGGATCTATCCTAAGAATCGGCTATTTCTCGTTCATTCATTCCTAAGGATTAGGCACGAAGTCCATCGTCGCTAGGGTTTATACAACATGCACTAAGTTCATAGTCACCAGGGTTTAGGCACTAAGTCTGCATAGTCACCAGGGTTTAGGCTCTAAGTCTGCATAGTCGCCAAGGTTTAGGCACTAAGTCTGCATAGTTGTCTGGGTTTATCTCATTTATCAACAATATCATTTTCAGGAGTCCACCCGCAATACATGTCAATGGGTTTTTAGAGTACAGCGGGTGAACATATCGTTCACAACACCTACGGGTTGCGAGCTTGATAGTGTTCCACTGGACTGTCTAGAATAGTCCGTGGTTGTCATCCATACTTTGCTAGATGACGGGGCCAACGCTTGGGTAAAGGCTTTTCTTATTTTTCACCTCTCACCCTTATCTCATGATCTATATCACCTTTCATCTCATCATCCAACTCATCTTTCATCTACCCATCTTTACCCATTGTAATTTATAGAAGGGATGAGATTTAGAACCGGAAAACCGGACCGGAACCGTGGAATATATAGAACCGGTTCTGGTTCCGGGTTTAAAAATTGGCTTTATCTAGGTTCCGGGTAATCCGGGTTTGGTTCCATCGGGTCCGGGTAAACCAGGTCTAAAAACCAGAACCGGTTTTTGGAATCGGAACCACTTTTAGGCCCGGAACCGTTTTTTTGTGAAACGTTTAAAAGATGCATATCTCATTCGTTTCAACTCCGATTGACATACGATTTTTTCCAACATGTAGTTTAGGATTTGGACATGATTTTAAACTATAAATTTGCTATTTTCAATTTTATATTCATTGACTTACAGTCCCCCAAAGTCGATATATCAAAGCTGGAAGTTTTTAATTTTTCAGTTTTTTTGTATTCGGTGAAAGTTTTAAAGCATGCATATCTAATTTTTTTGAAGTCGGATTGACATATGATTTTTTCCAACTTGTTGTTTACAGTTTGTACATGATTTTAGACTATAATTTTGTCATTTTTGGTTTAACATTCAATGATTCACAGTCCTCCGAAATCGGAATATCAAAACTGAAAATTTTCAACTTTTCAGCTATTTGTTTTTGTACTTTGTATTATGTGAAAATGTTAACACATGCATATCCCATTCGTTTAAAGTCGGATTGACATGCGGTTATATGCAGAGTTTATTTTACAGTTTGTACATGATTTGACTATAATTTTGTTAATTTTGGTTTCATATTCAATGAGTTACAATCCCCCAAAATCGGGATATCAATATGAAAATTTTCAAAGTTCAACCCACTAAGTAGTAAGTAATTACCAAAAAATTCCGGTTTTTCCGGGTTTTCCGGTTCTAAATCCACTTTATCCGGTTCCAACCTACCCACTTTGATGTTTCCGGGTTTTCCGGTTCTAGACCCACTTTACCCGGAACCATACCTGGAACTGAACCGGAATCGCTTCCTATATACAGGTCTGGTTTCCGGTTCTATAAAATCCAGTTAACCGGTTCCGGGTTTTCCGGGTCTGGGTCCATCCAGTCCGGGTTTGGACCCACTTTCATCCCTAATTTATAGGTATAAAATACGTATACAATTTAAATCATTTAAAACATGTATAATAGTGATCATCTAACATAGATAACAAGTATAGAGATAATATGCACACAGTATGTAATTTATATAAAATATTTCATATCTATGTGTAAGATGAAAGTAATTATGCACTCACCTTTGCGTGGGTTGATAGAACCTAACTAAAAACGGTCAAGGGTTCGTGATCGTCAGGCTCGAGACGCAGAACGGCTTCAGCAAACGACAAAGAGGTAAAAAGATTTGGTGTAAAAAAGGCTAAGTTCGAACTTGCTATTTATAGGCAATTTTTAGCCTCTCACGCCGTGAGCTCGATTCTGCTCACGTCGTAGACCCGCCATTTGGTCCCTAGCTTCGGATGGTGTCCTTTTGACTCCTCACGACGTGAGAAATCCTTGCTCACGTTGCGAGCTTTTGACTTATCACTTCGTAGACTTGCCATGCGTCTTCTAGCTTCGAAATGTGGCGTTTTGACTCCTCACGTTGTGAGAAAAGAGGCTCACATCGTGAGTCCAGTCAAATTAGGGTTTCTGACGCGTGTCATGCTCTTAGACAACTACATCTTCGGAAGGTCATAACTTTTGCATACGAGCTCCGTTTTTCATGTTATTTATATCCACACGTAGGTGGAGACATACTCTACAACTTTCATTTAGAACCATAAGGCTAAAAATTACTCTACCATAAACTCACTTTTTATGATTCCCGGTTTCATGCCGGTTTTGTCGCGAAACTTCGACAGGTCATAACTTCTTCGTTATAACTCGGATTTCGGTGTTCTTTATATGTACGGAAACCTTGTGAAATATACTAAAACTTTGTTGAGATTAATTATTAAAAATAATCATATATATAAAAAATCATTTTTGATGCTTATCGTCTCTAGATTGACTAGTCCAAATCTGCGGGTGCTATACCAAGTTTCTGGTATGCTTCTTTTAAGTAATTTAATATGTTGGATGTTGGATTTTTGGTGGCCATGACATGGTGATGGAGTCCCACTACGTGGACAAGGCCAAAGTTTCATGGTATCTTGTTGGGTCAAAAATATGGTTTATACATTACTTTTCTAGGAAATTGGGTTTCGGTCCATGTGGTTGGAAGTGTTCACGGCCCAGGTGGTGTTTACGACCATGAACTGGTTCACGACCGTGAACCCGTTTGCAGCTGGTGGTTCCATATAAATAGTGTTAGTGGAGTCATTAGTTTACGACTATACAAGGAGGGCCTAGAGGAGAGATATAGTGGAGAGCATATTGTAGAGAGAGAAAGTTATAGAGAAGAAGAGTGTGTGTGAGAGAATCTTATGTGTTGGAGCATCAATCTTATTGAATACATCATAGATTCATCTTCTTCTTCTTCTCCTTCTTCTCTATTTTGATCTAGCATCATCCAATTGATTGGGATTCCACACCATCAATTGGATCTGATTGATACACAAGCGAATTGGGGACTTACAAGTGGTATCAGTGCTTGGTCTGTATCAATCATTTTGGCCAGATTTAGAGCGTATTTGATCTTATTTTGAATAATTTTTTCATTTTTGGATAACTCTTGGAAAAATAATGGGGGTTTGTTCTTTGCGTTTTCCATAAAAACGAATCTTCGTTTGAGTTTTGGAGCAAAATGGTGAAAAATGTCATTTTTTTTCGTAACTATTGAAGGGTTCTCGACCACCGAAGAAGGGTTCATGGTCGCAAACCAAAGAAGCTTTCACGGCCCTCGGAGTTCATGGTCCTTGCAGGTTCACGGTCGGTGGTTTGCGGTCCGAGGTTCACGGTCAGCCTCGCATGTTCACAGTTCTTTGCCTTGTTCTCGGTTCTAGCACATTCCTCGCACGCAGGGTCCGAAGTTCGCAGCCATCAACGTTCAAAAATTAATTGGGGGTAGCCAGGAATCGAACCCGGGTCACCTACCTTCACAACCCACGCGTCTTACCAGTTGGTCACGACCGCGAACCGAAGAAGCTTTCACGGCCCCCGGAGTTCACTGTCTTCGCAGGTTCATGGTCGGTGGTTTGCGGTCCGAGGTTCATGGTCAGCCTTGCACATTCACGGTTCTTGGCCTCGTTCCCATTACACCTCGTTCTCGGTTCCAACACAGTCCTCGCACACAGGGTCCGAAGTTCGCAACCATCAGCATTCAAAAATTAATTGGGGGTAGCCATGAATCGAACCCGGGTCACCTGCCTTCACAACCCACGCGTCTTACCAGTTGGGATAGGCTGCCTCTTGTTTCAAACCTTCCCAATTTAATTCAAAAGGAGTCGTTATCTCGGTTCCTAATTTCACGTTTTTAACATATTTTTCCCCCAAAAATCAATTTCTTTTATTTTTAAATTCCATTTCAACCAAAAAATTTTAGTTTTTTATTTTTGACTTTTGACCTTAAAAATTGATTTTGACTTTCAAGTTTGACCTTTGACTTTAAACTTTGTCTTTCTTGTTTAACTTTAAAATTTTCAAATTTAGCTTTTCGGTTTGACTTTTTGCATTTGAATTTTAAGGTTGACTCTTGAGTTTTTAGTCAAAGGATATTTTTGCTAAACAATGAGTTCCTCAAACATTTCGGTCAATGAAGTTTCTTGTTCTCAAACTTGTGTTAAAACTGTTAAATTTTTACGTGAGCAAATTGAATTGATAAAAAGAGAGAACGAGGACCTTAAATATGAGAAGTATGAACTTAAGAAAGACCATTAAAAGAGAAATTAGAGGCGAAAATCAAGGACTTCCGAAAACTTCAGGAAGAATATAGCAATAAATGTGAAAATTACAATTATGTTCAAAGGAAAATGGTCGAATTAACTACCGAACTTGATGCACTGAAAGCTAAATATAAAGATGCAGATTTTACCTTTAAGAAATTTGATGTATCAAGTGAGGTAGTTGCGTCCATGATTGAAAAGAAATTAAAATTCAAAGATAAACAATCTAAGGGTCTAGGGTATAATAGTGTACCACCTCACTTTAATGACAACTATAACCCACCCCTTGAGACCAACGAGGAAGAGACACATACTCAGTTTGGCCCACTCCCTGAACTAGCTTCAGTCAAGACTGAACAATCAAGGCCAATTGAGGATGTTGAGGTGAAGAATACTGATGTTTCTACTTCCTATGCAAGTAAAGCAGCAGAAGATGAGAACAAGGAGAACACTATTAAACAAACCAATGACTCATTGAACTCTGAATTTGTTGCTTCTAATTCTGTTACTCCTGACAAACCTATTGTTGAGAAATACAAGCCACCAAAACAAGTGAAGCAGAGTGCCTGATGTAAGTGTGCATGTGGGAAGAACCAGAAACGAGGCAAGGGCACGCCACCAGGGGCTGGAAGAAACTGATAGGTTTTAGGTAAAACAATTAAACTAGAAAACAATTCCTAAGTTCACATGCAACCTACTTTGGATCTATGTTTTAACTATTGAACATATAACTTTGAATTGCAAAATAAGAACCCTAAGGAGAGAGGCTATTTTCGAAATTAACCAATTAGGGTTTAAGATTTACATACCTTTCAATTGTTATAACAAACAAATGGTAATCCTTTTGATCTTGATCTTCTTGGAAGCTTAGCACCACAAATGTAAGGCTTCTAATGGAGTCACACCCAAAAACTAGCAAAAAGGAAACTTGAAGGAGAGAGAGTGAGAGAGTAGGGTATGTAATTTTCGGCCCTAGGGTTTCTTCAACGAAGGAGTGACCGTTTTTAGGTGCCAGGAGGCTCCTTATATAGTTGAGGGGTCTAGGGTTATGGGAAAACCCTAATGTTCCTTTGTTTGGGGCCTAAGCTTTTGCAAAGGCCTTATCCAAGCCCCTTGGACGAAGTCATTAGTGTTTCCTCTATAGATTTCGTCCACCCCCTTCCAAGGAGGTTCTAGAACCTTCCACTCAACTATTTAATAATTGCAAACTAATCCATGCACTTTATAATTAATACAGTTAACCCCAAAATCAATTCTAATTAATTTCTGGCTAACTATTAATTAAACCTTATGATTTATAATTAATATATTAATCTTTTAACATATTAATAAATCATTTATATTAATTTATTAATCTTATAATAAATCAATATCTCTCCTTTCATAATTTCCTTGTCCAGTTGCTAGGTTATAGGGCAACCCAAAAGGACTGTGTTGCTATCAATTCAAGTGCATACCAATTATAGTTATGGACTTAGACACCTAATCCAAAAGTCTCCCACTTGGATAAGTCTGTAACTATAATTGCTAGTATGACTTCTAAATTTGACTAGCAAATTGTAGCTTCCAAAAGCTGCTGCCGAACTCTGACCCAGTCAGTTACGTGTCCTAAGATAAGTGATCACATGACCCTTCGTTCTACTAGATATCCCTAGACATAAGACATGGAATATAATCAATCTCTTTGTCCAAAATCTATGTTTCCCGATTTCTGATTTGTGATGATATAGGACTTCTAATTGAACACATCAATCTAGTCTTAGCTGGGCCCTACACATAAGTCAACACCAAATCATCGAGGGGCCCACAAATATCGCTTTTCCCATTAGGGTAAAAGGAACGAATAAACATTGAATCATATGCTTGTAACTTTTACTCATCAAAATACACATGACAATATGTTTTATAACACCAAGTTACTGATGTGTTTTCGTATCACCAATGTATGGCCGACTTGCAAATTACAACTCATATATCTCTATTTCAAGATCATAGACATTATCATATCAGAATTACTCGTGATGAATTCCTTGAAGTAATACTCTGAGTGTGTGTTTATCCAATACTCAAATCTCAATTTCTGAGTACTCATGAACATTGCAACAATTCTATTGATATGTCTATCCTTAGACAATCTGCAATCCAATTCGATCATAACAGTCTTAATTCACTACTTACTTCCAAAAGTACGAGCGACTATGGAGTTTGAATAATCATATTATTCAAGAAGTAAAACATGAAAAATATGAAACACAATAATAAACAATTGACAAACGGCAGTAAACAAACTCATAAATAATACTTTATTATTTAATCACCTAAAGTCAATTACATTTACTTTGTAACAAGTTTCTTAACTAGACTAGTCTAACTACTAAAACTAATATCATCTTTCAGTCCTATGCTCCGAGCATGCTGAATATGCTTAGCCCTACTCAGACCCTTTGTGAGGGGGTCTGTTGGGTTATCTTCAGATGTCACCCTCTTTACAACAAGATGACCTTCTTCTACTCTATGTCTGATGAAATGGTACTTTCTGTCGATATGCCTTGTTTTACCATGATCTCTGGGTTCCTTAGTTAAGGCAATTGTTCCCTCATTATTGCAGAACAGTTCCATAGGCTCCTGGATGGTTGGAACAACTCTGAGATCCCCGATGAAGTTCCTTAACCAAGCTGCTTCTTTAGACACTTCACTCGCTACTATGTACTCTGATTCACAAGTAGAATCAGCCACCGTATCTTGCTTGGAACTTTTCCAAGTAACTGCTCCTCCATTCAGTAGAAATACCCAGCCAGATTGAGAACATAAGTTATCACTATCTGTTTGAAAGCTAGCATCTCTGTAACCATCCACTCTCAAAGTATCATTGCCACTAAGTACAAGGACCCAGTCCTTTGTTCTTCGCAAATACTTGAGTATATTATTTACTGCTATCCAACAAGCTCTACCCGGTTTTCCCTAATAGCGACTGACCATGACCAAAGCAAAGGCCACATCCGGGCGAGTACATGTCATAATGTACATGATCGATCCGATAGCGAAAGCATAAGGTACACGACTCATGTCAGTTATTTCCTCATCTGTACTAGGGAATTGAGTCTTACTCAATTTGGTATTGCTATGGATAGGTAGCTCTCCCTTCTTGGAATTTTCCATACTAAACCTCTTTAGTACCTTATCCAAGTATGTGCTCTGACTAAGTCCAATTAGTCTCTTCTTTCTATCTCTCAATACTCTAATCCCAAGAATATAGGCAGCTTCTCCAAGGTCTTTCATGGCAAAACACTTTCCAAGCCAAGACTTAACTTCTCTCAAGGTTAGAATGTCGTTACCAATGAGTAATATGTCATCGACATATAACACCATAAAAGTCACTATACTCCTACTAGCCTTGATATACACACATAACTCATCTTCACTCCTAGAGAAGCCAAACTATTTGACTTTCTCATGGAAGCAAAGATTCCAACATCGAGATGCTTGTTTCAATACATAAATGGATTTCTCAAGCTTACACACTCTATTGGGAAACTTTGCATCAACAAAACCTTCTGGCCGATTCATGGAAACATCCTCAGCCAACTTCTCGTTAAGGAAAGTAGTCTTGACATCCATCTGCCAGATTTCATAGTCATGAAAGGCAACTATGGCGAGCAATATCCTGATAGATTTAATCTTGGCTACTGGCGAGAAGGTTTCATC
Organism: Lactuca sativa; assembly: GCF_002870075.4. NCBI lineage: Eukaryota > Viridiplantae > Streptophyta > Magnoliopsida > Asterales > Asteraceae > Lactuca > Lactuca sativa. Next base: position 180,414,880 of record NC_056624.2, on the reverse strand, counting down.
ATGGTCAACCCCTGGGGTTTGTGTGAAACCTTTTGCAACCAGTCTATCCTTGAATGTGTGTACATTCCCATCCATGTCTGTCTTCTTCTTGAAGATCCATTTGCAACCAACTGTCTTACGACCTGGTGCATTATCAACCAAATTCCAAACTTGGTTGTCATACATGGAATTTATCTCGCTGTCCATTGCCTCTTTCCACTTGGAAGCCTCTGGGCCTGCCATTGCTTCCTTATAAGAGACCGGTTCATCTAAATTAACAGTGTCCTATCACTGATGAATGTGTCACCGTATGAAGCAATATGAAAACCATACAACTCAGGTGGCACACTCACCTTAGTGGATCTTCGAAGAGGTAATGATTTATCAACTGGTTCAACATGAACTATTTCCTCTGGTTGAGTACTAGTTTCATCTAAGGTTCCTTCATTAGTTGATTCTTGAATCTCTTCAAGGTCAATGGTACTCCCACTGTCCTCTTCGAATATGATTTCTCTTTCTAGAAAGACTCCTCTTCGTGCTACAAAAACCACGTTCTCACTAGGTGTGTAGAATAAATATCCAAAAGACTGTTTTGGATAACCAATGACAACACATTTCTCACTTCTTGCTGCTAGCTTGTCGTGAGTCTCTCGTCTTACGAAAGCTTCACAACCCCATACTTTAATATGTGCTAACGAGGGAACTTTCCCTGTCCACATCTCGTTAGGTGTTTCGGAAACCTTCTTTGTCGGGACAAGATTGAGGATGTGGGCGACTGCCTCTAAGGTGTATTTACAGAAATGAATTGGAAGTGAAGCATGACTCATCATAGAACGAACCATGTCTAACAAGGTTTGATTACGCCTCTCAGCCACACCATTTAACTGTGGTGTCCTAGGAGGAGTCAATTGTGAGACTATCCCACATTCCTTTAGATAGTCGTTGAACTCAATACTAAGATACTCTCCGCCTATATCGAATCTAAGTATCTTTATTTTCCTGCCCAATTGATTTTCAACCTCATGTTTAAACTCTTTGAACTTTTCAAAGGTTTCTGACTTATGTTTGATTAAGTATATATAGCCATATCTACTATAATCATCAGTGAAAGTCACATAAAATCGATTAGCATCTCTTGTGGTTGATCTAAAGGGTCCACGAATGGTGATTTTGTCATCTTTCCCAAAAGATAATATTCACACATAGCATCTGATTTTAGGTCAAATGATTCCAACACTCCATCCTTTTGGAGTTGGGCTATACGTTTCTTGTTAATTTGTCCAAGACGATAATGCCATAAGCATGCCTTATCTATACTATTAGACAAGTCAATATTAAACACACTATTTCCTAAGCTATCAACACAAGTCACTGTTTCATACACACCATCACAAGGTAAAGCTTCAAACACGAAAACACCATTCTTATAAACAGAAACTGAACCATTCAAATCATTAAAAGAATATTTAAAACCTTGTCTGAACAATGCATGAAATGAAATAATATTTCTCGTCATCTCAGACGAATAGAAACAATTCAATAAATCTAATCTAACATCATTACTAATCAATAGTTGATAAACTCCAATCTTGGTCACTGGTGAAGACTTCTTGTTTTCCATGATCAAGTTTATCCTTCCTAGCTCTATCTCCTCACTTTCTTTTAGCCCCTACAAATCAGAACAGATGTGAAAACCACATCCTGTATCAACGACCCATGAACGAGAAGATAATGAGTTATTAGAAGAAACAGTGTAAATACCTGCAGAATATGGCTTCCCTTTTCCATATTAGATATCCTGCAGATATTTTGGGCAGGTTCTCTTCTAGTGCCCCTTTTCATTACAATAAAAACAAACAACATCCTTTGGATAAGAAACATGGGGAATGGTAGCACTGGCTTAGCCTTTGGGCCACTGCTAGATGACACAATTTGGACCTTTCCTTTCCAGTTTTGCTTAGGAGGACCTTTCCTCTTTTTCCCCTTTCCCTATCCAATAGCTAAGACAGGACCACTCGCAGGAGTGGAGGATATACTTTTACCCCTCATTCCTGCTTCAGCTGTCTTCAACAAGTTGTGCAATTGGGCCAATGTTTGCTCGGTATTGTTCAAATGGTATGTCAGGATGAATTGACCATAACAATTGGGTAACGAGTTCAAGACCATATCAATAGCCAATTCCTCATCAAAGTGAATGTTGATCTTGACCAAACGCTCTATGTATCGTTGCATTCTTTGCACATGAGATACAACCGACTCCCCTTCTTTCATCTTGCAAGCCATGAGTGACTTGACTACTTCAAACTTTTCTTGACGAGCTCGCTTATGGTACTTTTCCATAAGGTACTTATTCATCTCAAAAGGCCAGTAGTCCTTATAGTACCTCTGCAGTTCTAGGGACATGGTTGCTACCATGATGCATGCCACTTTGGTAGCATCATCATAGTGCTTCTTGTAGGCAACATAGTCTTCGGGAGTGGCTTTTGACTCATCAAACTCTTTGAGCTCCTTTTCAAGGACATATTTTTTGTCCTCAAATCAAAGCGCCATCTTGATGTTATGCATCCAATCGTTATAGTTAGAGCCATCCATAACGAATTTGGAGCAAATGTTGAGTAAAGAGAAGTTGTGGTTGGGGGATGATGAAGCAGAAGTGTTTCCAGGAGTAGAGATATGAAAAGAAAGATAGTTTTACTTAGATTTCAAGACACCTTAATATAGTAACACAAAAATACAATATCAAGGTTAGGATCCAACTATGATGATTCACAACTTAGAAATAGGATGCCGAGATCCAAGTGTAATTTTCATAAAGGTAGGTGAATGAAGATTCACCAATTCCACCATAAGACGAAACAAATGAAGTGAAATTCCTAATTTCTTTTGAGATACATTGAACTATTCAATGACATGTTTTAATCTCAAATTATGCTTTTCTATATGTGATTGGGATAGTGAGGATCACAAACAAGATGTGAATAACCATGCAAATGTGCTTGGTAACCTCATTGTCTTTATCATTAACTATTGATGTGCCGGTAAACCACACACACTCCATCAAAATGATAATTATGAGATACCCATTACTACTCTTTATTAGTGCCTATTAGTGTGCTGGTTAACCACACACGCTCCACTAATGACCAATAAAGAATAATGTGCAATTTGATGGACTAGCATACTTTTCACATGTTTCTTATAGAACTTAATTTTATCGATTAAAATATTGATATTTACTTTATAATTCTATTAAGAAATCTAGTCTCATAAACATAAGTTAATTATTTCAAAATATGAATATTATCGTTATGAAAAACAATCAAGTAAATAATTAAAATATTTAAATAAAATAACTAAGACATATGCATTTATACATGCTAAATTTAAACCATACATTGTTCCAAAACAAACATTGTTTTATATTACAATTAATTTATGTTCAAAGCATAATAATAAACTAAACTTCGAGACTGTAGGTCCAACGAGCTTGTGCTTAGTTGGTTACACTTCGGTAAATATCTACAAGAAAGTTACTAATATTATATTAACATTTAAGTACCAATTACTTGAGTGTTATATGAAAATTATGAGTCATATCTAGTGGATACATGAAGTACCTGTCTCTTCTAGATTTTCTTTTCATATAAGAGGAGTAGTTCCTCTTCCAGTGTCTGATTTCTCCACAAAAGAAACAAGATCCATTTATGTGGGCCTTCTTGGATTTCTTAAGCTTAAAGGTGTTTAGTCCATAAAACATAGGTTTCTAAGATCATAAAAAAATGACTCTTTTTAGCCTTGAATTATTCCATTGTTTGAACAAGTTTAAAACAAATATCACTATATTTATTGGAATATCGCTTAACCTGTTATATCAACATATATATATATATATATATATATATATATATATATATATATATGTATATCAAAATTATCCAAGACTTCCTGGAAGTCAAGAATAACTATTCCTAGTGTAATGTTAGAAGCATCTTGAGCATTACAATGATGCATTTATTAGGTATCATGTTTAGTTCTATTGCTCAAAGCATGTTATTTAGGACTAGGACCTTTAAGTGTACACAATTTCACATCTCTCATGAGATTGTCTCTCAAGACATGAACCCATTCATTGAAGTTGTATCTATTGAATCTTATTGTTTCATTAAGAAATTAAAGAAAATGGTAGTTCATGGTTTCGAGAGTGGATTATATATCTACAAAATTTTAACAAAAATCATTTAGTATTTTCAATATTTATTCTTTAATAATTAATACTCTTTTAGTTTCCAAAAACATTAATTATCAAAGTCTAGAATCCAAGTTGCAAAACAAATAAATGGTTAGGTGACATTTATCCCATTCATTTGAATCCAACCAGGTAGATATCGATTATCAATTTTATTCTAATACATAATTTCTAGATTTATGGGATGGCTAATAAAAAATTTAATTAGACATGTTTTATCTCATCTATGCCTCAGATCTCTCTTGCTTAGGTGACCTTTATCACAAAAGATTTTCGATCAAATCATCAAATTTGAAAAACTTGTTTGATTGGCCTATAACTTAATTATAGAAATTGCGAATACACCCCGACCAACAAAAGATAACACTAAGTGGTTAGGTGTGCTTTAACCCACTAGTTCATACAAAAGATGTGCGAGTGTTCTTCAAAAAAGATTGCATAGATTTGAGGTTTGTAAGGGGTCTTTGATGTTTTATAATTCTAGTTTTAAAAAACATATTATATCATGGTTATTGTATGAATCCAATAAACCATGGTATAATTTAAAAAATCTTATTTTATGTATAATCACATTTTAACATTGTTCTTTTATAAAATCTGGTTTTATAAAATTGATGCGGTCAAATTTTAAAATCTAGTATTAAGTTCAATGTTTGAGCACTTCAGAACATTTGTAAACATTTTAATAAAAAATCATTTTATGAAATAAGGTTTGGAGTTTGATAAGTTTACAAATCTTTATTTTAAACTTGTATAATTTTAATCCTGAAATTTTACTTGTTACTAGTTTTAAGGATAAAGTTTGTTTTATTTTGAAACTATTTAACCATCTTATTTTAAAAAGATAAATTTCATTAAAACCAAACTCCTTTGTGATGTTTATTTATGTTCAAATATTATTTTGCATTTGAAAAAAATAATTCATCAACTATAACACAATAATAACAATATAAATATAAAACAACACAAACAAATTAAAACATATGTGCATAAACCAACCAACTAATGATATTTTTTGAGCCATCACAAAATGTCAAGTCCATTCCTAAAAGGACCAAAAAACTTCTAGTAATGTAGTTGTAGAAGCTCCCACTTGAGAAAATATTGATTGCTTGCAAGAACTTGAAAGGCTTCTTGAAAGTAAAATTCAGCAACATGTAACACTTTCAGGAAGTGTTGCAGAAAGTGTCACAAAAGCTCTAACAACCTTTAAGGGGGTTGCCAACAGTGACAACTTTAGTGACAGTTTCAGGAAGTGTCACTAATTTCTTTGCACGGTGTTACATTGCGAAAATTCACTTTATGTCTTCAAAAAATGGGTTCATCTTCATTTCTTGTTACAATTTTGCACAAATTAATTATATATAAAACCTAATCTATTACTTAGAAAAATAAATAAAGAAAACTAATTTATTTAATTATTTCATACCATATGAATAAATAAATATTACAACCACTTTTTCAACAATTCAACACACAAATAAAAACATAAAGGTCATTGGCTAGTTTATTCACATCATATATATTTATATACTCAAAACTATATATAACAACTTTTTGTTTTTCTAAGATAACATTTATGACTAAAAAGATGCATGTAAACTTCTAGTCGTAAAAATAACAATTATAAATATTTTAAAGTTGTCATAAAAAATATGTATGGATGTTTCTTGCAAAGAGAAAACCATCCATGTTTTCCAAAAACTAAGAATTCATTAACTTAACAAATAATCTGACTAATCTTGTAAAAATGGCTCTGATATCAGTTGTTGGGTTTTTATTCAAAAATTGTTTCAAAAACATAAACATAGCAACGGAAGACTTAAGATTTGAACAAAATATAACTAGTTCTATTCCCATCAAAAGATCATTTTGCAAGACTTAGAAAGATTAAAACAACCATAGAAGGAAAGTGTTACAACCTTTGAAGACTTTGGTTCCTTTTGGAAATTAGGAAGTAGATGAAGATGGCTTTAAGCTTCAAAGAAGAAGCTATCTATAACTATCCACCAAGCAAGACAAATCCACCATATATGCTAGTATAACACTTGTAATTTGTTGTTCATAAGCCTTAAAAATATATACCAAATATTTTTTCAAAAGTGAACTAACAAATGGACTTTACTCTAGCACCAAATTGTAAGATAAAGGAGTAGAAGGGAGAGCATAAACCTCAAGAATTGACAACCCTTGGAAGCTCATGCAGTTTGGGCTCTGAAACAAGAGGAATAAGAAGAGAACACGCGAGAGGAAAGAATTAGCTTCAAAACTCTTCATACATATATATATATATATATATACTTAGATAAAAGCAAGAGAGGACTATACCATCTATCTAGTCAAAGCATGGCCTCAAAGGACAACCATGCTTGAAAAAAAAAATAAACAAAAGACATCACCTAGCCATGCACCTATGCATTTTTGGCCATGGTGATTTTGGTGACAAAAAGGAAGTTTTTTTACTTTATATAATCAACTAGTTAGAGATGTAAACATTTGGTTACTATAAGTGAACAAAAGTTTGTAAATAACTTAATAATCAAACGTACTATTATATATATATATATATATATATATATATATATATATATATATATAACTACTTTTGTTCTCTTTATTATTATTTCCTAGAAATAATAATTCTCAATATTATAACGTCCCATTTTCACGACCAAAAAATTTTCATTTTATTTAAACTAAAACTTCCGAATTATAAAACCATTTTAAGAAAACCATCGGTTCCCAATTACAATTATAAAAAAAGCAGGGTATTATACTGAACGCGAAATCATCAATGCTGCTAATGAGTGTGTACAGTCCCACCTTCGCCTTCCCATAGCCACCAATGAAACCTGATACAATAAACAGCTGGGTAAGCATAAAGCTTAGTGAGTTTCCCCTAAAATACCCTATACGCTACACATACAAGAATGCATAACGGCCCACAACCTCACGATTGGAATGCCTAGGCCCAATCAATCCTTGGACCGAAATGCCAACATGCAACGGGTCCAATCAGTCATTGGATGGAATACCTAGGGTTTGTTGGCCAACCGCCTCAACCCAACCGCTCCTCCTGAGCCTCCATGCCTTCAGGTTACAGCCGACCCGCACCGAATATCATGTCGACATATAAACAATCAAGGATCAAGCAGGCAAATAATACAGGCAACCATCAATCATATATCTCACCACTTCTTACTAATCCTCGCACCGCACACTGTCCCACTACCAGCTAACCTCCATGAAGTACGTAACCATAAGTAACCAGAGGTGTGATAGCCGCCCGAACAAATGATCTTACTCTAGAGCCTCAACCAAACATGGGACAGGCAAAAAAGCCTAGATCAAGAGTTCTCAAGCTATCCTACATGACCACATATAGTCCCTAGGGCACTCCATTAGATGATAACCAACAAATACATGTATACATACGGATCTACATATCACTACCACATAACAACATCCTATATACCATGATACATATCTAACAGATCGCTACAACATAACCACATACTATATACTAGGATATAGATCTAACAGATCACTACAACATGACAACATACTATATACCAGGATACATATCTAACAGATCACTACATCATGACAACGTACTATATACCAGGATACAGATCGAACAGACCACTACAACTTAACAACATACTATATACCAACAACCTAAGGAATGTATAACCTTATATACTCACAGGTGAGATAGACACTCGGACAGGTGATCTTACTCTAGAGCCATAACCAAACAAGAAACAGGCAAGAAAGCCTAGATCAAGAGTCCTCAATCTATCCTACATGACTATATACAATCCCTATGGCATCCCTCTACTAAAGATAACCAAAACTAGTGGGCCGATGTTGGTGCCTTCGACCCGTGGTGCAATAAGGCAAAACTCACCTGAATCGAAGAACTCTAAACACTATGATACGATCCTTTTTCAGAAATGCTTGCTCCCACGACTCCACTAACACCAGGACCAGATAGAATCTTAACCGATAGCCCAAAATCCTCAAGTTTGACCTAAAGTCAAACTTGGTCAAAAGTCAACAAAAGTGAACAGTCAGTAGGCCCTCACAACGTGAACATCTATGGCTTCACATCATGAGTTACTACAAGACAAAATAGTCGGGTCTTGCAACCCTCACGATGCGATATGCCTCTTTCTCACGTCGTGAGATCCGTTTGTACGCCATTTTGATCCAAAAACCTCTTAATTCGTTAATCCACCAATCCATCTTTTCTAGGAGGCTTCCTAACACTCCTAGGATCATAAACATCGATGCTTTAAGGTCCTGTATGTCCAATACAAGACATGAGCTCAAACTAGGTCATTTACGAAGAAAAAGGAGTTAAGTTCTCAAGCATGGACTCAAACCTCCTCCAAACTTCAGATCCATAAGATATAAGCACAAAAGGACCCCTTGGACCCACAAAATTGCCAATTTTATGGACTTCCAACACTCTAACTCTTAAACCATGGCTAAACATGCATAAAAACTTAGATCTAGCAACAAGGAAACATAAAGTTTGGATCTTGGTTACTCACAATGGTACAAAAATGTAGCTAGAGGTTGTAAATGGAACTTCCAAGCTGAAACTATGCTTCAATGGTGATCTCTTCTTCTCCAATCCATCAAGCTTCGACCAAAAGCTCAAGAATCATAATGAAAGGCAAGGTTTATGGTTTTACTGGGTTTAGGGACGAAGGATGCTATTTAGGAACCCTAAAATGAAGTTTATGAGGTTTTAATATGAAGGAAACCCCAAAAAAATCACGGGCTTGGGCTGCAGCGAGCCTCATGTCGTGAACTCTTATTGCTCATGTCGTGAGCTCATCATAATTCAACATTTCATTTAAATCACTCCTCACATTGTGACCCTTCTATGGCTCACATTGTGAGCCTTGGTTTTACCCAAAAACCATACATTTGACTCCTTGAAACCCTAAATCGCTCCGATATGGAAAACCGGATGTTACAAATATGTTGGTAAAATATTATTTCCCAAAATAATGTTTTTCCAATAAAATACAAGTGTAGATATATTTATTAGTAATCAAATTATGTTAATAAATAATCAATTGATGGTAACTTGTTATAAGGTGTGATCATATAGGATAATATGTAACTAGCAATATCATTCTATAATGACTATTGGGCATACGAGATCTTTCACTTCTTCATGTTCATCATCTTTCCATTCAAAGTAGTTACATTTCTTCAGCCTAGTCTATAAGTAAGCATTCCATATTAAGACAAATTTTGTTGATATTAATCAACAACATATAACATAATAAATATGTGTATGTAATCATCAACATTTCTTGCTTTAACAAATGTATTTCTTCACTACCAGAAAGCAATGTCAAAAAAAGTATAAAGTTAGGGTTTTTTTCTAAATACAAGGGTTTTTTTCGAAATGCAAGGATTTTTCACAATGTAATACGAGATTGAAACAAAAAATTTCTTGCTTTAATAAATGTAGCATGATCAGGACTTACCATATTGTTTCAACAATTCCAAAACTCCTCCCAAGGTTAGTTATCTTCCAAAAAGTTTGTTCCTTAGCTTGAACTTTGCAATCGCATGTCTTCAACTTTGCAATTACATGTCTTCACATCGTCTCGAACTTGGATACGAGCAACTTGGAGTCGATTCCTTGTAGTTGACACATTGGAAGACATTGTTGTTAAGGATGGCAATAGTCAGAGGAAGCAAATTTTGAGTTTAAACGAATAGGTATGAAAGAAGTTAGTAGTGCTCCAAATGAGGGTTTTAATTAATAGGGTTGTTGGACCACATTAGTAGCCCACATACGAGTTACCCATAAGCAGATTCAACACATCAGTGATCCACATAGGCATGATAATCGGTATATCTTTTAAAAATGAGAAAAATGATTTAATTGACGGGTAAAATAGGAGTTTAATAAAATAAATTAAACTTTAATGATCAAATCAGATAAATATATTAACTTTAGTGTGCTACAATGAAAATTTTTCTTCATTCTTATATAGATTCATATTCATGATTCATTTGTCTTTTATTTCGACATGACCAAAAACAATTACTTTATTTATCCATTGTGATATTTCCAACATATTTAATCAACAGATTAATGATCTAATATATAGTCCAAATTCAAGATAACTTATAACATGATCACCATCATCAACCTACAGATATCATCAGGGGATGATCTATATAGATGCCCCGGGTAGGGTAGCTCATGGTATCCCTCAAATTTTTAGGCGTAGTGAAATTTTTTTGAGAATATTTTTGATGTATTGCAATTTTTTCGGTGTTCTACCTCGAAAATTTACGTGTGTAACTTATGACATTTCGTTCTGGCTCCACCATTGCATCTCATCATACTTCAAAATGTTAAGACCCACAACATCTACGTTAAATGTTTTTTGATTTTTAACCTTTTGATTTTTTTTGAATGTCGATGCTAGTATTTGCCTTGGATTGAACCCAAGACCTCCTGGTTAGAAACTCCTAATTAGACATCTTGTTAGTCAAGTGGGCTAGCCCCGACTTGTGTTTAACCTTTTGATACAAGGAATAAGTTTATTAATTTTCAATATCACGTAATCTAATTTAAAGATTAATACAATGATTTCTTATGAGTCGTAAAAATTCATAAACAAAGTTATGAATAACTTATTATGATATTAAAAATATCCATACGTGTTAATCATAAACACATTTATGAATTAACTCACAAGCTGTATTGGGAAGTTTACCAGTGGCAAGCAATCTTGCTCGTAGGGGTATAACTGTCCATTCCAATATATGTTCACTATGTGGGACAAACTCGGAATCTGAGGATCATCTCCTCATCAGATGTAGTATTACGCAGGCGGCACGTGAGTGTGTTCTCAATTGCTGTGGAATTCCAATTAGGCATTTTTCAAATGTGTCCGAATTTATAGACTTTTCAGCTTCATGGGGTCACTGCCCTCGGAAAAGGTTAATCCTCAATGTTATTTTCTATTGCCTACTATGGTACATGTGGTTGGCTAGAAATAACAAGATCTTCAACACGGTGGGTTCATCTCCAACAATGATCGCATACAATGTCAACTCAGAGTCATACACTTCGTTTAAATATAGGAATTCAAATGGTTGTGGGAATTGGGTTCATTGGTGCATTTCCCCTTTTAAACATTTTCTCTTGTAATTTACTGTTATGTACCCTTACCCTCCGATTCAACTACTTGCTAATCGTTTTTTGGGCTTTATTATATATATATATATATATATATATATATATATATATATATATATATATATATATATATATATATATATATATATATATATATATATATATATATATATATATATATATATATATACTATCTTATAAAAGAAATCCCACTATTTTTAAAAATAGATTGAATATAATAATATTATTTTTTTAAGATGTTCAAATCATTAAGCTAATAGTTCAAGTAGTCATCAATAAAATAATATTAAATTTTAACTTGTGTTTTGAATCCTTATATTTCTCAACAAATTCTATCTCCTTTCCTGAATTTCGGATAATTCAAAATTTGAAACCATCAGAAAATACATGTTGATTCAAATATCCCTCCTGCAGATGACTCTTTCTTAACATGTTTTTATTTTAATCCTTACTTGTAATTGATTTCATCATTTTTAACTTTTTGTATTTTTTATCTTATAAATATATTGGGTGAAGGCTTTATTATATCAGGTTTGTTCCTAAAAAGGTTTTTACTATGTTTCTTTAATCTGTTGGCTTTGCAGGTTCAAAGAACTCAACCAAGAGGGCCAGTTAGAGCATTGTATTATCATTAGTTTGTATATTTTGGCATCTTACTTTTGCAATAAAGAACGGTTAAACACAAGATTTGACATGATTAAGGTAGTTTGTATATTTTTCATCTTGTTTAGTCTAAAAATGAAACATTTTTCATCATTGGTCCTTATACTATCAATTTTCATCACATGGACTTCCTGATTACGGTGATTATTGTCCTTATTATAATGTTCTATATAGATTTTGTTCAATATTTTAAGGTTTCGAGAACCTAAATCAATATGAATCCTTGAATTACATACCATCGTTGAAAATGTTTTAATTTGTAACCAAAGTTGGTTTAAAATCACAATAAACAAGCTGACACCTGAATATTTTGGCCTTCTCAAAGTCCTATTTATCGACTTTTGAATCACAACACCTGATATTCTAAAGGTTTATTTTTATAAACTATTATTTATATATTTTAGCATTTTACTTAGTAGGACATTAAATTAATAAATGAATTAAGGAAAACGAAAAAAAAAGAGGACGATAAACAGTACAAGTGGTTTGGGTATGTATAAATGGAAGTAATAACCATTTAGAGGGTGTTTGGGAAAAAAGCTTATTGCTTATTAGTTTATTAGTTTATAAGTTAATAAGTAAGTGTCAGGTAACTTATGAAAAAATGACGTATTAGAGGTTCCCCACCGAAATAAGTTATTTTAATCCAAACACTTTTTTTAACTTATAGTGATGTGGAACCTAATAAGTTGTTTTAAAAAAGTTTAGCCAAACACCCCCTTAATATGGTATGGTAATGCTCTTGAAATAAGTTATTTTAATCAAAACACTTTTTTTAACTTATAGTGATGTGGAACCTAATAAGTTGTTTTAAAAAAGTTTAGTCAAACACCCCCTTAATATGGTATGGTAATGCTCTTGAAAAATAGATGTCATTTAATATTCATTTCTCAAAGTGAACGCAAAATGGTTTTAACTCTAAAGAGATCAAATTATTCGCCGCCCGCCGCTTTGCGCGGGTAGACGGCTAGTATATATATATATATATATATATATATATATATATATATATATATATATATATATATATATATATATATATATATATATATATATATTCCGTCTTAGTAAACATACTTTTTAGTGTTAATTCAGATAAATTTATGGATATTCATATAAATATCAAACTAATTCGATTCAATATATACATAAATAAAGGGTTGTCTACAAATTACTTGTTTTATATTTTGAAAACAAAGTTATATATATATATATATATATATATATATATATATATATATATATATATATATATATATATATATATATATATATATATATATATATATATATATATATATAGAGAGAGAGAGAGAGAGAGAGAGAGAGAGAAAGAGAGAACCATCATTAATAAGGAACCAAGGAACCAATCGTGAACGTCGGAAATCATAATAATAAATGGCCAACGAAATGGATGTACAATTTTATATTTGACACACACACACCAGATTATACCAAAAAACTCACCTATTTATCAAAACCCACCTCTTTTTTTCATTTAAATTTTTTTAGGCCACATTTTTTATCAAAAAAAACTCAATATACCGTTGTTCCGATCTTTCGTCCTCTTTCCATAGAGATCCATATTGATATATAAAAAACGAATTTGTTTTTCGAAAAAAACTCACTTCATTTTGTTAGTTTTTTCAATATTTAAGTTTATATTTATAAAAAAACTAATTATACCAAAAATATTAATATTTTGTACTCTATTAATAAACATCAACACCGGCAAAAAAAAACAAAACCCTCGAACAATGTAGATTCACACTGTGAATCTAAACTGTAAATATTTCAATTTTCAACATTCAAAATGTAAAAAAACTCGATCAGTTCAGATTCACATTGTGAATCTGACTTACTATTATACACAGTATGAATCTGAGAAAATTCAAAAAAGAAACGTCGATCAATGTAGATTCACACTGTGAATCTAAACTGTAAATATTTCAAATTTTAACATTCGCAATGTGATAAAGCTCGATTAGTTCGGATTCACACTGTGAATCTGACTTACTATTGTGCACACTATGAATCTGAGAAGGTCCAAAATGTGAATCTGAACAGGTTCACAATATGAATCTGAATAGGTTCACAATGTGAATCTGAACTGAAACATAGTTTTTTTTTACCCGAATATGAATCTATGTTTAAAAGGTATAAAAAACATGAATTTTGATATATTTATTATTATTTTTCTATAAAAAAAAATAGACCTTAACTTTTCAACAAAGAAAATGAAATGAGTTTTTTTCAAAAAAAAAAGTTCATTTTTTTATATATCATCATGGATCTCTTTGGAAGAGGACGAAAAACCGTGAACAACAGTATACTCGGTTTTTTTTTCAATTATATATATATATATATATATATATATATATATATATATATATATATATATATATATATATATATATATATATATATGGAGAAAAGTTTAATAGAAAACCATTATTAATCTAGGAACCAAGGAATCAATCCAAATTTATTTAAAAAAAATTTAGGCCATGTATATATATATATATATATATATATATATATATATATATATATATATATATATAGAGAGAGAGAGAGAGAGAGAGAGAGAGAGCTAAGTTCAATGTGGATTGACATCTATAGTATGGACGTGTGAATAATGCTATTTTGTGAGAATTACAAAGATAATATATTTTTTGATAATATGAATACATTTAATCTTATATAATTATTTTAATTATTAAACATTTTTACTAATTAAATCGTCTATAAGGTTATTATACATTTTTTTAATTATTCTCATTCTGTCAGAATAATATCAAGATGTTTATTGAGTCGTATTCTGTAAGAATTAAAATAAATAAAAAACGATGAATGAGAACAAATATGAATTAAAATTGGTAAGAATCCATTAAAATAACAATAGTTCTGTAAGATTGAACGTATTCACATTAGTAAACAATATATTATCTTAGTAATTTTCATAAAATAACATTATCAACACGTCCACATAATAGTTGTCCATCCATATATATATATATATATATATATATATATATATATATATATATATATATATATATATATATATATATATATATATATATATATATATATATATATATATATATATATATATTTCCAACATTCCTATTATTTCTATCTGATCTATTTCAAACATAACACTTTGATGATCAATATCCCATTCACATGAACTCTATTTGTAGTATATGACATATCAAAACGAACCTATCAGGTATGAGTACATGAACCTATAAACCATTTATGAACCATAACTCAACTTCGTTTTTGTGTCCAGAATGTGAACACAACTCACTTTTTTCCAACACAATACTTGATATATATTAGGATTGCTTCTCTTCGTCCATTTTTTATATTAAACGGTTACGTCAAAAACAAAAAATGTAGCTCGTGTTTAAGTTGGCATACGACCTAATAAAATACAGACAACAATACATTTACGTTACCATAACTCTTATTTCACCTAAAACCTGGAGTTTGATTCAAATTCAGAAAATCTTCGTATCCCATGCACCTCGTGTACCAACTCTAAACCACTACATCTATAAGGCTATGTATAATCTAAATTAGATGTCAAATTAACGGCTATTCGTTGTAAATGAAACTCGAGAATTTTGGTGCTATCATTTTAGTTGTGTATTATACTATTTTTATATAAAACTATATATTTCATATAATTAAAATATATAATTACATTAATTAATGTGTTTAAACGTCACCAAAAAATATTTAAAATTTAAGAAAAGAAGTGGCTAAACATTGAAGTTGATGGATGGTAGGCAGCTTCTTTTAAGTTGCTCCATTGAATGTGCCTTACAATATCTTTCTCTTCATCATTGTACTTTCAAGTTGGTAAATCATGAATATATCATCTATAATGTACAGCCATTTGGAGTTCTTATCAATTAGTTTTATGTTTTTTGCGAAATATAATTTTATATTGAATACTATTTAAACAAATTCAAATAAGATATACTCGATAAAAAAAAAAGATATAAGGCAATCAAAAAATAGAAAACCATAATATAGAATCTCACTTCTAGCACATTTTGTAATTTTCATTTTTCAGTATATTTAAAAAAACCTTCGGCATATATTAATATATCTGCATCCACATGTTCAATAAAAAATGATCAATTAATTTGATAGTTAGTTTAAATTATTTCGTAAATTTATATTTAACATAAGCTGATTCATATAAAAACAGATTTACCATCCACATTTATACCATAAAAATGACATATATATTCTGTAGTAAGTGGCGCCCGCCAAGCAACAATAATCGGTCACTATCCTACCTGTTTTTAATTGGAAAACTCAAAAGTTCTTAAGCTAGTTTCTTGAACTATGCAGATAATATATAAAATGCAGGAATGAATGAATGAATATTATCAAGCACAAATCGAATATATATATATATATATATATATATATATATATATATATATATATATATATATATATATATATATATATATATATATATATATATATATATATATATATATATATATATATATATGCGGGTTCAATTGAGAAAATAAAAAAAAAGTTGAGAATGGGGGAATCATTCTCAGCCACTCATTTAATCTAAACATAAAAGACACGGTGACAAACTTGTAAATATCGTAATAACCTTCAATCTCAAATACGTAACTATAGAGAATTTGATAACTGTTCGTTCATCATCAAAATTTTTCCTCCAACCTTCAATAATCATCCAGATTTCTTCAACTAAACCGGAATTTCTTCGTTGTTCATGAAATTGGAATCGGAGTTCTAGACTCATAGTCACAGTCGACATTGAGAGACTTAGAATCGGTAATCACAGGTTCCCAATCGGATTTTTGGAAATCAAAATCAAATTGAGAAATCGATCAGAGATAGGATGTCGCATCTGAAGTCGAAATCGGAAGTATATGATGATTTGGAATTGATAACTTGATGTTTTTAACATTTTAAAAATAGTTAACTTGTTTGCACTCCAACTGTTTGATGGAATGCATAAACTAAATTACCACGTTATATTCACATATGAATATGTTTTCTCACCTGAATCAGTATATGATTATTAAAAACACAAAACAAATATGTAAGTCTGTATGTTATTCATATGTGAATAACATATAAAAATTATATATATTTGTCAAAATACCTTCAATATTTATAAGTGAATATACCTTGTAATATTCATATGTGAATATATTGTGTAATATTCATAAGTGAATATATCATCTAATATTCACAAGTGAATATACTCTGTAATATTCACATGCGGTATACCATTTATACTATATAATATTCACATATGAAATATCATTTAATACTCATAAGTGAATATACCATTTAATATTCACAACTGAATATACTATGTTAATATTCACAAGTGAATTCATCGTCCAATATTAAAATATGAATATACTATTTTTATTATATGCTATATTCATATATGAATGATATTTAAATTGTATAAAAAAAATCATACTTTTTATTCATAAGTGAATAACGAATGTACTGTAATAAAACCTGATGCATTGTTATTCATTTATGAATAACGATAGCTGAAAATATAAAAAAAATAATTTTTTTATTTTATCTTAAAACTATATCAATATGGATGTCTATTTGTAGAGAATAAAAAAATCATGAATTTTGGTATATTTAAAATCATTTTTTGATAAAAATAGCTTATAAAAATTAAAAAAAACGAAAAAAACTATGTTTTTGTATATATTAAGGTAATGATTAGCATAGTTTAAGGAAATATGTTATGTTGGAAAACACATGTGCATTCGTTTCCCATTTCCGCAGGTAAGTTGGAGGCTTTTGCGGCAAAAATAAATGATTGGCTGAGAATAATTCTCTCATTCTCAACTTTTTTTTTCTCAATTGAACTCTCCCTATATATATATATATATATATATATATATATATATATATATATATATATATATATATATATATATATATATATATATATATATATCAAGGTTGTAGAAATCGCTCGACGGTGGACTGGGGTCAAGCAATTAATCGGCTAGACGAGGATTAATCAGGGGATTAATCGGAGACCATTAATTATTAAAAAAATTATTAGAAATTGATAAACTTAACATTAGTACTAAGAATAAAAGTAAACAAGTTAAGAAATAATAAATATGTAATACATAATTTATTTTTCTTTCCAATTTGGATATTTCTTCTCTTAAGCATTTACTCAAACACTTGGTATGCTATTTTGATTCTCATGAATGTCACAAACACCATAAGGACTACATAATCCATATCAACCAGTCGATTACATTTATCCATTTGCACACTCAAATAAAGGTCCTACAATTGCCTTCTTTGGATCCAAATGAGTCCTTGAATGTCACAAGCACCATTCGGATTCAAAATCATTCGGACATCTGTGGGTACCTTTTGGAATAGAACCCGTTCGTGTATTCACCCACTGAAGGATCGATATCGGTTTTCCATGCCACGAGGTTCTTATTTATTCCTCTTACAAAATCAATCCTGAATTTCATACTTAGAAGAAACATATTTCTCGATGAGTATTGATATTGGTGGTTGATGGTGGTTCAAGGGGTATAAGGAGATGGTTTAGAGCTGGAAATAACACGAAAGTAGCATAGGTGGTTTCTATGGAGGTGTTCTCGGTGGTTTGTTGCAGGTATGAGAATTGATGACGAAGACAACAACAAATAGGAGTTGAACACGAAGACAGATGTGGTTGCTATGGTTTATTGCAGAGGTGGTTGCTATGGCGGTGTTCTCGATCACCTGTTACCTACATACACACATAGTGGGAAAAAAGAGATGCAAAGAAGCTATGAAAATTTGGGAGTTATTGGGATTAACTGAAGCTGTGAAAATTAACGAAGTTGTGAAAATTAATTGAAAAGACAACAAAAAAATCGAAGAAAGTAGGTTGTAGATCGAGAGAGAAAGTTGGGGAAGAACGGGAGGCAGAGTGGGGAAGAAAGAGATGCAAAGAAGAGATATGAAATAATTAAAAGTTCATCCCATATCGATGGTGGGAGCATTCTTTAAAGGCAAACTTACTCAATAAAAGGAGCTTGTATCTCTAGTAAGACCAAGCCCCACAATGTTTTTGGCAAGCCGGCTCCTTTGAGCTGGCGGGACCCTTGGAGTTAGCTAGACCGATTTGGTCCGATTTGAAGTCCGAGTTGGTCCGATTTTGCCCGATTTGGACTGGCTTTGACCTATATTGACCATGGCCGACTAGCCAACCCTCTAACCCCTATTCGTAGGCGGTTGGTGTCCGCCTAGCGCCTTGGCGCCGATTAATCGGTTGCCTAGACCGATTTTTGCAACATTGATATATATATATATATATATATATATATATATATATATATATATATATATATATATATATATATATATATATATATATATAGTGCTAGGTTATTTTGTTTCTTACATTAATTGTGTGTTATATTGCACCAATAGAAATTTAGTAAATTAAATAATTATTTAATTAAATAAATATAGATATTAAATGATTTCCATAATTATACGTATATTAAATCATATCCATAATTATAATTCTCTTTTTGTGGAAATTAATTAAATCCGTCATTAATGTCAGCAATATCATTCTTTTAGAATGAATTCGCATCTAGGTTTTATATATGAGTTCGTGTTTTGTTTCAGGACTCGCTCACTTAAAATACAATAAAGTTGCATTGAATATGAAGAACGAGAATGTATTCTACTAGAATACACTTTTATTCTGCTGGAATACACTCTCATTCTTCTAGATATGAATTCATTCTGAAAGAATATTATTTTTGACATTAATGACGAAGTTAATTAGTTTCCATAAAAATGAGTTATATGTATGGATATCATTTAATATACATACAATTAATACTAAATTTCTACTGACGCATTCTTGCACACAATAAATGTGAGAAAGATTTGAACCTACCTTTCTCTCTCTCTCTCTCTCTCTCTCTCTCTCTCTCTATATATATATATATATATATATATATATATATATATATATAGGCTTATGTTATTCTATTCAAAATAATTATTGTGTTATTATATTCATAAATGTGGGCCAATCATTTTACTTATTTTAAGAAAGTGATTAATAAATATTATTTAATTAAAAATAATCAAAAAATACCATCTAATTTAACTAGAAGGGTATTTTAGTCAATTAATATATATTTAATAAAGGGAATTTGCATATTTTAAGGGATCATAGATTCTATTAATTAGTGAAAAAATATCCATAATCCATTCCAACATAATTGGAATTAATATATATTTAACTAGAAGGGTATTCGTGGTCCGTTCTTCAAGCATCAGTTTCTGTGGAAACAAATCCAATGAATAAATTAGTGAGAAAATATCCATAATCCATTCCAACATAATTGGAATTCATGATTCCATTCGGATAGAATTTGAATTCATTTACCAATAATTATATTAATTTGTCGGATTCTAATAGAATATGTTCATGATTATCATAAAAAACAATCTTTTCTTATAGAATACTATAAACGAAAAAATACCATTCAGTTGAAGCATTTTAGCGGAGCGTTTGTTGTGCATCAAAACAACTTTCAATTTCCCGTAAAAATTAGACAATCAGAACAAATTCCAAATTCACCAAAAATATTACACCTTAAAAGAATTAGAAAATAAACCTAAACAAATCCAAAATTTCTTTGATTTCTGTCAAACAATCAACCCAAACATCCATTCTATATATTGAAATCAAATCAAATTAAAAAAACCCATTCGAAGATTAAACTTCATTGGTTTAACATTTTTCCATAACCTAAGATAGCACCTTCAAACTGTTACAGAGTTGAACAAACAACACACATTCAAATTGTTCAAGTTATCATATAAGCATCTTAAGAATAAGATCTAGGTTCAATTGAAAATTGAAACACAAACACATATACAAGCAAAGTGTTACATAACAGAAAATTTGGGGTTTGAAATTCAAAATCACGTAATGAACAAAAATTGTTATAGAATATAACTCACGTAATGAACAAAGTGTTACATAACAGAAAATTTGGGGTTTAAAATTGAAACTCACGTAATGAACAAAAATTTGAGGAAGCAAACTACGACTTAGGTCACTTCCTCCGTTCCATTTTCCTTTGAATTGAAGATCTGCTATGCAAACAGAACCTATTGGAAGCTAAAAGAAGTTGTTGCATAAACCCTAAAAGATTCGCATTTCGTTCTATTTTAGAGTTGTTTTATGAATTTGTTATGCATCAATTGATAGAACAACAAAGAAATATAACAGAAACCAGGGAAAAGAAGAAAGAGTGAAAGCTAGTAAAAAAATCGACATCAAGGAGGACTCGACAACAGGAATAATTAGACAAAAACGAACCTTAGCTGTTGAGTGCGACGGTCTCCGGCACGTGGTTCACAGGGGAGAATATTGGCTAACGGCGGTAAGGGCTTGCTTGAGAGGCAACGACCGAGAGAAGTGGTGGCGTAGGTTTGTGTCGATGTATGAGTTTGTTATGCATCCCTTTTCCTCCTTTGCACCCTATCGACAGAGAAGCAAGAACGTAGCTTGGCTGCTCCATCCCATCTCCCTCTTCGGCCTCGTCAGTCCCCTGAGATACCCTCTTCGCCATCGATCAGAAAGAAACGAATTAGCCACCTGCTAGATTCCTCATGATGGGATCGGTCAGAGGTGAGGGAACGCCATTTAAACCGTATAGATTAGGTTAAAAGTCAATACCATGATTATAGGGATTATTTTTTGTGACATCCCCAATTTCACGGCCAGAAAAGACCGTTTTGTATATGCTTTGTTTTAAAATCAGACTTATCTTTTAAAGAAAACAGTTGCGGAATTTGTCCCAAAAACAAAATGTGATAACCATTTTATAAAAACATTTCTCAAAGAGAATGTATTTTTATTAAATAATAAAACCTCAGGATGTCATGTTCCGATACAAACCAAAGCATAAACAGTACAATATAGACCTTGCAACAGTTATTTGTAACTACAGATCTATAATCCAAAATCTCTCGTCAAGTCCACCAAATTATACTCTTGTGTCATTACCTGTAATGCAAAGAAAACTGAGTAGGTTAGGCTTGGGAGCCTGGTGAGCATATAGGGTTTTCAACCCACAATAATACATTTATTATATTCAATCATCAAACAATCAACCCAAATACCCATCCCCATATCTCCTTTATTTTCTCAAGGGTTTACCCTAAGGACCAACTATCCTTCATTCATTTGTTCCTAAGGATTTACCTAAGGAATTGGCACGAAATCCATTGCTTCCAAAATTTGTCTATCAGATGCTAAATCCATACCAATCAGGCGCTAACTCCATAGTCACCAAGGTTTACTCAACAATAGGCGCTAACTCCATAGTCAGCAAGGTTTATACAATAGGCGCTAACTCCATAGTCACCAAGGTTTATACAATAGGTGCTAACTCCATAGTCACCAAGGTTTATACACTAGACGCTAACTCCATAGTCGCCAAGGTTTACCCATACCATCTTTCATCACACACCAACTATTCCATCTACCCAACCTATTTGTAGATATAAAATACATATATAGTTTAACTCATTTAAAAAACTATATAAACATCCATTCCACACACATCTCAAATAAACAACAATATATAAACACATAACACATATTTCATAGCAAATACTTCATATTTATGTGTTAGAAGAAAGTAACTACACACTCACCTGATCAGAAGATGATCGGACAACACTACGGCTTGTAGAAGTCGTATTCTTCGGTAGATCTGGAAGATCTTCACAAAAATTGGCTTCTCGCGGGCAGAGCTTCGGCTCGGGAATTGTACTTCTCGGGATCTTCGAGGCTTTGGGACTTGCTTCGGGGCTCGGGAATGATACCGGGGCTCGGGAATGATACCGGGGCTTCGGGAATGATACCGGGGCTTCGGGATATTTCTTACACAAAAAATGAGGTAAAACGGGAGAGAGAAGAGAAAATGAGCAAGAAGGTCGGCTGCCCTCGCAAGGTATTTATAGGGCCGAACCCTCGCATTATGCTGGGCATAATGCTTAGCTATGCGGGGCGTAGTGCCAAAAATGTCATCGCTTACGTATGCGAGGCACTCGAGTCCGAGGGGTTCATGCATCGGGGTACGCTGGGCGTACGCTTGTACGCTGGAAGTACTTCGGATAAGATCAATGACTCCTTCGGATATACATCCGAATTAAAGATTAAATATATATTTTAATTATTTAATAAACTTAAAAAAATTCATATCTTCCTCATACGAACTCCGTTTTCGACATTCTTTATATCCACGCGTAGGTGAGACTACGCTCTACAACTTTCGTTTAGACTCCGTCGGCTAATTTTGAATTTATTTTTAGTAGGCTGGGACAGAAAAACTCCATTATAAATTCATAACTTCTTCATCCGACGTCCGTTTTCGTATGTCTTTTTATTGTCGCACTACTAATGACGAGATCTTCGATTCTCGTTTAGATTGTTTCGGCTAAAAACCGCTCGATCACAAATCGAGTATTTTGGGCCGCATACCGCTAAGTCGAAACTTAGAAAAATCATAACTTCCTCATACAAAGTCAGATTTGGACGTTGTTTTTATGCACGCTCATGGTTTAACGAACTCTACGACTTTCGTTTAGATCGCTAAGGCTAAATATCGCTCTTACGTAAATCAACTTTTTACGTCATTCAACGTCATGTCGGTTCTGTTGCGAAACTTCGACGGGTCATAACTTCTTCGTTATAACTCGGATTTCAGCGTTTTTATATGTACGAAATCCTTGTAACATATACTACAACTTAGTTAAAATTTTTCCTTCAAAATAATATTCCATCAAAAAGTCATTTTTGACGCTTGTTGTCCTTAAATTGACTAGCACTAATCTACGAGCGTTACAATTATCTCCCCCTTAGGATGATTACGTCCCGGAATCATCAACGAAGTAGAATTCGTATACTAACTCCATACATTATCTCTCCATCCTAAGTAATAACCGTGATGCTCAATCTTTCATCTGCTCTTCATACTATGTTGGACTTTCAATCGTAACCTTCAAGTTACAAAATAAATCCTTATTGTGGACTCATTCTTCTTCTTAGGATAAATACATTCCTTTATCTATTGCAATAGACCGATGGGTCGTGTCCCGATGACTTCTCATCGTAGTCGGACTCAATTTGATATGACCACTAGGGTCGGAATAACAACCATCTTACTAGTCATTAGCGAAACAATGGTAATGACATGCTTGAATAAAACGGAAACAATTACTAGCTTCTTGGTAACCTTGCGACTTTCCCTGATCCAAGCGTGAGTCATGTGCTTCCAGTAGTATAGATCTCTACAACTATTCACACCTACTTATACTCGTCCCAAGTATTGTCTCGCAGTCAACCAAGTCACCATACATAAATCATATAATCATTCAACACATCAGATAACAAAACCAAGGTTTATATTATTTCTTGAAACGATTACACAAAGGTTCAAGTTCACCCTATACTATGCCTCAAACAGGCTACACTTCCTGATACATACTTTATATATTGATATGAAGTCTTCATCTTTTAATCCTCCCATCGTTTTCTGCTTCGTCGAGGTGCATGTGGAATGCCCTCGGCTGTGGCGGTGTGTCTTTCTTTGGACAGTCTTTAGAAATATGCCCTTCTTCGTTACATCTGTAGCACACCTTCTTGATAGGCGCACACTTGCTAGCGTAATGCCCTGTCTTCCCACATTTGTAGCAAGTCATCTCCTCACTACATTTCCCGAAGTGTTTCTTTTTACACTTGTCACACCACTTAGCTTCATCTCTTCCCCCAGATTTCGAGAATCTGCTTTCTTTGTTGATCATTGAAGATCCTTCATGTTTCCTTTTCTCTCCAACTTCAGCTCTTTCTAGACCCTTTTCCCTTATTTGGGTCTCAACATTCATGGTTGCCCAGATGGCGGCTTTCAGAGTGGTTGCTTGCTTGACTATCGGACCAAAGTCCGCTGGTAATCCATTGGCAAACTTGTTGACCTTAGAAAGTTCAGTTGGAATTAGGTATGGAATAAGCTTCATCTTCTCCGTATAGCTTGTAGCGTATTCAGTGACGCTTAATTTTCCCTTCTTTAGATTCTGGAACTCATTGTTGATTTCCAGAAGATCCTGCTCAGAGCAGTATTGCATTTTCAGTGGCACCACAAACTCTTCCCAAGACATCTTGCTAGCTTCCCCCTTGGGCATCGAACCGGCCAATAACTTCCACCAGCTCATTACTCCAGATTTTAACAGAGGAATTGCAAGAGCGGTCTTCTGTCTGTTGCTACACTCGCAACTTTCAAACATTGTCTCCATCTCGGAGATCCAGTCCATGACTTGCACCGATGTCGGGCTCCCAGAAAGACACGGTGGTTTGGATGCCATGAAATCCTTGTACTTGCATCCACGTCCATCATTTCCTCTATCCTAGTTGTTTCGGCGAAATATTGGTGGGTTGGCTTGACCAACGGTCCCACTATAGTTCCCTCCTTCCAAATGCCCTCCATTCACTTCGGGCTCTTTTACTTGAATTGACAGTTCTTCACGATTATGTTGAAGCAACCGCCTGGTCTCCTCCATTTGACGATCCAACATCGTCTGCATCATTGCTTGTACACCAACCATCGTCATTGGCTTAGGTGCTACAGCTACAACAGGTATTTGCTCAATCACTGGTGGTTGATTCCTGTTCTCATTTGCGTTTCCAACTCCGTTTCTAGTTCTTTCCATTCTTGATCTATACACCAAATAAGGTGAATGTAGATCATCATTCACGATATATACATATATCATCCTTATCACTTTGAAACGTTTACATGCTAGTTCCAATACCTTAGTCGTACACTTAGAATCCTAAACACATAAGGTTTCCAGATCCGATCGGCAACAGACCATTGATCCGAACAAACAATTTCATATATGGCAAACATATAGCATTTAGCATATAAAAGCATTTTAGACATCTTTCTTAAAATATACTAGTGCTCGTGTCTAAAATATGGTAGACACTCATCTCACAATCATCGCTTAGCATTCTAAGTTTAAGTATAGAAATCCTACAAATTCCTAGTTCGCTTAAACTAATGCTTTGATACCAACTGTGACATCCCCAATTTCACAGCCAGAAAAGACCATTTTGTTTATGCTTTGTTTTAAAATCATAGTTATCTTTTACAGAAAACACTAGCGGAATTTGTGCCAAAAACAAAATGTGATAACCTTTTATCAAAACATTTCTCAAAGAGAATGTAATTTTATTAAATAATAAAACCTCGGGATGTCATGTTCCGATACAGACCAAAGCATAAACAGTACAATACAGACCTTGCAACAGTTATTTGTAACTATAGATCTATAATCCAAAATCTCTCGTCAAGTCCACCAAATTATACTCTTGTGCCATTACCTGTAATGCAAAGAAAACTGAGTGGGTCAGGCTTGGGAGCCTGGAGAGCATATAGGGTTTTCAACCCACAATAATACATTTATTATATTCAATCATCAAACAATCAACCCAAATACACATCCCCATATCTCCTTTATTTTCTCTAGGGTTTACCCTAAGGACCAACTATCATTCATTCATTTGTTCCTATGGATTTACCTAAGGAATTGGCACGAAATCCATTGTTGCCAAAGTTTATCTATTAGATGCTAAATCCATAGCTATCAGGCGCTAACTCCATAGTCACCAAGGTTTACTCAACAGCAGACGCTAACTCCATAGTCACCAAGGTTTATACAATAGGTGCTAACTCCATAGTCACCAAGGTTTGTACAATAGACGCTAATTCCATAGTCACCAAGGTTTATACAATACGTGCTAACTCCATAGTCACCAAGGTTTATACAATAGGCGCTAACTTCATAGTCATCAAGGTTTATACAATATGCGCTAACTCCATAGTCACCAAGGTTTATACAATAGGCGCTAACTCCATAGTCACCAAGGTTTACCTATACCATCTTTCATCACACACCAACTATTCCATCTACCTATGTTTTACCCAACATATTTGTAGATATAAAATACATATACAGTTTAACTCATTTAAAAAACTATATAAACATCCATTTCACACTCATCTCAAATAAACAACAATATATAAACACATAGCATGTATTTCATAGCAAATACTTCATATTTATGTGTTAGAAGAAAGTAACTACACACTCACTTGATCAGAAGATGATCGGACAGCAGTACGGCTTGTAGAAGTAGTATTCTTCAGTAGATCTAGAAGATCTTCACAAAAACTGGTTTCTCGCGGGCAGAGCTTCAGCTCGAGAATTGCACTTCTCGGGATCTTCGGGGCTTCGAGACTTGCTTCGGGGCTCGGGAATGATACCGGGGCTTCGGGATATTTTTTACACGAAAAACGAGGTAAAACGGGAGAGAGAAGAGAAAATGAGCAAGAAGGTCGGCTGCCCTCGCAAGGTATTTATAGGGTCGAACCGTCGCATTACGCTAGGCGTAATGCTTAGCTACACGGGGCGTAGTGCCAAAAAATGTCATCGCTTACGTATGCGAGGCACTCGAGTCCGAGGGGTTGATGCATCGGGGTACGCTGGGCGTACGCCTGTACGCCTGTACAGGCGTAATGCTTAGCTACGCGGGGCGTAGTGCCAAAAAATGTCATCGCTTACGTATGCGAGGCACTCGAGTCCGAGGGGTTGATGCATCGGGGTACGCTGGGCGTACGCCTGTACGCTGGGAGTACTTCGGATAAGATCAATCACTCCTTCGGATATACATCCGAATTAAAGATTAAATATATATTTTAATTATTTAATAAACTTCAAAAAATTCATATCTTCCTCATACGAACTCCATTTTCGACGTTCTTTATATCCACGTGTAGGTGAGACTACGCTCTACAACTTTCGTTTAGACTCCGTCGGCTAATTTTGAATTTATTTTTATTATTTATTTTTAGTAGACTGGGACAGAAAAACTCCGTTATAAATTCATAACTTCTTCATCCGACGTCCGTTTTCGTATGTCTTTTTATTGTTGCACTACTAATGACGAGATCTTTGATTCTCATTTAGATTGTTTCGGCTAAAAACCGCTCGATCACAAATCGAGTATTTTGGGCTGCATACCGTTAAGTCGAAACTTAGAAAAATCATAACTTCCTCATACAAAGTTAGATTTGGACGTTGTTTTTATGCACGTTCATGTTTTAACGAACTCTACGACTTTCGTTTAGATCGCTAAGGCTAAATATCGCTCTTACGTAAATTCACTTCTTACGTCATTCAGCGTCATGTCGGTTCTGTTGCGAAACTTCGACGGGTCATAACTTCTTCGTTATAACTCGAATTTCAGCGTTTTTATATGTACGGAATCCTTGTAACATATACTACAACTTAGTTAAGATTATTCCTTCAAAATAATCTTCCATCAGAAAGTCATTTTTGACGCTTATTGTCCTTAAATTGACTAGCCCTAATCTATGGGCGTTACATTTTTGGAAGTTATTAAACAATTACTAAATTACCCTTATTTGTTTATTTAATTATTTAATTTTTATTTAATTTTGATTGGTCTATATTTATGCATATAATAACACAATAATTACTTTAAATACATGAATCTCTCTCTCTCTCTCTCTCTCTCTCTCTCTCTCTCTCTTTATATATATATATATATATATATATATATATATATATATATATATATATATATATATATATAAACATCTACTGTATGCTCGTAAGCACAAATTTGGACCAACATATGGAATAGAATCAATAATCAAAATTTGAGGATCTATGATATTACAATAGGGTAACATGTACCATATAATCACACAAATTTCAGTATAAGGGTATTTTGGTCAATTTACATATGATAAAAATGAAAATTTTCAAATTTTAATAGATAAATAATTCCCTTACTTTTAAAAATCTAGATTTTTTAAATTAAGTCAAATTTAATTGTAATATACGTTTTAATAATAACCAATTTTATTCTGTCAGAATGACAAAAAGTCAATAATAAATTAGGGAATATATTTTTGATTTTATTCTTTATATGATTACATTTAATATATTTTTTTAAATAACATGTTTAAACAATTATACATCATATTATAAAGAATAACAATTTTTAAAGAATATTAATTTTATTCTTTAAGAATCACTATAAATTCTAAGAGAATAGAAACTATAAATTCTAATAGAATGTAATAGAAAATAAAAACTATAAATTCTAACAGAATGTAATAGAGATTATAAAGTCTTAAAGAATGTAATAGAAAATAAAACTTATAAATTTTGATAGACTGTAGTAGACATTAAAGAATTGTAATCTATTCCAATAAAATGTAATCCTACAACTGCAATGAAAAAAGGGGTCTTATAGGCATTTCATCGAACATTTAGAGAGCAGAAAAATTATGCAAAATAAATTTTGACAGAATACTATAGGTATGAAATACATCAGAAATGGGAAGGCAAGTCAATCTAATTATGAGGATTCGTTCAATCTAATATTGTAGGTATGAAATACATCAGGCAAGCCAATGAATAAATAATCAACGATGGGGCAAAAAATAAAAAACAAATCATATAGACATCTAGCAAACGAAAAAAATAAAAAGCCGACAGCTCTTTTATGAACTCAAACTAATATTAAAAACCACTAATTACATTTATTCTAAAAGTGGCAATGATGATAAGCTACCTTCACATTTTTAGAAAAACCTCCAAATACTTAGTAGTTTAATGATCAAAACAACCCCTTATAGCAATCTCCATAATCTAGCAACATAGTAGAGCTATTGAAACATTATTGCAACTCAAACCTTTCAATGTAAATTGAATGAAAAGGCATAACATCACACTATGAAAAATCTTAAATCTGATGTTATAATAAAATATATTCTACTCTACAATAAAATAATCAATCTTTTCAGGTACCACTCTAACGTAAATCTTGCATTTGATTTATGTTAATTCCAATAAGGAACATTACAGGAGCATACCATTAAAAATAGATTTGTACTAAAAACTAATCCCTTTTATTATATGTAAAAAAATAAAAACCAAAACTATTGAAATTTTGTTTTTTAATATATCGAGTGCATAAAAATTGCAAATAGATTATGTCTAGATTGTAAATAATGTTCATGTACTTTATGTAAATCAATTCAGTTGCAAATAACAATTAAATCAAATACATAAAATTGATTAAAGAAAAAAGATAACAAGTTCAATAAGGAGAAAAAGAAACTTATGGATTGATTGGAGAATGAGAAATATCCATGGTCTTGAGTCAGGTATCTTGATGAAGATAAAAGGTGGCTAGGGTTATAAAGAAAATAGAAGACGTAATGTGATGATATATAAGGGCATATTTAATTAAAAAAATAAAAACAAACCCGGAAATGGACTCTAAATAGGATGCACAGTTTCGTTGCTTATTTGGCTGTGATTTTGGTCGATTATGCTTTGATTTAAAGGATATATTAAATGTTTTGATTATTGTCATAAGTGTAATGAAAATTACTATAATACTATTTTTATTATTTATTATTGAATTTATTTTTTCTTAATTTACAGTGGTTGTTAGAGGCATACAATACTTAGTGATAAAATAAAAAAGGTTGAGAACGGAAAAATCATTTTCAACAATCATTTATTTTTTCCGCAAAATGTTCTGGCGTATCGGACCGACGGAGGATGAATAATATTCATATTCATATATGAATACAAATATAAGTGTATTCATATATGAATCCACCACCTCCCCTCCGCCACCAACAACCACCACCATCACCACCACCACCACATCCGCCGCCAACCACCATCACCACCATATTCATATAAGAATAATCAGTTCCTCTATATGTATTCATATATGAATATACGTATCCATATACAAATACACTTATATGAATATACATATTCATATATGAATATGATATGTTTCGTCGGTCCGGTACGCTGGAGCGCTTAAGCGGCAGATTCGAAATTAGTGGCCAAAATTTATTCCTTCATTCTCAACCATTTTTTCTCAAATGAACCCACATCTCTCTCTCTCTCTCTCTCTCTCTCTCTCTCTCTCTATATATATATATATATATATATATATATATATATATATATATATATATATATGTGTGTGTGTGTGTGTGTATATGTGTGTGTGTGGTTTGGTTCCGGTAAGAACCAAAAAAATGATGAGAACTACAAGCACAATTCTTCACCACCCATTTCGTTAAGGACACAAACGTCAAACTTAATACTTGACAGTGGTGCGTTCACATACGTCCGTGGTAATTAATACAAACTCAAGGATTTAATCACGTGCGACGAACGTCCAAGATACGTCATTTAAGTGGGTTTTATTATTTATTTTCATTTTCTTTATATTTTTTTAAAAATGGAAAAAAAAAATTAAATAGCTATATACTCGATTTTCACGTTTTTTTTGTTTTTTCGTTTCTTTTTATTTTTTATTTTTTAAAAAAAGAAATTTTTTTTACTTTTTTTTATTATCTTTACTACATACTTGAAGATACAAGTGTTTTTTTTTGTTTTTTTTATTTTTGATTTATTTATTTATTTATTTATTTATTTTAACTAAATATCAGTTTGAGTTTTTAATATTTAACAATTATAAAATTTTAAATAAGAATAATATTTTTGTTCATACTTTTTTGAATCATATTATTTTTGGGCATTAAAAATTTGAATCAAATTATTTTGAATTATAGTGTTTTGAATCAAATCATTTTTGAATCATATGAGTTTGGATTAAAAATATATTCAATCACATTGTAACGTCCCAAAAATTAAGGCAATGAATTTCAATTTTTGGAAAAATAAAAGAAACATATTTCAAAATATGTTCATAAAAAAGCATAATAGAATCAAGTATGATCAAAACATCCAAATACATCAGAGTAAAGTAAAATGCGGAACAACGTGGTGTGTATGATGCGATCACCCCGAACTCTTCCCCTTAGACCCGGAAGTACCTGAAACATAAACTAAAAACCGTAAGCACGAAGCTTAGCGAGCTCCCCAAAATACCACATATCAAACATATAACAGACTCTGCCCGGTATACAAATTTGTTAGAAATATAAGATGGGCCCCGCCTCATCACATTCATCAGGCCCCACATGGCATCGGGCCCTGCCCGATATACATATAAACACATAAATACATGCAAGAATCACAAAGATAAATAACATACAATATACTCATCAGGCCCCGCCTGGCATCAGGCCTCTCCCAACACATATATTGAATATCATACATGCAAGAGTCACGCAGACAATTAGCATCCTAGTCATAATAAACTATAGGTCGGCATTGTTGCCTTCAAACCGCGAAGTACAGTGAGGAAACTCACCTCAAACTGTTGAATGTCTCAGATAAATACCCGGACTGCTGATTTGAAAAAATCTCCGCGCTAACACCACCAAATAATATCCAATCAATAATTGGGTTATAACCCAAAACTAGAATCCTAGTCCAATTGCCCAACACTCAGGCTAAAAGCCCACTAAGGCCCAACTTCCTAAATGGGGCCCAAAACCCATCATGGGGCTAATTCCAATAAGGCCCAAGGCCTAGCCATAGCCCAAAAATCAGAAGCCTAATGTCCCAGTAGGGCCCAAAACTCCTCTAGCCCAAAAGCGACCCAAACTAAGAAAGCCAACCGAAGTCAACGGCGGCAGAGTACGCCCGACGTACTTAGGCTTACGCGCAACATTCTACAAGAATTCCTAGTACGCACTGCGTACGAGCTGGATATGCCCACCATACTACCAAGCAAGCCATGATCGGGGACCGCACAGTGAATGCGCAACGTACACATACGTACGCCTAACGTATGTTCCCATTAAGCACTTTTCCATTAAGTGCTTAATACTTGCAACCAAAAGCCCAAACTTCAGATCCAAGTCTTATCAAACGTATTAAGCCATAAAGTCATGAACTTGGAGCCTTTGCATGGCTCAAAAGGACCCAAACCTCACTTTTAGCATTCTACTTTCACCATAATGACCTAAGCTCATGCATGGTTAATCCACAACCATCAATATGCTATCTTTATGGACTTAGGACATCAGAAACATTAAGAGAATCAACTCCTAACTTCTGGAGTAGAAGGAATCTACTTGATCTCATCATATGACCAAAATAGGACCAACACTTCATAAAGACTAGATCTAAGAAAACTAGAAGCAAGTTTCAAGCTTTATACCTCAATGAAGCTGGAAATGATGTGAGAAATCTGGATCTACACGCGCTCCTTTGATCAAGGCTCCTTCTTCCAAGTTCTTCTTCAAAGCTCACCAACACACACTAAAACACACACACACACACAAGAGGGATCAAATCTCTTCAAAAAGTGTCTAGGGTTTTGAAATGTGATAAAAGGCTTTGGAGGCTGAGAAATGAGAGATCCAAGGTTTATAATGCTGTTTAAATAGGGTCCAAACTCTAAAATTTAGGGTTTGTCCCTTGAAGGCATACGCCCCGCGTACTACAAGTTTGCCAGAAATGGAAAAACGGCCCCTAGGGACCAAATATGCAAAGTATCAACATACCAAGGGTCAAAAATGAAAATACCTCAGGTGTTACATAAATAGAGTTTATGTTCAAAAAAATTGTGGATCATTATATATTTGAATCATTTAACTTTGAATCATAAAAGATATAGTTATGTATTAAAAATATATAAACATAAAGATTTTTCATATCATAACAAATTAAGGATCATAAACAAGTTGAATAAAAAAAATAAACATAAATATTTTGAATCATCACATTTCAGATCATATTACGTTCAACATTTTGTTTAAAACCTAATATTTCTTAAAATTAAAATAAACACTTCAAAAACTAAATGTTTATTTAAAAATTCTTTTTACAAAGTTTATAATATAATGAGTAGAACCATCCCTTAAATTTTCATGATTTTGAGAATTTTTTTTCTGAGTTTTTTTTATAAAAAAGTAAAAAAAAAAAAAAAATAAATAACATATTTTTTCACACTGTAAAACCAACAAATTGATTTATTCATTGTGAATTTGAACTGTATATAATCTAGTTTTTAGAATTCACAATGTGAATCTGGCTTACTATTATTAACACTGTGAATCTGAGCTGAAATTTCGATTTTTTTACATCAATATGAGTCTATTTTTAAAGAGTACCAAAAAATATGAATTTTGACATATTTGTTATTTTTTTTGATAAAAAATAGACCTTAACTTTTCAAAAAACAAAAAAAAAAATGAAGTGGGTTATTTGAAAAAAAAAAGTTGATTTTTCATATATAAATATGGATCTGTATTGAAAAAGGATGAAAAATCATGAACAATTACGGTTTCTTTCGATAAAAAACATGGCCTAAAAAATTAAACTAAAAAAAATTAGTGGGTTTTGGTATAAATCGGGTGCATGTATCCATTGTAAAAGTCTACAACCCTTCCTTTTGTTGTTGATCGCTTTGTGTGTGTGTGTGTGTGTATATATATATATATATATATATATATATATATATATATATATATATATATATATAATGACGTATCCTTTGGATATGTCGCTACGAGGCAGGGTATGTTGTGTCTATCCTATTGTGCAACATTTTAGCTAGCTAACAAGACGATATACCCTTCCAGATTTATGCCTTGTTGGCATAATGAGGAAGCGTGGTTTAGAATGCATGGGACTGACGTCAGCGGAAGGATTGCTCCCATTCCACTAATGGAGATTTTGTTCCCATTAATCAAGACCACATCGGATTGCCTTTGTTCAACGTGGACCAATAAGGAATGAAAAGAAGTTGCAAGGAATAATCTAGTGGTCCTGAGCCCACGTGCCTCCAGAAGGGGAGGTACATTAAACCCTACGTACATAAGGAAAAGGACAGCCTTTCTCAGGTACGATGTGAACCACACCCATACTACCATATGATACAACCAATCACCGACCAGTAACTTGATCGTCGGTGCACCTCCCACAGGATCTCCTTCCACGGCGCGACTTACATATTCGTTTGTTGAGTGTGACTGAAGATCTCGAAAGATTTCACAGTACTTGAAAGGTAGAGGGATAAATGTTATATCATTGGCGCAATCGTTGTGTGCAACAACGAACAAAAAGCTATACAATCATATCCACCAAACGATGGCAATAGAAGACACAGGGGAAGGAAATGGAGCTGCCCAAAGTCTGATTTTCCAAATGCAATTGCTGGAACCAACAATACCACTGACCTCATTACTGATGTCGCACCAAGCAGCCACTTAGGCCACATCTATAGATTCATTGATATAGATGCACAGACTTTCGCACACCTTAATGTCGTTGCTTTACCTAACAGTAACCGGGCAACAGGCACTGCTAAGAAATCCACACCAAATTGTTGTAACAAGCGCCTCTAACAACTTAGCAGTTGGGGAAACACATACTTTATTCCAACATCACGCTTAGACACTGCCATTGCTGGAACCAATGTCACTGCCGTTCAGTCCATAAAACTACATTTTCATACCGATAATCAGTACATCCTAGAAGGCACAACCAACACTCTCAATGGTTATAGATATAGTCTTCTCTAATGTCAATAGAAATACTTATTCACCTTTGCAAACCATATCCCTATGCCACTCACCATGCTTTCACCCACACACCACTTTATTAACCTTATTTCGCCCACAACACAATGGTGCATAGCATGAGCTCTCTATTTATAGCAGATATATTGAACTACAAGATACCAAACACCCAAAGTTGAAAACATATAATGTGACTACAAATCCAGAAAGTCATGTCAACACTTATGAGTAGACAATGACTTTATTGAAATTGTATGAGAGGTTTTGGTGCACATACTTTCCCACAACCTTAGATGGAAATACAAGAATGTGGTTCAAAACATTGGTCCTAGGAATCATAAGCAACTTTGCACAGCTAAAATATGCTTTCCTAACAAACTTCATGCAGCTAAGGAGGTATCGGGGAGATATACATGTAATCATCGGATGTAAGCAAAAGGAGGGAGAGTTGGTGAAAAATTATATTGATCGATTCACCAAAGCGACTCTTGACACACCAGGACAGAAAGAAAGTATGGTCACTGGCGCATTTACATGGGGATTATTTTCCAGGAAAATTATCCAAAAAAAATTCTGGGGAAGACACCTCAGACACGACATGAGCTCAAGGAGCGGGTAGATAAATACCTACTACAAGAAACAGGAACAACGGACAAACAAACATATCTCAAAGCAATATCTGGTGCGAAATCTCAACATGTTGATCAATGTGGTAGTTACCACGTCGGGGTAGCAGTAATAATCGCAAGCAGTCTTTCTAATCGGTTAGATCTTCGAGGCAGTACCAACCATACCGAAGAGGCGACAGAAGATCACAACGGACATACGACTATGTAGTAACCGAGAGGCAGAAAGAGAAGAACGCCAAAGGAAAATCAATATTTTGTGAGTATCACCGCAGTACTGCACACGACACCACTAATTACACCTCTCTTTGGCTGGAAATTGAGAGAAAAAACTAAAAAGGAATATCATTGAGATAGCCGGAAGCCTACAAATTTAATGGGAAGAATAAAAGGCACCACATAGACAAACAAGATAAAATGTTGAAAGGATGGAGAACGTATAGGAAGTATTAGTTATTCGCTCACACCGACAAAGTTACTCACGAGCAAAAGACGTAGATGTCGTGGAAAAGAACATGATGAACCTCAAATTCTTTGTAGATGATCCCAGTCTGTCAAAATTGGAATGGGACTGTGTGACTTCCCCCATTTTTTAGAACCATTTAAAACATTTTTCTTTACGCTTTATAAATCGAGATGCAAAAATTCAGAGTTAAATAACACATTTTAAAATAAAAAAAGTTATTTTATTAAAAGCTTGGGAACCCAAGTGAACCTTATAAAGTCATCAACAATCACAAGGATGCATTTCTTATGATGAAGACTTTCTATAGTTGAGGGTCCACATAAGTCAATGTGAAGAAGTTCCAATGGTTCTAAGATTGATTTTTCAATGATGACAGGATGACCCTTCTTTGATTGCTTACCACACTCACATGCAGCACACAAGTGATCATTTTCGAATTTGAGGAGCGGTAGTCCTCTTACCATTTCACCAGACACGAGATCATTCATGTAGCGAAAATTCAGATGAGCAAGCCTTCGATGCCATAACCAAGTGATGTCAGGAACAACTTTGGAAAGAAGGCACAATTGAGGTTTGTCATTGACTATGTTGATGTCGAGCGGGTACATGTTCTTGCGATTTGACTTGATCAAGCATTCTTTTGTCTTTAGTCATTACGTAACTATGTTTCTTGCAAAATTCAACATGCTGATTTGAGTTAGTGAGTTGAGCTACACTTATCAGGTTGTGCTTCAGGTCAGCTGCATAGGCTACATTTGAAATAGAGAAGTTTCCATTGGTGAGGATGCCATAACCATGATTTTGAGAGCTGGACTTGTTGCCATATGTCACGTAACCAGCATTAGGAAAAAGTTTGAGATCTCGTAGAAAGTTTTGCTGCCCCATCATGTGCACGGAGCAAGCACTATCAATATACCATATTGTCTCTTGCTCCAACGCACAGAGTGCCTGCAAAAATTAGTGAGATGTGGAGTTTTCTGGCTCCAAGTTAGGTTCTAGGACAAAGGCACGAGTCTTGGGTTTTGGTAGTGACTTCTAAGTGACAGATGGTTTGGAAGGTTTGTTCCCGAATTCCTTAGGAAAAAAAGAGAAAGTCATGGTCCTTTCATCTATCCAATAGTCATACTCAATGACATGAGAGTTCGGAACAACTTTCTCCGGACTTTGAACTTCCAGAGCAGTGTGAACTATTGTGTCTTCCGGAGTTGTTGTCACATCTTTGTGTGTTTTAACTTTCCAAACAAGGTTTTGTTTTGAAGATTTTGGAAAAATTATTTGCTTAACACGTTTAGCTTTGGTTGATGGCACTTTTGAGTTTGGAGATTGAGGTTTAAAAATTGTGTCGTCATTTTTAGCAATAAAAACGGGTGAAACAGTCCGAGGAGAGTTGTTTTGGACAGATTTGGTGCTTACACTTGACTTTTTAGGAGTAGGACTGACCACTTTCTTTTTTACTACAAGACTGGGAGAATTGGAAGGCCTTTTGAGGATCTTAGTGGGTGTGAAGGAGTTTTGACTGTGAGTTGAGGAATGACAATTCTGAGATACACTCATTTTTGAGTTCTCAAGGAATCTTGAATTTCGTCTTGAATTAACTTCCTTTTTGAAAGCGTTTTTGGCTTCTTGTTTAGGACTAGTGACATCTTTTCGGTTCAAGGAGGGGTTCTTTCTTTGGTTAGTTGTTGAATTTGAAGTCCGACCATTTGAAGGATTGCCAAACTTAGGCTTGATGGGCACCAAGGTTGTTTTAGAGGTTACCAAGGAATTTGATTCACAAGAGTCAGAAGAGACATTGCTTGTAGTTTCAACGTTATCATCTATGGATGCCCATGCAAACTCAGAGGTAACCGGTTCAGTTGTCACTAGATGAATTTCCTTAACAATACAGTTGTTAGGAGGATTGTGTTTTGGAATATAGTCAATACGATTTGAAACACTATGGTGGAATTCCATGGTCCGATTCAGGTCTAGGTTTGTCAGAGGTGGAAGGGGCATGGAATCAGGACACTTGACAACTATAGGTTTAAACTCAGGAAGCAAAGATGCAAAATGGTCAGAATTCTTATCAAGGGGTGAGAAGGGAGAAACAGGTGTATCTGGATGTTTATGGTTCGGAACATCTCCCATAAAGGTCAGGTTTTGTAACTCCTTCAAGGGAATAGCTATTGGTTTCGGAAACTCGCTTCCGAGACCATGAGCTTTTGACCAAGGATGATGAAAGTTATGTGTCATTCTTTGATTTGCTTCAAGCAAGTCAATGGAGTTAAGCAAAGCATCAATTTTGGAATTGAGACATTTGTTATCCGAAATCAAAACATTTCTTTCAGAATAAGTGATTTCACATTTGTGGAATATCAGCCAGACAATCTTTTGCAAAATGGTTTGCATGTTCACACTTATGACACATAATTTTTGGTTTGTCAGATTTCTGATTTTGCTAAGGTTTCAGGGTAGAGTTGGGTTTAGAGATGTTTGGTTTGTAGGAGGGTGGTTTTTCGGAAGGTTTGTTGAATGGTTGATGATTATTTTGGTGAGGAGCTTGAAAACGATTGTTTTGGTGAGAATTTTGGAATCTATTGTTGTAAGTATTGTTTAAAGGACGGTTGTATTTCATTGATAGTTGGGCAAACTGTTGTTAAAAGCATAGTTCGGAGTCCATTTCATCAAGGTTAAGAGTTCCATAGATTGAAAGTTAGGGTTTGTATGAACAGGAACTGTTGGAGGTGACGGTTGAACAGGAGGAGTGTATGGAACAACATCAGTGAGAGGGTCCGAAATGGTTGGGTTTGAGGTTTGTAGGTCATAGGAACTGACTAAGGCTAGAGGACCTCCAGTGAGTTCGCGTAGAGTTTGAGCAACATTTAACCCGTGACCTTGGAGCTCTTCAAAATTTTTATAGAGCTTGAGCTTTTTCAGAGATCCATTGCTCTGAAGACATGATTTCACGTTTCCTCATCCCTTCCCAAGACTGTTGATGAACTTGAGATTGTACTCAAGTGGAGTCCGGACTATCCCATGGCCTGTCATGTTGTTGACAACGATCTGTTAGATTTGGTGTCTAAGCCTATAACTATAAATGGTATGTACTTGAACCGATAGTAGCATGGTCCTTTTGGGTTGCCTTCACCAGTGCAATTTGATAGGATGGTTTTTTGAGAATAAGGTTATTTACGATTTATTAATATATTAAAAGTATGATATATTAATATGGTTATTTAATTAGTATTGTCCAAGAATTAATTTGGAGTTAATTTTGTGGTCAAAAGAGACTAATTAAATATGGAGGGATTGATTATGTAAATCAATGATACTTATAGTATGGACTAACTGATCCATGATTATGTAAGTGGGCTAAACCAATAATATAACCCATGGATAGTCCATGGAGGTTAAACTCATGGATCATAGGAATGCGGAAAGTCATGGAGCATTAGGGTTTACAAAGTGTAACCCTAGCAATTTCCACAACTATAAATAGCCCCCTCCATGCACCAAAATCGGTTGCACCTTCAAAAGAGACAAGTAACTTATTCTCTTAGAACCTCCTTTGCATATTGGTGTTTGTGAACCATTAGAGGCATCACACTTGAACTGCTCAAGTTTCCAAAGGTCAAGAACTCTACCCTACTCAAGAAGTATGCATCCTAACTATGTTTTAATTATATATAGATTCAATTGTATGTTAGCTAGGGTGAATGCTTTGGAAAAAGAAAATGCATGTATAATTGGAGAAAACATAGATCCAAAGCATTTAGGGTTGCATGTGGACTTATGAAGTGTTATAGTGCTCAAAACCCAATAGTGGTATCAGAGCCTAGGTTTGTTTGTTATTATATTTTATGCTTGCTTGTTTTCAAAGTTGAAAAAATCGAGTTTTCTGCATTCTGACTGATGAACTCGCCGAGTCCACTAGGGAACTCGACGAGTCCATGCAGAAATGAAGCTACTCGACGAGTCCTGTTCATGGACTCGCCAAGTTGGCTGATCAGAGTGCAACAATTTGTGTTTTTGGCCAAAATTGGA
This sequence comes from Lactuca sativa, assembly GCF_002870075.4. Classification (NCBI taxonomy): domain Eukaryota; kingdom Viridiplantae; phylum Streptophyta; class Magnoliopsida; order Asterales; family Asteraceae; genus Lactuca; species Lactuca sativa. The sequence goes on along the minus strand of NC_056624.2, from coordinate 180,373,995 downwards.
TTTGATCATTACCCCGAACTGTTTTGAATAATAAAAATATATTTTTTAAGATATGGTAGTGATCATGCTCATCCAATTGAAAGATAATTGTCAAAGTTTTAAAATAGTTGTTGTTTTGTATGATAAACCAAATTGTTTTTAAAATTGTTGATTTAGAATTGTCTTGTTTATGAGTTTAGTTAGATCATAAATTATGTGATAATTTAGTTGTTAGAAAAATGATCTAATTGATGTTTAATGACCTCCATAACTTGTCCTCATTCCTCAAGTTATGGAAAATGAAAGGTCTCATCATTAAAATCAAATTAAACTCATAAGTTATGAATGTGAAGAATTTTGACAAGTTTCAAAACTTGCCCTCAAGTTTCGGAATTTGCAAAGTCTCATTAAATGAAACTTTAATTCCAAACCCTAGAGTTTTAAAAGTTAAAATTCAACCCTTATACTTTATAATATTATAGTTTATATATATATATATATATATATATATAAGAGCAAGTCAGTCTTACCATTAGTAGGCTTCATTCACGAAGCCGGTCTATAAGGGGGTATAAGCTTAGTGCCTATAAAATGGTGGTTTAATAGGTGTCCATTTCACCCACCGGTTCCTTGACTGGTAGGGATTCGTTAGCCGAACGGGTAGGATAGGACACTAATTCTCCCTCATTAAAAGTATAATGATAAATATAAAGTAACTAAACTTTTATTTAATTCCCAATCTTAGTTAATTTAGGAGAAATGTGAAAAATGGTGCTAATCCATGAAATTACACTTTACACCTTATTAAGTCGTTACTGGAGCGTGTGTGGTTAACCGGCACACTAATCTGGGACTGACTATGTGTGGCAAAGGGTAGCTTGATGTTAATCATAGATCAATGGAGCGCGTGTGGTTAACCGGCACATTGATTAGGTGATGTGTAACATTGGGTGTACCATGTTAATTTGCATGGTTATTCACACCTTGTGTGTGATCCTCGGTATCTCAATCACAAACTTGAAGTGAACAATCGACATTTAAACATGCCTTTGAAAAGTTCAATGAATCTGAAAGATCTAGGAATTTACAAACTAATTAAAACCTAATAATCTATTTCGTTTTTCATGGTGGAAATTGGTAAATCGTCATTTACCTACCTTCAAATATTTTACATTTGGATTATGGCACCCCTCTTCGCAATTGTAGAATATTGTGTTGGACCCTAGCCTTAATATTTCATATTGGGTGGAATATTAAGGATTATCATCTAATCTAAACTTTGTTCTTCTTCTTTCTCAGATGTCTATTCCAAACAATGCTTCCACACCAATTCCTCCAGGATCTTTCTGTTGGATTAATGTCTAAGTCCATAACTATAATTGATAAGACTTGACCCGACCCGGCATGGTCCATTTGGGTTGCATGGCATCATGCATTTGGATAGACTATAATGAGAGAAATAACACTTAAGGTTTGTTAATATATTATAAGTTATAATATATTAATAAGATTATTTAATCAGTATTGATCAAGAATTAATCTAGAATTAATTAAGTGATCAAAAGAAGACTAATTAAATATATGGGTTGATTGTGTAAATCATCCATACTTGTATAGTGGGCTAATGCTCCATGGATTATCAAGTTGGGCTAAAACCCATATGATGGTCCATGGATGCTCCATGGTGTATTTGAACCCATGGATCCAAGGAAATGGAAAGCCATGACAATTAGGGTTTACCCTAATTGTAACACTATATAAAGATCATACTCTTGGAAAAAAATCGGCCACTAATAGAAGTGAGATAGAGAAGGGCTAGCCGATTTTCATGAAGTGTGGTGTTTCTCTCTAAGACTTCCAAGTACATATGATGTTGTGTGAACCATTTGAGGTGTCACACTTGGGGCACTAGGCACTCAAGCTTCTTGAGAACATTCTACATCAAAGAGGTATGTATTCTATCTTGTTATATTCATTGTTTTATATGATAGATTAGGATAATACCTTGGATGTTCATATTTGCATGTATAATAGAGAAAACATAGATACAAGGTATTTAGGGTTGCATGTACACTTAGGAGTGTTAGAATGCTCAAAACCCAACACTTTCTCCCTAATGAACCTATGTGGGAGGGTCATTTTTGATGGCTCGATTTCAATGACTGGATTCGAAACATCAGAATGGCTATTCGTTATGAGGACAAAGAATATGTCCTTGATAAAGAGCTAAAGGAGATTGATGTCACCATTGCTACTCCTCAACAAATCGTTGAACACACTACTCATGAGAGGGATACGGTGTCTTATGATTGCAACCATGACTGTTGAGCTGCAGAAGTCCTATGAGGACTACTATCCCTATGAAATGTATCATGATTTGATGGAAAGATACCATCAAAGTGCTCCGCAGGAAAGGTATGAGATCATTGCCTCCTTGATCACAACCAAAATGAAGTATGGTGAACCCATCACGACCCACATGCAGAATTTGCAGAGATATGTGGACCGCTTGCTGAAATTGAATCTTTACCCTCTTGTTATGATCTGTTTCGTATGACTTATCATATGAACAAGGAGGAGGTCACTCTTATTAAGCTTCAAGGCCTTTTAAGGACTGCATAAAGCAACCTTAAAGGCAAGTCAGTTATGTGTACTCCTACTATTATTTCTGCCCCGGTTCAGGAAATAGGACATGGAAAGGGAAAGAAGAGGAAGGCTCCCTCCAAGTGCCCCAAAGGAAAGTCCCTTGATGGATCCTCTTCTAGTGGGACCAAAGCTGGTTCTGTTAATCCTTCTTCCATTCCGAAGGATGCTGACTGCTTCCATTGTCATAAAAAAGGCACTGGAAACGGAGCTGCCCCAAGTACTTGATGGACATAAAGGATGGGAAGATCAAACCCTCCTTCCCAGGTATTTACACTATTCGATCTAATAACTCATCACATGCTAAATCTTGGGTCCTTGATACAGGTTGTGGATTTCACATTTGTTCTGATTTGCAGGGACTAAAAAGAAGTAGGGAAGTGGAGCACGGGAAGATAAACTTAACCATGGGAAATAGGAAAATGTTGCATGTGACAAATATTGGAGTTCATTCTTTATTGCTTAGAAATGGTTTAAATTTAGATTTGAATAATTGTTGTTACTCGACCGACATGACGAGAAATATTATTTCCTTTCATAGTTTGTACAAACAAGGTTTTTCCTTTTCGTTTAATAATGAAGTTGGATCAATTTAAGCTTATTATAATGGTGTATTTTATTTTGAAGCATTACCTTGCAATGGTGTATATGAAATTGTGAATGTTGTAGATAACATAGGAAACATTGTGTTGAATATTGATTCGTCTAATACTTTGGACAAGGCATGCTTGTGGCATTGTCGTCTTGGACATGTCAACAAGAAACGCATAGCGCAACTCCAAAAGGATGGAGTTTTGGAGTCATTCGACTTAAAGTCGAATGACACTTGCGAATCTTGTTTACTTGAAAAGATGACCAAGTCACCCGTCATTGGTACTTGTGAAAGGGGTGAAGGTTTGTTGGACCTTATACACACGGATGTGTGTGGCCCATTCAGAACCACCATAAGGGATGCTAACCGCTTCTATATGACTTTTATTGATGATTACAATAGGTATGGCTATATCTACTTAATCAAGCATAATTCAAAAACCTTTGAAAGGTTCAAAGAGTTTAAGCAAGAAGTAGAGAATCAATTGGGAAGGAAGATAAAGATGCTACGATCCGATCGTGGAGGAGAGTATCTTAGTATCGAGTTCCTTGACTATCTTAAGGAATGTGGAATTGTTTCACAGTTGATGCCACCTAGGACACCACAACTTAATGGTGTGGCTGAGAGGTGCAATAAGACCTTGCTAGACATGGTTCCTTCCATGATGAGTCAAGCTTGATTACCAATCTCATTTTGGGGGTATGCCTTAGAGACTGTCGCCCATATCCTTAATCTAGTACCTACCAAGAAGGTTGCCAAAATACCTCACGAGATGTGGACTGGGAAGGCTCCCACATTAGACCACATTAAGGTTTGGGATTGCGAGGCTTTCATGAGACACGATACTCACGACAAGCTCGAACCTCAAAGTAAGTGGTGTATTTTCATCAGCTACCCACAGAAATCCTTTGGTTATCTCTTCCACAGACCGAGTGACAATATTGTCTTAGTTTTGAGGAGATGAGCCTTTCGCGAGAGAGAGCTCATAGGCCAAGGAGACAGTGGGAGGCAAATTGACCTTGAAGAACTTTAAGGGTCAAGCGGTGAAGGAACCTCAAACACTAGCGATCAACCTGAGGAGGAGACTCTTGTTAAGCCGATTGACAAGTCTGTATCTCTAAGGCGTTCTGGTAGAGTTAGTGTTCCACCTGTGTTATATGGTTTTCATATAACAGCTGAAGGTGATACATTTATCAGTGATAGCACACTGATAAATTTGGATGAACCTAACAACTACAAGGAAGACATGGCAGGCCCTGAGTCTGCTAAATGGAAAGAGGCTATGGACAACGAGATTCAGTCCATGTATGACAATCAAGTTTGGAACTTGGTTGATAATGTATCGGGTTGTAAGACAGTCGGGTGCAGATGGATCTTGAATAAAAAGACCGACATGGATGGAAATGTACACACATATAAGGCACGACTGGTTGCGAAGGGCTTTACTCAAACTCCAGGAGTTGACTATGATGAGACCTTCTCACCAGTAGCGAAAGATTAAATCTATAAGGGTTATGCTAGCTATAGCTGCATTTCATGAGTCAGAAAGAGGGTTTTCTCAATGCAAAGTATCCTAATATAATGTGTAAGCTTGAGAAATCCATATATGGATTAAAACAAGAATATCGCAGATGAAATCTTTGTTTTGATGAGAAAGTCAAAGTGTTCAGATTTTCGAGAAGTGAAAATGAGTCCTGTGTATATGTAAAAGCTAGTGGGAGTATAGTTAGATTTCTGGTGTTGTATGTGGATGACATACTACTCATAGGAAATGACATCCCAACCTTGCAGGAGGTCAAGTCCTGGCTTGGGAATTGTTTCTCTATGAAGGACCTCAGAGAAGCTGCCTATATCCTGAGGATAAGGATATGGAGAAACATAAGTAAAAGACTAATAGGACTTAGTCTGAGTACAGAGGTTGAGATAGCAGAAATGAGTCATATACCATATGTTTCTACAGTTGGTTCGATCATGTATGCTATGACATGTACTCACCCTGATGTGGCCTTTGCTTTGAACATGGTCAGCAGATATCAAGGGAACCCTGGTAAAGCCCATTGGACTGTGGCTAAGAATATCCTTAAGTACCTACGGAGGACTAAGGACTGGGTCCTTACCCTTGGTAAGAGTGATGACTTGAGAGTAACAGGGTATAACGATGCGAGCTTTCAGACCGACATATATAATTTCCACTCTCCGTCGGGCTGGATATTTACCCTGAATGGAGGAGTAGTGATATGGAAAAGTTCCAAGAAGGAGATTGTAGCTGATTCAACGTGTGAATCAGAGTACATATCAGCAAGTGAAGCAGCGAAAGAGGCGATATGGTTGAAAAACTTCATCGGAGACCTTGGAGTTATTCCATCCATAAAGGATTCTGTGGAAATTTTCTGCGATAATGAAGGGGCGGTTGCCTTAACCAAGGAACCGAGAGATCATGGAAGATCCATATATATCGACAGAAAGTACCACTTCATCAGACATCAAGTAGAAGAAGGGCAACTCGTGGTGAAGAGGATATCGTTAGAGGACAACCCATTAGATCCCTTTACAAAGGGGCTGACTAGGGTTAAGCACTTGCAGCATGTAAGGGGTATTGGGCTAAAGGGCGATATTAGTTTTAGTGATTATATAAACCGAAACTTGTAATAGCTAAATTGAAATTGACATTTGATGATGAATAAAAGGAGTTTTATTTATAAGTAAAGTTACTGTCTGTAACGCTCGCGTTTCCAGGCTAGGCATTTTCGTTGATGTAATAGTCTAGGTTAACCTTTGTAAACCGTTTTGAAATAATAGAAGTATATTATTTGAGTATTATGTGTTTTGTGCTTAATTGTTTAATTATGTGATTTGATTAATTAAGAATAAAATGAGCGTCAAAATTTAAGTGTAAAATAAACTTGATATCTTTGGATAATGTTGTAGTAGTTGAAACGAGGTTTCCGAATATATAAAGAACGCCCAAATCTGATTTCGTATGAGGAAGTTATGATTTTCTGAAATTTCGATTGAGCGGTATGCAGCCCGAAATACTCGCTTTGAGATCGAGCGGTTTTTAGTCGAATCAATCTAAACGAGAATCGAAGATCTCGTTGTTGGTATCGAAGCGATGAAAAGTTAGGCGAGAACGGACGTCAAACGAAGAAGTTATGAATTTATAACGAAGTTTTTCTGTCCCGGCCTACTAAAAATAATTAATAAAAATAAAGTCAAAATTTGCCGACGGAGTCTAAACGAAAGTTGTAGAGCGTAGTCTCACCTACGCGTGGATATAAAGAACGTTGAAAACGGAGTTCGTATGAAGAAGATATGAATTTCCGAAGTTTATTAAATAATTAATATTTAAATTTAATCCTTAATTCGGATGTATATCCGAAGGAGTCACCGATCTGATCCGAAGTACGCCCAGCGTACTGGCGTACGCCCTACATACCACGAAGCATGACGCACCTTGCACTCGAGTTCTTCGGATGACGCATGGCATGACGATTCGGACGCGTACGCCCCGCGTACTGCTATACGCCCAGCGTACTCCGAGGCTCCAGCCTCCTATAAATAGGATGCGAGGGCAGCCGGCTCATTTGCTCTTTTTCTCTCTTCTCTCTCCCGTTTTGCATTGTTTTGCGTGCCATAAGTACCCCGAAGCCCCGGTATCATTCCCGAGCCCCGAAGCAAGTCCCGAGGTCCTGAGGATCCTGAGAAGTAAGATTCCCGAGCCGAAGCTCTGCCCGCGAGAAGTTCGATTTTTGTGGAGATCTTCCAGATCTACCAAAGAATACTACTTCTACAAGTCGTAGTGTTGTCTTATCATCTTCTGATCAAGTGAGTGTATACTACCTTTCATAAACATGATAATAATACAAGTATGGTTTGAGTGTATTAAGTATATTGTTGTTTATATGCGTGAGTGTGTGGTTACTTTCTTCCAATACAATATTATGAAGTATTTTATATAAAATACGTGCTATGTGTATATATTTTGTTGTTATATGTGTGAATGTATATTCACTCTCTTCTATCTCATAGATCTGATTTATTCTCTATGAAATACGTGTTATGTGTGTGTGCCTCATCTGTTATGTGGAATATGTATTGATTAAAGCATGCTATGCAGGTTTTTAAAGTATGTATAAAAATGTATATTTTTATTTACTAATATGTTGGGTAGAACATGGGTAGATAGTTGGTGTGTAATAAACAGATGAGAGGCCTCGTTGTTGTTTTGATTCAGTCATCTAGCGGAGTTTAGATGACGACCACAGACTTTTCTAGACAGTCCTGTGGAACGCTAGCAGGTTCGTCACCTGTAGGTGTATGAACTTGGGTGTTCATTCGCTGTACTCCATCCCCCTCATGGTTGCCTTATTTGACTTATATTGCTGAGGAACCCCCGAAGCATGTGTTGTAGCCCCGATGAAATATTCTTAGACTAGGTCCCTTGTGTTAGTTATTCTAGGAACATAAAGTGAGAATAACGGGAATGGGTAATTGGGTTATTGTTGGTTGATGAAAATTAATTTAATTATTTATTGTGGGTTGAAAACCCTATATGCTCACCAGGCTCCTAAGCCTGACCCACTCAGTTTTATTTGTATTACAAGAAGTGGCGCAAGGGCATAAGATGGGTGAACCATCAAGTTGTTTTGTTTACAATTCTGTATATGTATATATTTGTTGAATGACTTGTAAGGTTATCGTTTATGCTTTATGGTCTGTATCGGAACATGACATCCCAAGTTTTGATTATATAATGAAAATGCATTTCTTTTATGAAATGCTTTGGTAAACATTGTTTTATCGCATTTTGTTTTTGGGAACAAATTGCGCAACTCTTTCAAATCAAAAGGATTTACTCTGAAATTATTTAAAAAGCATAAATGAAAAGCGGTCTTTTCTGGCCGAGATTTTGGGGATGTCACAGTTGGTATCAGAGGATTAGTTTAAGCGAACTAGGAATTTGTAGGATTTCTAGACTTAAACTTAGAATGCTAAGTGAAATTTTGGGATATGTGTCTGTTATGTTTTAGACACGAGCACTAGTTTATTTTAGGAAAGTTTCCTAAAATACTTTATGTGCTAAATGTTATATGTTGCCATATATGATATTATTTGTTCGGATCTATGGTCTGTTGCCGACCGGATCTAGAAACCTTATGTGTGTAGGATTCTAAGCGTACGTCTACGATATTAGAACTAGCATGTAAACGTTTCGGAGTGATAAGGATGATTGAATATCTATCGTGAATGAGGATCTAATTTCACCTTATTCGGTGTATAGATCAAAAATGGTGAGAACAAGAAGTGGAGTTGGAAATGCTGATGAAAACAGGAATCAACCACCAGTGATTGAGCAAATACCTGTCGTAGCAGCAGCACCTGAGCCGATAACAATGGATGGTGTGCAAATGATGATTCAAACAATGTTGGATCGTCAAATGGAGGAAACTAGGAAGATGCTTCAACAGAATCGTGAAGAACTGTCAATTCGTGTGGAAGAGCCCGAATTAAATGAAGGGCACTCGGAAGGTGGAAACTTCAGTGGGTCTGTTGGTCAAGCCAACCCACTGATAGTTAGGCAAAACAACCATGATGGAAGGAATGATGGAATGGGATGCAAGTACAAGGACTTTCTAACTTGCTTACCATCGACCTTCAATGGAAAGGAGGATCCGATTGGATTTATGGATTGGATCTCCGAAATGGAGTTAGCCTTCATGACTTGTGGCTGCAGAGGCAAGTTGCAGACTATCTATGCAGTGCGTCAGTTCCGAGGTGGAGCCATTCGTTGGTGGAACACTCTAGGGAAGACGTTAAGCCCTAATGAGCCACTGCAATTGACATAGGCAGAGTTCTTGGTGCAGTTCAAGCGCAAGTTCTGCTCGGCTCAAAATTTGTTGGAGTTGGAGAATAAGTTTTTGGCATTGACGAAAGGCAGCATGTCAGTTGATGAATACACCAATAACTTCACCGATAAGATGGAGTTTGCCTTGCGTATCGTCCCAGACGAGTTGACAAAGGTGGACCGGTATGCGAAGGGACTCCCATGGGAGTACGAGGTGCCAGTACGTCAGGTACATACTCTAGAGGCAGCTATCTGGGATGCCAAGTCTGTTGAGAACATGATTAAGGGGAGAACCACCGACAAGGTTGAGGTTGGTGAGAAGAGAAAGTTTGAGGGAACATCTGGTTCCGGTAAGAAAAGCAAATTTTCGAAATCTGATTCGAAAAAGTTTGGTGGAGGAAAAGGAGCCGAAGCGAAATGGTGTGATAAGTGTAAGAAAAAACACTTTGGGAAATGTAGTGAGGATGTAACCTGCTACAAATGCGGAAAAATTGGGCATTTTGCCAGTGAGTGTCCGAACAACAAAAGGATGTGTTTTGGTTGCAATGAAGAGGGGCACATTTTGAAAGACTGTCCGATGAAGAAGGAGGCAGCTAAGCCCAACATTCCACCAAAGCCGAAGGCGAGAGCCTTCCAGATGACACTCGAAGCTGCGAAAGATGAAGCTGATGTCGCTTCAGGTACCTTTCTCGTAAACGAATTACCTGCTCAAATTTTGTTTGATTCTGGAGCCAACTACTCCTTTATTTCGCGTGAGTTTGGTAGAAAACTAGCCTTGCCTGTTGATAGATTAGATAATGCTTTATTAGTCGAAGTAGCTAGTGGCAAGTTTGTACCTGTTAGCCATCGTATGAAAGACATCTTAATCGACCTTAATGGGAATAAGTTTCACGAGGAATTATTGCCTATCGAACTTAATGGTTTCGACATCGTGTTGGGAATGGATTGGCTTAGCGCCAATGATGACGAAATATTGTGCAAGAAGAAGATAGTTAAAGTAAACCCTCCTGGGAAAGATTCATTTATGGTGTACGGGGACAAACGGCGAGTAAATTCTGGAATCATTTCCCTAATAAAAGCCAGGAAGTTTGACCAAGGGATGTACATCATATTTAGCATTCGTGATCGATGCTAAGAAGGAAAAGAAGGTGATGCAGAGTATTCCAGTGGTGTGTGATTATCCGGAAGTATTTCCCAAAGATCTTCCTGGATTACCACCTGATAGACAAGTGGAGTTCAGAATAGACTTGTTACCAGGAACCACGCCAATAGCAAAAGCACCTTATCGATTAGCACGGACGGAGATGAAGGAGCTGATGATACAACTTCAGGAGTTATTGGACAAAGGTTTCCTTAGCCCTAGTTCATTGCCCTGGGGAGCTCCGGTGTTATTTGTGAAGAAGAAAGATGGAAGTATGAGAATGTGCATCGATTATAGAGAGCTGAACAAGGCAACAATAAAGAATAGATATTCGTTGCCAAGGATTGATGACCTATTTGATCAATTGCAAGGTTCGAGCTATTTCTCGAAGATCGATCTTAGGTCAGGATATCATCAGCTAAAAGTAAGAGAGTAAGATATCGAGAAAACTGCATTCAGAACTAGATATGGACACTACGAGTTCTTGGTTATGTCGTTTGGACTAACCAATGCTCCAGCAGCGTTCATGGATTTGATGAATAGGGTTTGTAATCCGTTCCTTGATAAATTTGTGATAGTGTTCATAGACGACATTCTGATTTACTCGAAAAGCCAAGAGGAGCATGGCAGACACTTACGAGAAGTGTTAGAAGTCTTGAAGAAGGAGAAGTTGTATGCAAAGTTCTCTAAGTGTGATTTTTGGATTCATGAAGTCCAATTCTTGGGTCACGTGGTCAACCAAGAAGGGATAATGGTTGATCCAGCAAAGATTGAAGTTGTAATGAAGTGGGAGCAACCGAAAAGTCCCACGGAGTTCCGAAGCTTTTTAGGATTAGCAGGGTATTACCGAAGGTTTATCCAAGGCTTTTCTTCGATTGCTACTCCATTAACAGCTTTGACCCACAAAGGAGCTACTTATGCTTGGAGTGATAAGCATAAAGAAGCATTCGAGAAGCTAAAGAAGAAGCTATGCGAGGCACCGATACTTTCTTTACCCGATGGAGTTGAAGACTTCGCTGTTTATAGCGATGCGTCTGGGGTTGGATTGGGTTGTGTTTTGACCCAAAGAGAAAAGGTGATAGCATATGCGTCTCGACAGCTGAAGGAGCATGAAAAGAATTACCCGACTCATGATTTGGAGTTGGCAGCGGTAGTTTTCGCTCTGAAAATATGGAGGCATTACCTCTATGGCACGAAGTGCAAACTTTTCACTGATCATAAGAGTCTCCAATATCTCTTTAATCAGAAAGAATTGAATATGAGGCAACGACGCTGGCTAGAGTTACTCAAGGACTACGACTGTGAGATACTTTACCATCCCGGTAAAGCTAATGTTGTTGCTGATGCTCTCAGTCGGAAAGTCAATCTTGAAAGGAAAAGGCCAAGAGCGTTGAGAATTGAAGTTGTCTCGACTATTTTGGAAAGTATAAAGAAAGCTCAAAGCGAAGCTTCTGAGAAGAACGACCGAAAGGAGGAACGTTTGGGCAAGACGTTGGTGTTCGGTGTAAACAGTCATGGACTGAAGGTGTTCCAAGATCTGATTTGGATATCTAAGACAGGAGGAGTCAGAGATCTTCTGATGGAAGAAGCTCACAAAACCATGTACTCGATTCATCCCGGTAGCACTAAAATGTATAGGGACCTAAAACCCTACTACTGGTGGCCGACGATGAAGCTTGATGTTGCAAAGTATGTGGCTGAGTGTGTGACTTGTGCGAGAGTAAAGACACAACATCAGAAACCGTACGGGAGTTTAGAACCATTGCATGTGCCTATGGGTAAGTGGGAAGACATTGCTATGGATTTTATCACTAAACTGCCCCGAACAAAGAATGGTCACGACATGATTTGGGTGGTCGTTGATCGATTCACTAAGAGTGCGCATTTCATAACAGCCAAGGACAAATGGTCTATGGAGAAGCTTGCAAATTCTTACGTGAGGGAAATTGTGAGGCTTCATGGTGTTCCGTTAATGATTGTATCGGATCGTGATAGTCGTTTCACCTCGAGGTTTTGGAAAAGTCTACAGGAGGAATTGGGTACCAAGTAGTGTTTAAGTACAGCTTACCATCCGCAGACTGATGGCCAGAGTGAAAGAACAATACAAACACTTGAAGATATGCTGAGAGCATGTACCATGGAATTCCTAGGTAACTGGGATGAACATTTACCTTTGGTAGAATTTTCCTATAATAATAGTTTCCACTCGAGCATAAAGATGCCACCTCATCAAGCTTTGTACGGACAAAAGTGTCGTACGCCGTCTTGTTGGCTTGAGGCTGGAGAAAAGCAGTTTATGGGTCCCGAGATGGTCCATCAAACCGCTGAAAAGTTGAAAATAATTAGAGAAAGAATGTTAGCAACTCAAGATCGTCAAAAGAGCTATGCTGACAAGAAGCAAAGGTCAATGACCTTCGAAGTTGGAGATTCGGTTTTGCTTAAAGTCTCGCCATGGAAGGGACTTATAAGATTTGGTAAAAGGGGAAAGTTAAGTCCAAGGTTTATTGGACCGTTTAAAGTTCTTCAGAGGATTGGGAACCAAGCTTACAAGCTTGAACTACCAGAGGAACTGAACGGAATTCACAACACTTTTCATGTGTGTTATTTGAGGAAGTTCACGGGAGAAGTTCCCGATTTAATTCGAATTTCTGAATTGAGAATTGATGAAAACAAGAGGTTAATTGAAGAACCCGAGGCAATTGTTGACCGAAAGACTAAGAAGCTTCGACGCAAGATGGTTGAATTAGTGCTTGTTCGTTGGAAACATTCGAATGGGCCAAATCTCAACTGGGAAACGGAGAGTGACATGTTGAGTCGCTATCCGCATTTGTTTGTTGATGTGTGATTCTGGGGACGGAATCATCCTAAGGGGGAGAGAATTGTAACGCCCGCGTTTCCAGGCTAGGCATTTTCGTTGATGTAATAGTCTAGGTTAACCTTTGTAACCCGTTTTGAAATAATAGAAGTATATTATTTGAGTATTATGTGTTTTGTGCTTAATTGCTTAATTATGTGATTTGATTAATTAAGAATAAAATGAGCGTCAAAATTTAAGTGTAAAATAAACTTGATATCTTTGGATAATGTTGTAGTAGTTGAAACGAGGTTTCCGAATATATAAAGAACGCCCAAATCTGACTTCGTATGAGGAAGTTATGATTTTCTGAAGTTTTGACTTAGCGGTATGAAGCCCGAAATACTTGCTTTGAGATCAAGCGGTTTTTAGTCGAATCAATCTAAACGAGAATCGAAGATCTCGTTGTTGGTATCGAAGCGATGAAAAGTTAGGCGAGAACGGACGTCAAACGAAGAAATTATGAATTTATAACGAAGTTTTTCTGTCCCGGCCTACTAAAAATAATTAATAAAAATAAATTCAAAATTTGCCGACGGAGTCTAAACGAAAGCTGTAGAGCGTAGTCTCACCTACGCATGGATATAAAGAACATTGAAAACAGAGTTCGTATGAGGAAGATATGAATTTCCGAAGTTTATTAAATAATTAATATTTAAATTTAATCTTTAATTCGGATGTATATCCGAAGGAGTCACCGATCTGATCCGAAGTACGCCCAGCGTACTGGCGTACGCCCTGCATACCGCGAAGCATGACGCACCTTGCACTCGAGTTCTTCGGATGACGCATGGCATGACGATACGCACGCGTACGCCCCGCGTACTGCTATACGCCCAGCGTACTCCGAGGCTCCAGCCTCCTATAAATAGGATGCGAGGGCAGCCGGCTCATTTGCTCTTTTTCTCTCTTCTCTCTCCCGTTTTGCATTGTTTTGCGTGCCAGAAGTACCCCGAAGCCCCGGTATCATTCCCGAGCCCCGAAGCAAGTCCCGAGGTCCTGAGGATCCTGAGAAGTAAGATTCCCAAGCCGAAGCTCTGCCCGCAAGAAGTTCGATTTTTGTGGAGATCTTCCAGATCTATCGAAGAATACTACTTCTACAAGCCGTAGTGTTGTCTGATCGTCTTCTGATCAACTGAGTGTATACTACCTTTCATAAACACGATAATAATACAAGTATGGTTTGAGTGTATTAAGTATATTGTTGTTTATATGCGTGAGTGTGTGGTTACTTTCTTCCAATACAATATTATGAAGTATTTTATATAAAATACGTGCTATGTGTATATATTTTGTTGTTATATGTGTGAATGTATATTCACTCTCTTCTATCTCATAGATCTGATTTATTCTCTATGAAATACGTGTTATGTGTGTGTGCCTCATCTGTTATGTGGAATATGTATTGATTAAAGCATGCTATGCAGGTTTTTAAAGTATGTATAAAAATGTATATTTTTATCTACTAATATGTTGGGTAGAACATGGGTAGATAGTTGGTGTGTAATAAACAGATAAGAGGCCTCGTTGTTGTTTTGATTCAGTCATCTAGCGGAGTTTAGATGACGACCACAGACTTTTCTTGACAGTCCTGTGGAACGCTAGCAGGTTCGCCACCTGTAGGTGTTAATGAACATGGGTGTTCATTCGCTGTACTCCATCCCCCTCATGGTTGCCTTATTTGACTTATATTGCTGAGGAACCCCCGAAGCATGTGTTGTCGCCCCGATGAAATATTCTTAGACTATGTCCCTTGTGTTAGTTATTCTAGGGACATAAAGTGAGAATAACGAGAATGGGTAATTGGGTTATTGTTGGTTGATGAAAATTAATTTAATTATTTATTGTGGTTTGAAACCCTATATGCTCACTAGGCTCCTAAGCCTGACCCACTCAGTTTTATTTGTATTACAAGAAGTGGCGCAAGGGCATAAGATGGGAGAACCATCAAGTTGTTTTGTTTACAAGTCTGTATATGTATATATTTGTTGAATGACTTGTAATGTTATCATTTATGTTTTATGGTCTGTATCGGAACCTGACATCCCGAGTTTTGATTATATAATGAAGATGCATTTCTTTTATGAAATGCTTTGGTAAACATTGTTTTATCACATTTTGTTTTTGGGAACAAATTCCGCAACTCTTTCAAATCAAAAGGATTTACTCTGAAATTATTTAAAAAGCATAAATGAAAAGCGGTCTTTTCTGGCCGAGATTTTGGGGAAGTCACACTATCTTGTGTCAATTATTTACTATATTTTCACTTTGCATGTTTTCACTTCCAGAATAAATAAGATTTATTCAAACTATCCACAACCATTCACACTTTGGAAGTAGGTATGAAAGAAGACCGTCATGAGTTGGCTTATAGGATTGTCTAAGGAGTTAGGCATTGCAACAGGATTGCTACACCAATCATGAGTACTTCTGAAATAAGATTTCAGTATTGGATCAACCCGTGCTCACTTGAATCACTTCATGGAATGTATCACGAGTGATCGTGAGATGATAATATCATATATATGTCTTCAAACCTATATATATGAGTTGTTGACTATGAGTTAGTCAAGCATTGATGGCACAAAAATGCATCAGTAACTTGATGTGATAAAACGTGTCATTGTGCATGAGTTAATGAATAGTTAGTACAATCATATAATGTCGAAGTTTATCTATTCCTTTTATCCTAAGAGGATTAAAAGCAATATCTTGGGCCCCTCGATAATTCTGTTTTGACTTATGTGTCGGGCCCGGTCAGAACTAAATTGATGTGTGGAGTTATGTTCTATGTCGTACAAATCAGAAATTGGGAAACAAACTGTTAGACAATAAGTATGACATTGTTCCATGTATTTTTCCAACTGATATCTTGAGAACAGAGGAGTATATGATCCCTTATCTAAAGGATACGTAACTGACTGGATTAGAGTTGACAGCGGCTTTTGAAAGCTTATGATTGTTGAGTCGTATCTTGAAGTCACATAGGCAACTATAGTTATTAGACTTATCCAAGTGGGAGACTGTTGGATTTGGTGTCTAAGCCCATAACTATAACTGGTATGTACTTGACCCTATAGTAGGATGGTCCTTTTGGGTTGCCTTCACCAATGCAATTTGATAGGATGATTTTTTGAGAATAAGGTTATTTACGATTTATTAATATATTATAAGTCTAATATATTTATATGGTTATTTAATTAGTATTGTCCAAAAATTAATTTGGAGTTAATTTTGTGGTCAAAAGAGACTAATTAAATATGGAGGGATTGATTATGTAAATCAATGATACTTATAGTATGGACTAACTGATCCATGATTATGTAAGTGGGCTAAACCAATAATATAACCCATGGATAGTCCATGGAGGTTAAACCCATGGAACATCGGAATGTGGAAAGCCATGGATCATTAGGGTTTGCAAAGTATAACCCTAGCACTTGCCACAACTATAAATAGCCCCCTTCATGCACCAAAATCGGTTTCACCTTCAAAAGAGACAAAAGTACATTCAGACAACATCATTCAAAACATCCACTCTGGAACATAGACTTTGTTCCAGACACCATCTTCACTACGAAACACTGAACGACTCCGGAACTGCTTCTGACTTCGAAAACACCATCTGACATTAAAATAGGCTTACAACAGAACATACAAGGATAGTGATTGCTAAAGGTAAACTTTTAGGTTCCAACAAAAAGCATCAACTTTCTAATGTATTAAGAGGTTATGAGACCTTTTGGAAAGTTAGAGTTCAAGGCTTAATGGATTAAGGACATAAAAGTTGGATTTTTGACCTCAAACAGTTCTCACGACGTGAGACACAAGGTTTCATGATGTGAGGAGTGGTTGATCCCATTTCTGGTGAGCTTATTGGTTCTCACGATGTAAGGAAAGGTTGCCCACATTGTGAGGTCAGCTCAGGTGTCATTCCTTGACTGAGTTGGCTAGGTTGAGTCGTGATGAGTTGGGATCAGATCGAGTGAGCTCTCACGATGTGACTAAGGACTCGTCACGACGTGAGATGTGATTTTAGGATTTTGGGCCTTGTTGGGCCCCAGTTTTCTGTCTTTGGGCCTTCTTGTGCTTGGCCCCATTTGGAGATTTTAGTGTCTTTTAGGAATTTGGTCCTTCTAGATTAGGCCCATGATGGGTTTTGGGCCCAATTAGGAGGTTGGGCCATATTGGGCTTTTTGATGCTATTGTTTTAGGCCTTAGATTTTGGGCTAAGTGAGGAAAAGGTAAAATGGACTTTTACCCTGAATGTTGGATAATCGGACTAGGATTCCAACTATGGTCTGTGGACTATTTATTAATTGGCTGTTATTTGATGATGTTAGCACGTGGATTTTCCAAATCTGCTGCCCGAGCTTTATTTGAGACAGTCCGCAGCCTGAGTCGAGTGTCCTCACTGTACCCATGGGTCGAAGGCACCATTTCCAGCCCACTAGGAGATGATATGTTAGTTGTCTTTGAGACTATTGTATGTATAGTTTGTACTGTATGTATACCAGATGGGTTCTAATGTTAGACAAGGCATGATGAGTATGATATAGTATGATAGCTATCGTTGTACTTTGCGGGTCGAAAGCACCAATGTTGGCCCATGGTTGATTATGATTAGGATGCTAGTTGTCTGTGTGACTCTTGCATGTGTTGTATGTGTATTATGATATGTATGCCGGTAGGGGCCTGATGAATGTATTATATGTTATTTATCTTTGTGATTCTTGCATGTGTTTATATGTTTGTATGTATACCGTGTAGGGCCCGATGTCAGGCGGGGCCTGATGAATATGATGAGGCGGGGTTCATCTCATATTATCGACAGATCTATTCCGAGCGGGGCCCATTATATGTTTGATATGTATGGTATGTGGTGTTTTGAGAAACTCACTAAGCTTCGTGCTTATGGTTATCAATTTATGTTTCAGGTACTTTCGGATAAAAGGGGAAGAGCACACACCATAATGTTCCGCATTATCTTTGACTCTGATGTATTTGGATATTTTGTTCATACTCTGATTCTATTATGGTTTTATGAACACGTTTTGAATGATGGTTTTTTATAATTAAAAAAGATTTTTTTTTCTTAATTTCTACGACGTTTCAATTTTTTTTACTCTTGTTTTTTCCTATAATTCAAATTAATTGAGCATTTTTTTTTGTTTTTATTTTTTTTAAGTTATACGTTCACAAGTTTAAACGTAAATGATTGTCCTTTATTTGATCAAGGTCTGATCGCACCAAATTTTATTGGGCTAGCTAAACATCGGTTTTGACCATATAGACTTAACATACCTGAATTTTCAATCCATGACTAAGATTTTTTCGAACTTGTTATTGACCGAACTTTGAAATATTCTAACTTTATCAACAAAACTATTACTCAAAGATATAAAACCTAAATAAATACTAAATTTTTTAAACAATGTAAATACGGAAAAACAAACAAATATGAATTGTGTTCACCCATAACATAAGTCTTTTCTTTTTCAGTTCAATGTGTTTTTCTTAGAGTATCACACACACATACAAACACACACACACATATATATATATATATATATATATATATATATATATGTGTGTGTGTGTGTGTATGTGTGAAGTGGTTCAAATGAGACCCAAAAATGTTAACAACCATAGAAACCCTTTTTTTTAAATGTTTTCAGTAAGGACATTTGAAAAAATTTAGCATTTATATTGTATTAAGAAAAATTTTCCATTCCATGGTTTATAACTGGTTGACATTTGTCGTCGGACCATCGCTGGACTAACACCAAATTCGTGTGATATTTTTTTGGTTGTATTCACAGCTTATAGAACAAACATTATAACTATCATTTTTTTTGTAATACTTTTTAACGCATATCATTTCGTTTTTGCAATCAAATATAGAAAATTTAATAAAACAAATAGAATTATGTCTTGACAAATTCAACTTTCTCTCTTTTAAATTGTAGATTTCTTAAAACAATATATCATTTATAAGATTATTCACAGTTTAAAATAATGTATGCACAGTTTAATAGACATGTTAATTCACTAGCACACAATTTAATATTTTCATACATACATTCATTCATATTTTAACAAAAATTTTATATAGTACATACAACTTAATACAATCAATTTTTATTTTAATATATAAAATTCACAACATAATACAATCTATTAAACACTAATTCACAAATTCAAATAAGTGAAAACCAAACTCTATCACCACCACCACCAACTACCACACATCGTTACCAACTACATGGGCTACTTTCGCAACCATTATTCCTTCCAAATCAGAATTGTATATAAAATCATAGATTCATAACTTAAATATTATATTCACAATTTAATAAACCAATTAATTTACTAATTAAGAGTTTAATACAAAATAATTATTGAAACTAATATATTCTTACATAATTGTATAACACACACAAAATATATTCATAAAAAAATGACACACACATTCATACATTAATCAGTCATATTTTAACATAAAGTTGATAAAAAAAAAAATCATAGCTTAATACATATAATTCATAGTTTAATACAGTCAATTCACAAGTTTAAAACACAAAATTCACAACTTAATATAATAAATTCACTGTTTAATACACATAAATTATATATTCGCAGCCATAGCCTCAAATTAAAACTTACATTTATACTTTAAGATCTATAACCTAATGCTTTTTTAAGTTTATTTACAGAAATATCACAGTTTAATTTTTACATATTTTATTCAAAATTAGCCAAAATAAGATATTTATATAATGCTTCTTTCATATCATATTTCAGAAGCAAACAAAAAATTCATAAAAAAATCACAGCGTAATATAATCAATTCACAACTTAATACAATCATCACATCTTAATACAATCAATTCACAATTTATTATAATTAGTTCATAGTTTAATACATAAAATTCACAACTTAATATAATAATTCACAGTTTAATACACAAAAATTATACATTCACAATCATATTATCAACTTAAAACTTAAATTTCAAGACTTTAAATCACAAGAATTTAATTCATAATTTAACAAAGTAGTTTAGGACTCTGATTCACATTATTCATAGCTTAAAAAACATACTTGATTTTGTTGAAACATTTCATCAAACACCTTGTGTGCGCCACATAAATTTATAGTTTATTATATCATTTCAGGATTCTTATTCACAATTAAATAAATCAAATATGGAGGCTAGTGCTTTTTTAACTCAAAAACTTATATATTCATAGCTTGAAACTTATACTTTCTTATTACTTGCATTTTCTTATTGAAGAAAATCTTTAAACATTACACATCAGATTTGTCAAATCTAATTTAAATAAATGATCATTCAAGAATTTACCTCTTTAAATGAAGATTGTCCAGATCTGGATAAAGATGAATGTTATCGGTGTTGTAAGGTGTGTAGAGCACATGTGGTAAAGAAGCAACGAGGTGGTGGCTGGAGACAAATAAGTTAGCTGTAGGTGGCTGGAGACGAAGCAGATCTAGAGGAATCGAAGGCGAACCAGATCTTGATGGAAACAGTTGTTGTATATCTCTGACGCTCACCAGAGATGGAAGATATGGCCTTGTTGTTAGCTAGAGCTTGTAGATATTGTCTTATCAGTCGTCAGAAGTTGTAGATTTAACATCAGGTGTGTCGAACAACTATAGGTATGGTTCCACTAACCACCGGTAGAAGGTGATTTTCATCATGTCTCAACAGATCTGACAACAAAACATCATATAGGTGGTGGTTGTTCATGGTGGAAGTGATAGTGGTAGTGATGGTGTTTCACAACATATCTAAGGAGATGAGTGGCGGAGATAGTTTAGTCTTCAAATCTGATGGCAGGGAGTGGCAACGAACCAAATTTGAGTAAACCTAGAGCTTTTTGTGGTCTTCGTCGGGGCATATATGAAGCAAGAAAGGCGACAAACCAGATTTGAGTAAATCTAGAAAAATGCAATATAGAACCATCATTAATCAAGGAATAAAGGAACCAATCTAAAGCGCCAAAATTTAAAGCGATCAACGACAAAATAAAGGGTTATAGACTTTTTCAATGGAGGCACATCCACCGGATTATAACAAAACTCAATTCATTTTTTAGTTTAATTTTTTTAGACTATGTTTTTTATCGAAAAAAATAACGAATATACCATTGTTAGTGATTTTCATCCTTTTTCCAAAAAGATCCATATTGATATATAAAAGATCAACTTTTTTTTTCAAAAAAACTCACTTCATTTTATTTTTTTGAAAAGTCAATGTCTATTTTTTATCGGAAAAATTTAAAAATATATGTAAAAGTTCATATTTTTTTGGTACTCTTTAAACATAGATTAATATTGATGTTTAAAAAAGAAAAAACAAAAAACGAAATTTCAGTTCAGATAATGAATCTACTCATATTCACATTATGAATATGCTCAAATTCATATTGTGAATATTCATATTTTTTACTACTCTTTAAACATAGATTCATATTGATGTAAAAAAAAAATCAAAATTTCACTTCATATTCACATTGTAAATCTGTCATATTCACAGTATGAATAATAGTAAAAGTCAGCTTCACATTATGAATTCTGAAAACTAATTTATATACAATTCAGATTCACAATGTGAATAAATCCATTTGTTGATTTTGCAATACAAGTTTATAAGTAATCAAAACGTTAAAATATTATATTACATCGAAATATATTATGATTCATATGTAAATTTCACTAAATTAATTTGTGAATGATCAAATAGTTGAAGTAGCAAGACAGATTCACATTGATCGTTAAAATTGAAATATTTACAGTTCAGTTTCACACTGTGAATCTGAACTATTCAAATTTTTTTTAATCGATGTTTTTTAAACGGCAAATCTAATATACCTTTAAACTACTCCTTAATCGATGTTGAGGTTTATTAATAGATGACAAAAAAATTGAGATTTCAGATATAATTAATTTTTTTTAGATAAAAATAGGCTTAAATATTAAAAGAAAAAACATCGCTACGTGACGATTTTGTTTATTCCCGATGTTTTTTTTTTTACAAAACCATTATTCATATATATATATATATATATATATATATATATATATATATATATATATATATATATATATATATTAATTCCCAAAGGGTTTAGGGAACAGTATACTTTATCAGCTTCAAAGTTTTGACACAAAATTTTGTAGAGATTGCCGCTTTTACTCCTCTTTCAAGTGGGGTTTAGACTTTTGCCACAATTAATTCCCAAAGAGTTTAGGAAACAGTGAACTTTTCTTACTTTTTGTTTTTGCCACAATATTTTTTCTTTTGTTCTAGTGGCGGAAGTTTAGAGTTTTTGGGTTTTTACCACCATTGTCGTTGTTATGTGGATTAACTTCTTTATAATATATTTTCTAATTTTTTTTGCTGAGGTTTAGAGAACGGTATAGTTTTTTGTCTTTACAAATTTGCCACATAAGTTTTTTATCTTTACAAATTTGTCACATAAGTTTTTCCAGTTTTGGAAAGAAGATTAACACTTTCGAAAGTTGTTAGTTTTGATCCGTTAGGTTTGACATGTTGTCGGTTTTAACCATAAACACAACTTCCTTTATTAAAACCGATTTTATGAAAATTACAATACAGTCCCTGGACTATATATTTCATAATTTATTATTATTATTATTATTATTATTATTATTATTATTATTATTATTTCACTACACGCGTCAATGTCCCACACATTCGTCTTTATAGTGTTTTAAAAATTGTTGTTTTATGAGTTTTTTGTCTTTACAAATTTGCCACATAAGTTTTTCCAGTTTTACATGGGGAAGAAGATTAAGACTTTCGAAAATTGTCAGTTTTGGTCCGTTAGGTTTTACATGTTGCCGATTTTAACCATAAACACAATTTCCTTTATAAAAACTGATTTTATGAAAATTACAATACAGTCCCTGGACTATATATTTCATAATTTATTATTATTGTTATTGACTATTGTCACTACACGCCTCTATGTCCCACACATTTGTCTTTATAATGTTTTAAAAATTGTCCTTTTATGTTTTTTAAAAGTCATTATAGATATTTAAAACTTTAGTTTAATTTCTATTATACATTTTTATCAAATCTTTTAATTATCTCCAAAATAATGGCATACAAATTATTGACTTATTTTCATGTTTTTATTATATCATATGATATTCATTATAAAAAATTGCTTGACATTCACAATTTCAAGCTTATCAAAAAAAATTATTTAGTTTAAAACTAATCAATCAAGGTTTAAGTAGAATCTTCACCTTTATGTTCTACTTACCTTTATGTTCAAGTGAGTTTCAATTTTATTTAAAATTCCATAATTTTGTGAATTATAAGAATCGAAACTATTTAATAGTTCTTATTTTGTTACAGGTTTGCATAACAAAAAATTTTAACGTTGTGTTCTATATCCAAGACCACAAACAAAAGCTTCTCGATGTTCAAACAACAATTGCTTAAGTTGTGAAAGGAATTTATTCGAACCCACGCCAATGGCGTTGTGACCTTTTACTATTACAAATAAAAAACGTGTCTTTGGCACGACTGGGCATTTCCTAGTTACCAATTAATCCATGTGCTTTACTCCCTAAAGTTTTCATTAATTTAACCCCTCTACTTTTCCATTTTGACAAAACAACCCCTAAATTCAAATATCTTAACAAATTAAGTTTCTTATTATACCCCATTTAGGGGTGTTGTTAAAGACACCCAAAATTTGGATCAAAACCACCGAACTAATTAAAGTCAAAGCCACTGTTAATCACACCCATAGAATAATAGGTCAATTTAAATCATTACCTCCTGCAACCGATTTGTTAAATCAATATATTCCAATTCAACAATATACATCAATTTTATATTTGTGGTCCTCATTTTATATTTTAATTTCAGTTTTAGTCCTTTTCTTTTTTAATATAAATAATATACAAGGCCCGTATATTTGCAATATAAATAATTTTACATTAGGTCCTTCATTTTATATATTGATTTCAGTTTAATTATTTTCTTTTTTAATACTTTCAATTTATACCTTTCTCTATTTTAAAAGATAATAACATTCCCCATATTAGGCAAAACTAATAACTATATATATATATATATATATATATATATATATATATATATATATATATATATATATATATATATATATATATAGTCCTTTAACTTACCCTACATTTACAATAAATATCATATCTTTATTTTAGTGCGGTCTAAATGAATACCACTACAGTCAAATCAAAATAATATAACTATATTTACATTTATGGTCCTTTAACTTACCATATATTTAAAATAAATAACATATCTTTATTTTAGTGTTGTTTAAATGAATACCACTGTGATCAAATCAAAATAATATAATTATATTTATATTTATGGTCCTTTAATTTATCATGTATTTACAATAAATACCCTATCTTTATTTTAGTGTGGTGTAAACGATTCGATCAAATCAAAATATTATAACTATATTTACATTTATGGTCCTTTAACTTACCCTATATTTACAATAAATACACTATCTTTATTTTAGTGTTGTCTAAATGAATATCACTACGATCAAATCAAAATAATATAACTATATTTATATTTATGATCCTTTAACTTACCCTACATTTACAATAAATATTCTATCTTTATTTTAGTGTTGTCTAAATGAATATCATACATCACTCGTTAGTATGGTCCAATTATATTGATGTTCTGTTTACTAAACATTCAAAATGACTAAAATGAGGGAAATTATTTGATGAAATTGCCAAAAAAGAAAAAATTAATATAAATGATCACCAATTTCATAGTAATATTATTGCAAAATTATTTTTTGTTTTAAAATTCATTTTTTAATGGTCACGTCACAACAAGCTTATTTTCTTAATTAATTTGCTGCTAAAGTCATGATTTCCAATTGAAACTTTTTAAAGTTGTAATTTGTGGTGGGAGATATTCCAAAAGTAAATTTTACAGGACAAGTAATTTCGCAATTGTCACGTTGTAAAAAACCATTTATGTAAAACAAAAAATGGCTATTTTATGACGCTATTTATTTTTATGATTATTCTCATAATATAAGAATTTATTTATTTATAACAAGGCATAAATCAAATATTCACTTAGATTATATATTATTTATATTGAATAAGGAACAACGAAGTGGATAAGACAGCACTGTGTAGTTTGATTTGGACGTCGCATAAGAAGCAAACGAGCAACAAAACAAACCGACGGATAAAGTTGGCAACCTTCTTTTCCAATTAAGTTATTAAAAAATATCATAATTTCTCAACGAATATCAATTCAAGAAATAGTCTTTGATATTTTATATTTTACGACGTTAATTTTCCAAATTCATTTTTATGTTGTTTGTTGAATGAGTGATTATTGTTATGTTAAGCTAACCAACTATTTAAGTCATTAACTTTAGTATCTTATTACTTTTTAGAGTAAAAGTCCATAAACATAGATTTTAATCCCTGTTAGAACTTCTAATGTGGTAACTCATCCTTTCGTCCGAGCACACTTAAATGCGGACTTCTCATGGGATACGCCACCCTCACGTTCTCACGATGTCAACTTATCCCCGATTGGGGCTTGACACCCCACGGATCCCAATGTGGCTGCTATCAACGATTCTCTTGTGAGTGTGGTCAGTGTTTGTTGCTTTCGTGAAAGTTACGATGAACATTATTGTTGTTTCGGTTGGTGTTTCCATTGATGATTTGGTCACTACAATGATTAGAGTTTTGATGATCATTATTGTTAGCGCTCGCGTGAAGAATCCTATGGCAAAATGGTAAGTCGTGAAAAGGGCTTTGTTCTTGATGGGAGGGATCAAGGAATGTTTCTTAAGAAATAGTATGAAATTAACGTTAAGAAATGTGGGCTTAGGGGTTATATGTCAGATGATATTTGGTTACTCCGTCAAATTTCTCACCAAGCTATTTTGTAGGTTATGAGATTCTTTTATTGTATCAGTTCATTTATGTTGGCAAGTAGGTTAAAAGGACTTAAGCATGAGACAACGATCGTGGATAGATATATTAAAAGATTATGATTGTATGATATTTTATTACCCTGATAAAGCTAACATCATTGTTGATGATTTTAGTAGATAGAAAATTGATAAGAAAAAACATGTTACGTCTTTTAAGATCAAGGTGGTGTCACCCATTATTGATGTGTTGAAAGGAGCATACAAAATGTGATTATTGTTATGAATGTGAATATAGAGCAATTAGGAAGATCCATGAAATTTGAAAAGAATTTGAGTGGATTAAAAACATTTCAAGGTTACATATATCTACTATTGTTTGGGGATGTAAGAAAATATTACTTGATGAGACCCAAAAATTAAATACTCATTACACCCCGGAAGCACTAAAATATACTTAACTTTGATGTCATTATATTAGTTGACCATGAAGATAAATATCGCTAAGATTTAGAACTAATAGATGTATCCGAGTTGAAGTGGTACAAAATCACTATGAATTTTGTAACCAAATTTCTAAAGACAAAGAAATATTATGAGATGATTTGGGTGATTGTGAATCGATTAGTGCATTTTTCTTTACGGTAAAAGAAATGTGGCCTGTGGAGAAGTTTGCAAAGTTGTATGTAAAAAATAAATAGTGAGAAGACATGTAGTACCTTTATCTATGGTATCCAATAGGGAGCATAATTTCAATTCATATTTGGTAAAAGAAACGTGGCCCATAGAGAAACTTGCAAAGTTGCATGTAAAAATAAATAGTAAGAAGACATGGAGTACCTTTATCCATAGCATCCGATACGAAGAGTCATTTCACTTCATATTTTTGGAAGAGTATTCACGAGCAATTGGGAACTAAGTTATCTTTTAGTACCCCCCCCCCCCCCCCCCCCAATCATCCTCAAATGATGGTTAGAGTAAAAGGACAACTCGAACTTTGGAAGACATCTTATATGCACACATATTCGAGTTTTTGGGGAGTTAGGGTGAGCATCTTCATTTGTATGAGCTTCCGTACAACAATAGTTACCCTTCAACCATTAAGGGTTAAGGCACATGAAAATCGTAGGTTACAAAATAGTGCACTAAGTGGAAACACATTTAATAATTAAATGATTAGAGCACATGCAACCTAAGAAGGATCTATATCTTTCATGTAAATGCAACATACTATGAGCTATCAAACTACAAAATTTTCCTATTAAAATATGAATTCATGAGTTAGAATACATACCTTGTTGAGTGTTGAAGTAAACAACCAATAATCCCTTTGTTTATCTTTTGGAGGCAAGCACCATAAGTGTCGTGCCTCTAGTGGTTCACGCCTAACACAAGCAAGAAGGGTATTGAGGAGAGAGGAGGGAGGAGATCAGAATTTTGGGCAACCCTTGGGGAATGATGGGTGCTGAAAATCAAAGGGTTGGGCCTCCTTATATAGTGCAACTTGAAAATCCTAGATAAGCTCAAAATCAATATAATAATATTATCTTGAAATGATCATTATCCAGCTTCCTGATTATTTTCCAAGGATAATTATAGAAACCCTAAAGACACTAGAAACTGTCCACCCTATGTGTGGAAGGTTCTGTAGCTTTTTGCTTAACTACTGAACAATTACACTTTAGTCCCTACACTTTTAATTAATTCTTTTGATCACAAAATTAATTCTAATTAATTTCTGATTAAGTAGCAATTAAATATTACAATTTCTAATTAATATATTATTCTCATAATATATTAATAAATCAATTACTTTAATTTATTAATCAAATAATAAATTAACCTTTCTCTCCAAAAACATCATGTCCAATTGCTAGGTTTAAGGGTAACCCAAAAGAACTACGCTACTATCAATTCAAGTTTATACCAATTATAGTTATAGACTTAGGCACCTAATAGAATAGTCTCCCACTTGGATAAGTTTGTAACTATAGTTGTCAGTATAAGTTCTAAATTGATCAGCAAATTGTAGCATCCAAAAGCCGCTGTCAAACTCTGACCCAGTCAGTTACATGTCCTAAGATAAGTGATCATATAATCCTCTGTTCTGCAAGATATCATTCGGACATGAGAGATGGAACATAATCAATCTCACTGACCAATACTTTGTTTCCCGAATTTTGATTTTTATTGACATAAAACTTCTATTCGAATACATCAATTTAGTCCTAGTTGGGTCCGGCACTATAAGTCAACACAAAACCACCGAGGGGCCCAAAGATATCGCTTTTCCCGTTAGGGCAAAAGGAACGAATAAAATTTGACTTATATGTTTGCACTATTTACTTATTAAATCATGCACAACAATACATTTTATAACATCAAGTTACTGATGCATTTATATATCATCAATGCACAACTGATTTGTAAACAACAGCTCATATATCTCCGTTTTAAGATTATAAGATGTTATCATTTTAGAATTACTCGTGATAAATTCCATGAAGTAATTCTTTGAGCATGGGTTAATCCAATACTTAAATATCCATTTCAAAGTACTCATGAGCATTTTAGTAATACCATTGCTATGTCTAAAACTGTTTAGACAATCTACAATCTAATGTGTGACGGTCTTAAGTCACTATTTACTTCCAAAAGTATGGTCGATTGTGTACTTTTGAATAATTGAATTATTCGGGAAGTAAAACATGCAAAATGAAACCCAATAATAAAAAATTGACAAAAGGTAGTAAACAAACTCATAAATAATTGTTTATTATTTAATCACCAAAAGTCAAATACATTTATTTGTTACAAGTTTCAACTAACTATTTAACTACCAAAACTAATATTATCTTTCAGACCAATGCTCCCATCATGTTGAATGTGTTTAGCCCTACTCAGACCCTTTGTGAGTGGATCTGCAGGATTCTCTTCAAATGATACCATCTTCACTACGAGGTGACCTTCTTCTACCTTATGTCTGATGAAATGGTATTTTCGGTCGATATGTCTTGATTTGCCATGATCTCTTGGTTCCTTTGTCAAGGCAACCGCTCCTTCATTATCACAAAAAATTTCCAATAGCTCCTTGATGGCTGGAACAACTCCAAGGCTTTCGATGAAGTTCTTCAACCAAATTGTCTCCTTTGATGCTTCGCTTGCCGCTATGTGCTCTGATTCACATGTAAAATCAGCCACTGTCTCTTGCTTGGAACTTGTCGAAGTAACCGCTCCTCCATTTAAGGTAAATACCCAGCCAGATTTAGAACGAAAGTTGTCTTTATCTGTTTGAAAGTTGGAGTCACTATACCCAGTTACTCTCAACGTATCACTGCCTCCAAGTACTAGGACCCAATCCTTAGTTCTTCACAAATTGTAACACCCATAAAATTCAAGCCAATTTAAAACTTTTTAAAACATTTAAAACCATTAAGTTATTACAGTTTACTTTCAGAATAATTTAAACATCAGAGTATCCCCAGAATTAATCATGAAAAGGTAAGGAGGTGGACGATCACGCCTTCGCCTTCCCGCGATCATCCAAATACCTGAAACAATAATCGATAAATGTAAGCTCGAAGGCTTAGGGGTCGTTTGATAGTTGTTGACTGGGTTAGAGCTGACTGGGTTAGAAGCTGACTGGGTTAGAAATTCTGACTAGGTCTACATCTGACCCAATTTATGATGTTTGATTGTTTCTCTGACTGTCTGTACTGAATAATGAAAAATGACCATATTACTCTTATGTTGTCTCTAGTTCTCAATAAAATATTTATAAAATTACAATTGCTTCATTGTCCTTAACAGAAATGTGTAAGTCAACCAACTGCAAAGGCTTATTAGCTGCAACCACAAAGATTACAAAATAATTATATAATTCTAATAGATCTGTTGGCAAAATTGTTTGAAAATCATTCTACAAAACAAAACAAAAGATGCAATTACAAAATGATTTTTTTTTCATTGTATTCATGAACTTACACAGAAGATGATATTAAAAACACTCTTGACAAGAATTACTTGTTTGTATTTTTTTTTTTTTTTTTTTTGTATCAATAATGATGAATCTACAACACTTGGTTTCACTACAAGGGAATTATGAATAGAACTAACAAAAAGAAAAGAAAAGGAAAAACCAGGAAACACACCTACCAGTTCTCTTGATCCAAGGGAAGACATTGATCTAACACCAAATGAAGAATATACAACACCACAACTAATATAAACCTTTTTTAGTGTCTATGATACATCCTTTTGGCAAATTTGTCAATGATCAATTCTTTGATCTCATCATTGTTTCATCATTAATAATGCTGGACCTGTAAAGGAAAAAAAATGGATTACAAAGTCACATAATTTTCTTCAAATCAACATTGCTCCATAACACCTATTGTACGTGTAGAAGAAAGAAGAAAGGACACTCAATTTGTAAGATTAACCAACAGGAAGTAGACAATTTCATTTTCCAATATGATACCTCAAATTCTTAGTAGATAACCACTCTCAAAAGCTTTAAAAAATCAACGCAAACAAAGCCCATGAATTTGATTACAATATGCAACTTCAAGAAAAATAAAACGAGCCAACTTTGAGATTAAGAACAAAAGGGTTAATTACGAGTGATTTAAATCGTTTTAGCAAGTGGGTATCAACAGGAAACAATTAAGTGATCGACTACAACATGTAATTCACAAAAAATTAACCAACATCTCCATCCCCCTGTTATTCGATTTTGACCTGCAATCAGATTCAAGACGTGCGTGAAGATTGCGATCGATTCCGAACGGGGTTAGGGTGAGAGTACAGAAACCCAAAAACATTTATATATTTTAGAAAAATGGTAATACCTGCAACTTGATTAACAGAAAAGGGGTGAAATCTCGTTTTCTTCTTAGTGCCATGGGAGGGAGAATAATAGAGAGAGACGACAGCTACGATCGATCATGAGAGAAGGGGTTGGGAGTTCAGTGGTGAATGAGGTGGCCGGTGCTAGAGAGGACGGTGGTGGAGAAGGTGGTCGACGAGGCTGAAGAGCATCAAAGACTCGATGGAGAGGGTAGAGTGAAGTTCATTCAAAGAGAAGAAGAAGGGCAACCGGGGAAAGGAAGTTCACTTTCTCAGTCAGCAACAAATTTTTTGAGGATGGAGTCAGGATGTTGGTCAGCAATAGCTAACCGAGTCAGCCAACTCTAAACCCCATCAAACACTCTGACTGCTGATCCTGTCAGCAGTCAGCTCTGACCGGACTGAGTAAGTGCAAAACAAACAGCCCCTTAGTGAGTTACCCCCAAAATACCAACTCCATACAGATGTATCCATATCATATAAACATATCAGTAAATAGCATGCATAATGAGCCATCATTATGACTAGACCAAATCTCGGTCCTCAGTCTATCTGGACCGCTCTCCGAGCCCTCGGCACGTCTGGACAGCCCTCTTCCGGGCCTTTAGCTTATCCGGACTGCTCGTTGGGCCTTCGGCCTGACTAGATTTTCCTGGCCTAGGCCTGCAGTCTACCCAGTCTGCCCAGGGTGTCTTGGCCTACTGCACACAACAGGACCTACCTCAACCTTTTCCCCAAACCAATAAACATGCACACATAAATATCATACGCTAGCATGCAATAACAGATAGTCATACAGATCTAACCGATCTCTAACCTAGAAACCATCCTCCAACCAGGATATCAATCAAATAGATTACTATCATAGCAACCATCCTAAACCAGGATGTAATCTAACATAGCAACCATCCTAAACCAGTATGAAATCTAACATAGCAACCATCCTAAACCATGATGTAATCTAACATAGCAACCATCCTAAACCAGGATGAAATCTAACATATCAACCATCCTAAACCAGGATGTAACCTAACATAGCAACCATCCTAAACCAAGATGAAATCATAAAGGGTCGGCCTTGGTGCCGTAGACCCTATTGATATAGTAAGGAGAACTTACCTGGCACTGCTGAAGTACCACAGATAAAATTCCAATTGCTAGTTGACAGATTCCCGAACTGTCAACATCAAACAATACCCAGTTAATAATTGGGTTCCAAGCCCAAAGTCCAGCACACACTCCAAAGGCCTAAAAGTCAAGTAATGGGCTAAAGCCCAATATATGGCCCAATTTTCAAAATTGAGCCCAGACCTCTACATGGTCTTTTTTTAAGGCCCATCCAATTATTCTAGTCCAAACTCTTGGTATTCCCATGGTCCAATATCACATAATCATAAAAGCCCAATTATGGCCTATCTATGGCCCAATTTTCCAAATTAGGCCCAAGCCTCTCACATGGGCCTTATCCTCAAAGCCCATCTAATTATTTTGGTCCATTTACTTGCTATTGGATAACCCATCAAGAGTCCAATCAACAAGTCCAATAGAGAGGCCCAACTTAAGGCCCAAGTGAAATTAGGGTTTTCACATGGAATGACCATTAGGGTTAAGTGTTCCTACTTAACCCATTAAGGACTCAATCCATTAAGGAATTAAAAGTCCAATATTGACTTAAGTTAATTTTCCATGTTAATATTTTAAGTTTATTAAATAATTCCCATGCAGTTCCGATAAATCCTAAAATTAGGGTTCAATGGCATTAGGGTTTTCCAAACCCTAATTAGGGTTTCCAGCCCAATACTAGCCCATTAGTCATTTGGTTTGGGCTTTTAGGTCAATTTAGGCTTCATTAGGCTAATTAGGGTTTCTTTGGGCCCACTAGGGTTTCTTTGGGACCATTTTGTCCAAGCATCTCAAACGAATCAAACACAACAAGTCAAACACAACAAGGCAAAGCACACAACCATCCGACACGACGACTGGTGGTGGCAGCCACTACCTTACGGTGGTGGTTTAGAGTTTTCTTTTTCATTATTTCAATCCGGTTACAAATTTTACAATGAAATACTCGATTAACACACACACACACACTAAATAAACGTACACACATAGCCACCCTTGTGGTGGCTGGTGGTGGTAGACGGTGGCATAAAAGCAGCAACCGGCCCATAGCCACCATGGTTGGCTGCCATGGTGGCTCCCAACGTTTTCCGAGCAGCCCATAAACACACCCACACGCTGACACATACAGAAGCACGCACACACACACGCGCAAAACACCCACCGAGTAGCTCTTCATCGGTCTTTAAGGAGGTTAATGGCGATAGTCGGAGAAGAAACGACAGCGAGCATGGCGGAAGCAGCGGTGACTAGCCGCTGAGGAATGGAGGCGGAGGGATGGAAAACGATTGGCAGCACAACAGCGGTGGCGACGGGGTTTCCGGCGGTCACATCAGTAACAGAATCGGCGACGACTGATGACATCGACGACTTCTTTCGGTTCCGGTCCAACAGCCACGATAGGAAGGGCGGCGGCGCATCCCGATGGTGTTTTGATGGTAGAAAGGCGACACAACGGCGCTACCGGTGGCAATAGATCTCGACCAAGCGGCTGGAGAAAGAGGAGGAGAAGAAGGCGACCTTCCTGTGGTAGCTTAAGGCCGCCGCTGATCAGAACAAGGTGGAGTTTGGGTGATGACGGCGCCGGAGACGAAGGGGGGTATAAGGTGGTGGCGGTTGGACATGTTTAGGGTTAGGGTTAGTGGGTGACGGGAATAGCACAATTAAATACCCCTACCCATATGAATGTATCCCATAATGACCAAAATGGCCCCTCCGTCCCGTACTTCTTTCAAAATAAATTCAATACATACCATTTAACCCCTCCTTTAGAAATTCCTTACAATTCAAGTCCCGAAATTACCAATCAGCCCCCTAAGCCTTCAATTCCTTTCAATTTAAGTCCATTAATTACCAAACACACCCGAATTTTGAAATCCTTTCCAAAATAAATCCCGAAATTATACTTTAAACCCACGAAACTCTAAATCATGACATTTGGCTCCCCGAAACCAACACCCCACTAATAATTATTTGATTTTGGCTATAAAATAATAATAAAATTACATTTTAGGGTTCTAGATTTATTATTTAATTATTTTATCTTAAACGGGATGTTATAACTCTCCCCCACTTAAATTTAATTTCGTCCTCGAAATCGTTTCTTATCATTCCTTACACGCCCGACAACTTGAACTTCATGGCCACAACTACAAGCATATCCTAGCCTTTCCAAGGCAACCGTTACCAACCCTTGCAGGGTTCTGAAACTTGAAGATAAACGAATTCCTTCACTTATCTCCTAACTGGCTACTCAATTTTTGATAACCCGAGGTTCCTACTTGAAGACCGAGCCATAAAACAAAGTTCCCTGCAATATACTTATACTTGATAGGAAACTCATCCGGATTGTCGGATTCCTGCCCAGTTGCTGAACCAACGAGCGATCTTACAGTCGCTCCACGCGATTCCCGAAATAAACTTTGACTACCAATAACTGCCATAGCTATATCGTCACTCATGGCTCCATCAATCCTTCTAGTCCATCCGACCATAATAGTCTGACAATCTGTCACCATCGAACCAAATACAAAAAGTGAATGCTACCAGAATACTGTAGTCTTACATCATTTCCGGTCTCCAACGACCTACGGTTTCTTGATTCCGATTGTGTTGTGGTCTACCCACAATCTTGCGAACTGGCCCACCCTGACCCAAT
Organism: Lactuca sativa; assembly: GCF_002870075.4. NCBI lineage: Eukaryota > Viridiplantae > Streptophyta > Magnoliopsida > Asterales > Asteraceae > Lactuca > Lactuca sativa. Next base: position 180,339,337 of record NC_056624.2, on the reverse strand, counting down.
TCGTTTAAAACAATTTGTGAATGCTACAGGTCCTCCCGTAGTCTCACAACACTTCCTTTACTATCTGACTGCTAGACCTAATGGATTACATACAGAGTCTTCAACATGACTGGACCGCCTCACCGGGCCTTCAGCCTATCTGGACCACTCTCAGAACCTTCAACATGTTTGGACCGCCTCTCCGAGCCTTCAGCCTGTCTAGACCGTTCCCCAAGTCTTCGGCCTGTACTCCCCGCTGGTCTTCAGTCTATCCGGACCGCTCTAAGTCTGTTGTGCATAAACCTAGACCCATCCTGGTGCCCTTTCCCATATAGCCAGTTCTCCCCCACTTGGGGTTCCGAACTCCTGATCCAATTTGAGGACTATAATCTCGGCCTAACTCTAGACCTCATGTTGATCGCTCACTCTCTCGGGAAACCGTGGTCTGATCCCTGATTCGCGTATCTACCACCTACGCTAAATAACCCGCACATCCGTGCTGAATGTACTGCCGAGCCCTGGAACAAAACCCTCAATCTATCAATTCAAAAACCCTCAGAGTCGAGCACACCGAACCCCCGAACTGGACTCAATTCATGACAGAACCCCAAACTAATTCCCCAAATTCTACTATTAAGCACCGAGAAGATGCGATACACATGCTGGGGAGTTTTACCGAACTCCCAACTCAGAAAACCCTCAAACCAAACAACCACTTGGGCAACCATTCTTCCTGAAAAAGACGCGAAACTTATCCCAGTTTCGAAACGACTCTCGCTTTCGAATCCTGTGACGATTCTCCCCCACTTAAATACGACTAAGTCTTCATAATACATGAAAATTGGAGAATTCCCAATCTTTCTCCCTTTCCAACAATTGATCCGATAACAACCAACTCTTACCAACTAGTGCTCCATTTCTAGCCAATCCCATATGATCACACACTTTTAAGAACCAGATGAACACTTCCTGAATCCCAGTGAAACCAACAATCCCTAATGCTTAAATGATCCCGCATCCAATTCTTGAAGACCAAAAGATAGATACTCCAACTAATACCTCAGCCACGAGCTACTTCCCTTGGTGCTTTCATCCGCTAATCAATAACTGTTACTAAAACCACTGAATCCTGACAATGTTGAATAACCATCCTGTGGGACTCTGCGCGCGGACCTCCCACATAATACCCTTCCTGCCAAGATGCTCCAAACAAGTCTCTCGCTCTCGGGCTCTAGAAATCATTTCATTCAGGGTTCGCACCCTGACTCACTCACCAGCTCAATCGTCCACAACTGAACTGTAGTAACTGAAGCAACCTCTGCCCTAACCCTGGGTACAACTACTCCCAAGACATAGTCTATAATCCCAAAAGTGCAATAGGTTACACAATCAATCCTTACCTCCTGATACAAGAGATCCAAGGAGAATCGAATCTAAGCTCCCATGGGTCGGGACGGTAATCACGTATGCCTCACAAGATACTAATGACGTATCAACCCACCTGTACTCAACAATGATGAAATGATGTCGCCAACCCTGGCGACTAATTGACCTCGAGCTGGAATACAACCTGATCCTGGGGTCACAAGCCTGCTCACTCCTTTGAGCATGAAAACTGAAAGGGCACAATCTTGGTCCTAGAAAACGACATTTCAACCCATCAATTAACCATTCTACTTCCAGTTGCAAAACTTCAGCTGATCATAATCATCACTCCTTTCCGGAGTCCCCACGACTCACATTCAGGCCTCGAGCAAAACCCTGAAGCCTCAAATCGAGAAACTCATGTGCTAGCCTCTTCCGCTCAACCCGCGAAACGCAACGAGTACAGAATATCTCCCTGGTCTCAAGTAATTGCAGTCCTCTACTCATCAGACTATGTCCCAGTAACAATTCCCGATATTGGAAAGCTCGACCAGCTCCTCCCCCTGCCGTCGTTTCAGTTGTTGCAGTTGCTACGGCAGCCGTAAGGGCTGCATAGCACTCATCGAATGCTCAACCATAGCGGTATAGAAAGATCCAATCATCTCCGGAACCTGTCCCCGAACGATCGTGATCACCTCCTCCCAGATGATTCCTCTGACAATACTGGCCTATCCTGGCTGCCAGCTCTTGATCCTGATCCGGATCTGGTCATAAAACGTCTCGAATAATCCATACCATAATAGGGAACCAACTTCCAACTAAACCCCAGGGGTTGTGGCTTCCTTGCTACGCGTATGGGTCATGTGCTTTCAGTAGTACGGGCCCATACTACCTTCCACACCTACCCATATTTGTCTCAAGTATCACCACAACACCCTAGCAATACACATAAATAGAGCGAGCGCTCAATCCTCACTCCTAGAGGAATGCTAAATATCTCACAACTGGCCTCCCGACCTCTCACAACCCACCCATGAAACTTCCACCAACCCTGCAGCACTCGTGTATGCTAACCATCAAGCCCGAACTTATAGTTTAATGAGTTAAGATAGGGCTTAGGGCCCCCAATTCTAAGGGGCCCCGTTTAATTTCAATCTAAGCTTCTTGTTTCCAAAAAAATCACGCAGCAAGATCGAATCAATACACACGTCACACTCACATGACGATTAAACTTCTATTCTTTTCCTCCCTTCTCTAATCGATTCAAGGGTTCAAGCAATCAAGCAAGCGATCGCTGTTGTCTTCATTTCTTCTTGCTTCTTCAATCTTCATTCTCGCCTTCTGCACTTCTTGGTTTCTGTTGATGATCTAGCGAGTGGCGATCTGTAGCTATTCTTCTCAATTTCTCAATTCTCGTCTGCTCTCACTAAAACGCAGAAACGGTAAAATTCATTTTCACTTTTTAGTTTTGATTTTTCTATTATCTCCGATTATCTAATTAGGGTTAATAGCCGATTAATTAGGGTTAATCTTTTGACAATGGACATTACAGTTTACACAACCACAAATTTTTGAATTTTTCAAGTTGCAATGAACTGTCATACTATTATAGAATTGAAGAACCGATACAAAGGATATTAGGATTTACCGACTACCGAGTCAATCTTGTAAGTTATTAATCCATTGGAGTGCAGCCTGGAATTTTGACATTGGCAGACTACATATGAATGATTAACATTAAGTATAATAAATGTCAAAGGGCCCCAAATTTTTGGTTCTCTTAGAGCCTCCAAACTCGTTGAGCCGACCTTGCTAACCATACATAACGCTGGACCCTATAGACTTTCGAATAACTGATCCTACCCTAAGCCCTTCATCAAACAAGAAAAGGAAATAAGGCCAAACTAAACATTCTCAGACTATAAGATCTTAATTCTGTACAGTCGTGATGCATACACTAAGCAACTACAGTAATGATGTCAATTTCATATAAGGAAAAACTCTAGCCTATCAGGAATCATGTAATCAGGCAATTCTATCATGGAACTCCTTAAGATCCCTAGCCTAGTACTAGCATGTTGTTCTAATCATATCTCATAACTCAAATAATTTGTAAGGTATTTTGGGGTCTATCCGCAAGCTCCGACTAATCGTACACTTGCATCCTCCTTTTATTATTTTGAAAACACTTTAAGATAATCGTTTTATAACCTTGTCCTCAGTTTGAGACTGGAGACACATGAGTGTTTCCTCCAGTTCACTCAAACCAAGGCTCTAATACCAACTTGTAACACCCATAAAATTCAAGCCAATTTACTTTTTAAAACATTTAAAACCATTAAGTTATTACAGTTTACTTTCAGAATAATTTAAACATCAGAGTATCCCCATAATTAATCATGAAAAGGTAAGGAGGTGCATGATCACGCTTTCGCCTTCTCGTGATCATCCAAATACCTGAAACAATAATCGATAAATGTAAGCTCGAAGGCTTAGTGAGTTACCCCCAAAATACCAACTCCATACAGATATAACCATATCATATAGACATATCAGCAAACAACATGCATAATGAGCCATCAGTATGACTAGACCAAATCCCGATCCTCAGTCTATCTGGACCGCTCTCCGAGCCCTCGGCACATCTAGACCGCCCTCCTCGGGGTCTTCAGCCTATTTGAATTGCTCGATGGGCCTTCGGCCTGACTCAACCCTTTCCCCAAACCAATAAACATGTGCACATAAATATCATATGCTAACATACAATAACAGATTGTCATACAGATCTAACTGATCTCTAACCTAGAAACCATCCTACAACCAGGATATTAATTAAATAGATTACTAGCATATCAACCATCCTAAAGTAGGATGTAATCTAAGATAGCAACCATCCTAAAACCAGGATGAAATCTAACATAACAACCATCCTAAACCAAGATGTAATCTAACATAGCAACCATCCTAAACCAAGATGAAATCTATGATAGCAACTATCCTAAACCAGGATGTAATCTAACATAGCAACCATCCCAAACCAGGATGAAATCATAAAGGGTCGACCTTGGTGTCGTAGACCCTGTTGATATAGTGATGAGAACTCACTTGGCACTGCTGAAGTCCCACAGATAAAACTCCAGCTGCTGGTTGACAGATTCCCGAACTGTCAACATCAAACAATACCCAATTAATAATTGGGTTCGAAGCCCATATTCCAACTCACACTCCAAAGGCCTAAAAGTCAAGTAATGGGCTAAAGCCCAATATATGGCGCAATTTTCCAAATTGGGCCCAGACCTCTACATGGTCTTTCCTTAAGGCCCATCCAATTATTCTAGTCCAAACTCATGGTATTCCCATGGTTCAATATCACATAATCATAAAGGCCCATTTATGGCCCAATTTTCCAAATTGGGCCCAAGCCTCTCACATGGGCCTTATCCTCAAGCCCATCTAAATATTTTTGGTCCATTTACTTGTTATTGGATAGCCCATCAATAGTCCAATCACCAAGTCCAATAGAGAGGCCCAACTTAAGGCCCAAGTGAAATTAGGGTTTTCACATGGAATGACCATTAGGGTTAAGTGTTCCTACTTAACCCATTAAGGACTCAATCGATTAAGGACTTAATCCATTAAGTCGAATATTGCCTTAATTTAATTTGCCAATGATTATTAGTCAATATTTTAAGTTTATTAAATAATTCCCATGCAATCTCGATAAATCCTAAAATTAGGGTTCCATGGCATTAGGGTTTCCAAACCCTAATTAAGGTTTCCAACCTAATACTAGCCCATCAGTCAATTGGTTTGGGCTTTTAGGTCAATTTGGGATTCATTGGGCCCATTAGGGTTTCTTTGGGCCTACTAGAGTTTCTTTGGGCCCATTTTGTCCAAGCATCCCAAACGAGTCAAACATAACAAGGTCTTACATCGGGTGCCATGGGAACCCCCACATAGTCTTACCCCACTACCATAGGAACCCCCACATGGTCTTAGCCTGGAATGTCATGGGAACCCCGACATGGTCTTATGTCCAACTGCCTCGGGAACCCCTCGAGGTCTTCCATGCAAGTATCACAAAGACAACTATCATACCAAATACCACATAATCAACTAGCATACCACATATAAGTAATTGCCATTGGAACCCCCCGCATGGTCTTCACATAAATACATAATGTATCGATTGCATATCCGCAATAATCATCATGACTAGATAAATAGGCTGGCCTTGGTGCCTTTGACCCAATGGTATGGTGAGGAGACTCGCCTCACACTGTTGAAGTCTGGAGGATAAGCTGTTGGATGACAGATTCTCAAACTGTCAACATCAAAACAACACCCAATTAACCATTTAGATTTCAATGCATAACCATAACTCCATACTTGGGGTAAAGAGACTACTTTACCCTTAACCTAGTTTGGTCCAAAACCAAGGCTCAAAATCACACTCTGAAGGCCCAAAAGCCAAATAATCAACCAAGGCCCAACATATGGCCCAATTTTCCAAATTGGGCCCAAACCTCTACATGGTCTTACCTTAAGGCCCAAACATTTATTCTAGTCCAAACACTTGGCATTTCAATGGTCCAACATCTCATAATCATCAAGGCCCGTTTATGGCCCACCTATGGCCTAGTTTTCCAAATTGGGCCCAAGCCTTTCCAATGGGCCTTATCCTAAAGCCCAATAATTTCCTTAGTCCATAAACATGTTCCCAATTGGCCAACGAAGGCCCACAACAACTTAGTCCAAGAAATGTCCCAACAAGAACACAAACCTAATTAGGTTTTTTCACATAAATTGGCGGTTAGGGTTAAGTTTTCTTACTTAACCCATTAAGGACGTAATCCATTAATTCCATCACTCCACTAGATCAAACATACAATGTGGTCGGGCGTAATTCAAAATTCCAAATCCAACAATCCAAACGTGGGTCCTGAAAAATCCAAAACTCACATTTTAAAAATTAGGATTTCTAAACCCTAATTAGGGTTGCCAACCAAATAGCATGCCAATTAGTCCATTTGTTATGTTTTTAGGTCAATTTGTGTTAAATAAGTCGGGCACCACCCACTACCACCTCGGGTAGTGGTGGCCAACGGTGGCTCACGACGGAGGTCACCACCTCGTGGTAGTGATCGTTATGATTTTCAGCCAAAAAAAACCAAAATCACTCCAAACATCAATCCAAATGCACCCGAAAGCCCACAGCCATCGGAGATGGTGGCTAGCAGTGGCGAAACGGCGGAAAAAGGTGGCGGCCACCACCTTACAATGGTGGCGATGTGTTTCTTTTGGTTTCCTGACCAAGAGAAATCCATACAACATTAAACTCACGAAATACGTTCATACACACACCAAATCACGCACACGGCCACCTCCTCACGGTGGCTGGTGCTGGCAGAAAAAGTAACATGGCGGCGGCCACCATGGTTGGTTGCCATGGTGTTCTTATTGTGATTTCCGGCCATCTACACACATATACGACTGAACCTGTTACAGTAGCACATATACCCACCGCGCAGGCTATGAACACAACCACCATTTCGCAGTGGCATTTGGCGGACGGAGTAGTTGGCAGCACCCTTGAAAGCCACTCGGAGCGGCGGCGGCATCAATAATGTGCTAACCAAAAGAGATAGAGAAGAGACAGAGAGAAGGTGGACGACCCCACTAAAACGGAGGCAATGATGACCATGATGTGTTTTTTCCGCTCCTCCACTACTATGACGTCCCATGGCAGCCTTGGCCTTCAACAGCAGCGTCACAGCAACAACGGGGCTCGGTGGTGTAAGGAACGACGAGAGAAAGATGGCGTTGGCGGCTGGAGGACTCCATAAAGGTGGCGGCTATAGAAAATCCATTAGGTTTAGGATTTGGAGATGCGACAAGGGGAAAGCAGGAAGCGGTCTTAAAACCCCCGTTCCATAATAAACTTCCGTCCTTTTAACACAATCGGCCCTTCCTTCAATACACATTGCAATCTCAATGGGGATTTTACCCTTTAGACCCTGCTTCCCAAAAATCTATGCAATATAAGTCCAAATGATACCAAACACCCCCTGACTTCTGAAAATCTTTACAAAATAAATCCCAGAATTACACTTTGACCCCCGAAATCCAAATTATATCATTTGTCTCCCCGAAACCAACACCCCGCTAAATATTATGGATTTTAGGGCTACTATAAAATAATATAAAATATAAGTTTACATATTGGGGTTCAAGGTTTATTATTTAATTACATAATTTCTAACGGAATGTCACAGCCTCTCCTAGATCCTTCATAGCGAAACACTTTCCAAGCCAAGACTTAACCTCTTGCAAAGTTGGAATGTTGTTTCCTATAAGAAGTATGTAATCAACGTACAATATCAGGAAGGTTATTATACTCCCACTAGCTTTGATATACACACAAGACTCATCTTTACTTCTAAAGAAGCCAAACTCCTTGACCTCCTCGTCAAAGCAGAGATTCTATTTCTGAGATGCTTCTTTCAATCCATAGATGGATTTCTCAATATTACACACTCTATTAGGAAACTTTGCATCAATAAAACCCTCTGGCTGACTCATGTAAACATCCTCGGCCAACATCCCATTAAGAAAAGCGATTTTGATATCCATCTGCCAAATTTCATAGTCATGAAATGCAGCTACGGCGAGCATTATCCTAATAGATTTTATCTTAGCCACTGGTGAGAATGTCTCATCATAGTCAACCCCTGGGGTTTGAGTTAAGCACTTAGCATCCAGTTGAGTCTTGAAATTGTGTACCTTTACATCCATTTATGTATTCTTCTTCAAGATCCATTTGCACCTAACTGTCTTATGACCTGGTACATTATCAACCAAATTCCAAACTTGGTTGTCATACATGGAATTGATCTCGCTGTCCATTGCCTCTTACAATTTGGCTGCCTCAGGGCCCGCCATTACTTCCTTGTAGTTAGCTGGTTCATCCAAATTTACCAGTGTACTGTCAATGATAAATGTGTCACCATCTAAAGTAATATGGAAACCATAGAAATCGGGTGACATTCTAACTCTATTGGAATGATTAGGAGGTAATGACTCGTCAATTGGTTCAACTGGAATTACTTCCTCTGGTTGAACCCTAGAGTCTTCAAAGGTTCATTCATCGTTTGATTCTTGAATCGCTTCAAGATCAATGGTACTCCCACTGTCCTCTTTGCATATGCGCTCTCTCTCGCGAAAGAATCCTTTTCGTGCTACAAAGACCACGTTCTCATTAGGTCTGTTGATCAAATATCCAAAGGACTTTTGTAGGTATCCAATGAAAATACATCTCCCACTTCAAGGTTCAAACTTGTCGTGAGTCTCTTGTCTAACGAAAGCTTCACAACCCCAAACTTTGATATGTGCTAACGAGGGAACCTTCCTTATTGACATCTCGTGAGGCATTTTGGCAACCTTCTTAATTGGGACAAGATTAAAAATATGGACGGAAGTCTATAAGGTATACCCTCAAAACAAAATTGGAATAGAAGTTCGACTCATCATGGAACGAACCATGTCTAACAAGGTTCGATTGCGCCTCTCAGCCACACCATTAAGTTGTGGTGTCCTAAGAGATGTCAATTATTAAACTATTCCACATTCCTTGAGGTAGGAGATCAAAATTTCGGCCAACCCTTGGGGAATGATGAGTGAAAAAAATAAAAGGGTTATGCCTCCTTATATAGTGCAACTTGGAAACCCTAGATAAGCCCAAAACCAATATAATAATATTATCTTGACCTGGTCATTATCCAGCTTCCTAATTATCCTCCAAGGATAATTCTACAAACCCTAAAGCCTCTAGAAACCTTCCACCCTATGTGTGGAAGGTTATGGAGCCTTTTTATCAACTATTGAACAATTACATTTTTGTCCCTGCACTTTTAATTAATTCTTTTAATCACAAAATTAATTCCAATTAATTTCTGGTTAAATATTAATTAAATATTACTATTTCTAATTAATATATTATTCTATTAATATATTAATAAATCAATTATTTTAATTTATTAATCAAATAATAAATTAACCTTTATCTCCAAAAACATCTTGTCCAATTGTTAGGTTTGAGGGCAACCCAAAATGACTATGCTACTATCAGTTCAAGTTTATACCAATTATAGTTATGGGCTTAGACACCTAATCCAATAAAGATGACATCATATGAAGCTTTATATGGTTGTAAGTGTAGACTGTCATCTTGGTGGTTGAAAATGGGTGAATTGGTTTTCATAGGGACAAGTTTAATTCATGAGACAATCGAGAAAGTGGAAATTATAAGAAAAATGATATTGGCAGACAAAAACAGTCGAAAGAGTTATGCAAGTATGAAGAACGCTTGGGTGATATTTGAAGTGAGAGATCAAGTTATGCTTAAAGTGTAAACATGGATAAGGTTGACCCATTTTTGAGAAGGAGCAATGTTAAACCCCAAATACATCGAACCTTTGAATATTTTATAAAGGATAGAGAAAGAAACTTACCAATTGTAATTACCACAAGAGTTAGATGGAAGGTAGTATGTAATCTTGTATGTTATCTAAGTAAATGGTTGGGTGATTAGATGGATATTTTACCATTGAAAGAGGTTCGAGTAGATAATTATGCACTTGGTTTAGGAACCTGAGAAAATCTTGGATCGGAAGAATAAGAAGCTAAGAAGGAAAATGATTGATTTAGTCCTTGTTAAGTGGAAACCCTCAACGAGGCCAAATCTCACTTCGGAGACAGAATGTCAGATAAAATAAAGAAACATGCATTTGTTCTTGGCAAGGGAAAGTCGACATGTGCCACTGCAACACTGCTACAACAAGATAGGTGAAGCCACATATGGGTGAATAAATAGTTCACAACGGAGAGGCACATTATAAATAGAAGCTCAAGGCTCAAGTTGTGTTAATTCCAAAACAACCTACATATGTTTTATGTTTCTTTCTTTTTATAGTTCCTTACAATCTACTTAAATTTTTAGTTCTATAAACAATTCAGATGTTTTTGTTGTGATACAAAACCTTGATATGACCCTCATTTTGATCTCAAACTGGAACATCCAAACTTTGAGGTATATTTTAATTAAGTAAATTATGATTTTTGGGGTTGCCACGATGTGTTTGAGACACCACTACGACGTGGCCAAGTGATATTAAACGTGTGTCCTATTTTGGTTCCCACGATGTGGCAGTGTTCTAGCCACTACGTAGCAACCATATGATGACTAAAACATTTAAGTTTTTGGGTTTGAGCCCTATTTAAAGGAATATGAGTGTTATGGTTTGCTCATCCCCAACCTCTATCACTCTCTAAACTCAGAAACTCTAACCCTAGCCTCTATTTTTTATTCTTGGTCCATTTTGGTACTCTTGGTAGTTTGAGGAAAAAGAAGAAGGTGTTCTAGAGTGTAGATTCAGCAAGAAAGCCTCATCATTCTTCTCTTCTGCATTTTTGGGACCTTTGTAAGTGTCCAAGATCTAATCTTTATGTTACTTTCTTCTACATCTAAGCTTTGTGTCCCTTAGTCTTCATGTTGTGGAAGTTTAGAAGGTTAGATTCCATAAAGTTGGCAACTTTATGGATTATTGTGGTAATTTTAGTATTATACGTTTCAGATCTAGAAATCTTTGGAATATTGGTCCCAAGCACAAACTTTGAGTTCATACTTTTCCATGTTTTTAACCTAATATGGAAGGGACATGCATGTCCATAAAGGTACAATTTTATGGCCCTTTAGATGTAGGAAACCCTTATGGAAGCTTTGGAGAAATGGCTTTTGGTGATTAAGTGCTTAGTGGGTGACTCATGGTGTCAATCTTGATCTCAAGGGATCTGTTTGTGAGGTTAGTTTACTCACTATGCTTTTGGGTCTAAGGCACCAAGGTCGGCACACCTGATCATGTTGTGTCTCCTTATGTATAAGATGTGTTATGCAGTAGCGATATGTTAGGCAGGTAGAATTGTATAACTACATGAGTTTTTATGTTATTATCTATATGTATATGTCTATATGTTAGGGTTTGGTGTGGCGGTCCAACTGTGTGTTGAAGGCCAAGAGGCTCGGGCGGTCCTGTTGATACTGTAGGCCTAAAGAGAGCGGTCCAGCTACTATATGCCTTGTGTGGCAGGCCAATAGACTATAGGATCGGGAGAGCGGTCCAGGCATACTATAGGCCTTGCGAGGCAGTCTAGGCAGACTGAAGGCTTATGCTTGCATGCATTGTGTTTTTATTTGTTTGTGTACAATATTTTGGAGAACTCACTAAGCTTTGGCTTATAATTGGGGATTTCAATGTTTTAGGTACTTCTGAGGATCGAGGGAAAGTGAAGGCATGGTTGTGAACTGTTGGATTTAGTGTCTAAGCCCATAACTATAATTGGTATGTATTTGACCCGAGAGTAGCATGGTCCATTTGGGTTGCATTGCACCAGAACAATCTGAAGGATAGACTTTTGAGAAGAGGATATTTATGATTTATTAATATATTATAATTTCTAATATATTAATGTAACACACAAAAATTTCAAGCCAAATTTAAATTTTTAAAGAGAACATTTCAAACATTGAATCATTACAAATTTGTTTTAAAAATGTAAAATATCAGAGTTTTCCCAGAAACGTAAACAAAACATGAGGAGCTGTACGATCATGCCTTCGCCTTGCCAAGATCCCCTGATGTACCTAAAACAATAAACTGAAATTATAAGCCCGAGGCTTAGTGAGTTCCCCCAAAATACCAATACACATACAATGCACATAACCATGTCAACAATATCATGACATAACAAACTAAAAAGCATGTAATGGGTCCACAACTTTATAGACTGAGTTACCCCTAGGCCCACAGTGTGAGTCTGGATTGCCTTTCGGGCCCACATCTCACATATGGCTTTCCATCGAGCCCTCAGTACGAGTCTCCCTCAGCTCGTATCTGGATTTCTCCTGGGTTTGTTGGTTACCGCACGGATCAATATCACCTCAACCCCTCCCACATAATATATCAACATATAACATAACCACTGAGCATTCAGATAATCATATAACAAAATAGGTAGTCCTACAGATCTACCTAACTGGCATAACCACTAGCATGCAACACTAACTCATACTCAACATCTAACACTGCTAGGATAACATATCCAATGGATCGACCTTGGTGCCTTAGACCCCTTAGTATAGTGAGGATAACTCACCTCGCAAGTAGCGCCGAAATGTTGTAAATCTCTAATTGTTGTCCTACCGGGAATCCCGAACTATCACATAATCAATACTAAGTTAATACCCAAAATACCCTTCTTGACTAAGTGTCCACAACACACATTAAGTCTATTTTCTTTATTGGGCCAAGGCCCAATTACCAAGCCCTTGACTTGAAAGTCCAAATATAAAGTCCATAATTGGCCCAATTTACTAAATTGGGCACAACCTCCTAATTAGGCCTAACCCCATGATCCACTATCACTACATGGCCCAAAACCCCTTATTTACAATGTCCCGCAAATGCCCAAATCCATTTAGCCCATAAACAACCCAAAACCCGAAGTCCATTCTCAATGGCCCAACAGAGGACGTACACGGGGCGTACTCCTCCAGACGTTGACCACCATCGGGGTGGTTGACCCAGTATGTTGGGCGTACTAGACAGTTCTCCAACACCTTGTTAAGTGCTTAATGGCTTAAGCACTTAAGTCCAAACTTCAGATCCAGAGATCTAACATGCCTAGGATCCATAAAGTCATTACCTTTATCACTTTAGACGTCCATAAAGTCCTTAATTCTTGGTCTTAATCTATTAAGACCTTATTTTTTCATGCATGGGACACATTCAGCTAATGGGACCTCATTTTTATCATTCAAGGTCCCTTCAAGAGTCTGGAAGGACAACTCTTTTCGTCCAAATCACAACATGCACCACCTCATGGCTTTTGGGACAAGAAATGCTTCTAATAAAGTAAAATGATGAGATATATGCATATATGCATAAAGTTTGGAACTTTATACCTTTTGGAGCTTCTTGAGCACAAGCTAACTTCAGATCCACAAGCTTGATCTTCTTCTCCAACACTTTGATGCAATGCCTTCCTCTTAAAACACTCATGAATACACCAAATAAGCTTAAACACACAAAGGAGAGGGTAGGGTTTGGGTAGAACAAATGAAATCTGTGGAGGCTAAGGTTAGAGAGGTTCTGGTGCTCATAAAGTTACTTATATAGGCCTCAAACCCTAAACGTTAGGGTTTCATCTTGACGTTAGTACGCCCAGCGTACTAAGGCGGACCTTAGAACACTTAGCGTACAATTATGTACGCGCATCATACTCCTTCATGGCCCAAATTTTCAAGTTTGGCCCTTGAACTTATCTTGGCTCTTCATTCTCAATCCCAAGGACTATAATTGACAAAGTAATGATACAAGATGGTTTGGAAATACCTGCGAAACCGTAGGATGTTATAATTAATATGAAATCATATTATTTAATTAGTATTGATCAAGAATTAGTTTGAAATTAATTTTGTGATCAAAAGAGACTAATTAAATATAAGGGGTTGATTTGTTAAACCATTCATTCTTATAAAGTGGGCTTATGATCCATAGTTCTTTATGTTGGGCTAAACCCATGTGGTGACCCATGAATGATCCATGGAGGTTTTAACCATGGAGCATGAGGGATATGGAAAGTCATTAGGGTTTACATGGTGTAAAACTAGTTTGCCACACTATATAAGAGACCCTAAGGCTACCAAAATTGGCACCTAAGTGAAAGGAAAGAGGGCTAGCCGAATTTTGAGGGCAATTATACTTCTCTCAAGTTCTTCCATTTGTTGGTGGTGTTGTATGAAGCATTTGAGGCATCACACTTGGGGTGCTAGGCTCTTAAAGGCTTAAGGAATCAAGCTACAAAAAAAGGTATGTCATTCTACTAGTTTTTGTATTACATATACTTCATGGTATGCTAGTTAGGATGAAACCTTGGAAAAATGAAAGTTTGCATGTATAATAGAGAAAACATGCATACAAGGTTTCTAGGGTCGAATGCATACCTTAGGAGTGTTAGAATGCTCAAAAACCCATCAGTGGTATCAGAGCCTAGGCTTGCTTTCCATTATACTTGATGCTACTTGTTTTTCCAAAGTTGAAAATCTGCCATTTTTGCATTTGACTACTCACCACGACGTGGCAGCTTTTACCACTACGTGGTGATGCGCATGTGAGCAGATTTTTGTGTTTTGGCTTGCAATTGGATGAGGATCATTACCCTAAACTGTTTTTTGAACCTAGAAACCTCTTTTTCAAAAGGGTAATGTTCATGCTTGTCCAATAAAAAAATAATTGTCAAAGTTTCATATATTGTAATAGTTTATATGATTAATTACATGAAATTCATTTGATTTGAATCATCATGCTCATATGAGTTTAGTTGAATCTTCCATGAATTATTTGATTATGGTATTAGTTAAATAAAGTTTTAAATGTTTTTAATGGACTCCATAACTTGTCCTCAAGTTATGGATGTTATGGAACATGAAAGGTTTTTCCTATTTAAGATGTCATTAAACTCATATGTTATGAACTTGAAGAGTTTTGACAAGTTTCAAAACTTGCCCTCAAGTTTTGGAATTTGTAAAGTGTCACTAAATGAAACTTTAATTCCATACCTTAGAATTTTAAAAGTTAAAATTTAACCCTTATACGATTATAGTATTATAAGTTAATAATATATATATATATATATATATATATATATATATATATATATATAAGATTAAGTCAGTCTTACCGTTACTAGGCCGCATTCACGAAGCTGATCTGTAAGGGGGTATAAGGTTACTGCTTATAAAATGATAGTTTAATAGGTGTCCACTCTCACCCACCGCTTACTTGACCGGTGGAGGGTCGTTAGCCGAACGCGTAGGATAGGACTATAATTCTCATTAAGTATAATGATAATAAAGTTACTAAACTTTTTATTAAATTCCAAATCTTAGTTACTTTAGGAAAATGTGAAATTGATGCTAATCCATGAAAATTGCACTTTGCACCTTACCAAGTCGTTGATGGAGCGTGTGCGGTTAACCGGAACATTAACTTGGACTAGTAAGGGTGGTTCGATGTTTATCATATGATCAATGGAGCGTGTGTGGTTAACTGGCACATTGATTAAGTGATAAAGTCATGTGTACCAAGCACATTTTGCATGGTTATTC
Source organism: Lactuca sativa (assembly GCF_002870075.4). Taxonomy (NCBI): domain Eukaryota; kingdom Viridiplantae; phylum Streptophyta; class Magnoliopsida; order Asterales; family Asteraceae; genus Lactuca; species Lactuca sativa. The sequence goes on along the minus strand of NC_056624.2, from coordinate 180,323,769 downwards.
ACACCTTGTTTGTGATCCTCAGTAATCCAGTCACAAACCTGAAGGGCATAATCGAGATTTGAACATGCCATTGAATTGTTCAATGAATCTCAAAGAATCTAGGAGTTTCAATCCAATTAAAACCTAATAACAATTTCGTTTTTCATGGTGGAAATTGGTAAATCGTCATTTACCTACCTTCAAATATTTTGAAAGTTGGATTACGGCATCCCTCTTCCAATTTGTAAAATATTGTGTTAGGTCCTAGCCTTAATATTTCATTTGGGTTTTATATTAAGGACTTTTTTATCTAATCTAAACTTGTCTTTATTTCTTTTCAGATGCCTTCCAATACCAACACTGCTTATGGCTCAAACCCTACTGACTCCTTCTCTCTCATGAACCTTTGTGGGAGAGTCATCTTTGATGGCTCCAACTTCAATAATTGGATTAGGAACATCATGATGGTCACTCGTTATGAGGACAAGGAATATGTCATAGACAAGGAGCTAAAGGAAATTTATGAGTCTTCTGCTACTCCTGAGGAGATTGTTGAGTTTAGGGAAAATGAGAAGGATGCCACCAAGGTAGCTTGTATCATGCTTCCCTCTATCTCAGCTAAACTCCAAAAGTCCTATGAGGACTTCTACCCTTTTGAGATGTACCAGGACTTGATGAAAAGATATCATCAGAGTGCTCGTCAATATAGGTATGAAATCATCTCTTCCATGATAACAACCAGGATGAAGGATGGTGAACCCATCACGGGCCACTTACAGAAAATGCAAATGTTTGTGGATCGATTGCAAAAGTTGAATGTGAACTTCCCTGGCGAGCTGGCTATAGATATCATTCTACACTCCTTACCTCCATGTTATCATCAGTTCCGAATGACCTATCATATGAACAAGGAGGAGGTCACACTTAGCAAACTTGGGCTTTTAAGGACTGCTGAAAGTTGTCTCAAAGGTAAATCGGCTGTTACTACTCCTACCATTGCCCCTGTTCTGGAAATAGAACAAGGGAAAGGGGTGAAGAGGAAGGCTCCCTCAAAGAGCCGCAAGGGAAAGTCTCTTGATGGATCCCCTTCAAGTGGGACCATGGTTGGTACCGCTGCTCCCATTTCCATTCCTAAAGAAGCAAATTGTTTCTATTGTCACGAAAAAGGGCACTGGAAGCGAAGTTGCCCCAAATACTTGCAGGATGTTAAGGATGGGAAGGTTAAACCCACCCATGCAGGTATTTATACTATTCTATCTAAAAACTCATCACATTCTAACTATTGGGTGCTTGACACATGTTGTAGATTTCACATTTGTTCTGATGTGTAGGGCGTAAAAAGAAGTAAGGATGTGGAGCATGGGAAGATAAACTTGATCATGGGGAATAGGAAGGTTTCACCTGTCTCCAAGATTGGAGTTTACTCTTTATTGCTTAGCAGTGGGTTAGGAATAGATTCGAATAATTTTTGCTACTCATTTGATATAGCGAGAAATATTATGGTTTGTACAAACAAGGTTTCACATTTTCGTTTGATAATGAAATTGGTGCAATAAATGCTTATTATAATTATGTTTTTTATTTAAAGCGTTACCTTGTAATGGTGTATATGAAACTGTGAATGTTGTAGACAACTTAGGAAATGATGTGTTGCATATCGATTCTTCCAATGAATTGGATAAAGCATGGTTGTGGCATTGTCGTCTTGGACATGTCAGCAAGAAGCGCATAGGCCAACTCCAGAAGGCTGGAGTTTTAGAGTTATTCGACTTAAGGTCGGATGACACTTGTGAATCTTGCTTACTTGGAAAGATGACTAAATCACCCTTCACCGGTACTTGTGGGAAGGGTCAGGGTTTTTTGGATCTCACACACACCGATGTGTGTGGGCCCTTTAGAACCGCACAAGGGATGCTAACCGCTTCTATGTGACTTTTACTGATGACTACAGTAGATATGGCTATGTCTACTTAATCAAGCATAAGTCAGAAACCTTTGAGAAATTCAAAGAGTTTAAGCAAGAAGTGGAGAATCAGCTGGGCAGGAAGATAAAGATGCTCTGATCTGGTCGAGGTGGTGAGTATCTTAGTATCGAGTTCCTAGACTATCTCAAGGAATGTGGAATCGTTTCATAGTTGATGCCACTTAGGACACCACAGCTTAATGGTGTGGCTGAGAGGCACAACTGAACCTTGTTGGACATGGCTCGTTCCATGATGAGTCAAGCTTCATTACCAATCTCATTATGGGCGTATGCCTTATAAACTGCCGCCCATATCCTTAATCTAGTCCCTACCAAGGAGGTTGCCAAACACCTCATGAGATGTGGACTGGGAAGGCTCCCACATTAGACCACATCAAGGTTTGGGGTTGCGAGGCTTTCGTGTGGCACGAGACTCATGACAAGCTCGAACCTCGGAGTGAGCGGTGTATTTTCATCGGCTATCCAGAGAAATCCTTTGGTTTTCTCTTCTACAGACCGAGTGACAATGTTGTCTTCGTTGCGAGGAGAGGAGTCTTTCGCGAGAGTGAGCTCATAGGCCAAGAAGACAATGGGAGGCAATTTGACCTTGAAGAGATTCAAGAGTCAAGCGGTGAAGGAGCCTAAAATACTAGCGATCAACATGCGGAGGAAACTCTTGTTGAGCCAATTGACAAGTCTGTACCTTTGAGGCGTTCCGGTAGATTTAGTGTTCCACCTGAGTTTTATGGTTTCCATATTACTGCAGAAGGTGATACATTATCAGTGATAGCACACTGGTAAATTTGGACGAACCTAATAACAATAAGGAAGCCATGGCAGGCCCCGACTCTGCTAAATGGAAAAAGGCTATGGACAGCAAGATTCATTCCATGTATGACAATCAAGTTTGAAACTTGGTTGAAAATGTACCAGGTCGTAAGACAGTTAGGTGGAAATGTATCTTCAAGAAAAAGACCGACATGGATGGGAAAGTACACACTTATATGGCGCGGCTGGTTGCGAAGGGCTTTACTCAAACTCCGGGAGTTGACTATGATGATACCTTCTCACCAGTAGCGAAGATTAGGTCTATTAGGGTTATGCTAGCCATTGCTGCATTTCATGATTATGAAATATAGCAAATGGATGTCAAAACCGCTTTCCTTAATAGAAAGTTGGTTGAGGATGTTTACATGAGTCAGCTAGAGGGTTTTGTCGATGCAAAGTACCCTAATAGAGTGTGTAAGCTTGAGAAATCCATTTATGGATTGAAACAAGCATCTCTTAGATGGAATCTTTGTTTAGATGAGAAAGTCAAAGAGTTTGGCTTTTCGAGGAGCGAGGATGAGTCATGTGTATATGTCAAAGCTAGTGGGAGCATAGTTAGCATTCTGGTATTGTATGTGGATGAAATACTATTCATAGGAAATGACATCCCAACCTTGCAGGAGGTTAAGTCTAGGCTTGGAAAGTGTTTCAGTATGAAGGACCTTGGAGAAGTTGTTTATATTCTAGGAATAAGGATATTGAGAGACAGGAATAAGAGACTAAGTGGACTTAGTCAAAGTACCTACTTGGATAAGGTGTTGAATAGATTCAAAATGTAGGATTCCAAGAAAGGTGACTTACCGATGCAAAGCAATGCCAAACTGAGTAAATCTCAGAGTTTGAGTATAGAGGCTGAGATAGCTGAGATGAATCGAATGCCATATGCTTCCGCTGTTGGCTCGATCATGTATGCTATGAATTGTACTCACCCTGATGTGGCCTTTGCTTTGAGCATGGTCAATAGATATCAAGGGAATCCGGGCAAGGCTCACTGGAATACGGTAAAAAACATTCTCAGGTAGCTATGAAGGACTAAGGATTGGGTCCTTACCCTCGGTGGGAGTGATGACTTGAGAGTGGTGGTGTATAGCGACGCTATCTTTCAGACCAACATGGATAATTTCCGCTCTCAGTCAGGTTGGGTCTTTACCCCGAATGGAGGAGCAATAACTTGGAAAAGTTCCAAGCATGAGACAATAGCTGATTCGACTTGCGAATCATAGTACATAGAAGCAAGCGAGGCAGCGAAGGGGACAATATGGCTAAAGAACTTCATTGGAGACCTTGGAGTTGTACTAGCTATAAAGGAGCCTATGGAGATTTTATGTGACAGTGAGAGTGCAATTGCCATAGCCAAGGAACCAAGGGATCATGGCAGATCCAAGAACATCGAAAGAAAATACGACTTCATTAGACATCGAATAGAAGAAGGACTCCTCGTGGCAAATAGGGTATCATCAGATGAGAACCCAGCAGATCCCATCACAAAGGGACTGAGTAGGGTTAAGCATTTACAACATGCGAGGCACATTGGGCTAAAGGATGATATTAGTTTTAATGATTAGATAGATTTCGAAATTTGTAATACTTGAAATGTAATTTACATTTGATGTTTAAATAAAAGGTGTTTTTGTTTACTAGTATGGCAGTGTATTGTGTCAATCATTTATAATTGTTTCATTTTGCATGTTTTGACTTCCAGAATAATTACATTATTCAAACTATCCACTGTTGATCATACGTTGGAAGTAGGTATTGAATCACGACTGTCATGAATTTTGTTTGTAGATTTGTCCGAATGGTATTAGATATAGCAAGGTTTGCTAAAATATTCATGAGTACTCACAAGGTCTGAGTATTGGATTCAACCCACACTCACTTGTATCACTTCATGGAATTTATCTCTAGTGATCGTGAGACGATAATATCATATAAGTCTTCAAACCTAGATATATGAGTTGATGACTATGTGTTGGCAGTACATTGATAGTTTGAAAATGCATCGATAACTCGATCTAATAAAACATGCTGTTGTGTACAATTTGATGAATAGTTAGTACAAGCATATGAGTTGAAGTTTATCTATTCGTTTTGTCCTTGGAGGATTAAAAGCGATATCTTGGGCCCCTCGATGATTTTGTTTTGACTTATGTGTCAGGCCCGGTCAGAACTATATTGATGTGTTCGATTATGTTCTATATCAAACAAATCGGAAATCGGCAAACAAACTGATGGAAAATAAGTATGACGTTGTTCCATGTATTTGCCCGACTGATACCTTTAACAGAGGAATATATGATCACTTAACTAAAATGGACCGTCTCTTTTCGAAAGAGGCTTTTAAGAGATACGATTTCTAGTCGGTGTTTTAAGTCGTACTTGCAGTTATAGTTATTAGACTTATCCAAGTGGGAGACTGTTGGATTTAGTGTCTAAGCCCATAATTGTAATTGGTATGTACTTGACCCGAGAGCAACATGGTCCATTTGGGTTGCATGGCACCGGAACAATCTGAATGATGGACTTTTGAGAAGAGGATATTTATTATTTATTAATATATTATAAGTTCTAATAATATGAAATCATACTATTTAATTAGTATTGATCAAGAATTAGTTTGGAATTAATTTTATGATCTAAAGAGACTAATTAAATATAAGGGGTTGATTTGGTAAATCATTCATTCTTATAAAGTATGCTTATGACCCATAGTTCTATATGTTGGGCTAAACCCATGTGGTAACCCATTGATGATCCATGACGGTTTTAACCCATGGAGCATGAGGGATATGGAAAGTCATTAGGATTTACATGGTGTAACCCTAGTTTGCCACACTATATAAGAGACCCTAAGGCTACCAAAATTGGCACCTAAGTGAAAGGAAAGATGGCTAGCCGAATTTTGAGTGCAAGTATACTTCTCTCAAGTTCTTCCATTTGTTGGTGGTGTTGTATGAAGCATTTGAGGCATCACACTTGGGGTGCTAGGCTCTTAAAGGCTTAAGGAATCAATCGGAGATTGTTACAATACAATTCCTTAGATATGATGTCTCTCACTCAAAGTACTTTCCTTTGAACATCCTTTTGCATAAAAGTTTCTAATCTAGACATATATTTTCAACATTCAATTCCCAATATGGACACGTTTCCATATTTTCCATATGACAACTTATTCTTAATGGAATCTTATCTATTCATAATAATGTCGATATGGTCCATCCAATATGGAAACATTTCCATATTTTCCATATGACAACTCATTCTTAATAGAATCTTTTCTATTCATAATAATGTCGATATGGTCCATCCAATACTATACTTCTAACTACTCACAAGCGACCAATCCTCGGCGAACTTTGGATTGTCCTTTGATAGTTGTTTAATTATCTTAGTCAAAACCGATCTTGTCCTTTTTCCCTCTAAATGCACTAGACATTTGGAAAATTTTAGAATGGTCAAATATTATAGCATTTGCAATCAATCCTATACCCGAAGCGTATGGGACACGATGCATAATGTCTTACACGAAGATTCGATACTTTATCAATCTTCTGCCATAATATTTTATGTGCTACGTTCTCAAAATTCGAACTATGAAGAGGAATGCCATAATCATAATCGAAATTTGAGAACACACTATGTTTCCTTGACTAAATTTATTAACATTTCACAACCTAAACCTTTAAATTTGAAATGAAGCATAATATTCTCTCCCTTAATTATAGCAAAACAACTTTACAACCATTGCGACTTTGCAAAGTATAACTCTTGTTTTCTATAATTAATATTGCTAACTTGCAATACTTGCCTTAATAATCATGCAATCATAACATTTATGCTCCCACTATCATGATAATTATTATGAACATAACACTTATGCTCCCACTAGCTTTGACATTTATTCAGAAACCAGCTTAACTTCCAGAAAAACAATACTTATTGAATTTCTTAAGTTCATGTTTCTAATACCCAATGCTTTGATAATCTTTTATCAAGGCTTCTTAAATTTATACACCTTTGCCTTAGATAGTTCATATGTGTGTCTAAACAATTAAGACTAATTTCCAAACCTCACAATTCAAATCATGGAAAGGGATACCGTAACCATAATCGAATTCGAGAATGCAATTTCACAATCACTATCTTCTTAAAATCTCTATTAGTGAAAGCATTTCCTCACAGTCATTTTCATGAAGGAGGGAATCTTATGACACTTAGCTTTTAATGGTGTATGTTTTCCTATCCATATGAATTTGTCAAAACCAAGGTTTACGGCAAATTCAAACTCATATGGACCGAACTTTCTTAATCTTGACTTCTTGCCTTATGGTAACACAGCTGCCCACCATGTCTTCCAAGTAGTTAAGCAGCTCACCTTTTTCCTATCAATGTACTTTTCATTGATCAAGGTCCTTGCCTTTTATGCATTCAAATGAGAACTCATAGAACTCACATGCATAATTAACTTAATTGGAATGGCACATAAACAAAATAATGTCAACACGATGGGTTGTAAACCTCAACTCGTGTGCTAGTGATGATCGATAAGGTCTATTTTGATTTGTTCTTGAAACCTTTCAAGACCATTAAGACTCCCACTGACTCCTTGACATCTAAGATTCTCTTGTCAATAAACATTTCTTGACAAACAAATATTCAAGAGTTAATGTAGTTTTTATCAAAACACTTCATAAATTTGTCCTAGTTGGTCTTTGTCTTATCCAAGACATCACAACTAATATGATAAAGGCACGTATCTCAAAGATAAACAACAAGAAATCCCGAAAATAGCTCCATCTGACGCTCGAACTCGCCGAGTACCCCCATGGACTCGCCGAGTAGGGGAAACTCGCCGAGTCCATGATGCAGAACCACAAAAAATGAATTTTTTCAACATACATGGCATCAATACAATAGAAACCAATCTAGGCTCTGATACCACTGATGGGTTTTAGCTATAAGAACATCATATGTGCTTATACACCCTAATGCTTGGATCTAGGTTTCTCTATTGTACATGCAAGTTATCCAAGACTATAAACCCTAATTCTAGCATACAAGTAATCATATTAACATAAGAATGGGTTTAAGTTATTACCTTGATTGTTATGTAGCAATAACAATCCCAAATCCTTCTTGTATTGACTTTAGAAAGCTTGGAGTCACAAATGTCACTCCTCTAATGGTTCACAAACACCAAGAGCAAGAGGATGAGGAGGAGAGAGGATGGAGGCTGCCCAAAACGTGTTCTAACCCTAGAAGAGAAGTTCCCCACGTTTTTTGAGCCTTAAGGGTTCTATATATAGTGAGGCTATTAGGGTTATCTAACAAGGAAACCCTAATTTGGATGCTTAAGCCCTAAGCAACCCATGGACTCCTTTCCTTAAAGGCCTTGGATGATTTCTAATGGGTTTCCTCATAGAATTTGTCCACTCCTCAATATATGGCAATCCATAGCCCAATTTGCAATTATCTTATAATTACAATTCCAGTCCCTTAAGTTTAATTAATCTCTTTTAGTCACAAAACTAATTACCAATTAATTATTGACTAATATTAATTAAACAATATGATTTCTCCTTTAATATATTATTCCCATAATATATTAATAAATCATATTTAATCCTTTCTCTCCATAATTCATCCTATCAAGTTGCTTTGGTGAAGGCAACCCAAAAGGACCATGCACCATCGGGTCAAGTACATACCAAAATAGTTATGGACTTAGACAATAATCCAACAGTAACTTCATATCTGGACCCTCCTTGGATGCTAGAATCATAAAGTTGTTGTATTGGTTGTAATTGAGGTCCCTCTTAGATTTGAAGCTTCATTAAGAACATAAAATAGATATTTAGAGCCTTTATAGCCATGCATGCACGTAAAGTTTGCAACTTTACGTGATAAGTGTGACATCCCCATTTTCACGGCCAGAAAAGACTGATTTTGTTTATGCTTTATAAAAATCAGAGTACTTCTTTTCATAAAAATGTTGCGGAATTTGTTCCCAGAAAAACTCGATAAATACGTTATCAAAACATTTTCGAAGAAACGTATTTTATTCATTTTAAAACGTTTGGGATGTCATCGTTAATACAGGAACATAATCATAAATGGAACTTACATTTATTTACACTAGTGATCTACATCTCTTTAATCTCTCAATGTAATGTCACTTCATATCGACACCTGTGATATAAATAAACTGAGTGGGTCAGGTTGGGAAACCTGGTGAGTACATAGGGTTTTCAACCCACAATAATATAATTATCATGTTTAATCAATAACAGTTAACCTAATTACCCATCCCCATTATCTTCTATACTCTTAAGCATCTACCCTAAGAATCAGTTATTTCTTGTTCATTCATTCCTAAGGAGTATCCTAAGGAATAGGTACAAATTCCATTGTCGTAAATGACACATCTGTCAAGCACAACTACTAGTTTTGTCACTTAGGCGCAGCTGCCAAAATAGTGACATTCTCTATGGGGCGCATCTGCCGGAATAATCCTTTAGGCGCATTTGCCGGGGTTATGAGGTTCTCTATTAGGCGCTTCTGCCGGTAGAGTCCTTTAGGCACATCTGCCAGAGTTTTATTGACAGTATTGTTTTCGAGAGTCCACTCGCAATACATATCAATGGGTTTTTAGAGTACACCTGGTGAATACACAGTTCAAAACACCTACAGGTTGCGATCCTGCTAGTGTCCACTGGACTGTCTAGAATAGTCCGTGGTTGTCATCCATACTCTGCTGGATGACGGGGCCATCACTTGGGTAAAAGGCTTCTCTCATGGTTCACCTCTTACCCTAACCTCATGGTCTATATTACCTCTTCATCATTTTATTTTTGTCACACAGAAACTATTTCATCTACCCATGTTTTATCCCAACACATTTGTAGATATAAGATAATTATACAGTTTAAATCATTTAAAATGTGTATAAAATCGTTCATCCAGCATAGATAGCAAGTGTTCAGATAATATGCACACATAGCACGTAATTTATATAAAATACTTCATATCTATGTGTAAGTTGAAAGTAACTATGCACTCACCTGAAAGGTGGTGACTCAGCACTCGGACAGCGCTTCGATACTCTCAAAACAATTTTCCTTCGATAAAACCTAGTACCAATACCACTAGGGTTTAGTCTAATGATAACCGCGACAAATTAATAGTCTGACTATTATTATTATTATTATTATTATTATTATTATTATTATTATTATTATTATTATTATTATATAAGCGTTAAATAACACTCAATATAAATCATAATAATATAACATTACTATAATTATTTGAAAGCTATATTAAAAATTGCGTAAGCGTAGCTCACTTACAGCAGATTTTAAAGAAAACCGGGCTTTGCTCGGAGCAGCATTTCGAAAATGAAAGACCCTTTTTCTTGGGACTCCGGGAACCTCGGGGCTTCCCTCGGGTGCTAGGGGGTTTACCTAGGGTTTAGGAGGGTTTAGGGCACTTAGAGAGAGAAAGAAACTAGAGAGAGAATGATTTTTGTGTGAAAAAATGAAGCTGCCTCGGCCCCCTTTTATAGCATGCGAGGCCTCGGTATGCTGGGCGTACCTCGGACCTAGGCTGGGCGTATTCCTTCGTTCGTACAACACGTGTCGCGAAAGGGTTGGGTCATCGTGGCGTAATGTGGACCGAGGGAGAAACAAGACCACTGTGTGTTCCGAGCCTCGTACGCGAGGCATACTCGTATGTTGGGCGTCCGATGCGAATGTTGAGAGTATGCGAGGACTCCGTGTCATCCATCCGAAGCGAGGCGTGATCAGCAAGCGACGGTCCAGATGCTGCCACGTCATCAACTTCACACTAGATTCGTGATTTTCTACTCCGACTTTTAAAAATCATAACTCTCGCATACGAGCTCCGTTTTTGATGTTTTTTATATCCATGCGAAGGCGGGAACATACTCTACAACTTTCATTTAGACTCCGTCAGTTAATTTTGACTCTATTTTAAAAGTTATATTTTTAACAAGCCGGGACAGGATTGGTCCGTTAAATTCTCATAACTTCTTCATCCAACGTCCGTTTTCGCCCATATTTTACTCGTTACGCTACACTTAAAAAGATCTTCGATTCTTGTTTAGGTCGTGTCGGCTAAAACCGCTCGGTCTATTATTCGAATTTCGGGTTGTACACCGCTAATCCCAAACTTCGAAAAATCATAACTTCTTCATACGAAGTCAGATTTGAGCGTTTTTTTATGGACGCTCTCGGTTTAATGTATCCTACGACTTTCATTTAGATTGCTAAGGCTAAATCTTGCTCTATCGTAAATTCACTATTTACGCTTCTCGGTCCCGTGCCGGTTCCGTCGCGAAACTTCGACGGGTCATAACTTCTTCGTTATAACTCGGATTTCGGCGTTCTTTATATGTACAGAAACCTTGTGACATATTCTACAACTTGGTTAAGATTATTTATTCAAAATAATCTTTTGTCAAAAAGTCATTTTCGACCCCTATTGCCTCTAAATTAACTAGCCCGGATCTGCAGGCGTTACAATAAGTATGCCCTAGAAGCTTGGATCTGTGATTTGGGGCCGCTGCATGGCTAAAATCAAGTCTGTATGGAATAGGAACTGAATGGACTCGGCGAGTCACAAGGTTGACTCGGCGAGTCACATGAAGATGACCGTGAACTCGACGAGTTGGATGAACAACTCGGCGAGCTCGATGAAGATCACCATAAGACTCAACGAGTTGAAGAACAACTCGGCGAGTCAGATGAGTTTTCCCTTGAATATGTATGCGTGTGTATCTGTTGAGTTGCAAAGAGGGAACTCGACGTGTGACCTTAAGTTTGATCGAGGATCAAAGGAACTCGATGAGTCACTCCGATGACTTGGCGAGTTGGAATGTACTTCAGGGAACTCGGCGAGTAGCCAAGGGTACTCGACGAGTTAAGGTCAACATGGACTGTTGACCTTGATTGAGGACTTTGACTTTGACCAGGGGTTGACTAGTGGTTTATGGAGTACCTTGTAAGGTTAAGGACTTATGAGTATGATGTACTATGATGATAGGTGGTGGAACCTGTGTCAAGTGATCCGAGAGTTGGAGTTTACCTTCCGTGTCGACATCTGCGAGGTGAGTTATCCTCACTATATCGATAGGGTCTACGGCACCAAGGCCGGCCCTTTAGTTGTTATTGTTATGGTATGTTGCATGTGGTTATGATTTGTTAGTTCGGAATCGAGGTAGACAGTATGTTATGCTTTTATGATCCGCATGGATTGGTGTGTTAGTGACCTGATGGGTCGGTACTCTAGTTACAGGAGAATTCTATGATTATGATCAGTGAGATAGATATGCTTGATGTTTTCATATGCCAGTATATGATAATTATGCGCACATGGTTATTTGCTTGTTGCTTTGGGTTGAGGCGGTCCTGCTTTGTGCTGAAGGCCAACATACCCTATGAGCGGTCTGGGGAGACTGTAGGCCCACGTGGCGGACCAGTCATGTCGAAGGCTCGGGATAGATTCATATAGACTATAGGCTCGGTAGGGCGGTCCAGTCAGGCCGATGGCCCAGTTTATATGATGATTGCTTGATTATTACCGATATGGTATTGTCAGTATGGTATTGGTATTTTGGAGGTAGCTCACTAAGCCCTCGGGCTTACACTTTTCAGTTTATTGTTTCAGGTACTTCAGGATACCATGGAAAGGTGAAGGCGTGACCGTACCGCTCCTCATCCTTATGTCAAGATTTTTGGGACACTGATGGAAAATGATTTGAAAACATTTTGTAAACAATGCTTCCAGTTTTTATTTATGATTGAAAAGGTTTAAATTTGGTGTAAATTTTATGGATGTTATAAGTTGGTATCAGAGCCTTGGTTTGAGTGAATTGGAGGCACACTCGTGTGAACCCAGTCTCAAATCAAGGAGATTTTCGGAACATAAGTTATAAAATGGTTTTCAAAATAAGGATGGAGGATGCAGAGGGTACGATCAGCCAGAGCCTGTATGTGAACCCCAAAATACCATACGGTTATTTGATATTCTCATATGTTAGAACAACATGCTAGTGCTAGGCTAGGGATCTTCAGGAATCGCATGATAGCCTTGCCTGATTATATGATGCCTATTAGCCTAGGGTTTCTTGTATATGGAATTGACATCATAACTGTAGATGTTTGGTGTATGCATCACAGCTGTGTATAATCAAGATCTTATAGCCTGAGAATGTCTGATTCAACCTTAGTGTAGGATTAGATATTCGAAAGTCTATGGGGTCCAGCGTTACGTACAGCTAGCGTACACCGTCGCTGCAGGGGATGATGGAAGTTTCATGGATGTGAGAGTTATGATGAGTGGTGAGGCTAGATGCGAGATATTTGGTATTCCCCTAGAAGTGAGGGTTGGGCACATTCCTATGTTGATGATATTATTAGGGCGTTGTGATGATACTTGAGGCAAATATGGGTAAGTGTGGAAGGTAGTATGTGCCCGTACTACTGAAAGCACAGGACCCATACGCAGGGCGAGGAAATCACAACCCCTGGGGTTTTTTTTTGGGTTTTGGTCTCCCGACATTATGTTATTTATCTGATGACTTGTATGTATATATTTCAGTATGGTGGTGACGAGACGTGTTGCTTTGGGATCCAGATCAGGATCGGGGTCGGGAGACGAAGGGTTGGAGGTGTCGATAGCACCTGAGCCCGTGGTTCAGATAGCGACCGAGGAATTGGATGCCAGGATTAGGGAGATCATGCACGATGAGATTGCTGTCGCATTCCGAGCGCAGCTGCCAGAGATGTTTGGGTTGATTAAGACCGCGATGGTTGAGTACTTTGATGAGTGATATGCAGCTCTAGCAGAGACAGTTTCCGCTGCAGCCACTTCGGCTGTAACCGCGGCAGGGGTTGGAGGAGGAGTCGGCAGGGCTTTCCAGTACCAGGACTTCGATAATACGAAGCCCCCGACGTTTGATGGTACACAGGATGCGATTAGGGCTATGAGATGGTTATCTGACGTGGAGGGCTGTTTCTTCACATGCTCATGTCATGCTGACCAAAAGGTCAGGTGTGCCCTGAACCTGCTAAGGCTTGGGGCAAAGGACTGGTGGAGGCTGACAACTGGGTCGTATACTGATGATCAGCGGGCTGCTGTTACTTGGGAGCAGTTCAGAGATATGTTCCACACTCGCTATGTTCCACGCATTGAGCGGGAGCAGCTTGTGCAGAAGTTTTTGACATTGGAGACAGGATGGGAGTCTGTGATGGAGATTGCCCGTATGTTCACAGAGAGGGCTCTGTTTTGCCCGGAGTTTGCTTCAGAGCAGTCTCAGATGACTCGTTATCTGACTATGCTCAAGACTGATATTCGACAGTTTGTGTATACTCAACGATGTGATACCCTCCTGGACCTCAAAAAGCCGCGCGGCGGCACGAGTTGGAGATAGAGCTGCAGCTGAAGGAGTAGCTGTTGGATAAGGTGTCTAAGTCCATAACTATTTCGGGCTTGTACTTGACCCGACCCGGCATGGTCCATTTGGGTTGCATGGCACCATGCAATTGGATAGACTAAATGAGAGAAATAACACTTGGAGATTATTAATATATTATAAGTTCTAATATATTAATAATATTATTTGATTAGTTGATCAAAGAATTAATTTGGAATTAATTAAGTGATCAAAGGATAACTAATTAAATATATGGGTTGATTATGTAAATCATCCATATCTTGTATAGTGGGCTAAAAGGCTCCATGGATTATCAAGTTGGGTTCTACCCATAGGATGCTCCATGGATGCTCCATGGGAGTTACAAACCCATGGGTCATGGAAATGAAGAGTCATGACACATTAGGGTTTACATGGTGTAACCCTAGATGTGCCAACACTATATAAGAGTCCCATTCTCCACAAAATCGGCTACACAAGTTGAACACTAAGAAACTTGAGGGCTTGGCCGATTTTGAGAAGTGTGTGTTATCTCAAGAGTCTTTCCAAGAGCATTTGGTGTTGTGTGAAGCATTTGAGGCATCACACTTGGGGTGCTAGGCTCACAAGGTTTCAAGGAACACAATCAATAACAAGGTAAGTTATTCTATCTATGATTCAAGTTAAAATTGTTCCCCATGTATGCTAGATAGGAATATAACCTTGGAATTCAACTTTGCATGATAATTAGACAAACATAGATCCAAGGTTATTAGGGTTGCATGTACACTTAGGAAGTGTTAGAATGCTCAAAACCCATCAGTGGTATCAGAGCCTAGGCTTGTTTGTTTGTTATTTGTGCTTAAAAGTTGAAGAAAGTCGAAAAACTTGCTGTCTGACTGATGGACTCGGCGAGTCCATGGGGAGGACTCGACGAGTTCATGTGTATCTTCAACCTACTCGGCAAGTAGGTTTATGCACTCGGCGAGTAGGGTCGACAGAGTGCAGAATTTCGACTTGAGTTGCTGGAAATGGATTAGAATCATTACCCTAAAATGTTTTGGTACTTGAAAACTT
The DNA here is from genome assembly GCF_002870075.4 of Lactuca sativa. Taxonomy (NCBI): domain Eukaryota; kingdom Viridiplantae; phylum Streptophyta; class Magnoliopsida; order Asterales; family Asteraceae; genus Lactuca; species Lactuca sativa. The sequence goes on along the minus strand of NC_056624.2, from coordinate 180,308,488 downwards.
ATTTTAGAAGGTGTAATGTGTTTTCTAATTCATTTACAACAACTAGTTATCAAAATTACAAAGATTAAATGTGATTTTGATTCTTGAAAGTGTTCATATTCACATTCTTGTTCTTATGATGTTTAGATGATCATAGGAATTATTTGTAACCTATGTGGTAGATTAATTCATGATCATAATGTGTTTTAATGGAGTCCATAACTTGTCCTCAAGTTATGGAAAACCAAAAGTCTCTTGGAATAAAAACCATTAAAAGAACACAAGAGTTAGGAAAAATGAAAAGTCCTCATTTTATTACTCTATTAAACTCATAAGTTACAAGAAATGAAAAGTTTTGAAAGTTTACAAAACTTGCCCTCAAGTTTTGGAACAAGTAAAGTTAAGTTAAAACTTTAGTTCCAACCCCTAGAATTTTAAAAGTTAAAATTCAACCCTTATACTTATATTATTATGATTCAATAATTATATATATATATATATGTATAAGAACAAAGTCGTCTTACCGCTAGTACGCCTCATTCACGAAGCCGGTCTATAAGGTGGGTATAAGGTTGTTGCCTATAAAATGGTGACTTAATGGGTGTCCACTCTCACCCACCGCTTGCTTGATCGGTGGAGGGTCGTTAGCCGAACGGGTAAGACAAGGACTTATTAATTCTCATTCAAAGTATGATGAATATTATAAAGTAACTAAATGTTTTATTAAATTCCCAATCTTAGTTACTTTAGGAAAAATGTGAATAAGGTGCTATTCCATGAAATTACACTTTACACTTTGATTAAGTCGTTGGTGGAGCGTGTGTGGTTAACCGGCACACTAACTTGGACTTAACAAGGTAGGTAAAGGGTGACTTAAGGTTTATTATAGTATCGATGGAGCGTGTGTGGTTAACCGGCACATCGATTGAGTGATAAACTTTAAGGGTACCAAGTGATTTGCATGGTTACTTCACACCTCGTTTTGTGATCCTCGGTATCCCAGTCACAAAACTTGGAGGGCACACTCGAGATTGAAACATGCCTTTGAAAAGTTCATTGAATCTCAAAGAATCTAGGAATTTCTAAGAACCATTCAAAACCTAATACTAAAATATTGCGGTTTTCGTGGTGGAAATTGGTGAATCGTCATTCACCTACCTTTCAGATATGATATAGCTTAGATTACGGCATACCTCTTCTAAGTTATATTATATTGTGATTGGATCCTAGCCTTAATATTACATTTGGGTGTTTTATTAAGGACTCTTCTATATCTAAACTAATCTTGTCCTCCTTCCTTCAGATGTCTTTCAACAATGCTTCTGGCTCTAATCCTAATGGCTCCTTTACCCTTATGAACTTGTGTGGGAAAGTCACCTTTGATGGATCCAACTTCAATGAGTGGATCAGAAACATCAGGATGATTACCCGCTACGAGGACAAAGAATATGTCCTTGACAAGGAGCTTAAGGAGATTAATGAGTCCACTGCAACTCCTCAGGAGATCGCTGAGTTTCGGGCACATGAAAGGGATGCTACGAAAGTGGCTTGCATCATGACGGCCACGATGACAGCGGAACTCCAAAAGTCTTATGAAGATTTCTACCCTTATGACATGCACCAAGATTTGATGGAAAGATACCATCAAAGTGCAAGACAAGAGAGGTATGAAATCATCTGCTCCATGATAACAACCATGATGAAGGACGGGGAATCCGTCACGAGCCACATGCAGAAAATGCAAAGGTATGTGGATCGTTTGCTGAAACTTAATGTGAACTTCCCGGAGGATCTTGCAATAGATATTATTTTGCATTCCTTACCATCGTGCTATGATCAATTCCGCATGACATATCACATGAACAAGGAAGAAGTCACCCTCAGCAAACTTCAGGGACTTCTCAAGACCGCAGAATCAGGTCTTAAGGGGAAGTCGGTTGCTATCACTCCTACTCAAAACTCTACTCCGGTTTTGGCAATCGGGAAGAATCGAGGGAGGAAGAGAAAGAGCTCTTCTAAGGGTACCAAAGCTCGGACCCTTGATGGCTCTTCTTCAAGTCGAACCAAGAAAGGTTTCGTTACTCCTTCTTCTGACCCAAAAGAGGCTGAATGCTTCTATTGCCATGAAAAAGCTCATTGGAAGCGGAACTGCCCAAAATACCAGCAAGATGTGAAGGATGGGAAAGTTAAACCCAACCATGCAGGTATTTACACTATCATTTCTAATAACTCACCCCATTCTAATTCTTGGGTCCTTGATACCGGTTGTGGTATTCACATTTGTTGTGACTTGCAGGGACTAAGAAGAAGTGAGGATGTGGAGCAAGGAAGGATAAACTTGATCATGGGGAATAGGAAAGCTATACCTGTTACCAAGATTGGAGTTTATACTTTATCGCTAAGTAGTGGGTTTAGTTTAGATTTGAATAAGTGTTGTTATTCGCCAGGAATGGCAAGAAATATTATTTCCTTTCATGCTTTGTACAAACAAGGGTTTACCTTTTCATTTAATAATGAAGTTGGTTCTATAGATGTTTTCTATAATAATGTCTTTTATTTTAAAGCATTACCTTGTGATGGTGTGTATGAAGCTGTATCTGTTGTAGATAACTTGGGAAATAATGTTTTGTGTATTGATTCTACTAATAATAACTTGGATAAAGCATCTTTATGGCATTGTCGTCTTGGACATATAAGCAAGAAACGCATAGGCCAACTCCAAAAGGATGGAGTCTTGGAGTCGTTTGACCTAAAGTCAGATGATAGTTGCGAATCATGCTTACTTGGAAAAATGACAAAGTCACCCTTCACAGGTTCGTGTGAGAGGGGTGAAGGTTTGTTGGACCTTATACACACGGATGTGTGTGGACCATTCAAACATGCCACAAGGGATGCTAATCGTTATTAATTTGACTTTTACTGATGATTATAGTAGATATGGATATGTCTACTTGATCAAGCATAAGTCAGAGACTTTCGAGAGGTTTAAGGAATTTAAACAGGAAGTCGAGAATCAATTGGGCAGGAATATTAAGATGCTTCGATCCGATCGTGGTGGTGAGTATCTTAGTTCAGAGTTCCTCGACTATCTAAGGGAATGTGGGATAGTCTCACAATTGACACCTCCCAGGACACCACAGTTGAATGGTGTGGCTGAGAGGCGTAATCGAACCTTGTTGGATATGGTTCGTTCCATGATGAGTCGAGCTACGCTACCAATCTCATTCTGGGGGTATGCCTTAGAGACTGCCGCCCATATTCTTAATCTAGTCCCTACAAAGAAAGTTGCCAAAACTCCTCACGAGATGTGGACTGGTAAAGTACCTAAACTAGACCACATCAAGATTTGGGGTTGCGAGGCTTTCGTGAGACGCGAGACTCATGATAAGCTCGAACCTCGAAGCGAGAGGTGTATTTTCATCGGTTACCCACAGCGATCCTTTGGTTACCTCTTCTACAGACCTAGTGACAATGTGGTCTTTGTAGCAAGAAGAGGAGTCTTTCGAGAAAGAGAGTTTATAAGCCAAGGAGACAGTGGGAGGCAAATTGATCTTGAAGAAATTCAAGAATCAAGCGGTGAAGGAACTTCAAACTCTAGCCCTCAACTTGAGGAGGAAACTCCTGTTGAGCCAATTGACAAATCTGTACCTCTGAGACGTTCCACGAGAGTTAGGAGTGCACCTGAGCATTACTATGGATTCCATATTACTGCAGAAGGTGAGACACTTATTAGTGATGAAACACTAGTAAGTCAAGATGACCCTAACAGCTACGAGGAAGCCATGGCAGGCCCCGAGTCTGCTAAATGGAAAGAGGCTATGGATAGCGAGATACAGTCCATGTATGACAATCAAGTTTGGAACTTGGTTGAGAATGTACCAGGTCGTAAGACAGTAGGGTGCAAATGGGTCTTCAAGAAGAAGACTGACATGGATGGTAAAGTACACACTTATAAGGCTAGACTGGTTGCAAAGGGCTTCTCTCAAATTCCTGGAGTGGACTATGATGAGACCTTTTCTCCAGTAGCCAAGATTAAGTCTATTCGGGTTCTGTTAGCCATAGCTGCATTTCATGATTATGAAATATGGCAGATGGATGTCAAAACCGCTTTCCTTAATGGGAAGTTGGCTGAAGATGTTTACATGAGTCAGCCAAAGGGTTTTGTCAGCAACGAGTACCCTAATAGAGTGTGTAAGCTTGAGAAATCCATTTATGGATTGAAGCAAGCACCTCGCAGATGGAATCTTTGCTTTGATGAAAAGGTCAAGGAATTTGGCTTTTCTAGGAGTGAAGATGAATCTTGTGTGTATGTCAAGGCTAGTGGGAGTATAGTTAGCTTTTTGGTATTGTATGTGGATGACATACTACTCATAGGAAACGACATTCCAACCCTGCAGGAAGTAAAGTCCTGGCTTGGGAAGTGTTTCGCTATGAAGAACCTTGGTGAAGCTGCCTATATTCTAGGGATAAGAATCTTGAGAGATCGGAGTAAAAGACTAATTGGACTTAGTCAGAGTACCTACTTGGATAAGGTGCTGAAGCGATTCAGCATGCAGGATTCCAAGAAAGGAGAGTTACCCATCCAGAGTAACATCAGATTGAGTAAGACACAAAGCCCTAGCACTGAGGCTGAGATAGCAGAAATGAGTCGAACACCTTATGCTTCGGCTGTAGGATCGATCATGTATGCTATGACGTGTACTCGACCCGATGTAGCTTTTGCCTTGAGCATGGTTAGCAGGTATCAGGCGAACCCTGGCAAGGCACACTGGACTGCGGTAAAGAATATCCTCAAGTACCTACGGAGGACTAAGGACTGGGTCCTTACCCTCGGTGGGAGTGATGACTTGAGAGTTGTAGGGTATAGTGATGCTAGCTTCCAGACTGATAGGGATAATTTCCGCTCTCAGTCGGGCTGGGTCTTTACTCTAAACGGAGGAGCAATTTCTTGGAAGAGTTCCAAGCAAGAGACAGTGGCAGATTCTACTTGTGAATCAGAGTATATTGCAGCTAGCGAAGCAGCAAAGGAAGCGATATGGCTGAAGAACTTCATTGGAGACCTTGGAGTTGTACCAGCTATTAAAGAGCCAATGGAAATTTTCTGTGATAGTGAAAGTGCTGTTGCCTTAGCCAAGGAACCAAGGGATCATGGGAGATCCAGACACATCGACAGAAAATACCATTTCATTAGACATCGGATCGAAGAAGGACTCCTCGTGGCAAAGAGGGTATCATCAGATGAGAACCCAGCAGATCCCCTCACGAAGGGACTGAGTAGGGTTAAGCATCTCCAGCATGCTCGGAGCATAGGGCTGAAGGATGATATAAGTTTTAGTAGTTAGATAACCCAGAAATTTGTAAAGTGTAATTGACATTAGATGATGAATAAAAGGAATTTTATTTATGAGTAAAGTGTTGCTATCTCTTGTCGATCGTTTACTATATTTCTTTTGCATGTTTTGACTTCCAGAATAATTTTGTTTGGTATAACATATTATTCAAACCTCCACAGTCGGTCATATGTCGGAAGTAGGTATGAATCAAGACTGTCATGATGGGTTGTAGAGGTCTAAGGTGTTGGACAAGGCTACAACAATCATGAGTGCTCATAAGTTCTGAGTATTGGACTCAACCCACGCTCACTGGAATCACTTCATGGAATTCTATCTCGAGTGATCGTGAGACGGTAATATCATATAAGTCTTCAAACCTAGAGATATGATTTGTTACTTACTAGTTGGTTATGCATTGACTGTACGAAACCGCATTGGTAACTCGATGTTATAAAACGTACTTTTGTGTGTAATTCAATGAGTGGTAGAACAAACATATGAGTCGAAGTTTATCTGTTCCTTCTTGGATTAGAAGCTGATATCTGGGCCCCTCGATGATTTTGTTTTGACCCATGTACCGGGCCCGGTCAGAACTAAGTTGATGTGTTCAATTAAGTTCTATGTCAAACAAATCGGAAATCGAGAAACAAATGCTGGACAAGAAGTAAGACAATGTTCCATGTATTTGTCCGGCTGATATCTAGAACGGAGGATTATATGATCACTTATCTTAAATGGCGTACTATCATCTTCTCAGTTCCGAGAGACCTTGAAAGAGCTACGATTGCCGATCGGTTCCTGAAGTACTAGAGAGATAGTTATTAGACTTATCCAAGTGGGAGACTGTTGGATAAGGTGTCTAAGTCCATAACTATTTCGGGCTTGTACTTGACCCGACCCGGCATGGTCCATTTGGGTTGCATGGCACCATGCAATTGGATAGACTAAATGAGAGAAATAACACTTGGAGATTATTAATATATTATAAGTTCTAATATATTAATAATATTATTTGATTAGTTGATCAAAGAATTAATTTGGAATTAATTAAGTGATCAAAGGATAACTAATTAAATATATGGGTTGATTATGTAAATCATCCATATCTTGTATAGTGGGCTAAAAGGCTCCATGGATTATCAAGTTGGGTTCTACCCATAGGATGCTCCATGGATGCTCCATGGGAGTTACAAACCCATGGGTCATGGAAATGAAGAGTCATGACACATTAGGGTTTACATGGTGTAACCCTAGATGTGCCAACACTATATAAGAGTCCCATTCTCCACAAAATCGGCTACACAAGTTGAACACTAAGAAACTTGAGGGCTTGGCCGATTTTGAGAAGTGTGTGTTATCTCAAGAGTCTTTCCAAGAGCATTTGGTGTTGTGTGAAGCATTTGAGGCATCACACTTGGGGTGCTAGGCTCACAAGGTTTCAAGGAACACAATCAATAACAAGGTAAGTTATTCTATCTATGATTCAAGTTAAAATTGTTCCCCATGTATGCTAGATAGGAATATAACCTTGGAATTCAACTTTGCATGATAATTAGACAAACATAGATCCAAGGTTATTAGGGTTGCATGTACACTTAGGAAGTGTTAGAATGCTCAAAACCCATCAGTAGCGTCAGGCACTAACACAGTCTTAGCCGGCGCCTAAGCGGTCTAAAACCATTGATACATAGTCTAAGGGTCATCAGAGCCGCACTTGTGGAAAGTGTGGCAAGGCTCATTCGGGGGTTTGTCAAGCAGGAGGTGGGTGCCACAAATGTGGCAAGGAGGGGTACTATGCCATGGACTGCCGTTAGTCTGCCCCTCCAGCAAATATGAGGATTTGTTACCATTGTCATCAGGTTGGTCATGTGAAGACCAACTGTCCGCAGCTCGCCGCCAAGCCGACGTAGGGTTCCGCGCCAGCTGCTGGGAGGATTGGAGATGGGAGGCCAGTCAAGGTGGAGCCTCCGAAGGCTCAGGGTCGCGCCTTCCAACTCACGGCCGAGGAGGCCAAGTCAGCACCGGATGTGGTTGCTGGTACGTTTCGTATTCTTTGTCTCAGTCTTTGTATTCGTGTTATGCTTATTGATTGTACATGTGATTAGGTATGTTTTTAGTGAATTCTTTGCACGCTTTGGTATTATTTGACTCGGGGGCGAGTCAATTGTTTGTATCTCGGACCTTCTCTAGAGGGTTCAATGTGCCGATAGATGATCTTGAGTGTCCGTTGCGAGTTTCGATCGCCAACGAGCACGAGGTCTCTACTTCTTCGGTCTTCTGGGGATGCGAGTTGGAGATTTTCGAGGTGCCCTTCCTGATAGATTTGATTCCTATTCCCATGAGGGATGTAGGCGTGATTATAGGGATGGGTTGGCTTAGGCGTTTTGGCGCCATGATCGACTGTGAGGGGCAGCGGGTGGTGGTTCGAACCCCAAGTGGGGGAGAACTTGTAGTATATGGTGAGGGCACCAGGTTGGGATCAGGGTTTTGTTCGGCAGCCAGGGGTCGGCAGTATATTCAGCACGGTTGTGCCGGTTATTTGGCGTATGTCATAGATACGTGGGTTAGAGAGTAGCTCCCAGTTTCTGAGGTTCCGGTGGTGAGGGAGTTTGCTGATGTGTTTCCAGAGGAGTTACCCGGAGTGCCTCCGGAGAGGCAGGTTGAGTTCAAGATTGACCTAGTGCCAGGTGCGGCCCATATCGCTAAGGCGTCGTAACGACTGGCACCGCCAGAGATGCAAGAGTTGTCATCTCAGTTGCAGGAACTGCTGGGCAAGCAGTTTATTCGCCCGGGTAGTTCACCCTGGGGAGCACCGATCCTTTTCGTCAAGAAGAAGGACGGCTCGCACATAATGTGCATTGACTATAGGGAGCTGAACAAGTTAACGGTGAAGAACCGTTATCCTCTTCCGATGATAGACGAACTTTCGATCAACTGCAAGGTGCATCTTGGTTTTCCAAGATTGATTTGAGATCAGGATATCACCAGGTCAGGGTGAGGGAGGAAGACGTGGAGAAGACCACGTTTCGGACTCGTTTTGGTCATTACGAGTTCGTGGTAATGCCGTTTGGACTCACCAACGCGCCAGCAGTGTTCATGGATCTGATGAACCGAGTATGCAGACCGATGCTTGATCGCTCGGTCGTTGTATTTGTAGATGATATCTTGGTGTACTCCAAGACTCAAGAGCAGCATGAGGAGCATCTCAGGGAGCTGCTGGAAGTTCTGAGGCGTGAACTGTTGTATGCCAAGTTCTCGAAATGCGAGTTTTGGTTACGGGAGGTCCAGTTCCTCGGACACCTCGTTAACCAGGAGGGGATTTTGGTCGATTCGGCCAAGGTGGAGGCGGTTATGCAGTGGGAGACCCCGAAATCTCCCACTGATATCAGGAGTTTCTTGGGTTTAGCAGGGTACTATCGGAGATTCATTCATGGTTTCTCCAAGATTGTCGTACTCCTTACTCGTCTGACGAGGAAGGGAGTGGATTTCCGGTAGGGCCGTGAGCAGCAGAGGGCGTTTGAGACCCTCCGACAGTGTTTATGCGAGGCGCTAATGTTGACACTACCCGAGGGAGTGGAGAATTTTGTGGTATTTTGTGATGCATCCATCACTGGCTTGGGGGCAGTCCTCATGCAGAGAGGACGGGTGGTGGCCTACGCATCGTGGCAGCTGAAGCCGCATGAGATGAGGTACCCCATGCACGATCTTGAGTTGGGAGCAGTGGTCTTCGCTCTCAAGATTAGGAGGCACTATCTATACGGGGTCCGTTGCATTATATACACGGATCACAAGAGTTTAAGACACATCATGGATCCGCCGAACCTAAACATGAGGCAGCGCAGGTGGCTGGATGTGGTCAAGGACTATGATTGCGAGATCCTTTACCATCCTGGTAAAGCGAATGTGGTTGCGGATGCTCTGAGCCGCAAGTCAGCTGGGTCCTCGACCCCATCCAGGTGTATGAGGATAGCGGTGGATTCCCCACTGGTGGGTTTCATCAGGAATGCTCAGATTGAGGGCATGAGACCAGCGAACTGGAAGTTGGATTGGGTTTAGCAGGGTACTATCGGAGATTCATTCATGGTTTCTCCAAGATTGTCGTACTCCTTACTCGTCTGACGAGGAAGGGAGTGGATTTCCGGTAGGGCCGTGAGCAGCAGAGGGCGTTTGAGACCCTCCGACAGTGTTTATGCGAGGCGCTAATGTTGACACTACCCGAGGGAGTGGAGAATTTTGTGGTATTTTGTGATGCATCCATCACTGGCTTGGGGGCAGTCCTCATGCAGAGAGGACGGGTGGTGGCCTACGCATCGCGGCAGCTGAAGCCGCATGAGATGAGGTACCCCATGCACGATCTTGAGTTGGGAGCAGTGGTCTTCGCTCTCAAGATTAGGAGGCACTATCTATACGGGGTCCGTTGCATTATATACACGGATCACAAGAGTTTAAGACACATCATGGATCCGCCGAACCTAAACATGAGGCAGCGCAGGTGGCTGGATGTGGTCAAGGACTATGATTGCGAGATCCTTTACCATCCTGGTAAAGCGAATGTGGTTGCGGATGCTCTGAGCCGCAAGTCAGCTGGGTCCTCGACCCCATCCAGGTGTATGAGGATAGCGGTGGATTCCCCACTGGTGGGTTTGATCAGGAATGCTCAGATTGAGGGCATGAGACCAGCGAACTGGAAGTTGGAGAGGATTAAGCGCGAAAGCGCCCGGTTTGTTCAGGATAGCTACGGATTGTTGACCCGTTACGGTTGGGTCTGGGTTCCGATGTCCGGAGGGGTCTGGCAGACAGTGATGGAGGAGGCTCATAAGTCTCGTTTTTTGATTCATCCGGGGGCCACCAAGATGTACCGTGATTTAAGTTCGAGTTATTGGTGGCCTGGCATGAAGTGAGATATCGCTTGGTTCGTTGAGATATGCTTGACCTGTAAGATGGTCAAGGCCGAGCATCAGAGGCCGCATGGTAAGTTGCAGCCTCTGGAGATTCCCATGTGGAAATGGGAACGGATCGCGATGGATTTTATCACGAAGTTGCCGAAGACGGAAAGGAGGTTCGATGCTATATGGGTCATTGTGGATCGATTGACGAAGAGTGCCTATTTCCTAGCCATATGGGAGAGTTCGTCGGTAGAAAAGTTGGCCAACCTGTACGTCAGGGAGATTGTCTCTCGCCATGGGGTTCCGGTTTCTATCGTTTCTGATCGAGATGTCAGGTTTACTTCCCGGTTTTGGCAGAAGTTCCATGAGGAATTGGGTACACGACTGCATTTTAGTACGGCATTCCATCCACAGACTGATGGACAGAGTGAGCGGACCATTCAGACCCTCGAGGATATGTTGAGGGCGTGCGTTGTTGATTTCGGTGGGAGTTGGGATTCCCACCTACCGCTTGCAGAGTTCGCCTACAATAACAACTATCATTCCAGTATTGGTGCCTCGCCTTTCGAGTTGTTGTATGGGCAGAAGTGTAGGACCCCAGTCTGTTGGGGCGAGGTTGGGCACAGAGTGATGGGTCGAACAGAGGTAGTTCTACAAACTACCGAAATGATACAACAGATTAGACAGCGATTGCAAACCGCTCAGAGCCGGCAAAAAAGCTATGCCGACCGACGCCGATCTGAGCTGGAATTTCAGGTGGTTGACATGGATCTTCTGAAGGTCTCACCCTTGAAGGGTGTGATCCGCTTCAGGAAGAGGGGAAAATTGGGTCCCCGTTACATTTGGTCGTTCAGGATTATCGACAGGGTTGGCAGGGTGGCTTATAGGCTAGAGCTTTCGGAGGAGCTTAGCTGGATCCACAGCACATTTCATGTTTCACAATTGCGAAAATGCATTATGGACCAGGAGGTAGTGATATCGTTGGATGACATTCAGGTCGATAAGCGCCTGAACTATGTGGAAAAGCCTGTGGTGATTTCGGAAAGGAAGAAGAAGATTCTGCGGAACAAGGAAATACCTTTGGTAAAGGTACAATGGGAACATCAGAAGGGATCCGAGTGGACATGGGAGCCGGAGGTGGAGATGCGCGAGCATTACCCGACATTGTTTATTCCAGCGGACTTTGAGGTCAAAGTATAGTTCAAGTGGGGGAGAGTTGTAATGCCCCGATTCTCAGGTATTAATTTCATATGAATTATTGGATGAGGCCCTACTCGACGAGTCAGTCGACCTACTCGTCGAGTAGCAGCGGGGTGGGACCTCGTTTTAAGTGACCTACATGACGAGTCCACTTTGGGACTCGGCGAGTAGGAGCTGGCAGATGGAACCTTAAATCCCGGGGTTTACACCCCTATTTATAAGAGCCTCAACCTCCTTTGGCCTCCTTGCAGTGTAACATCCTGAGTTCAGAAGTGCAAGTTCAGGGTTCAAAGTGTAAATGTGAACGGGAAACTCGGCGAGTCCATGGGTGGACTCGACGAGTAGGGTCGCGATTCGTGTCGCGTGTTAAGTGGCCAACTCGGCGAGTCGGCGGCTGGACTCGACGAGTTGGTGCTGTGTGGAGAAAACTCTAATTTCGGAGGATGAGCCCTATTTAAAGGAAGTTATACCCTCTCCCCAACCTCTTTACCCTCTCTTGAAGTCCAGAAACCCTAGAATCGTGTATAACCTCCATTGATGAAGAATTAGAGCTTGGGAAGAGAACTTGAGAAGAAGAAGGTTGAAGATTAAGAGGCTAGCATCTGGATATTATTGTAGATCAGGGATCTACTCCTCCTTTGGATCATTTTTGAGGTAACAATCTGTTACCTTGAGTTTCCTTCTTCTTGATTTGTTCTTAGTTGCTATTTTGGGGATTACGGCTTGAGTGGATTCAATTGCAAGTTTAGAAGCTAGATCTGAAGTTGAAACTTTAGATCCAAGCTTGTAATGATCCTATTTGTTGTAAAGGTTCTGCCCAAGAATGGTTGATGAAGCCCTTTTGTCCCACACCCAAACCCTAGAGTGTAAAATGCCTAGATCTACTTGGATTCACGTAAAGTTTGCCACTTTACGTGATGGATGGCTTGTATAAGAGTAGATCTATGGATTTGAGACCCTGCATGGCTTGGAAAGCCTCTGTATGGGTAAAGAGCTAGTGGCACTCGGCGAGTCACATGGGTGTACTCGGCGAGTTGCTTAAAGGTGGGCAGAAAATCGACGAGCTGGAAGAACAACTCGGCGAGTTGGTTGAAGATAGCCTTGGACTCGGCGAGCCTGTTCTTGGACTCGGCGAGTCTGGTCGTGAGGTCCTAACCTTCTTCTGGTTGAGCCGTGAATCGGTGAGTCAAGGGAGGACTCGGTGAGTTGAGTGCGAGGGGACTCAGAGTTGTTGGACTCGGCGAGTCTCGGGGTGACTCGGTGAGTTGAGTCGCGGATTGCGGAAGTTCTGAGCATGGGGACTCGACGAGTCATCGGGTTGACTTGGCGAGTAGATTCAGTCAGGAGGTTGACTTTGACTTTGACCTTGACCAAGGGTTGATCAGTTGACGTTTAGGGGCATTTTGGTAATTGTTGGCATTTGTTTTGAGTTCAGTGTTGGTGTTGGCTAGTGGCGGAGATCGTGTCAGTGGTCGGAGCATCTTGGTCTTATCTTTCAGTCGGCAGTTGCGAGGTGAGTTATCCTCACTATATCGACAGGTTCTACGGCACCAAGGCCGGCCCTTTATCGGATTGTGATCCGGGTATCGTTGTTATGTTTTGCTTTGCTATGTTTGCAGCCGGTAGTTATGATGGTATATGTTAGATACTTGGTTAAGGTCGGTATCCTGGTATATAGGATGATGCTATGCTAGTGACCGGTTAGGTCGGTATCCTGGTTAGGATGATGTTATGCTATGTGATCTGTTAGATCGGTTTGTTTGGATGTGATTCGTTATATGATTGAATGTTTATGTGCACATGGTTGTTAGACTGGGGTTGGGTTGAGGCAGGTCCTGCTTTGTGTTGTAGGCCAGCATACCCAGGGCGGACCGGTTATCCCGAAGGCCCAGCGAGCGGTCCGGATAGGCTGTAGGCCCCAAGAGGGCGGACCAGACGTGTCGAGGCTCGGAGAGTGGACCAGGCCGACTAAAGGCCCAGAGGATCACGAGTAGTTCAAGAATCAACATAATTTATAGATAACAGGGGAAGAAAAATAGAGTAAGAGACTATATCTATTTGCATTTCTTAAAGGTGATTTTTTTATGATGCCCACTTTATTACTATTATGTTGAAATGGAAGTCACTGATTGAAAATAAAAAAGAAAAACCTGCTCAGATATCCATAGCAACCGACCACTACCCTTTTCTTTCCCTTTTCTCTTGGCAGGCAGTAAATGTTCGATTCTTTCAAAAGATAGCTACGATTTTAAAGTCTTGAAGTTGTAGAGTGAAGAGAAGTGTGTTTTCTTCGTTTGCTTTAGTTGTTTTTGGCCTATTTAAATTATTATGATTTGTTTGTGAGTCAAATTTATACAATACTAATGTTTACCGAAGTAAACATATTGGATAACAAAATTAATGTTTTTCATTATAACAGTTTTGGCAAGGATATGGAAACTGGCTGTGAAGATGATGATAAAAAAGGGTAACCATAGAAGGATGAATCAAGCGTTAGTTTTTCAATCAAAGTCTTACGATTACCACTAAAGCTATAGACTACCAAATCTGCTGAAACTCATTAATGAAAAGTGTTTTTCCATTCTCACAGTCTTCAAAATGATGTATTTTAATTGTATATTTCTGTGAGGTCTCAAATCTATGTATATATTCATCGTTCCTGCATCTGTCAATTTTTTCATCTACTATAAAAGAGTTTAGAACTACCATTTGAAAGAAACACACACACACATGGATCCTAGGAAATGAAAGGTCATGGGTATTAGGGTTTAACCCTAATCCTCCACACTATATAAAGATGTCCTTGGTTGGTAAAATTGGCACTAGTGTGGTACACTAAGAAGGGCTAGCCAATTTCACTAGAGAGAACCAAGTATCCATATTCTCTAAAGTCTTCCAAGGTGTTTTGGTGATTTGTCATTCCATTTGAGGCTTCCACACTATTGGGGCGAAGCTCTTAAAGCTTGAAGACATCAAGCTACATCAAAAGGTATGTCATCTAACTAGTACTTTGTAGTATAAGAACTTCATAATATGCTAGTTAGGATTAAAGCCTTGGAAAGTTCTTATCTGCATGTATTATAGAGAAAACATAGATCCAAGGTTTATAGGGTTGCATGTACACCATAGGAGTGTTAGAATGCTCAAAACCCAACAGTGGTATCGGAGCCTAGGCTTGTTTTCTTGTTATACTTGCAAAACTGCTTAAAAACTCGAAATTGCTGCTGTCTGATCATCAGACTCGGCGAGTCCATCAGGAGACTCAGCGAGTCCATGCCTAAAAACTGATCAAATCGATCCAACTCGCCGAGTTGGTTCATGCACTCGACGAGTTGGACCCCCAGACAGCATAAATTCGACTTTTTTGGCTGGAATTGGACTAGGAACATTACCCAAAGATGTTTTGGACTTATAAACTTGTTTTTGATGTGGTAATGTTCATGCTAATCCAATTTTAAAGATAATTGTCAATAGATTCATGCTTTGTATTATTTTAAAGTGTTACTCTAATTACATGGAAAAGTTTGATTTGAATTATCTTGTTTATATGAGTTGCTTAGATTAATAGAAGTTATGTGAAATTGTTGTTTTCAATCCAAATTAATCTAAGAATTGATTCTAAAATGTGTTTTTGTAACTTGTCCTCAAGTTATATGAAAAGTCACATTTAAGAATCATAAAACTCATAAAAGTTGGCAAAGGTTACAAAAATGAAGAGTCTAGTTCTAATTAAATGGTTTTATGACTCCATAACTTGTCCTCAAGTTATGGAGGACCAAGAGTCTCTTCATTTAATAAAATAAAATAAAATAAAAAAAAGGTGTAACCTTAATTAATTCCATAAGTTATAAAATAAAGAAAAGTTAATTCTTTTATTAGTTTAAAGTCTTCCATAACATGTCCTCAAGTTATGGAACCTGAAGAGTTTTTTTAATTAAAACTACTTTAAACACATAAGTTATGGAATAAGAAAAGTTTTGAAAGTTACAAAACTTGCCATCAAGTTTTGGAATTTGAAAAGTTTTCTCTTATGAATACTTTAATTCCAAGTTAGCCCGTAGAATTTTAAAGAGTTAAAATTCAACCCTTATATTTTATAATATTATAAGTTAATAATATATATATATATATATATATATATATATATATATATATATATATATATATATATATATGTATGTATAAGAGTAAATTCAGTCTTACCGCTAGTACGCCTCATTCACGAAGCCAGTCTATAAGGTGGGTATAAGGTTGTTGCCTATAAAATGGCAACTTAATGGGTGTCCACTCTCACCCACCGCTTGCTTGACTGGTGGAGGGTCGTTAGCCGAACGGGTTTGACAGGACTATAATTCTCCCTTCATTTAAAATATTAATGATAAATACTAAGTAACTAAACTCTTAATAATACCCGATCTTAGTTACTTAGGAAAATGTGAATAAGGTGCTAATCCATGAAATTACACTTTGCACTTTGTTTAAGTCGGTTAGTGGAGCGTGTGTGGTTAACCGGCACACTAACTCGTATTTAACAAGGTAGGCAAAGGGTAACTTAATGTTTATCATAGTATCGATGGAGCGTGTGTGGTTAACCGGCACATCGATTGAGGGGTAAACACTTAAGGGTAGCAAGTAATTTGCATGGTTACTTCACACCTTGTTTTGTGATCCTCGGCATCCCAGTCACAAAACCTGAAGGGCACACTCGAGATTGAAACATGCCATTGAACAGTCCAATGAATCTCAAAGATCTAGGAGTTTCAAAACCAATTAAAACCTAATAATACATTTCGTTTATCTTGGTGGAAATTGGTGAATCGTCATTCACCTACCTTTAAATATTTTATAGCTTGGATTACGGCATACCTCTTCTAAGTTATAAAATAGTTTGTTGGGTCCTAGCCTTAATATTTCATATTGGGTGTCATATTAAGGACTTAAGATCAACTATCTTGAATATCTCCCAAAAGATGTCTGGTTTAGACATTTATGACCTTCCCAAATCTCTTGAAACAAGCTTTCCTAAATGAAGATGATGTCCCTTGGAAATCATACTTCATTCACCTCCTCCAATTATTCTCCTCAACCTACAAGTTCTTGAAAAGTTTAAGGTCACTGAAGCCCAATTGGCAAGGCAAGGTCTAGGTGTGGTCACGTCTTGGAGATGTAGTCACATATTGACACGCCGGGAGAGTTGGGTGTCAAAGTCTTGAGAAAGTTGGTGGTTCAATCACTTTCTAAGTCACATAGTGAGTACCTTTGGGACACCTATGAAACAGACTATGACAAGACCCTTAATGATCTTATCTATTTGTTAAGATCAACTTCCTTACAACTTGATGGACATTGACAATAGTGACACAGGAAATCCAGGAAAGCATTCTCTTCCCAATGGAAAGGGATCGGCCATAGTCAACTCGGTTGACCAAATGGTAAAGAGAAAAGCTAAGTCTGTTATAGTACCGTGTACCATTATCAAAGGGTTCATATGTTTATATTGCCAGAGGAAGGGGCATTGGTTGCGAAGCTGCCAAATTTACCTAAGGATGTTAAAGTCAATAAGTTTGACTCTACTTCAGGTAAAGTCCACTATCTAACTCTGTTAAGTTTCTATTCTGAGATTCCTGATACATGATGTGACTGGGTCACATGGTGATGTTTTAAGAATCAAAGAAAAGTGAAGAAACTTAAAGAAAGAATATGTTGAATCTGATCGCATAGATGGATTTCTATCACGTAGTTTGAAGATCGGATTCTTGAGCTACTTCTTAGGAGTTATGAGATATTGCTTAGGAATAGATAACAACAAGTTTTCATATGGATTGTAAGGATAAGTTTTCCGCAAAGTTTAAAATAAAAGGAAAAATTTTGATTTTATTTATTTTAAAATATCCTTACAATGACATTTGAGGAAAAATTGTTGCTTTTATGATTCCATTAATAGCATGAGTGGAAATATGAAATTGATTCTTTCATTTGTGGTAATGTCTAAATTTACCAAATAAGGAAAGATTCTCATCACCCAAGTTTCAGTTGGATAGAAACTTGGAATCATGCAAGTTGTATAGCATGATGAATGAGAACTTTCAAGTATTGGAAAAATTAAGACTAATTACTCGTTCACATGGATGTGTGAGTCAAGTAAAGGACTAAGGGATCGAGTACACATTCTTGTGCACTGATTAAGTCCACCACAAAAGATTGATAAGACTATTCGTCATAGTTTACTAAAGCTCAGTAAATATGGTTATACTTACAAGCTTAAGTGTAATTCTGAGACATTGGAAAAGATTCCAATGTAAGGCAGAGCGAATAAGAAGAATCAAATTAGGCAGAAGGATAGAAGTTTCTCAAATCTAAAAAGATGGGAGAGTACTTTCGTATCAGTTTTTATGATCATCTTAATGATTTAGAGACCTTATCACAATTCATCCTATAAGTGCTTTCTTATAGCTAACAAGAGGAACTATGAATTGTTGAAGTGGTTAAATCAAGAAGATGATTCATACTTCGTTCCAAAAAAAATTCTTAGAGTCATACTCCAAGATTGTAACTTGAGTTACATGTCTCAAAGAAGGTTTAAAACACTTGTCAAATGTAAGAGTAAAAGTTCCTACTCTTGTACATTTGAAATTGGTAAGTTGTGATGTTTTGGATAAAACAAAGACCAACTAAGGCCAATTGTGTTAAGTGTTTATCTTGATAAGAATCCGCACTATCCCTTGAATATTTGACAAGAAAGTCTTATAGGTCAAGAGGACAGTGGGAGTCTTAAAAGGTCTTGAAAGTCTCAAGAACTAATCAAGAATAGAACCTAAAGTTCTTCACTAGCACACGGCTTGAGGTTTATAACCTATCGTGTTGACATATTATGTACTCATTCTAGTTAAAGTTGGCTTTGCATATGAGTTCTTAGAGTTCTCAATGTGTTGCACAACAATTTGGAAGCAATGGCAGGCCCTTGAGTTGCCAGGTGGCAAGAAGTTAAGATTGAGTTCAATCCATATGAGTTTGGATTTGTCATTATCCTTGTCTTGTGACTATGGTTTTGACAATTCACATGGATAAGAACACATACACCATAAAAATTTAAGTGTCATAAGGTTTCTCTCCGATTCATGAAAATGATGGTGAGGAAACACTTTCACTAAGTAGATTTTAGCTAGATAGCAATTGTGATATTTACATTCTCAAAGTCGTTAGTGCAGCGTGTGTGGTTTACCGGCACACTAACCTGGACTTGTGAGAAGTGGCAAAAAGGTCTAACCATTATGATTACGGCATCTTTCTTGATAATTGTTTAGATACACAAGTGTGCTATCTAAGGGAAGGTGTATGATTTTGATAAAGTCTTATCAAAACAATCTAGTAACAGAAATCTGAACTTTGGTAAAAAAAGTCAATGAAGTATTGATTTCTAGAAGTCCAGCTGATTTCTGAGTACATGTCAAAGCTAGTAGGAGCATAAGTGTTATGCTAATACTCATCATGTTAGTGGCAGCTCGATAATTATGATAAGTATTGCAAGCTAGCAATGTTAATTATAGAAAACAAAAGTTTCAATTGGGAAAGAGTTGTTTTGCTATAATTAAGGGAGAGGAAATTATACTTCATCTCAAATCTATAAGCTTAGATCGTGAGGTTTTAATCATTTAGTCAAGGATATATATATATATATATATATATATATATATATATATATATATATATATATATATATATATATATATATGAATTTCATGTTGGAATGGCTCAACATAAGGAAATTCTGTATATGGGTCCATTATTTGCGTTCTAAAATTCTATTATGATTACGACATCCCTTTTCAAAATCTGAAAAATGAGAACTTGGCAAATTGAAATGGAAATATTATAGCAAAAGACTGGTTTAGTCTTTATGTGAGACATCATGAATCGTGTCCCATATGCTTTGGATATAGGATCGATTACATGTGCTATATTCAGACTTTCTAAAATTTTCCAAATGCCTGGGGCATTAAGAAGGGAAAAGGTTTAGAACTGGATATGACTAAAAGGATTAAACAATTGTCGAGGACAATCTAAGGTTTACCAAAGATTGGGTGCTCAAAGACAGTTGGAAGTATAGTGATAATTCTGGAAGGACCATATTGACATAGTCTGTAAGGAGGCAACTCTTGTTCAGAAGTGATAGTCAAAATGGAATCTGGAAATGTTTCAAAGTTAGAATTTTCAATCTGTTTAAGATTAGGAAACTTAATGCAAGAAGGATGTTTCCAAGGAGCTGATCTCCTTTGGAATACTCTTGAATGATTGTTGTCAAGTCTTTCTGACTTTGTGCATAATCATTACAAGAGGATCAATGCATATAAGTTTAGAATCTAACAGATTCCAGTAAATGACATGAATTTGGAATTCTTGTATTTGCAGTAAGGGTTTGGGAGTGTGAAAAGAGAATCATTGAAGTTATGTTCAATGGATCTAGTTCACAAAGTAAAGATCATAGACAAACATAGTATGCATACTTGGTGTATGGCATGACTAGTGTTTAGAAAACATAGTGTACATGCTTGGAGCATGGGACAACTATTGTTTTAAATTCAAGAATAAAGTTGATAGCTGAAACAGTATACAATGAATAATGTGTAATCATATGGTGATAAATAAAAGGTGTTTTATTTATGTTCATAGGTTTTGATACCATATTTGATTCAGTTATTATTGTGTTTCACTTTGCATGTTTTGACTTCCCGAATAAACTGGGTTATTCTTCTGGAATGACTAAGTTATTCAAACCATCCACAGTCTGTCATATGTTGGAAGTAGATATGAATTAAGACTGTCATGAGTTGGCTTGTAGAGGTCTAAGGTGTTGGACAAAGGGCTACAACACTCATGAGTGCTCATAAGTTCTGAGTATTGGATTCAACCCGCACTCATTGGAATCACTTCATGGATTTTATCACGAGTGATCATGAGACGATAATATCTTATATTCTTCAAACCTAGAGATATGAGTTGTTACTATGAGTTGATAGTACATTGATTGCACGAAAACGCATTTGGTAACTCGGTGCTATAAAACGTGCCTTTGTGTATGATTCAACAAGTAGTAGAACAAGCCATATGAGTCGAAGTTTATCCATTCCTTTTACCTTCGGGATAAAAGCGATATCTGTGGGCCCCTCGATGATTTGATGATGACAAATGGAAGTGCTCGGCCGGGCCAGGACTGATTTGATTTGTTCAATTAGTCAGTCGTCATAAATCGGAAATCAGGAAACAACAAATGGACAGAGAGAATGATTATAATCCATGTCTCAGTCCATATGATATCTAGAATGGAGGAATATATGATCCCTTATCTAATGGACAAGTTCGTTGCAAGATCAGAGTTTGACAGCGGCTTTAAGAGCTACGATTGCCAGTTAGGTTTGAAGTCATACGCAATAATAGTTTTAGACTTATCCAAGTGGGAGACTGTTGGATTAATGTCTAAGTCCATAACTATATTTGGTATGTACTTGACCCGACCCGGCATGGTCCATTTGGGTTGCACTTCACCGGCACAATTTATATGGATAATCTTTTGAGAATAGTATGTTTATGATTAATATTAATATATTATAAGTTGTAATATATTAATATGGAATCATATTATTTAATTAGTATTGATCAAGAATTAATTTATAATTGATTAAGTGATCAAAAGGAACTAATTAAATATGGACTCTTATATATATATGGAATGGGCCAAGTTCATTTAGGTTGGCTAAGCTTTCATGAATAGTCCATGGAGTGTTTAACCCATGGATCCTAGGAAATGAAAAGTCATGGGTATTAGGGTTTAACCCTAATCCTCCACACTATATAAAGATGTCCTTGGTTGGTAAAATTGGCACTAGTGTGGTACACTAAGAAGGGCTAGCCAATTTCACTAGAGAGAACCAAGTATCCATATTCTCTAAAGTCTTCCAAGGTGTTTTGGTGATTTGTGATTCCATTTGAGGCTTCCACACTATTGGGGCGAAGCTCTTAAAGCTTGAAGACATCCAGCTACATCAAAAGGTATGTCATCTAACTAGTACTTTGTAGTATAAGAACTTCATAATATGCTAGTTAGGATTAAAGCCTTGGAAAGTTCTTATTTGCATGTATTATAGAGAAAACATAGATCCAAGGTTTATAGGGTTGCATGTACACCATAGGAGTGTTAGAATGCTTAAAACCCAACAATTTTCTCACTAATAAATGGTTGCTGCTCTTGATGTCGAATACTACATATGTCATATTCAGCTAGATTTCAAAAGTATAATGTCTAATAAGTATAATTATTTTTGCAGACTTGGTATAGGGAAGTGTGTTAGAATGAAGCTCGACAATCCATGAGGTTCGTTTCCAATTTTATTTATTTATTTATTTATTTGTTTTTTGGTTTTTAAGAGTTCTGAAACCCTAATATTCAACAAATTATCAATAGAAACAAAAGAAATCAGACGCAATGCCGTTGCAACTCTTATCAACAGATGGGCTTCTAAAAGTTTTATAACAGGGCTGGTAAGAACAAGTTTTTGTTTTAATCCTACAGGTTGTTTGTAATTCACATTTTGAATTTATTTTTTCTGCTCATTTGGTGGTTTCTTTTGATCTAATTATAGATAAATTTAAGAACTAATAATGCATACCTTTAATTAGATACCTATTTATGATTCTACAAGTTAAAATAATGCCACAAGAAAACACTTATGTTTCCTCTCAAACTATCAAACCAACACATACTAATTTTTTTCACTTTTACCAACCAACATTTTATCTTAAACATTGTTTGCATGTTTCATGTTCTATTGAATCTGAAGTTACTGATGTTGGTGGCCTAGATGGAAATGGTTTGCTTCATAAGTTGAAGGAGGTGTTCGATGAAATGTCTCATATGTATTGACAACAATTTTGAGCACTCATGACCCTCAACAACACCAATGATAGATTTTACTTTTGTGCTAGATATGCCCTTATTTAGTTACTTAACTATAAGGTTCTAGCTTATTCATATCCTTATTTAAATATTGAAAGTTCATGTACTTTTTGTTCTTTGTTGTTTAAGTGAATTAATGGGTAAATCATTAGGTGTAGGCAGAGGTCCAATGTTTTTTTAAGAAAAGAGACTTGGAAAATTATGCATTTTGAAGCTTTAGGAGGAATGTGTGATGTGTAGGCAGCCTATCTGACTTTGGCTAATATAAGATAAATTCAATGACTTATGGCTACCAATTTTTGGTTTGATCTGAACTCCACCATAAGTAAACTTACTTCAGGAATTGAACTTCTATCACATGCTTCTACCTTTCTTTCACTAGGAAGATAAAGCAGATGAGATAGGGGTTTTTGGCCAAGGTTCCTACATTCCTGGTGAATGGTCAACCACTACAAGATTCATCGATTTTTCTTTAATCACTCTATTTTATTTTTATAACTTCCCTACTCAATGGTGATATAAATATGATAACTTATAGAACTACTCAAACTTATGTACAACAATGCTTTCACAGTAACAACTGCCCCGGATGTGTTAATGCCTGGTGATAAGATTGAGGTATTGCAGTCGTTCATTGACAAATCTTCTTACGATACCTGAATTTCCACTTCTACCTCGATCTTCCCTCTACTGTTCTAATGGCTAAACTGTGAACTAAGTTGTTTATTGGTGTTGTAGTTGCGGATACATTGCTATGGAGGAGTTATGATCTTAATTTGCTCAACAGTCATGTGCCTCCTGTTTGAATGAGCAGAATATAACTTCTTAGCAATATTTGCCAATTCACTACTGCTTTTGGTTGGTATCCTCTTTTTTTGGGCAAAATATGTGTCGCACCTTAATAGGTGTGTGCATCCTTCTCTCAATTTACTTAGGACTTAATTTTACTTTTTTTGATGTATGTTTTGGATCAGAAGTTGAATCAATCTTCAAATAACAATGTTTTTATGTCTTCTTGTGGTCCATTCAACTCCATACCTAACCAAAAGAAACAACAAGATGAACATACAAGTCTTTAAGGATCGGCTGAAGGTAATCCAAGATGCTACAACTGCAAGAGCAGAGAAGTTTGATAAGCTGCAGAAGGAAGAGCACATCGTGGTTGAGTAAACTTATTTAGTGTTGGATCCTCGGAAGAGGTATCAACATACTTCTTGTTTGTTTCTTTCATTGAGCAGTTAGTTAGTTATATCAGAGTACAAAAAGAAAGCGTATGTTGTATGTAGTATTATAATATAATATCCTCAGAAGAGGTATCAACATACTACTTGCTATTTTATCCCCATTTTCTGTTTATCGAGACTAATTTGCCGCTTAATTATGTTGTGGAGATTAATCTTTGCTGAAAGTATTTCACAAAAAATTGTAAATTCGATTTTACAGAAAAATAAATAAAATAAAGCTTGAATCCTTAACAAATAAAGTTATCATTGTTAATGATTGTTTTCACACACATGTTGATAGCATTATGATTGTTTCAACTTCGTTAATGAGTCTAATTGAGTTTGTAGGAGCTATAACAAAAAAAAACGTTCAAGGCTTCCGACCCCCGCAAAGCGTGGGACACTTCTCTAGTTTTACATAAAAATTATCAACATTTATATATCAAAATATGTACATATATTTTGATATATTTACATATTTTAACGACCAGACGATAATTGATATGTAAAAATGTTATATATATATATATATATATATATATATATATATATATATATATATATATATCAAAATAACGTAAAAGGAACTGTTATATGTGTTCGTTAAAATGTTTTGCTTTGTGTATGTACACGTTAAATTGCTTTATTTTTCGCACGCATTTTACTACAATAGTTGTACGTGTTTAAATTGTTATGGTTTTGTTTGGTTTCACTTAGGTTGAAATCTAGTTTTAGTCGAAACGCAGTCTTTATGCTGACCGATTTGGATAGGAAAACGTTTGTAGCTTTACACTTAAGGTTCATTAAGTTTTTACCACCAAAAGTTTCGGAACATAAAAAATTGGGAATTGTAACTAAAACTTGGGATTGTTGTGGAAATTTCTCATTCATCAAACTAAGTACACAAACTTAGTGAAGTCCTCTGTAATAACCGTTAATCCTCTGTGAGCGAAGAATGTGTGTATAGATCTATACGAGTTGACACATCTATCTATAGTTGCTAGCTACCACCATCGTTTGACGAGACAAAACGGACGAAAACTTCTTATTTTTATCTAACTCTTTTTATCACGACGTGGATAAAGCATCGTTAAGACAAGAAGCACCAACCTAATTTTCAAGCCATATAGCTTGGTTATTGTTACACAAAATCCTGGATACAAAAATACTAATCAGACTAAGATAAGGTTGTATATACCATAAGTATTCACGTGTAGAATGTTAAAAAAAATTATTAGTGTTTATTTATACAAAATAAACACCTAGTATTCAACTTCACGAAAATATGTTGATTTTTACTTATTCATTATAAGTAAATTAACATGAATACTTGTATCAGATTACAAGTATGAGTTTCACATAAATCATATCGGTAACATTTTTTGTTATATACCGGAAAAAACTTTTCCTTGCAAACATTCTACGCTTATAAAATTTACGTTTTATAAAACTCACTATAGCTCGGTTATAAGTCTATATAGCCCGGAATTCACTTCACAAATTCTAATACAAGTTAGAATAGAATTGTATGTAGTATAAGGATTTATTCTTAGATCAGGATTAAGTGTAGTGTTTTATTTAAATAAAATAAACACTTAAGAGTATACAACACGAAATCATGTTGACTTCAACTTATATTTCATAAGTGAATCAATATCCATAATTTTATGGGATTACAAGTATATTTACACTTAGGTCACGAGGACACTTCTTATTGTTATTTAACCACTGAATTACGAAAGTAACATTTTTATATAATCTTATAAATGCTCGCTTTTAAAAAAAAATCCCAAGGTTCTAAAAAGCTCGTCATGGCGTGCCATGACTCCAAGGCTTGCACCTGCCGCCAAGCTTTGCCAAAACGCCGACTTAACTCATATATGTGTATAAAAATGAATAATAGTTGAAAATACATATAAAAATATTAATTATATAGAAAATTGCCGCCTTAAGTCACGCCTTACAAACTTTATGACTCGTCAAAGCTCGGAAAAACTTGAGGCTTGACATTGTCGCCAAGTCACGCCTTACGTTATTTAGAACCTTGTAAATCCTCTTTTAACAAGACAAACATAATCAAAACATGTAGAACTCACCAACAATTTTTATTGACGTATTTTCAAACGCGTGAATTCTCAGGAAATAAAAAATCGGATTTCAAGCCTCATGAGTTAAGGAATAACTTATCTTTCCGTGTCTTTTGTTGTTGGCCAACCTGTTTTTGTTGAATTACGCTTTGCTAAACTTGTTTTATAAACTTGCATTTTCGAAGTTTAAATTAATGTAATCCTTGTATTCAAATCTATGAAGACATGTAATGTTATTCATTTTTTGTACTATTCAATGTATGTTAATGAATTGTGATCCAATTTTCGACATCGCAACCTCGGCGCTTCCGTCACCACTCGGGGTAGGACATGGTTTGTGAAAGAAAAACATTTGGGACCCGTCATAATATTTTTCTTTGCACCATTAACTAATAAGAAGAACAAGAGTGACCCAACAAGTCAGGAGTAGCAAGAGTTCGATCTTCCACTTAACCACCATGATACGTCTCGTTATACTAACCCTTGTGGATTGAGTTGGACAAATTACCAAAGTAGTAGACTAAACAAGTTAAAATTTCCTAATTGTTTGTAATCTCAAAACCCATATGAAAAGAAAAATCAAGTAATGCGTATGATTCACAAATTCTTGCACATCACAACAACAAAAACCTTCCCAACAAGTGACATGTTATCAAAATAAGATAAAAATAAAATTAAATAAAATAACTAAAAACAATAACGAATAAACAAACAAACTAAATTAAGTGAAAATCATTCTCGGGCAACAGCGCCAAAAACTTGATATGTGTAACATCCCAAATTTCGAGTCCAAAAATTTCGTTTTTAATTAAGTAGTTTAAATAATCGTTTACGGAAAACATTGTTGCTATCATATCAATCCATAAACCATCATGAACATGTCTCAAAATCAAAATATCGAATAGTAATAAAATCGTAGTACAATCCCATGAATCACATAGTGCGGAAATCTGATGTGCGTGTGATGTGCAGCTACCGCGCCAGCTCTTTCCCCTTCGCTTAAGAGTTACCTGAAACAAAACTGAAAACTGTAAGCACGTAGCTTAGTGAGTTCCCCCATCATACCACATACTACACAAATCACATACTTTCATGTATATCTGGGTGCCCAGCCTACCCTGTCAGGCATATCTGGGTGCCCGACCTACCCTGTCAGGCATATCTAGGTGCCCGACCTACCCTCCAGTGTATCTCAACCGGTTACGTGGACTATTTCACCCCTACCACTACGACATAATAACATCACATAACATAAACATATTATAGTTGGCTAACAGGCTACCCCTTTTACCCTATCGACCAGTAGCCAGAGACTATTTCCACCTACTACCACTATCACATAACGTCATATCATGCTAGCACATAAATCATAACAGATAATAGCAATGTAGATAATTAGCACAAAGACAATCATCTATCAAGCAACTACTGATGATGGGACGACATTATGGCCTTAGACCCATTTCTACTGGAAGGTAACTCACCTCGATGTAGTGTAGTATCTGCACAGTCCTCGGCACGTAAATCAACTCGTCTCTACACCTCAATATCTACACAACGACCTTTCTCGATTACTATTACATACTCATAACCCTTACAAGGGTCAACCCAAATCCAAGTCAAAGTCAAGGTCAAACCCGGTCAAAGTCAACTTCTGATTGACTCGACTTATTGAGTTGGTCCACCAACTCGCCGAGTTGGTCCACTAACTCGCCGAGTCCCCTCGTCCCCTTACTGCCATAATCTCGTCCTTACTCGTCGAGTCTGGCAAGAGCTCGACGATTTCACCTTCAACAACAAATTTTGACTATCTTCAACTGACTCGCCGAGTTCATTCTTGAACTCGCCGAGTTCATCTTTATCCGAATGAATGAGTCTAGCCTCTGACTCACCGAGTTCTCCATGAACTCGCCAATTCCGTCTTCATGAGGTTGGGACATTGCCTTGGACTCGCTAAGTCTGCTCATACACTCACCGAGTCCTATCATTTCCAGGTCCAAAACAAACCCCTAGCAGGCTGAGTGTTCCTTCCACTCAACCAAAACCATTTCCAGAAGACGATTTGGGGGAAAAAGCGTCCCGACTCGCCAAGTCACCCAAGTAACTCTTCGAGTCCCTCTTTGTCCAAAACTATACAGTCGATTATAATGGGTCTTAACGCATCAAAACTAAAGATATGGCCTCCTAGGGTCCCTTTTTCACGTAAAGCTACAAACTTGATGTCTATGCATGGGGCTTTTGGCTCAAAAATTCATGAAAAGGGGTTTATATGAAGCATGGTTCTCCCATGGCCATAAAGTTGGCACCTTTATGCCATGGGAACCCTCAATGGTTCCAAATCTGAAGTCCTTATCCCCAAATTGTGGTTGCATCCAATAATGGCTCCAAAATGGCATCCAAAAACCCTAAGTTACTCAAAAACAAGTATCTAATGAAAGGAGAAGCAAGGTATGGACTTTTTACCTCCAACAAACAAGAAATGAAGCAAAATCTCTGGATCTCCTTGCTCCTTCTGAAATCCCAAGCTCCTTCTTCATCTCTTCAACCTTCTAACTTGCACAAAATGGCACAAAGAGCTCAAAATTACTCAAAAATAGTTAGGGTTTCGTGGGGATAGTCTGAGGGTGTTGGAGGCTGCAAAAGGAACCATTTAAGTTGTTTAAATTTTTGGATTAGGTGTCTAAGTTCATAACTATTTCTGGAATGTACTTGACCCGGTTGGCATGGTCCATTTGGGTTGCATGGCATCATGACACTTGGATAGACAGAATGAGAGAAATGACACTTATGGTTTATTAATATATTATAAATTCTAATATATTAATAATAGTATTTAATTAGTATTTGTAACAACGTAAATTTTCAACCAAATTGTTCATTTTAAAAATACACAAAATTCATCCATTTTTTCTTTCAAGAAAATCATAAGTGTCTCAATGTCAACATAAAATCACAATCATAAGTCAAATCCCAGAATCCTCCATGTCATGACGAACAGATGTGTACAATCACGCTGGTGCCTTCCTGCGATCCTCGGAAGTACCTAAAACACATAACACATAACACGGTAAGCACGAATGCTTAGTGAGTTCCCCAAAATACCACATGCATATAGCATTAGCCACTCGAGGCTAATTCTCTATGAGACCTTCCGGTCAATGTGTCTCAGTGGACCTTCCGGCTCCACAACTATGGTAGACCTTTCGATCCTACCCTGATGAACTTCCGGTCCTGCTCTGTTGACCTTCCGGTCCTACTCTGTTGACCTTCCGGTCCAACTCTACTGACCTTCTGGTCCAACCCTGTCGACCTTCCGGCCCAACCAAGCGACTCATGACATAACACATACATATCACAGAGAATCAAATATTCATCATGGCCCATAAGACCTTCCGGTCACACATAACTACCACCCTAGGTGATGTATAGTGAGAAGACTCACCTCGGGTAACTCGAATGGTCTCGAACTTGAAACACTGATCTAGCCTCCGCCTAATCACATACAGAAAATATCTCTACTTAATAAAGGCTCTCAAAGGCTAGAGTAATCCCCTCCTATGCTCTCTCAGAAGGGTAAAAGACCATTCTACCCCTCTAATGGTCCAAAAGCCCATTTGTCGACTAAACCCTAAAAGTCAACAAAAGTCAACACTAAGGAGTACGCGGCGCGTACCAGATCCCTACGCTGGGCGTACTCGACCGCTACGCTGATATCGGGCTATTTGAACCCTACGTCCCGCATATTGGGATTTAGGCTCAGCGTACGTCCCAGTTTCACTATTATCTCACTTATGGTCTTAATTAGTTAAGACCTTGGCTCAAAATACAGATCTGGAACCCCTACAACCTCCTAATCCATAAAGTCGATGACTTTACGCCTTTGCATGGCTGTAAAGGTCATCATCTTCCAAAACACACCACTTCCTTCACTAAAGAGCTCATATCTCATGCATAGCTCACTCTTAACGTCCAAGATTGGATTTTTATGGATCTATAACACTTTATACACTAAATATGGACAGATCAAGGTATATGGAGCACCTTTACTCATAAAGTCTCCACCTTTGGGACAAAAACCCTAGAAATGGTCCATAATTCACAAATCAAAAAGATTGAGAAAGCTCCAAGCTTTTTACCTCTAAATGATGCTCCAACCTCAAAAAGTTTAGATCCAAAGCTTGCCCTCCAACTCTAGCTCCTTCAATGGCACATCCTTCTCTTCAAAAGCACACAATAACACTTCCAAGCTCAACCACATACACAGGCTCTAGAACAAGGGTTAGGGCACACTTAGGGTTTTGCTCTCTGGAAATGGTGGCTAAAAGTGAGGCCATAATGTTCCTTATATAGGGCTCACCCCCTCAATTAGGGTTTCCATCTGAACCTAGTACGCCCAACGTAGTGGGTAAACTCCGCGTTAAGAATACGCTCATGAGTACGCGCAACGTACTCTCCCCTTACGCCCAGTGTACTCAAAGGCCAAAAATTTATTTCAAGGATTAAGTTTTTCAACTTGAGGAAAGAAAAGGATCAAAGAGATATACCAGAATTCCTGGATGTTACAATTCTCCCCCACTAGAATCAGACTTCGCCCTCAATGTCTTGCTCCACAAATGACTCGGGGTACTGCTCTCGCATCTCCGACTCTAGTTCCCAAGTCAAATCGGACCCTTTCCAATGTTGCCACTGGACCTGAACCAGGGGCACTTCCTTGTTCTTCAAAACCATCACTTTCCGATCTAGGATCGCGACCGGCCTCTCTATGTAATTCAGGCTCGCGTCCACCTAAATGTCCTCTAATGGCACTACTGCCGTCTCATCAACCACACACTTCCGCAAATGGGACACGTTGAAGTTGCTATGGATCTGGCTCAACCCCTTAGGTAGCTCCAGCTGATATGCTACCTTGCCTACCCTGGCAATCACCCTAAAAGGTTCAATATAGAAGCCCCAACTTGCCCCGCTTCCTAAACCGGACCGCTCCTTTCCATGGGAAAACTTTCAGAAGCACAAAGTCTCTAACCTGGAACTCAAGCTCGGATCGTCGTCTGTCCGTGTAACTCTTCTGACGACTCTGAGCTATTTGCAACCTCTACCTGACTTGCTGAATCTGCTCGGTTGTCTTCAACACTATCTCAGTGCCACCCATAATTCTCTGCCCCACCTCTCCTTAGCAGATAGGAGTACGACACCTCCTCCCATAAAGAAGCTCAAGGGGAGGCATACCGATGCTCAAGTGATGACTGTTACTATAGGAAAACTCAGCCAAGGGTAGGTATGAGTCCCAACTCCCACCAAAATCCATAATGCATGCTCAGAGCATGTCCTCGAGCATTTGAATCATCTGCTCACTTTGTTCGTCTGTCTGTGGGTGGTAGGTAGTACTAAAATGCAATCGTGTTCCCAGCTCCTCATGAAACTTCTTCCAGAATCTGGAAATAAAACGCACATCCTGATCCTACACTATGGATGTCGGCACCCCATGCTGAGCTACCACCTCTCGCACATAAATCTCTGCCAGTATCTCAGCAGAAGACTCTCACTAATAGCATGGAAGTGAGCACTCTCCGTCAACCGATCCACAATCACCCTGATCGCGTCAACTCCACACGCCGTTCTTGGTAATTTGGTGATAAAGTCCATCGAGACCTGCTCCCACTTCCACTGGGGAATCTCCAAAGGCTGCAATAGACCATGTGGCTGATAATGCTCTGCCTTGCCCGACGGCAGTTCAAGCACCTCTCTACTACCCACGCTACATCCCTCTTCATACAGGGCCACCAATAGTCTCTTTTCAGATCCAAATACATCTTAGTGGCCCTGGGATGGATCGAAAATCTCGACCTATGCGTCTCCTCCATCAGAGTGCTACGAGCTCCGCCCGTATAAGGCACCCAAATATGACCTTGAAAGGTCATGAGTCCACGACTATCCATTACAAACTCGCGTACCTGGCCAATCACCCGCTCCTTCTTGCGGTTTTCCGGTTTCATGGCCTCCGCCTGGTCCTCTCGAATGGTATCCAATACCGTAGTCATCACTGTCATCCTCATGCATATATCCTGAATCGGGGCACTCTCCGCCATGTGGATCAGGGCATCGGCGACCACATTAGCCTTGCCTGGGTGATACAGAATCTCACAATCGTAATCCTTCACCACGTCCAACCATCTTCTTTGTCGCATATTCATATTAGGCTAATCCATCAGATACTTCAAGCTCTTGTGGTCCGTGTAAATGGTACACCAAACCCCGTACAAGTAGTGGCACCAGATCTTGAGAGCGAATACCACTGCCCCCAACTCTAAATCGTGGGTGGGATACCTCGTCTCGTGAGGCTTCAGCTGCCTCGATGCATATACTATCACATGCCCCTCTGCATAAGCACTGCACCTAACCCTGATATAGATGCATCACAGAAAACCACGAAGTCCTCCATTCCCTCAGGAAGAGCTAACTGTAACACCCAAAGTCAGGAAGGCCAAGAAAGGAAAGAAAACCCTAAGTTTAAGGGACGACTCGACGAGTCCAAGGAGGAACTCAGGGAGTCTGAGCGGGATCCGGGTCAAGGAGTAAGTGACCAACTCGGCGAGTCGGCCAAGGAGACTCGGCGAGTCTGGTCTGAACGAGGAAAACCCTAAATCCGGGACTTGGAGCCTATTTAAACGTCTCATTCTCTCCCCTAGGGTTCCTTTACTGCCCCTCTCACCCAGAACATCGAACCCTAAGCCCCATTGCTGTTCATTCAAGCTTCCAAGCCATTTTTGGGTGATTTGAAGGAAAAATAAGGAGGGGAATCATTGAAGCTTCAAGGATTGGCCTTAGATCTGAAGTTTGGAGAAACTTTCTGAGTTATTGAAGGTATTAAGTCGTTTCCTTCCTTTAGATCTATTATGGTTGTGAGTTTTGGGGCTTTTTAGCCATGATTAGTTATCCATTTGAGTTAGAAGCCAGATCTGAAGTTGCTACTTGGATCTAAGCATATTTTGGCCTTGTGAAGCATAAAGTATCTGCCCTTGAGCTGATTATGGAGCCTCTTTGCCTTAAACCCTAGTTTATGGTGTATTTAGTCTAGATCTCCTTCTCTACACGTAAAGTTTGCAACTTTACGTGAGGAATAGGCTTGGGAAGGGTAGATCTACAGTTTGGAGTCCATGCATGACTCAAAAGTCCTCTGCATGAATGAAGATCTGAATGGACTCGGCGAGTCCTTTGAGTGGACTTGGCGAGTAGCATGAAGATTAGGAGGAACTCGACGAGTGGGATGAGCAACTCATCGAGTCGGATGAAGTTGGGCAGGAACTCGGCGAGTTGGAAGAACAACTCGGCGAGTCTGTTGAGGTTTTCTTGGACTCGGCGAGTCTGTTCTTGGACTCGGCGAGTCAGATTTTGAAACCCCAAACCCTTCAAGTTGAGACTCGAATAAGTGAGTCGAGTGGAGACTCGGTGAGTCGGACAGGTCAGGACTCCGAAATCGGTAGACTCGGCGAGTCATGGACTGACTCGGCGAGTCGAGTCGCGAATGGAAGGACTCTGGGCATATGAACTCGGCGAGTCAGTAGGTTGACTCGGCGAGTAGGGTTGACCTGGAAGGCTGACCTTGACCAGGACTTTGACTTTGACCAGCGTTGACTGGGTTGACTTTCGGGGGTCAGTTAAACTAAGTGTTGCATTGATATTGGTAGCTCGGGGAGCTAGTGGAGCAGGAGTTTAGGAAGTTGCCGGGAACCAGCTAGAGGGGATATCAGCAAGTTCAGCAAGTGCAGGTGAGTTTCCTTTTGTGTGAATGGGTCTACGGCCACAATGTCGGCCCATGTAGTTATGAGTAGGACACCCGGGGGTTAGCCCTAGGCACAATATGCTAGTATGATATTCAGGACGAGGTCCAATGATAGCGGGCGGGTGCCCAAGGAATGATTTATGTGATAGTTTATACTTGTTGTCTGTGTGATACTTGTATGTGCCTGGTAGGGAGGTGAGTGTGGGCAAGGTCCTGTATCTCACCAATAGCAGAGTATGGATGGTGTTCCACATCTCATTAGCAGCAGATCAGGGGCGAGGCCCAAGTAATGGAAAGAGTGAATATGGTTTGGGCCCGTATCTCACTATCAGTAGGAGCATGGACAGGGTTCCATGACTTATCAGTAGCAGGATAAGGGCGAGGCCCAGGATAGGTGAGGCATTTGGATAGGATCCGTTAGTATGTGTTTAGCTTATGTGTTGTGATATGTTTATGTGTTATTATATGTTAGCGGGCGAGGCCCTGTGACAGGCGAGGCCTAAGTGAAACAGATCTGTATCCGAGCGGGGCTCGAAGCCAGGCGGGGCCTGGAGCGGTGGGGCCGTTGTAGCGGGCAAGGCCCAGGATAGCAGGCGTGGCCCAGTATGTGCAGTATGTGGTTATGCATGGTATGTGGTAGGGTGGGGAACTCACTAAGCTTCGTGCTTACGGTTTTCAATTTTGGTTTCAGGTACTTCCGGTAGTGGAGGGAAGAGCTCGGGGTGATCGCATGGCACACACCATAGAATAGACAGCCTGGGAATGTTTTACTCTGATAATGATCATGTGTTTTGGAAACTAATACTCTGATTATGTTTTGAATCGATGATTTTGCTTTAAGTAATGCTTTGTTAAAAGAAATTTTTAGTCTTAAATTTTGGGACGTTACACTAACACTGGAGCCTCGCACAATCTCCGGCGAAGAGTCTCGAACGAGGTCTGATGATCGGGACCCCAAACAAAAGCAACACCCTTCCGGGTCAACTTGGTGAGAGGGACAACAATCTTGGAGAAATCTTTGATAAACCTTTGGTAGTAGTCGGCCAACCCCAGAAAATCCTGATCTCGGTGAAGGATCTCGGCACCTCACAACTCATAATCACCTTAATCTTGGTCGGGTCAACCAAAATCCCATTCTGGTTAACGAGGTGTCCCAAGAATTGGACCTCTCGTAACCAGAAATCACACTTGGAGAATTTGGCATAAAGCCTCTCCGATCTCAATACTCCGAGAACCTCTCTCAAATGCTCCTCATGCTGCTCTCTAGACCTCGAATATACCAAAATATCATCGATGAACACGATCACCGAACGATCCAACATAGGCCCGCATACCCGGTTCATGAGATCCATGAACGCTGCTGGTGCATTGGTGAGCCCGAAAGGCATCACCACGAACTCGTAATGCCCATAACGAGTCCTAAATGTTGTCTTCTGAATATCCTCCTCACGAACACTCATATGATGATAACCAGACTTCAAATCAGTCTTGGAAAACCAAGATGCACCCTGCAACTGATCAAATAGATCGTCGATCCTCGGGAATGGATAACGGTTGTTGACCATCAGCTTGTTAAACTCCCGGTAATCAATGCACATCCGGTGTGAACCATCCTTTTGCTTGACAAAAAGGATCGGTTCTCCCCACGGCGAGCTACTCGGCCAGATAAATCCCTTTCCCGATAGCTCTTGAAGCTGCGAGAATAACTCCTGCATTTCTGGCGGCGCAAGGCAACAGGTGCCACCCCTGGAAGCAAATCAATATGAAACTCCACCTGCCTCTTGGGAAGCACACCCATTAACTCCTCGGGAAAAACGTCTGGAAACTCGCTAACCACCGGAACCTCAGCGACAGTACTCGGTCTCTCCGTAACATTCCGCGTATCCGACACATACGCCAGAAAACCCATGCAACCCTGCTGCAAGCTCTGCCTCACTCGAGCAGCCGAACAAAATGTTGACCCAAATCGGGTACCCAGGCCGAATACTGTAAGTACTCCCCCACTAGGGTTTCGGATGGTTACCAGTTGACGCTCACAGTCGATCATGGCTCTGAATCGGCTCATCCAGTCCATGCCCACGATGACACAGACATCTCCCATCGTGATAAGTACCAAATCTATCGGAAACTCGACTCTAAATATCTCAAGCACACATCCTCAGATCACATCAGTCGCAAAAACAACATGCTCATCAGCTATGGAGACTCTCAAAGGTCGGCTCAACTCCTCACGTCGGATGCTGATGTGACGACTAAATGCTAGCGATACGAAAGATCGACTCGGACCCGAGTCAAACAACACTAAAGCAGGTACAAAACTCACAAGAAAAGTACCTAAACATATCACAAATAAGCACCATTATAGACAAAAGAATAAGCAAAAGATCACATACCAGCCACAACACCGGGTGCTGCGCGGACCTTCTCCGCGGTCAACTGAAAGGCTCTCCCGCGAGCCTTCGGTGCCTCGGCCTTCACTGGCCGACTCTCAGCAGCTCGAATAGCAGCAGGTGAAAATCCCTACGCTGATCCCTGAAGCAGTTGCGGGCACTCGACCTTCCGATGGTCGGTCTGGTTACAGTGAAAACAAACTGTGAACCCTTTGGGGCAATCCTTGGCTATGTGCCCCTCCTTGCCACACTTGTAGCAAGCACCTACGCAACAGACTCCATCGTGACTCTTTCCATACTTCCCACAAGTGTGGCCCTTCTAGCCCCCGATCTCGAATCAGCAGGCTTTGCCTGCTTGGCCGCCGGCTGAGAGTATGCTGGCGCCTATCCCTCATCTGAGACTCCACCTCCTCCCTGGCCTGAGTCTCTAGCTCAATCTCCCTCTTCCATGCAGTTTCCTAGAGCTCGGCAAATGTTCGGTATGTCGATTTCGTCACGAACTCACGAATGTCTCTCCTCAGTATGCTCAGATATCGAATCATACGTGCCTGCTCAGTAGACACGTGCTCAGGGCAAAACAACGCCCTCTCATGAAACATCTGTGTGATCATAGTCACTGAATCAATCCCTTGCTTGAGGGACAAGAACTCATGGGTCAACCGTTCCCTCGCCACCGGAGGAATGTACTCGTCTCGAAACATAGCAATGAACCACTCCTAAGTTACCACGGTAAGCTCTACAGTAGTAAAGTCAGCCGTCACAAACTTCCACCAGTCCTTCACTCCCAAGCGAAGCTGGTTCAACGCGAACCATACCCTTAGATGCTCCGGACAAGAACATGTGTAGAAGCATCCCTCGATGTCAAAGATCCATCTCATCGCTACTATCGGATCCTAAGTCCCATCAAACTCTGGTGGCTTCGTGTTGCTGAACTCCCGGTACAGCAACGAGTCACCCCTTGTGGCCTAGCAGCGGCGACGGCTGCGGTGGCTGCAGCAACCGTAGCATCGGTAAGAGCAATGTACCGCTCATTAAATGTCTCAATCAGCGTGATCTTGATAGACCCAAACATCTCCGGTATCTCAGCACGAATGGCTGCAACCACATCATCATGAATCATCCTGCGAATCTCATCACCGCCAACACCACTGCTCTCTGGAGTGTGGCGCGTACCCACCATGATGTCTCTAAAATGCAACACAAAAGAAATCAGAGACTCGCTCGTGTATTCTCGCACTCCATCACACAACCCTACTTGTTCCTTAGTACCCTAAGGATTCTTACTTGGACTGCTTACTGGTCTGGTGTTTCCAATAGTACGGGCCCCATACTACCTTCCACACCACATCAGTATTCACCCCAAGTCCTCCTCCTACGATTCTAGATCACAAGTACTCTATATCTCACTGAGCGCATGCTACCACCTAGTAGACCTCTCATAACTCCTCTCTGATACCTACCCACACTCAAAGTAATTCACAGTAGCAGTAACTTCTAGGCTAAGGCATCACAAATCAGGCCACTCTAGTCCTAAATATGAATACCTAGCCTACTCTGGCATGCATAACACATCTCATAATATTTTATAACACATAACGTAAGGGTAGTTTGGGAAATCACCGTTCGGGCGCTGGCTGATTGTACACACTGCTCTTTTCCGCTCGTTTGGAATCTCTTACTCTTTTTAGAAAAATTGTTTCTTTTTGAAAACTTTTCTCAAACCCTCAGTTTGAGTTCAGATATGCCCGAAGGTGTATCCGAATCCCTCAAACGAAGGCTCTAATACCAACTTGTAATAACGTAAATTTTCAACTAAATTTTCCATTTTAAAAATACACAAGATTCATCCATTGTTTCTTTCAAGAAAATCATAAGTGTCTCAATGTCAACATAAAATCACAATCATAAGTCAAATCCCAGAATCCTCCATGTCATCACGAACAGATGTGTACAATCACGCGGGTGCCTTCCCACGATCCTCGGAAGTACGTGAAACACATAACACATAACACGGTAATCACAAATTCTTAATGAGTTCCCCAAAATACCACATGCATATAACATTAGCCACTCGAGCCTAATTCTCTACGAGACCTTCCGGTCAATGTGTCTCAACGGACCTTCTAACTCCACAACTCTGGTAGACCTTCCGGTCCTACTCTGTTGACCTTCCGGTCCAACTCTACTGACCTTTTGGTCCAACCCTGTCGACCTTCCGGCCCGACCAAGCGACTCATGACATAACACATACATATCACAGAGAATCAAATATTCATCATGGCACATAAGACCTTCCAGTCACACATAACTACCACCCTAGGTGATGTATAGTGAGAAGACTCACCTCGGGTAACTCGAATGGTCTCGAACTTGAAACACTGATCTAGCCTCCGCCTAATCACATACAAAAAATATCTCTACTTAATAAACGCTCTCAAAGGCTAGAGTAATCCCCTCCTATGCTCTCTCAGAAGGGTAAAAGACCATTCTACCCCTCTAATGGTCCAAAAGTCCATTTGTCGACTAAACCCTAAAAGTCAACAAAAGTCAACCCTAAGGAGTATGCAGCGCGTACCAGATCCCTACGCTGGGCGTACTCGACCGCTACGCTGATATCGGGTTGTTTGAACCCTGTGCCCCGCATACTGGGATTTACGCTCAGCGTACGTCCCAGTTTCACTATTATCTCACTTATGGTCTTAATCAGTTAAGACCTTGGCTCAAAATACAGATCTGGACACCCTACAGCCTCCTAATCCATAAAGTCGATGACTTTACGACTTTGCATGGCTGTAAAGGTCATCATCATCCAAAACACACCACTTCCTTCACTAAAGAGATTATATATCATGCATGGATCACTCTTAACGTCCAAGATTGGATTTTTATGGGTCTATAACACTTTATACACTAAATATGGACAGATCAAGGTCTATAGAGATCCTTTACTCATAAAGTCTCCACCTTTGGGACAAAAACCCTAGAAATGGTCCATAATGCACAAATCAAAAAGATTGAGAAAGCTCCAAGCTTTTTACCTCTAAATGATGCTCCAACCTCAGAAAGTTCAGATCCAAAGCTTGCCCTCCAACTCTAGCTCCTTCAATTGCACCTCCTTCTCTTCAAAAGCACACAAGAACACTTCTAAGCTCAACCACAGTCACACAAGCTCTAGAACAATTGTTAGGGCACACTTAGGGTTTTGCTCTCTGGAAATGGTGGTTAAAAGTGAGGCCATAATGTTCCTTATATAGGTCTCACCCCCTCATTTGGGGTTTCCATTTGAAGCTAGTACGCCCAACGTACACTATGGTACGCCCAGCGTACTGGGAAAACTCCGCGTTAAGAATACGCTCATGAGTACGCGGATCGTACTCTCCCCTTACGCCCAACGGACTCAAAGGCCAAACATATATTTCAAGGACTAATTTTGTCAACTTGGGAAAGAAAAAGATCAAAGAGATATATCTGAATTCTTGGATGTTACAGTATTGATCAATAATTAATTTGGTGATCAAAAGGAGACTAATTAAATATATGGGGTTGATTGTGTAAATCATCCATTCTTTTATAGTGGGCTAATGATCCATGGTTTATTGAATTAGGCTAAAACCCATAGGGTGCTCCATGGATAGTCCATGGAGGTAAAAAAACCCATGGATCATGGAGGAAATGAAAAGTCATGTCAATTAGGGTTTACATGATGTAACCCTACTTGTGACACAACTATAAAAGGACCCCATGGGCTACCAAAATCGGCACTAAGTGAAGAACTAAGAGGGCTAGCCGACTTTAAGTGTGTGTAAACTTCTCTCAAAGTTATTCCAAGAGTTGTGGTGTTGTGTGAGACATTTGAGGCATCACATTTGGGGTTCTAGGCTCACAAAGTTCTCAAGGAATCCAAGCAACAAGAAAGGTATGTTCTTCTACTAGCTTTTATGTTTCATGTTACCCATGTCCTGCTAGTTAGGTTTAGAACCTTGGAAAATCAAATTTGCATGTATCTTAGTAAAACATAGATCCAAGGTTTCTAGGGTTGCATGTACACCTTAGGAGTGTTAGAATGCTCAAAACCCTACATAAATCGGGTGCAAGCCCTAAATATTAGGGTTTTGTCTAGACATCTCCTGCTCGTCAGGTCGGTCTTGCGACTCATCGAGTAGGTCACTTAAAATCCGCGCATAATGTCGAGTATACTCGACGAGTCGGGCCTTCAACTCGCCGAGTCCCATAGTAAAATACAATAATACTTGGAATTAAATACGTACCAGGAACCAGGTGCTAAAAATTTCCCCCAATATTTTCGACTTCGTCCTCGAAGTCTGCTGCTGGATCTGAAAAAAGCTTGGGGTAGTGCTCTCTCATCTCGTCCACCAGCTCCCAAGTCCATTCCGAGCCCTTGTAGTGCTGCCATTGCACCTTCACTAGTTCCACCCTCTTGTTTCTCAAATCCTTCGACTTCCTTTCGAGGATAGCTACTGGTCGCTCGGTGTAGTTCTGGCTATCATCCACCTGAATATCCTCCAAAGGCACCATTGCTGAATCGTCTACCAGACACTTCCGCAACTGGGAGACGTGGAAAGTACTGTGAATCTGGTTGAGTTCGGCTAACAGGTCCAACCTATATGCCACCTTGCCCACCCGATCTACAACCCCAAAAGGTACAATGTACATGGGGACCAACTTGCCCCGCTTCCTGAACCGAATGATGCCTTTCCAAGCCGACACCTTGAGGAGCACTATATCCCCGACCTGGAACTCCAGGTCCGAACGACGCTTGTTGGCATAACTTTTCTGCTGACTTTGAGCAGTCTGAAGCC
This sequence comes from Lactuca sativa, assembly GCF_002870075.4. Classification (NCBI taxonomy): domain Eukaryota; kingdom Viridiplantae; phylum Streptophyta; class Magnoliopsida; order Asterales; family Asteraceae; genus Lactuca; species Lactuca sativa. The sequence continues at coordinate 180,267,839 of NC_056624.2, read as the reverse complement.
TGCTCCGCACCTGCTGGATCCTCTCTGTCGTCTTGAGTACCACTTTGATACTCCCCATGACCCTCTGGCCTACCTCACCCCAGCATATCGGGGTCATGCACTTCCTCCCGTACAACATCTCAAAGGGAGGACGGTCAATACTCGCATGATAGTTGTTACTATAGGAAAACTCGGCCAAAGGAAGGCAAGTATCCCAACTACCTCCGAAGTCTAAAACACACGCTCACAGCATATCCTACAGAGTCTAGATGGTCCGCTCACTCTGACCATCCGTCAGCTGGTGAAAAGCAGTGCTAAACTGCAGACGAGTACCCAACTCGTCGTGAAACTTCTTCCAGAATCTAGAAGTAAATCATATGTCTCGGTCCAATATCACAAAAATTGGCACTCCTTGCCGAGCTACTACCTATCGTATATAGATATCGGCTAACTTCTCGGCCGAGATGCTCTCCTGGATTGGTATGAAATTGGCATTCTTGGTCAACCGATCCACGATGACCCAGATCGAATCCACTCCCTGTGCAGTCGTCGGAAGCTTTGTGATGAAATCCATTGTCATATCTTCCCATTTCCACAACGGAATATCCAATGGTTGGGTCTTGCCGTGAGGCCTCTGGTGCTCGGCCTTAACCTTCCTGCAGGTCAGGCATCTCTCAACGAACCAAGCTACATCCCTTTTCATGCAGGGCCACCAATAATGAAGACGAAGATCCCTATACATATTGAAGGAGGAAACCTGGCCCACAATGCGCTCACTCTTACGATGTTCCTCATTCATATCCTCCTACTAGGCCTCTCGAGTCCGCTCCAACAGCGAAGTCACCACCGTCATCCTCAATCAAATATCTCTGATCAGCTCTGCATTGCGGCTAAGCGCATTGGCCACGACGTTGGCCTTCCCCGGGTGGTAGAGGATCTCACAATCATAATCCTTCACCACATCAAGCCACCGACGCTGCCTTATGTTCAGATTCGGATGATCCATAAGGTACCTCAAACTCTTATGGTCCGTGTAGATGGTACAACGAACCCCATAGAGGTAATGACGCCAAATCTTGAGGGCGAAAACAACTGCCCCCAACTCAAATTCATGCGTCGGATAGTTCGCCTCATGAGGCTTCAGTTGCCTCGAAGCATAGGCAATAGCATGCCCCCTCTACATCAATATCACGCCCAAACCTGAGATGGACGCATCGTAATACACAACCAAATCATCCATGCCCTCTAGCAGGGCTAAGATTGGCGCCTCGCACAATCTCTGTCTCAGCGTCTCGAATGTGGCCTGTTGCTCAGGCCCCCAGCGAAATACAATGACTTTCTTTGTCAGCCGGGTCAAGGATACGACTATTTTGGAGAAATCCTAGATAAACTTTCGATGGTAGCCGGCTAATCCCAGGAAACTATGAATCTCAGATGGAGACTTTGGAACCTCCCATCTCATCACGACCTCCACCATGGCCGGGTCAACCAAAATCCCGTTCTCGTTGACAAGGTGGCCAAGAAACTCCACCTTGCGCAATCAACACTCGTACTTGGAGAACTTGGCATACAAGCTCTCCCTCCTCAGGGCATCCAACACCTATTGCAAGTGCTCCTCATGCTGCTCCTACGTCTTGGAATAAACCAAGATGTCGTCAATGAAAACTATCACAGACCGATCCAACATCGGTCTGCACACGCGGTTCATGAGTTCCATGAACGCAGCGGGAGCTTTAGTGAGCCCAAAAGGCATCACCACAAACTCATTATGACCATATCGTGTCCGAAATGCAGTCTTCTGCACATCCTCCTCTCGGACTCTCATCTGATGGTAGCTCGAACGCAGATCAATCTTGGAGAACCAAGATGCTCCCTGAAGCTGATCAAATAAGCTATCTATCCCCAGAAGTGGGTAACGTCCCGGTACTCTATACACATCCGATGTGACCTGTCCTTATTTTTCACGAACAGTATCGGGGCTCCCCAGGGTGAATTGCTCGGTCTGATGAATCCCTTGTCTAACAGCTCCTGCAGCTGTGTAGACAACTTCTGCATCTCAAGAGTAGCCAACCGATACGGTGCCTTGGCTATCGGATCCGTACAAGGGACCAGTTCGATCATGAACTCCACCTGCCTCTCCGGAGGTATCCCGGGTAGCTCCTCTAGGAATACATCCACGTACTCTTGTACCATTCGCACGTCACCCACCATCGCTTGAACCGCCTCTTGGGTATCCAAAACATAGGCGACATACCCTGCGCAATCTTTCTGAAGGTAGCACCTAGCACTCGATGCTGAACATAATGTCGGTCCACGTTGTGGCCTCTCGCCCTGGATCACCAGCTCTCCCCCAACGAGGGTCCTGACTCTCACTAATTGTTGTGCGTAGTCTATAACTGCCCCATTGGGGCTCAGCCAATCCATGCCTATAATCACCTTGTTCCCCCGCAACGGGATGGGAACCAAGTCTATCAAATAACGCTCCTCGAACAACCTCAAAACACAATCGCTAAAAACCTCTGATGCTCGCACTAATTGATCATTCGCAATCTCACCCTCTAGGGGGCAATCCAACTTGCCTGAAGCCTCAGGGAACCTCTTGCTAAGCGCAAGAGAGACAAACGATCGGGTACCTGAACTGGGATACCGTTCACATGGAACGATCCTAAACAAAACATATAACATGGAACATCAATATCATAAGCAACATAAAATAAAAGCTAGGGAGAAGAAATCATACTCGTCACCACATCAGGTACGACGCATGCCTCCTAGGTAGTCAACTAGAAGGATCGGCTCCTCGCCACTAGAGCATTGGTATTGCCCTACCGGCCATCAGTGATCCGCAGGGTCGCTAGAGCTGGCGCCACCACTGGCGCTGTTGCTGCTGTCAATCTCGGGCAACTGGCCTTTTTATGGCCTCGCTGGTTGTAGCGGAAACACACCAACTATGATTTCTGAACAGTGGGCGCAGGGGCAGTACAATCCCTACTGAAGTACCCCGTCTTTCCACACTTATAGCATCCCGATGACCCTAGTCTACATGCCTCATCATGTAGCTTGTCACACTTCCCACATCGGCTCCGGCCCTGAAGGCCCTTCGACTTAACGTCAAATCCCTTGGGTTTCTTCCCTGAAACCCCAGCCTGCTCAGTCTCCGCCTTCCTCTTCTGTAGGTGCTCTATATTGATCTCCCTCTCCCTTGCCTTGGCAATCATGGACTCCAGGGTCGGGCACGCTGAGTAACTGACATGCTCCTTAATATCAGCTCTCAACATATCATGGTAGCGGGTCTTCCATATTTCTTCATCTCCCGTGTACTGAGGCACCAACAAGGCCCTCTCTCAAAACATAGTGGTAATGTCCGCCACCATCTCCGTAGTCTACCTCATATTGAGAAACTCCCTGGCCAGCTGCTGAAGCTCCATAGTCGGCACAAACTTCGCCCTAAACCTAGTAACAAAGTCTGACCAGGTCATAGCCTCAATAGTCGAGTCCCCCAAAGAGTCACCAACAGACTCCCACCAATCCCTAGCCCTATCCCTCATAAATCCAGCAGCAAATCGAACCTTCAACCCCTCATGGCAGAAGCTAGTCAACTATGCGGACTCGATGTCTGCAATCCATCTCCTGGACACGATGGGGTCCTTCGCCCCATGGAAATTCAGCGCACCACTCCCCCTGAAGTCCTTGAAGGACAGTGTACGTGGCCCTAATTGGCTAGATGCCATGTCGCTCCGAAATGCCCTAAGGCGATCCTCCATCAGCTCTATGATCCCTTCCTTGATCGACCCAAAGATAACCGGGGTCACCTTAAGGAAGCCTCTAGTGATCTCAAAAGCAATGAACTCACGTAGACCCTCGTCAACTGGCTCGGCACCTGATCCCGAACCGGATCTTGATCCCGATCCTCCTGCTCTGTGACGCGTAATCATCACCATTCTGAAACAAAACTTATACATGTCATGGCCATACAACATCTCTAGAGGTCTTACACGCTCAACAATTTCCTTGGTTCTATCTCTGCCCTCCTTGACTCAGGTACGGATCCTCTGCTTTCAGTAGTACGGGCCTATACTACCTTCCACATCTATCCGTACTTTCCTCAAGGATTTCCTTGACTTCACCAAGTCCCTTCTATTACTGTTGCACTCTTTGCTAGTCTCATCATAGGCTTACCCCAGGGTAACTCTCCAATCCACTCTCCGCTATCAGCCGTATAAGAAGTTCCTGCTACCTTTACCTAGCTATCTCACGAATACCATTACATATTACTAAGATGAGACATCCCCAAAATCACGGCCAGAAAAGACCGATTTTGTTTATGCTTTGTTTAAAAATCAGAGTAACATTTTAAATAAAAGTGTTGCGGAATTTGTCCCAAAACAAAATATGATAAAGATTTATCAAAAGCATTTCCATAGAAATGTATTTCATTAAAAGACTTGGGATGTCATGTTCGTACAGATCAAAAGCATAAACAGTACAATATAAGCCTTACTACATTACTTCATATCTACAGGCCTATATCTGTAATCCCTCGTCCAAACATCATATCCATGCTCAAGCGCCACTACCTGTAATACAAGAAACTGAGTGGGTCAGGCTTGGGAGCCTGGTGAGCACATAGGGTTTTCATCCCACAATAAATAAGTTTATTAATTCCATCAATCAACAATAACCCGATTACCCGTTCCCGTTATCCTCACTTTACGTCCCTAAACACCTATCATAAGGGACCTAGCCCAAGGATCATCATCGGGACGGACACTACTGCTAAGGGGATTCCTCAGCAATAAATGTCCTAAAGGCAACCATGTGGGGGATAGAGTACACCGGTGAACACATCATTCACAAACACCTACAGGTTGTGAGCCTGCTAGTGTTCCACCGGATTGTCTAGAAGAGTCTGTGGTCGTCATCCATACTCCGCTAGATGACAGAATCAACAACATCAACACCGAGGCCTCTCATCATTTTATCACACATCACATATTACATCTACCCATGTTTTACCCCAACATTTTTGTAGATATAAAATACATATACAGTTTAAATCATTGAAAACATGTATAACAATGTTCATCCGGCATAGATAGCAAGTATTCAGATAATATGCACACATAGCACGTAATTTATATAAAATATTTCATATCTATGTGTAAGTTGAAAGTAACTATGCACTCACCTGATTCGGTGGTGACTCAGCACTCGGACAGCGCTTCGATACTCTCAAAACAATATTCCTTCGATAAAACCTAGTATCGATACCACTAGGGTTTAGTTTAACGATAACCGCGACAAATTAATTTGTTCGAGTATTATTAAGCGTTAATAATACTCGATATAACTCATAATAATAGCCCAAATAATTATTTTAAGGACCTAATAACATTCCTATAATTATTTGAAAGCTATATTAAAAATTGCGTAAGCGTAGCACACTTGCAGCGAATTTTATCGAGAACCAGGACTTAATTGGAGAACCATCGGCCCCCTTTTATAGCCCTGCGAGGCCTCGGTACACTGGGCGTACCTCGGACCTACGCGGGGCGTAGCCATCGGATAAGAGCGCCAGCGAGCTTCCAGCTGTCTAACACTCGGAGTAGATCAGGGCGAGGGTACGCAGGGCGTACGGACTTCGGACATGGGGCGTATGCGAAGGGCGACGTGTCAAGATCCGAAGCGCGTTCCTTCATCAGCGATGGGCGGCCCAGATGCAGCCACGTCATCAACCTCGCAACAGACTTCGTAGATTCATGCTTCAACTTTAAAAATTCGTAACTTTCTAATACGAACTCCGTTTTTGACGTTCTTTATATCCACGCGAAGGTGGGAACATACTCTACAACTTTCGTTTAGACTCCGTCGGCTAATTTTGGCTCGATTTTAAATTTTATATTATCAACGGGCTGGGACAGGATTGGTCCATTAAATCCTCATAACTTCTTCATCCGACATCCGTTTTCGCCCATCTTTTTCTCGTTACGCTACTCTCAACGAGATCTTCAATTCTCGTTTAGGTCGTGTCGGCTAAAAAATCGCTCGATCTAATATTCGAATTTCGGGCTATACACTACTTATCCGAAACTTCGAAAAATCATAACTTCTTCATACGAAGACAGATTTGGGCGTTCTTTTTATCGATGTTCTTAGTTTAACATATTCTACGACTTTCGTTTAGATCGCTAAGGCTAAATCTCGCTCTATCGTAAATTCACTATTTACGCTCTCCGGTATCGTGTCGGTTCTATCGCGAAACTTCGACGGGTCATAACTTCTTCGTTATAACTCGGATTTTGGCGTTCCTTATATGCATGGAAACCTTGAGACATATTCTACAACTTTATGTAGAGATATCGGGATTATCTCACACTTTAATTTTTACACTCATTTTTTATTCTTTATTAATTATACATTTATAATTAAATAATAAACACATAAACACACATAATTCACATAATACTCAAATATTTCATCTTTATTACTTCAAAAAGAGTTACAAGAGTTGACCTAGACTATTACATTGACAAAATTGCTTAGCCCTGAAACCCGGACGTTACATAAGACTAGATAATTCTTCGAATGAGAGGCCCTACCCTACAATGGTTGGACTCAGACAAGAGCTGTGAAATAGGGCTAAACCTAACCTTCTGAAATTATTCAATCCTCACAATATGTAATGTGATGTATTCATTCATTAGTTAACTAAATATAGTTAGAACTCCTATTAGCACGAAGCAACGACATTAGGATATTTGAGTAACCCAATCAGACATACTCTATCCAAGTTATCATATAACTGACTAAGCAGTAACATTGTGCAACTCAAAAACACATATAGCAGGCATATCATGCATCTTCCTAGATCTTTAGCCCTAATCTAGCATGCAGTTCTCATACATAGGCAATAAGCATATAAGGCATCCTTCCTTAATCCTTAGCCCTAACCTAGCATGCAGTTCTCATAATCGTATCATATCATAACATAACATGTATGGGTATATTGGGGAAAACTTACTTGAGCTCAGCCGGTCGTGCAAATCACACACCTCGTTCTTACTCAAAACTTCTCACTTTATCTTTTTGAAAAACATTTTTGTTGTGAAAAATCTTTCAAATCTTCGATTTGAGTCCAGACACCCCCGAAGGTGTGTCCGAATCCCTCAAACCATGGCTCTGATACCAACTTGTAACATCCCAAATTTCGTGTCCAAAAATTTCGTTTTTAATTAAGTAGTTTATAAAATCGTTTACGGAAAACATTGTTGATATCATATCAATCCATAAACCATCATGAACATGTCTCAAAATCAAAACATCGAATAATAATAAAATCATAGTACAATCCCATGAATCACATAGTGCAGGAATCTGATATGTGTGTGATGTGCAGCTACCGCGCCGACTCTTTCCCCTTCGCTGAAGAGGTACCTGAAATAAAACTAAAAATTGTAAGCACGAAGCTTAGTGAGTTCCCTCATCATACCACATATTATACAAATCACATACTGTCAGGCATATATGGGTGCCTGACCTACCCTACGGTGTATCTCAACTGGTTACGGGGACTATTTCACCCCTACCACTACCATATAATAACATCACATAACATAAACATACTGTCTAGCATAACTGGGTACTAGGCTACCCCTTTTTCCCTATCGACCGGTAGTCGGGGACTATTTCCCCCTACTCCACTATCACATAACGTCATATCATGGTAGCACATAAATCAAAACAAATAATAGCAACCTAGATAATTATCACAATGAAAATCATCTATCAAGCAGCTCCTGATGATGGGCCGACATTGTGGCCTTAGACCCATTTCTACTGGAAGGTAACTCCCCTCGATGTGGTGTAGTATCTATACAGTCCTCGGCAAGGAAATCAACTCTTCTCTACTCCTCAATGCCTACACAACGACCTTTCTTAATTACAATTACATACTCATATCCCTTACAAGGTTCAACCCAAATCCAAGTCAAATTCAAGGTCAAACCCTGGTCAAAATCAACTTCTGATTGACTCGACTCGTCGAGTTGGTCCACCAACTCGCCAAGTCCCCTCGTCCCCTTACTGCCAAAATCTCATCCTTACTTATCGAGTCTAGCAAGAGGTCGACGAGCTCACCTTCAACAACACCTTTTGACTATCTTCAACTGACTCGCCGAGTTCATCTTCATCCGAATGAATGAGTCTAGCCTCTGACTCGCCAAGTTCTCCAGGAACTCGCCGAGTCCGTCTTCATGAGGTTGGGACATTGCCTTGGACTCGCCGAGTCTCCTCATACACTCGCCGAGTCCTATGATTTCCAGGTCCAAAACAAACCCATAGCAGGCTGAGTGCTCCTTCCACTCAACCAAAACCATTTGCATAAGACGATTTGGGGGAAAAAGCGTCCCGACTCGCCGAGTCACCCAAGTGACTAGCCGAGTCCCTCTTTGTCCAAAACTATACATTCAATTATAATGGGTCTTAACACATCAAAACTATAGATTTGGCCTCCTATGGTCCCTTTTTCACGTAAAGCTACAAACTTGTTGTCCATGCATGGGTCTTTTGGCTCAAAAATCCATAAAAAGGGGTTTATCTGAAACATGGGTCTCCCATGGCCATAAAGTTGGCACCTTTATGCCATAGGAACCCTCAATGGTTCCAAATCTGAAGTCCTTATCCCAAAATCGTGGTTGCATCCAAGAATGGCCCCAAAATGGTATCCAAGAACCCTAAGTTACTCCAAAAAGAGTATCTAATGAAAGGAGAAGCAAGGTCTGGACTTTTTACCTCCAAAAAACGGGAAATGAAGCAACATCTTTGGATCTCCTTGCTCCTTCTGAAATCCCAAGCTCCTTCTTCTTCTCTTCAACCTTCTAACTTGCACAAAATGGCACAAAGAACTCAAAATTACTCAAAAACGGTTAGGGTTAAGTGGGGATGGTCTGAGGGTGTTGGAGGCTGCAAAGGGAACCACTTAAGGTGTTTAAATTGGGTGCAAGCCCTAAATATTAGGCTTTTGTCCAGGCAGCTCCTACTCGTCGAGTTGGTCTCCCGACTCGTTGAGTAGGTCACTTAAAATCCGCGCATAATGTTGAGTCTACTCGACGAGTCGGGCCTTCAAGTCGCCGAGTCCCAGAGTAAAATAAAATAATACTTGGAATTAAATACGTATCAGGAACCGGGTGCTACAATATGTATTTCATTAACTAGTTTTAAATTTATAAAACCACTTTTATATCAACTAGCTTCACACACAAGGCAATGTACCTAATCGTGAAATAGTATAGTCGTGGCAAGAAAAATGTGTCAAACACTTGGGGAATAGTGTTGAAATAACATTAGAATTTTTTTTTATTTTAGGTTATACTAAATTAATGAAAGCAATAAAATGGGGGTTTAGATTTTAAATTGTCAAGTAAATCAATAACTAAACTAAATAGATAAACTAATTGGAAATTAGCCACTTCAAGTATTTTTGTTTACAATAGATTACATCTCAAAATCATGGTTAATTACTTTAGTGTAATGATTATCCATTTATTATTCATCGATTCCTAATATTACTAGCATCAGACTACTAATCCTAATGAATACAAAGACTCTTAATTTCATCGTCATGCCATTAATTATCCCTAAATTCATTGTTGAGTTCGTATCAAGCAAGATTTGATATTTATTAATCCTAATAATCATATGAATTAAATCATGCATAAAATCATCATCCACTCATGCACACACATTAAAGTTCACAACTTTATTATCCTAACCCCATATCTTGATCTAACTCTAGCCATAATTACCAATGATCATGTACAACTATGATTCAAATTAACAAAGTCAGCATGATCATTTAAACTCTATTAATTCAGTAATATGCAATAAAGTAACGATCTTTAACACATATGTATCTTCAATCAAACTTGACAAAATAAATTAAACAAAAAAAATAATCCAAACAACAATTTGATCCATAATCTCAATGATTCATCTAACTTAAAAACAAATCAAATGATTCAAACGCTCTAATTCATAAAGTAAAAACATTAGGAAAATAATCAGAATACTAATCATGATCAGAATAACAAACCGAATGATTTTCGTCACGAATCTGTTCTCGAATCCATTAGATCTTCGCTCCATATTAGCTTAACGGCCCTCTGGCCGCCTTCTAGACTCTCAAAATCGCTCCTCTAAGGTTTCTTTTCACACAAATCGAAGTGGATTATCAGATATATTTTAGGGTGAATTTTAAAATATGTGTATAGATTTCAGTGACACCGCAGTGCGGTAATGGATTTGCTATGGAGTGGGAAGTGGGATTCCATATTGTACACGACCTCAGAAAATGTTGATTTTTCATTTTTCTAAATGGACATGACATGCTTTTTGTCAATCTATGATTATTTGTCGTTTTTTGTCATTTTTCAGCTTCGTTCTCTTCCTTTCGCATCCCAACTATGATTTTATCTATAATTATCCATTTCAAAGCATATTAAGTATCATATATCTTTAAATATAACAATTAAGTCAAATATATTAAGATAATGACCTAAAATATATAGTTAAATAAGGTCACGCTGCTACTACCCTTGTCGTTGTTTCGGCAACTCAAGCACCCACCAATAGATATGCCGGTACCCTTCCTCGGTCTGACAAGTGCAATTATCATCATAACCCCGACCCATGCCGTGAAATGCTCTGATACCAATCTGTCACACCCCCGAACTGTAAAAACAAACGGCGAAAACGTCCGGAGGTGGATGACGTCATGCGTAGTATCACAACAATTGCATCATAGTAATTAAAGTAAACACAACCATTACATTACATATGAATATTTACTTTTGTCATATACTAATGTATACAAACTATGTTTTTCGAACAAATGTAAATATTCATATGTAATGTAATGGTTGTGTTTACTTTGATTACTATGATGCGATTGTTGTGATACTACGCATGATGCCATCCACCTCCGGACGTTTCCGCCATTTGTTTTTACGGTTCGGGGGTGTGACAGATCTATCAGACACATTACCAAAATATGTTCTCTCACACTGCACACACTATATCTTACTTTCATTGAAGTCTTGACCTGTTTTCTCACGTCCCTTAGCTCCGTTGTTGCACCGTTTCTCTTTATATTTATGTCTATTTTGTTTCTCTCTTTGTTTCTATGCTCACACTCATTCTTTATCGCTCCTTCCTTTTATCTCTCTTTCTCTTTTTTTCTGTATTCATGCTCATTCTTTATACCTCCTTCCTTCTATCATTCTTTCTCTTTTTTTCTCTTTCACTATTCTTCCTTTTAGGGATTGCATTTCTCAAATTCCAACTTTGGCCATTTTTCGTTCCAACTTCAAACAATCATATCTTCTTCGTTTCAAATTCGTTTTTAGTGATCTTTATGTTCACGCGAAGGTATTAACAAGCCCTACAATTCTATCTAATTAATTTGGCTTAATTCATACATAACTTAATCCATTAAGCCATGCAAAAAGCTCAAAATACTAATTTTTTCCCATTTTCTAATGCATCTTGAAAGATGCACATCTTTACCCATGTAAGAACTGCTACTTGTTTGTTTTTTGGACCTTTGGGTTTGTACAAGTTGGTGTCATTTTTTTCGAAGTTACCTTCTTCTGTCTACCTAGGTCCTTTTTCTTGTTTAGAATTTTGGTTCATACATTTAAACTAACTGTAAGATGTGGTTTTCCTATGAAGTTTTGGTTTCAGTCCCCTACTATTAGTACTTGTATTCCACCCTTGATCTTCAGCTACCATTGACCTAACTATTTTAGGTAGTATATATGAGCAATGCTTCTTCAAAAAGTTTAAGGTAGGGAAACCATAAGAAATGAAGTTACAAAGGTTACAAGTATTATATTTTCCACAAAACAATCAATTCCATCATATATGTGATTTGGTCTAAGCGGAGAAACAAGAAGATATAAGGTTACATGGTGAAATGATACTACTTCTCTCGCAACTATGGTTCGTAAATTCCTTCAATAAGTTGTGAAGAAGGAACGGTGCTGACAAGCTTTCTCATGACATCTTTTGGTCCGATTGTTTTCGGAGATCGCAGTGAGATAGTGGGTAGAATGGGTGTTATGTGAAGGGAGAGGAGGAATGTCATTGTCGGCATTACAACAAGGTGGGAAATGAGGTGAGGTGGGACCACTTAATTAAAATTATGATGGATAATTATAAAAATAGTTAAATAAATTTTTAAAAACAAGATAAGGGTAGATTAGTTAATATGTCGGTCATGGATCAAAATCGAAACAAAACTTTCGTGTTTTTCCCATAATGTGTGTGTGTGTGTGTATATATATATATATATATATATATATATATATATATATATATATATATATATATATATATATATATATATATATATATATATATAAAAGAGTAGGATCAAATGAGAACACAAAAAAGGTTGAGAACGCGAGAACAGATCTGAGCTCTTCAAATATTATGATCTAAGGCTAATATAATTTATAAAAGTAATGAGATGAAATTGTAAATTTCTAAAAGTCATAGGATGAGATTGTAAATTCTTAATAGACTAAAGGGTAATATAGTCATTAAAGGTCAACCTATTTTTGTCAAGTTGTTGTAATCTCTCTTTCTCTCTCCTCCTATCTCTCACTCGCGTATTTCAAATCTTTAAACCCTAATTTGAGCCGTCACCACTCTCAATCGGGCGAATATCTCCACCTATCCCACACCGCATAAATCCTTCTAACATCACCACCACCACCACCACCTGTGTGACCATCAGCACCACTAGACCACTAGAGGACCACCAGTAACCATCGACTACCGTGTTCTGCAATGATCGACTAACCATCAATTAACCCTAACATCTCACGTCAACAGTCGCCGCTGCTTTTTCTACCCTTAAGCAGACAACTGTGGACATATTTCAGGTTCTGGCCTTTCTATTTTCTGGTTCTGTTTTGCATGCTGTCATGATTGCTTCTTTTTTTATTCATATGATTGCTTCTTTTTTTCATCGACTTCTTGTTCTTAGGGTTTCTGATTTTGGTTGTCTACAGTTTTGGTCATGTTTAGGTTTTTCGATTTTGGTTGTCTACAATTTTGGTCAACTTTGGGTGACGAATACAAAACCCCAACATAGTCTCTAACATGCATCTTTCCTTATTACTATCAGGGCTTAAACTTATATGTTCTTTAGGAACAAGTGCCGAGTGAGGTGAGTTGTAAAATTCGCAATATCACTTTACTAATACTATGGGGGATTTTTAAGTTAGTGCAGTGGATAAAATCAACTTTTAAATGTATAATGAATGAAAAGCTCAAAACCATATATATATATATATATATATATATATATATATATATATATATATATATATATATATATATATGAAAACGGACCTTTTCATTACACTTGAAGACAACTTTTTTAAGAACACATTGTTGTAACCTATTTCTTCAATATACAATGGATATATTCAAGCTAGAATCATGGAATCTTCTCTGTTTCCTCTTAATCTGTGCAGTTGGAAAGAAATTATGTGAAAAAAACTATTTTATGTAATATTTATGTGTTATATAAGCTTGTAAAAATATATAAATGAAGTTATATGAATAAGACTTTAATCATAAATAAATAAGACTCTAATCATATATGAATTGAATAATATGATTTTTTTTTCATTTATGATTATTATGTATTTTCGTCTTTGTCTTTGTATTTTACTCATTTATGATTAAAATTGTAATAGATTTATGTTTCTACATGTATACAGTGAAATCCAAGATCTTCTGGAATGTAATGTTGGAATGATCGTGTTCAAGAAAATACTATAAAGTGGAAATGTTGAAGGCTTATTTATTTATGATTATGGAATTCAACCGAACACTACAAAGTGACTTATTCATTTATGAATTATAGAAGAATAGTTAGTTATTGTATTCAAATTTTTGTTTGAGTTGTATTAATTTTGATTATAGGGAAAATAGTTAATTAGTATATTGTAATTTTGTTTTGTATTATTCATTTACGATGGGATGTATAATCTACTTATTTATGCAATGTGTTTTATTCATTTATAATTATGATTTTATTGAAAACTTTTTATCTAAAAGTTTTGTTTTATTCATTTAAGATTATAATATGATTGTAAAGAAATCTTTTATATCCAAATTATGTTTTGTACATTATAGCTTACAACAATATTCATATATGATTACAAATGTGTTTTTAATATGTCGTTAAAAAACTTCATGTCGTCATTAAAAATATTTGGATAATATGGTAAATTCTTCAATATTTTTAATATGTTGTTGGTAAATAAAATAAAAAATAAAAACATTTTTTATTTAAATCATGTTAAATGATATTTAATTAATTTTGTTAAATAAAAATAAGTTTACGACATTCCTAATATCAGAGAAAATAAACGCATCACATAATTATAGAAACTAATTAATTATCATAACTTATCCATATTTAATTATATTTGTCAAATTCCTTTTATGTCCTTATGAAATCATTGGTCCATAATTATTCTTGCGTTCTCAACCTTTTAGGTGTTCTCCATTAATCATTTCCATATATATATATATATATATATATATATATATATATATATATATATATATATATATATATATATATATATATATATATATATATATATATATATATATATATATATATATATATATATATATAAGAATAACACGGAAGTTTTGTTTCGATTTTGATCCATGACCGACATATTAACTATATATATAATCTAGTTCTACTTTTTAAGTTTCATTCTTTAACTTAAAATTAACCTAATTTTTTACATACTTATTTTTATTTTAGTCTTGGTGGATGTTTCCATCTGGCTGAAGTGTCACTATGTTTCCACATACACTTGCAACATTTCATTTTTAAAAATTATATTTTTCATCTCTCAATTTTGTAAAATGATTTTTCCATCCTTATATATTTTTAAATGTCACTTTCATCTTCTTTATTTTCTAAACTCGCAACTATATTGTAAAATGACACTTTCCACTCCTTATATATTTTTAAATGTCACTTTCATCTATTTTTAACTTTGTAAAATGTTATTTTTACCCACTCCATTTTCTAAACTGTCATATATATCCCTCGTAGTATATATAATCTTATTTTTCATAATAATTTTCGTACATTAATTTAATAAAAAAAAAACTAATTGTTACGTGTTTTTTTTTTCTTTTTTGTATATTTCAATATATATCTTATGATTTTCCTACATTTACTACGTCTCAACTTTGTAAATTTTTTACTATGACCCATTCAGCTTTAAACTTTCCATATAGTTTTACATGTTTGCTAAATACTTTGTATATGTTTACAAATGCAACTCATCATTCGTCAAATAAATTGTGGTTGCCACAACGCACGAGAGACAAACACTTCGTTTACTCTGTTTATTAATTTTTAAAGTTATAATTGTAAGTTAATAATTATTTTGTAATTTTGAAATGAATAAGAAAATAAAACTAGGATGTAAAATAACCGAGCTACTCGTAATAAGCTCGACTTGAGCTCGAACTTAGTTTTGAGGCTCGTTTATTAAATGAGTTTGAGCCCGAGTTTTATCCATCGAGCTCGATTAGACTTGCGAACGTAAATGAGCCTATGTATATCAATATAATATAGTTTTTATTTTTAACTTTATATATTAAATTACTATCGAATAATTATTTACTATCAAATAATGATAAACATACTTTTTTTAACTACCTTTAAAATACATACGAGGTTAATATTTCACTTTTAGTAGAGACGAGTTTGAGTGGGTTTAAGCTCGTTTAGGTTTGTGTGACAAACAAGTCGAGCCCAAATCGAACTCGAGTATGTTAAACCATCGACAAGTGCGAATTCAATTAACCTCAAAAATGAGCCGAGCCCCATGTATTTAAGCTAATTGAGTCTGAGCCAAGCTTGGCTCGACTCTTTTAAGTCGCTAAGTAAAACACTAAAATGTTGACTTGTTTAAATGTTTCTTTAATTGTGTGTAGTGTGAAGTGTGAACCACGTATTATCTTATGGAGACCCAAAGCAAAAAAAGAAGAAATAGTAAAAGATGATAAGTTTAAAAACCAGGCCCATAAATTCATCTAAGAGGCCCAAAGTAAAACAAAACTCGAAATAGGGTTTAGGAGACTCGTTTTCGGTTTTTAAAACGAACAACAACCAAAACCGGATCATTTGCTTTCTTTTTTTCATTTCAAAACCGGACCATATTATCTAGTATTTATTGCAAAGTAGTTGAAAGACTCATATATATATATATATATATATATATATATATATATATATATATATATATATATATATATATATATATATATATATATATATATATATATATATATATATATATATATATATATATATATATATATATATATATATATATATATATATATATATATATATATATATATATATATACGTTAATTAAAAAAAATTAAATATAATGGTTAAAAAAATTGAATATAATGGTCAAAATAATGAATTATTATAATGAAAATGTATTTTATCTTTTAAATTTAAACAGTGACGGAGCTTGAACTTTAAAATGAGGGGGGGGGGGGGGGGGGGGCAAAAGTATAATAAGTAAGAAAATTGGAGAACAGGGGGCTAAAGCCAAATTTTATAGCTTTTGGGTCTAATATGTAAAAAACTTAATACTTAAGGACTAATTATGACAAAAAAAATATGGGTGGGGGGCACAGCCCCTCCTGGCCCCAAGAAGATTCGTCCCTGAATTTAAAAAAAAAAAAAAAAAAAAAAAAAAAAAAAAAACTAATGAACTTTAATTTTAAATTAAGTTTATTAATGAAATTCATAAACATTTTTTACTACATTTATTGCAATTATTACATAAAAACATTATATGAAAATTAATAAAATAGAAAAACTCATAAAATGACATGTGGAAAAAAAATTAATTCAAAATAACCACAAAATGACATTTAGCAAATTGAATAAGAGTGTGACAAGTGACAAAAAAAACTTTCATTTATTAGATAGGATTGAAAACTAATTCATATAGTGAATTGATCCGAGCTTTTTATTACTCAAAACCCTTTGCACAAAAACACATTTTATGCATTATGTTAAGTTCCTTTCACATTATCTCACCCTTATTCCTACTTATGTTAACATAGAAACACGGTATTATTTGAGTCTTAAAAGCAACGAAATGACAATCTATTTTTCATAGGATTGTCATGTTATATTTTTGTTGGATAGTGCATGCATGGAAGTAGTCAAAGTCGGCCCAAGGCAAGTTCAGAAGGTGCCCATTAACATGACCCATCCTCCAACAGGGCCCAATTTCTCGTTTAGGGTTAATAACCTACTTTGTGTTTTCGCCTAAAACAGAAAACGTTTTCTTCCAAATCAAAGCGCGCAAAATCAAAATTGAAAGCGGGAATACGATTGAAATCGATTTTGCTCCTGCCTCATTTCAATATACGTGTGAAGGGAAAACAATTGATGGCATACAACAATTCAGTTCTTATTAACGATCTCATAATCCTAGGATATATCGGGATTTAAAATTTGACATCCTTCAAGGCTTCAAAAAGAAAACAATTTATTCCATTTGATTTTTCTGTTCTTAAAAAAATTATAACATTCAACATCCTTCTTGTTCAGGAATCGCAACCTTCAACCACAAAACACCCTCATGTCTAGTAATCGTGGCCTAAACTTCTTCTCTTCTTGAGTCTCTACATCTTTTTTAAGATGTAAGTAACTGAGTACGTTTTGTATCTTTGAACAACTTTTTACTTTTTAGAATATGTTTCAGATTTACATTTTAACATATTCTTAGAGTAATACATTTGGTTTCTCAAGAGTCAAGATTTCTGATTTCATTCTTTCTACATAATCATAGGTATTATACGTTTTCTATTTTTGAGCCTTCATTTTTTTTAAATATCTTAGTTATCATCTTAGTTTGATCCTTCATTTTTTTATTTTTAGTTTTTAAGAGATAAACGTTGTATATATAATTATGGTTTTGACATCTCTTATGATTTTGAAATTTTCAAGAGGCAACCTATACAAATAAGGCTAGTAGTTCTAGATTTTACAGATTTTGAAAAGGTAAATAACAGTTCTGATTATATCATATTATCAGTTTTGAATTTTAAATTAGAGTCATCCATTTTTTTGTCTTTCTGATTCAGATTTATGCATTTCATTTTTCAGATTGATTTTTCAAAAGCAGGAAAGGAGTAAATTTCAGTGAGGTGTTTTCCTAATTCATCTGAAAGAGAGAAGTTGAGTTTGGATATTAAAAGGATGATATATTTTAAGTGGAAACAAGTTTACTTTTTCATGTAATATTTTGAAAGGACTTGTAACCGTGAGATTAGATGAAAAATATTAATTTTATTGTTGGTATTTATAGAATTTACCGTTTAAGGATGTCAAATTTTAAATCCCGATATATCCTAGGATTACAAGCCTCTAAATTGCACAGAGCCTCTAAATTCTCGAGGACGACCCTAGAAGTAGTAATACATAGACATAGTTAATTGGATGGTATATATGTAAACCTCACTGTTGGCTATAAACTTGGTTTGAGTTTCATTGCTAGCTTTTATATATAATCACTTAACTGTTACAAAGAATTAATTAAAATAATATGAAAACATATAACATATAACATATTGTCGAGTTAACCTTATCACGTTTGTTTAGAAGTTTACCCAATTATCACCCTCATGTTAAGAATTATTTTTTACTAACAAAAACACTAATTAGGTGGATTCATGGGTTTTTGGTAGTGAAGTCACACGATTTTGACAAATGAGGAGTTGTTTTACTTTTACTTTTACACATATAAGGATTTGTACATTGACGCATTACAAGGTTGTACATCATAATCTCCAATAAGTTGTCGTCGGCTCAATCTCGCCTGCGTGCGAAGATTTGTCCTGAAGAAGAGCTTCTCCGGTGGTGTGACGGTGCACTCGCCGTCGGTTGTCGGCTTTTCGTTTCCGTTTCTGTAGAGACCCTCCATACCTTCACTGACTTATCCAAACTTCCACTGTACACCGTCCAAACCCTGTTACTATTATTACACCGGGACACCGCCATCCCCACTCGCCGCTCATCCTCCACCGCTAAACACTTCACCGGCCCAGTATGTCCGCTCAACATGTATAAACATTTATGTTCTCCTCCTCCTTCTCTCCTCCACACACAAATGTTCGTATCCGCTGAACCGCTGAAAACCAAATTCCCCGCCGCCGCCAAGCATAGAACCGCCAGCTTATGGCCTCTCAAAAGCCCGCCGCGGGACAACAACCGCTCTCGTTCCCAAAAATGCAAAAATCCATCGGAGGAGCCACAGTAAAGCACCGTCCCCGACTGGTTAACAATCAACGACGTAACTGCGCATTCCTGCTTCAACAAGTTGTCGATAAAGAAATGCTTTGTTCT
Organism: Lactuca sativa; assembly: GCF_002870075.4. Lineage (NCBI taxonomy): Eukaryota > Viridiplantae > Streptophyta > Magnoliopsida > Asterales > Asteraceae > Lactuca > Lactuca sativa. Next base: position 180,248,368 of record NC_056624.2, on the reverse strand, counting down.
CTTCCCTTGAAACTCCCTCCTCCATGCTTTCACTGTTCCATCTGCTGATCCTGAGAAAACCATACCATCGAATCCGGTGACCACCGAGTTGATGGCGTCTTCATGTCCAGTGATTGACTCCAAGCACTTGAAATCTGATACCTTCCAAACTTTAATTGTCGTATCCCATGAACCTGAATAAAGAAGCGATTGATCTTCGCTGAAGCTAAGACTAGAAATTGCATCGAAATGTTTGATCCAAATTCTTTGAGTTCCTTTCACTTCGGTGTAATTCTTTGGTTTCATCGATTTTTTCACCACGGATTTGAAAGTGGGCAACGTTCCAATCCTTTTATGGGCACTAGGGTTCCTAGGCGAAACCTTCCAAACCCTAATTTTTCCGTCTTGGTGGCCGGTGAAGATTTTCTCATCGGCGATTACGATTGCTTTAACCAACCCACTATTAGATTTGAACCAGGAAAATTCCTTCTGGCTTTTCCAAACGCGAATGTTCTTGCTATCAGATCCAGTGTAGAGCAAATCCCCAGTCGCAGCTAACGAATATATATTCCCTTCTTCACGGACAAGGGAAGCCAATAAACCAGTGTAATTAGAATGAGAATCAGAGCAATCCGGCAAGGACTTTTCTACATAAGACGACCATGGAGATCTTTTCAACGGTGACAACTGGTGCGATGTCGAAGGACCAAAGAGCATACGTGATGTATATGAATCCCGTAGAGATGCGTCATCCTCCGTAGGTGAATCAATATCCTCTAATGGCGGGGGGTGATTGTTCAAGCGAAAAGACAGTTGATCCCCAATATCTATGGGATGATGATCATTGTTGCTTTTTAACTTTCCTCCCGGCTTCTGCCGTTGTACATTGCCATCATTGTATGAATTCGCCGGGATATTTCCTGGCGGTGAGTTTCTGATCATGGTTAATGGTATTCAATTCGTTCTGTAATTTTCCTCCCCCGGAAAATTAAAGGCTAGTAATCAAATTTCGAACACAATTATATCATAATAATATGATTTGAGGTCTTGCTTCGAGAAAGGAAGAACAGATTCGAAGGATATATGAAATTCATCAAAAGAGGATGATGATCGGAAAATGATAAAAAAAAAAAAAGACGATTGACGTAAAACCGCGTTGAATAAAAAGGAATGGCGATGAAGATGCATGTAATAGGTGGTGCATGATTTATGTTTGTTGACGTATGATTTATTGAACATCTTTTCTTAAAGCTACAAAAATGTTGAAAATAATAATAAGAGTAAATTACACCCATGGTACATGTGTTTTGTAGTACTTTTTATTTTAACAGTGACAATCCTCCTATTATGTTTTTTTTGTGTTGTTAGTCCTTACCATAAAAAAATACTATTTATCATTCATAATTTTTTTTTATCATTTTTTATTATTTATTTATCCATTTGATTTAAAAAAAGAAAAAAATCATCCAGATTTTTATCCCTCTCACGGTCTCACCCTTTCACTCTCTCGTTGGATAACTAAAAAACCATACCCTAAATCTCATCGGTGTCTTCAACGTCACCAGTGACATAACCAGTCAAAGTAGAAGCCCAAAACCCCGTCAATTTCTTCAACATCGTCGACGATGTAACTTGGAAGAGTCTTCGTAGCCACCATACAAATCTTTGCCTTCTACAGGTCTCGATCTGCAACCTTTTAATATTACACGTTTCAGTATCAATTTTCTCCTCTAGTCTCGATCTCCCTTGATGCAAGTTGTGGGAGAGATCGATTGAGAAAAGACGTGGTACATCAAGACATTATATCATTTTTTGTCATTGTCCACGTCCACTGAAAGAGTTATCAGGAACAATTGAAGCAACACCATATCTCTTTTAAACTTTTGTTTCCCTAAAGGACATGTTTCCTCACCTTTCCCCTGCTCTCCTCGTCTCCCTTTTAAGAATCCATTCTTACATGTGAAAAACGAGTTCTGATGGTAACAATCAGATTCATCACATTTGATTTTTAATGAGTGATTGATATCATTGGTTGTGATGTTGTTGATCGGAGAAGACTACTAATGTAGGTGGTAGTGCTTGTTGAAGAAAATGACCAATTCTCATGTAACGAAACACAAATTGTAATCACGAGGGTTGCAGGTGGAGGTTACAGATTAAAGAGAGGAGGCAGTGGTGTTTGGTGGTGGTTTATATTTTCCCCAATGAAGCTTCCAGTGCGAGGAGATTTCAGGGCGGTAATGATATTTCTCTGCTAGTCGGGTGCAAACGGTTTGTGGCAACAAAAAAAGGAAGTAGATGGAGAATTTTCTCTTTTTTCAACAAATTTTCTCCAATATAACTCTTTTTTTGTAGGGGTTTCCTAATCATAAAAATCAATGATGGTGGTTTTGATTTAGCTTATCAATTTCTCACATGGTCACCAAAGTGGTTGAGTGATTGCAACAATTATTTTTGAAATTTTTTTGGTTTGATTTCTTTGAGCTCACCAACGGTGTTTGGTGGTGGTTTATAGTTTCTCCAATGAAGCTTCTAGTGTGAGGAGGTTTCAGGGCGGTAATGGTATTTCTCTGCTAGTCAAGTGCTAGCAGTTTGGGACAAAAAGTGCAAGGAGATGGAGGATTGTCTTATTTTTTCAACATAATTATCTCCAACATAATTATTTATGTGTGTGGGTTTCCTAATCGTAAAAATCAACAACGGTGGTTTTGATTTAGCTCATTAATTACTCACAGGGTCACCAAAGTGGTTGATTGGTGGCAATAGGTTTGTTTTTGAATTTTTCTGGTTTGATATCTTTAAGATCACTAGAGAAGACGATGGAAGTGGGGAGGGGATGGTGGTTGTGTGGTTGGAGAAAATGGAAAATTGGAATGTCGGAGATCAGGTAGTGTGGTAATGTGGTTGTTGTACACATGTTTCGGATAGTTGTACATTGATTACATGTCTTAAGAACAAAAACAATATGCTTAGTGGTGGTGGTGAGTTTTACGACAACCAAAGGTGGTGGTCAAAGAAGATGACTCGACTATGGAGGCGTAGACAGGTGCAAAAAGAAGAGAGTGTGGGTTTTTATGGAGTGAAACCCACTTGTATTTATCTTTTCATAAATGTTTTTTAATAAGATAATAATAATGATGACTTTGAAAAAGACCCACTTGTAAAAAGGAGAGAGAGTGGGTTTTTCAATAAGACCCACTTGCAAAAACAAGAGAGATGTGCCCTAAACCTGCTGAGGTTCGGGGCAAAGGACTGGTGGAGATTGATGACTGGGTCTTAATCGGATGACCAGAGAGTTGCGGTTACTTGGGATCAGTTCAGGGATATGTTCCACTCTCGCTATATTCCACGGGTAAAGCGAGAACGGCTGGCTAAGGAGTTATTGGAGTTGAGACAGGATGGTGAGACCGTGACTGAGATTACCCTTATGTTCACGGAGAGGGAGATGTTTAGCCTGGAGTTTGCTTCTGAGCAGGCTCAGATGAAACGTTATCTGAGCATGCTCAAGACTGACATCCGTCAGTTTGTTGCTACCCAGCAATGTGACACACTACTGGAGTTACAGGAGGCCGTCAGGCGGTGTGAGTTGGAGATTGAGTTGTAGTTGAGGGAGCAGTGGCAGGCTCTGACGCAGTCACAGCCGGTACCGAAGTGGTCTAAGACCGCTGATACTATGACCGGAGGTCATGTACTTGTGGAAAGTGCGGAAAGGGTCATTCTGGAGCTTGTCAATCAGGTGGCGGGTGCCACAAGTATGGCAAGGAGGGACATTATGCGAAGGATTGTCGCCAGCCCACCCCAGTTCCGAGTGTGAGGTGATGTTACCACTGTGAGCAGATTGGCCATGTGAAGTCCAACTACTCGTTGCTCGTCGCTAAGTCGGCGCAGGCTCCTGTACCAGCCACATTGAGGATTACGGACGGGAGACAGGGTAGATCGGAGCCCTCGAGGACTCATGGACATGCCTTCCAGCTTACAGCCGAGGAGGACAAAGCAGCACCAGATATGGTTGTTGGTATGTTTCTATCCTTAATCTTATTGATTATATTTGTTTTATGCTTATCTGTTGTACCTATGATTATGTACATTTTTAGTGAACTCCTTGCTTGCATTGGTTTTATTTGACTCGGGGGAGAGTCGTTCATTTATATCTCAGGCGTTTAGTAGGGAGTTCAGTGTGCCAGTAACAGAGCTAGAGTGCCCGTTGCGAGTCTCTATCGCCAACGAACATGTCGTTTCTACTTCTTCAGTCTATCGAGGATGTGAGTTGGAGATCATCGGGGTGTCTTTCCCGATCGACTTGATTTTGATCCCTATGAGGGATGTGTGTGTGATTGTGGGTATGGAGTGGCTTAGTTCTTTCGGTGCCATGATCGATTTCAAGGGTCAGCAAGTGGTAGTTCAAACCCCAAGTGGGGGAGAATTGATTGTCTATGGCGAGGGTACCAGATTGGGATCAGGGTTTTGTTCAGCCACCAGGGCTAGACAGTATATTTAGCATGGGTGTGAGGGTTACCTGGCGTATGTGGTGGATACACGAGGCAGAGATCAGATTTCAGTTTTAGAGGTTCCAGTGGTAAGGGAGTTTGCTTACGTGTTCCCGGAGGAGTTACCAGGGATACCTCCGGAGAGGCAGGTCGAGTTTCAGATCGACCTGGTTGCAAGTGTGGCCCCTATCGCCAAGGCGTCGTACCGATTGGCATCACCAGAGATGTAGGAGCTGTCATCATAGCGGCAGGAACTGCTGGATAAGCAGTTCATTCGTCCAAGCAGTTCTCCGTTGGGAGCGCCGATACTCTTCGTCAGGAAGAAGGATGGTTCACACCGGATGTGCATTGAATATCGTATGTTGAAAAAGTTGACAATGAAGAACCGTTACCCACTCCCGAGGATAGACGATCTTTTCGATCAGTTGCAGGGAGCATCTTGGTTCTCCAAGATAGACTTGAGGTCCAGATACCATCAAGTCAGAGTTAGGGAAGAGGACGTGGAGAAGACCGCGTTCCAAAATCGTTATCGACATTACGAGTTCATGGTGATGCCGTTTGGACTCACCAATGCACTAGCGGTGTTTATGGACCTGATGAATCGGGTCTGCAGGCTGATGCTCGATCGGTCGGTCATAGTGTTCATAGATGCTATCGTGGTGTACTCCAAGACCCGAGAGCAGCATAACGAACACCTTTCGGAGTTATTGGGAGTTCTGAGGCGATAACGACTTTATGCCAAGTTCTCAAAATGCGAGTTCTGGTTATGAGAGGTCCGGTTCCTGAGACATTTCGTTAACCAGGAGGGGATTTTGGTCAATCCAGCCAAAATCAAGGTGACCATGCAGTGGGAGGTTCCGAAATCTCCCTCAGACATCCGGAGCTTTCTGGGATTGGCAAGGTACTACCAGAGATTCATACAGGATTTTTCCAAGATTGCAATACCCCTCACTCGTCCGACGAGGAACGGGGTGGATTTTTGGTGGAGCCTCGAGCAGCAGAGGGCGTTGGAGACCCTCCGACAGCGCTTATGCGAGGCTCCAGTGTTGACTCTTCCGGAGGGAGTCGAGGATTTTGTAGTGCTCTGTGATGCATCCATCACGGGACAGGGAGCAGTCCTCATGTAGAGAGGACGAGTGATAGCCTACGCATCGCGGCAGCTGAAGCCGCATGAGGCGAGATACCCTACTCACGATTTGGAGCTGGGGGCGATGGTGTTCACCCACAAGATTTGGAGGCATTATCTCTATGGGGTCCGTTGTACCATCTACACGGACCACAAGAGCCTGAGACACATCATGGATAAGTCGAACCTGAACATGAGATAACGCAGGTGCTAGATCTAGTCAATGAATACAACTATGAGATCCTTTACCACCTAGGTAAAGTGAACGTGATGGCTGATGCACTGAGCTGCAAGTTAGCTGGATCCTCCACACTAGCGACATGTATAAGGATATCGTTGGATTCTCCACTCGTGAGTTTCATTAGAGAGGCTTAGGTTGAGGGTATACGACCAGAGAAATGGAAACTGGAGAGGATCATGGGTGAGAACGCCCGATTTGTGCAGGATAGTCGGGGATTGTTGACCCGATGCGGTCGGGTATGGGTTCCGATGTCGGGTGGGGTCAGACAGACGGTTATGGAGGAGGCTCATAAGTCTCATTTCTCTATTCACCCGGGAGCCACTTAGATGTACCGGGATTTAAGTTTGAGCTACTGGTGGTCGTGCATGAAGCGAGAAATCGCTTGGTATGTTGAGAGATGCTTGACCAATAGGATGGTCAAGGCCGAGTATCAAAGGCCGCATGGCAAGCTGCAGCCTCTAGAGATTCCTATGTGGAAACGGGAACAGATCACGATGGACTTCATTACCAAGTTGTCGAGGACGACGAAGGGATTTGATGCTATATGGGTCATCATGGATCGATTGACCAAGAGTGCCCATTTCCTGGCCATACAGGAGAGCTCATCGGCCGAGAAGCTGGCCGACATGTACGTTCGCGAAATTGTTGCTCGCCACAGAGTTCCGGTCTCTATTGTTTCCGACTCGGATGTTAGATCCAACTCTTGTTTATGGCAGAAGTTCCACGAGGAGCTAGGCACTCGGTTGCACTTTAGCACATCTTATCATCTGCAGACCGATGGCCAAAGCGAGCGGACCATATAGACCCTCGAGGACATGTTGAGGGCTTGTGTCATCGATTTCGGTAGGAGCTGGAATTCCCACCTACCCCTTGTAGAGTTTTCCTACAAACTGAGATGATTCAGCAGATTAGACAGCGATTGTAGACCGCACAGAGTAGACAGAATAGCTACACCGACTGGCGCCAGAGTTAGAGTTCCAGGTCGGTGACATGGTACTCCTAAAGGTCTCGCCCTGGAAGAGTGTGATCTGCTTTAGGAAGAGGGGGAAATTGGGTCCCCAATACATTGGGGCATTCAAGATCATTGTCAGGGTTGGCATGGTGGCATATAGACTAGATCTTCCTAAGGAGCTTAGTCGGATCCACATCACATTTCACGTTTCGCAATAGCGAAAGTGCATTTTGGACGAGCAGGCAATGGTATCGTTGGACGACATTCAAGTTGATGAGCGTATGAATTATGTGGAGAGGCATGTGGTCGTTCTAGAGAATAAAGTGAAGATTCTGCGGAACAAGGAGATATGTTTGGAAAAGGTACAGTGGGATCACCATAGAAGGTCTGAGTGGACATGGGAGTCGGAGGCTAAGATGCGGGAGCACTATCCGGAGATGTTCACCGCAGCAGACTTCGAGGACGAAGTCTAGTTCAAGTGGGGGAGAATTGTAATGCCCCGTCTCTCAGGTATTAATCTTTCAGCTTTATTTTTCATATTGAAAAGTCTACTCGACGAGTTGGAGGCCCTGACTTGTCGAGTAGGAACGTCTTTTGGAGTATGCCAGAAATGAGTTGAGGTTGCACTGCTTCGTGTGGTGACCAACAAACCCCTGGAGTATGCCAGAAATGAGTTGAGAGTCGGGAAGGCATACCAGACTCATACTGAGGACTCGTTAGCATACCGGATATGAGCTGAGGACCGGGTGGTATACCAGACTCGTACAATTCCAGATGCGAGTTGAGGGATAGGGGAGCATGTCAGACTCGCACCGAGGGCTGATCAGTTATATTTCAGTCTTAGGACTGCAAGCACAAGCCAGATGTGATTTGTGGTCCCATAAGGCAAGCCAGACTCACACTGTGGGCCCAGGGGGTAATCCAGTCTGTAGAGTTGTGGACCCATTACATGCTGTTATTATATGTATTTTTGTTATGTGTCGGTATTTTGGGGGAACTTAATAAGCTTTGTAATTACAATTTCAATTTTGGTTTCAGGTACCTCAGGAGATCACGGGAAGGCAAAGGCGTGATCGTACAGCTCCTCATGTTTATGATTTGTTTCTGGGATACTCTATTATACTATTTTGAAAACAAGTTTTGTAATAATTAATGGTTTTGAAATCTTTTGAAAAGTTCAAATTTGGCCTGAATTTTATGGATGTTACATCAGGCAAATAAAGAATACGTTATGACAATTCAAAGTTTCCCTAAACTTCTACAAACATGTTGAAATTTAAAAAAAATGTACAACTTATTAAGGTTCGGTTCCTTTAGAACCAATTAAGCATTTTTATTCAGGTAACCCGGACCAAAATACCAAAGAACCGAATAAGCCTAAAATACATATCCGATACCCGAACCAGATAACTTATTCGGTCCTAATGCGGTTCGGTTCGGTTCCAATTCTAGTTAGGGTATTCGGTCCAAACGCTCGTCCCTAGTACCACTCCATGGGGTGTTTGCGATTGTTTAAGGCTATATTGAGTGGGTTCAAAGAAGGCTCGACAGTCTATGAATCAGTTCGGTAAATACTGTGATTTTAATTCGGCATGTCGAATTAGGTGCTCTAACTCAGTAACGATTATTATATGAGAGAATATTTAACAAAAAATCCTTTACCAGTTTTCAAAAAACTTACCGTTTTTTACAAAAAAAAAATCAGTTTCTTTTACTCTTTCTCAACCAATATAGATACCAACATCTAGTGTATTTTACACACAAAAAATTGATTATTCTTCTCATATCTTTAAATTATTCAACATTTATTTTTGTAAATGGCTTGCTTCAACTCTCAATGAAACCAAAGGATTTCAAGAAGAAACAAGTAAAAAACTCCTACTACAAACAATTCAAACCCTTCATCACCAATCTTCTACCAACCTCAAATGGATCGTATTATTTTTTTCACAGCCTCCATTCCATTATCATGGTCCATATGATACTCCATATTCTAACCAACCACAACTCCAACTCCAACCTTAATTTTAATCCTAAAATGATTTCAACGCATTTTATATGTGTCTTTCAAGAGACTCAATTCCAATTACAATCTAAACCTATATCATATATGAAATTGATTTCGATCCTGAGGATGCTCAACCCCAATCGGAATCGGAGAAAAAGGCATTGAATATGCCTTGGACCCCAATAGAAGAGAAGGGGTTGACACGTGTATGGGTTGACGTTTTGGAAGACCCAAATGTAACATCTAAAATTTTCAGGTATTCATTTTGACCATTGGATTGTGTTTGATTTGCAAAATTGGTCCCCAACGACATTTTTGTAAAATTTTTGGTGCAGCATGGGTATGTTGGGCATACACCTTGGTATGTTGGGCGTACCTAACCCCGTGCATGTATGTTGGGAATATGTTGGTATGCAAGGCGTACAAAGTATTGGACCAAACCCTAATATTTAGGGTTTGTGCATTATTTAAGCACCATTATATCCCCAAAACCCTTCCTCTTATTAGCCACTACCCCAAGAATCGACCTCCTTGATAACCCTAACCTTATTTGAGCATTTTGAGCTTTTGAGTGAGTTGTGAGCTTTCTTGCTTGTGAATGAGGATCATCAAAGAGGTGACTTTGCTCTCAAAACTTTGGATCCAACATTTTCGATGCTTTGTGCACCATTTGGAGGTATAAAGCTCCAACCTTGGCTTATGTTTCTCTAGATCTTAGTTAAGCCTTGATTTTCATCCTTTTGTCCCAAAACCAATGGCTTTGTGAGTATGAGGTACCCCAAAGCCTTTAAGTCGTCGTTTCAGAAGTTTTAGGGTATTTTAAGTCATAAAAATGCAAGCTTGGATCTTGGTTTGTCCCCATGCATGAGTATTAGTGTTAAAAGGATGGAACAAGTTAGGTGATTAGCGTTGGGCTCTTTGTAGCCATGCAAAGGCATACAGTTTTCAACTTTATGGCCTTAGAGGTCTTATTAAGCTCATATTTGAAGTTTGGACGTAAAGTCTTGAGGCATTAAGACCTTAATGAGGGTTTTGCTTTTTGGTGTGTATGTTGGGCATAAAACCCAGTACCCTACGCGTACTGCACCTAGACCTCGTTCCTTTTTGCTTCGGCCTTGTACGCAGGGCATACAAGATAGTACACGAGGCGTACGACCCAGTTCCAACTATGGGTCATTTTTGGACCTTGAATCATTAGCATACACATTATCCTACATCTCTAACACACACAAAAGTAATCTCTCCTAAGCAGACACTCTGTCATGCAACCCTGAGTAGATCCTTATCCTTACTTATAACATACACATCATACTATAACATATATAAGAACAAGTCAATTACAAAATATAAAGCAAGTATGGATGTTTTGGGAAATCACTTTTTGAGCTTCGGCTGACTGTACACATCACATCTTCTCTTTTTTTCTTTTGAAATGAATCTTCTCCAAAAAGGATTAGTAAAACTCTCAATTCCATAGTTTGAGTTTGGAATCCCATAAGTGTTCATCCAAATCCCTCTAACCATGGCTCTGATACAAACTTGTAACATCCCAGAAACCCAGGTTAAAATTTTCATTTTTAAAATAATAAAACATCCATTTTAACAAAAATACATTCATGGCAACCCATTTGTTCATAAACCATTATTCATAAATCAAAGTTAACGAGAAGACAATACAAAATCTCAAATCATGAATATATTGATGTTTGTATAAAATCCCGCCTTCGCAATCCGATAAGTAACTGCAAAGTATGTAATCCACAATTGTAAACATAAAGCTTAGTGAAATACTGCATACAGCACAACATAATAATCAACTAAGGATTAACAGTAACTATGGGGACTATTAGCGGTCCCAGTGGGCTAACGACACACCTTGTAGATTAACAACACACCGTATGGGTTATCAGCAACCCTGGGGACTATTAGTAGTCCCATGGACTCGCAACAGTCCAGGAGTTATCAAAATCTCAGTTCACATATAACAAAAATCAATAAATAAGACCCAACTAGTCAACATGCATATACTACCACACAGACAAGTATAGCGAGAAAACTCACCTCGTAAGTAGCAGCTAAACACAATAACTCCCTCTCCCAGCGACAAACGATCCTACAAGGCACCTAACAACAATAAATAGTACCCTATCAGTTTACACTCCAAAACCCTTAGTTTGACCAAAAGTCAACCACGCCAAAAATTTAACGGTCAAAGTCAAAGTCAACACTTAACATCACTAATGAGTGACCCTTATGTCGCGACCAGTCCATGGTCATATCATCAGAACACACTTAGCCCGATCCAAACTTGGCCAGGCTACAACTCAACCAACTTAGTCATGGACAACCCAACAGTTGATACCACGATGTGAACCTTCCGTGTCATGTCATGAACACATCCGGACAAACTAATTGAGGGATCCTACATCGTCACGTTGTGACACTCTCCAGGTCACGACGTTACCGCAGTCTGAAGCAAAATCCTAATGGTTGAGTCCTTAATCCATTAAGTCTTCAACTCAAACTTTCTAAAAAGTTTCAAGGGGCTCCAAAAGTCCATAAAATGACAATTTTAGGGACATGCATGCTCCTTGCATGTCCTCTACCCATACTAGGCCAAAAAGGCAAGAAAATGACCCAAGCTCATGCAAGATTCAAAATCCACAACCAACCCTTAGATCCTTAAGATACGATGCTCTAGGGACTCTATAGGACCATAAAGTTTCCAACTTTATTCCATCCACCCACTCAAATCAAAACCAGGAACCAAAAAGGGACCAAAACAACTTAAATCTAAGAGAATAATCCATAAAGGTAGAAGCTTGAATCCTTACAAGTGGTCCAGAAGATGATCTCAAAGATGAGAAAGTGTTGCTTGCTTGATCCTTGCACCAACCCTCCTTTTATTTCCTCCAAAGTGCACCAAAACCACCAAAAAGATCCAAAACCACTAAGATGAGTTAGGGTTAGGGTTTCTGAGGTTTGAGAGAGATAGACACTGATAAATGAACCGTAAATCTAAGTTTAGGGTACTTAAGTACGAAGGAAATCCTAAAAGATTATGGGTTTGGGTTGCAACCCTTTTCACGTCGTGACCAAATACATGTCAATTCGTGACCTCCTTATGGTTACATCGTGTATCACCGTAAATTTTCGAACAAATTTTTCATTTTAAAAATCACATGTAACGTCCCATTTCTGGTATGTAATTTAAATAAAGTATTTTCCTTTCTTAAGAGGTACTCGACGAGTCAGTAGCCCAACTCGTCGAGTAGAGATGGGAATTGCACGCGTCTTTAGTAGGCAACTCGACGAGTCTGTATCCCGAACTCGGCGAGTCCGCTAGTCTGGATGAAACCCTAAATCCCAGGGTTTGTACCCTATTTAAACGTCATTATGGCCTCCCACCCCAACCTCCAACACCTTTAGAGAATTTCTCTGTAAAACCCTAGTCCCCATTGTTGAGCTTGATTGTTTTGTGATAGCTTGGGAGTTGTAGAAGAGAAGGAAGGAAAAGTCAGTCTTACCGTTAGTAGGCCTCATACACGAAGCTAGTCTATAAGGGGTGTTTAAGGAAATTGCCTATAAAATGGCGATTGAATGGGTATCCACTCTTACCCACCGCACTCTTGACTAGTGGAGGGTCGTTAGCCGAACGGGTAGGATAGGACGAAACCTACCATTATAAGTATAATGAATTACTAAAGTAACTAAATGTTTTTCGAAATTCCCAATCTTAGTTACTTAGGCAAAAGTGAATTGATGCAATTCCATGAAATTACACTTTGTGCCCTTGCGAAGACGTTAGTGGAGCGTGTGTGGTTAATCGGCACACTAAATGGGTCTAAGCAAAGGTAGCAAAGGGTGACTCAATGTTTGTCATAGTTCGGTGGAGCGTGTGTGGTTTACCGGCACATCGAATAGGTGACTGTAACATGTGAGGGCACCATGTAGTTTGCATGGTTATTCACACCCGCTTTGTGATCCTCGGCATCCCAGTCACAAACAAGAGGGGCATATCGAGATATAAACATACCATTGAAAGTTCAATGTATCTTAAAGGATCTAGGAATTTTCATAGATTTAAAACTTAAATTTATTTTTCGTTTTTCATGGTGGAAATTAGTGAATCGTCATTCACTTACCTTCAAATATTCTGCAATTAGGGTTACGGCATCCCTCTCCCGAGTTGTAGGATATTGTGTTGGGTCCTAGCCTTAGTATTTCATTTGGTTGATTTACTAAGGACTCAATCTATCAACTAACTTGAATTCGTTTTTCTCCCGTATTGTAGATGTCAAAGTTTGACAACTATGGTCTTCTCAAATCCCGTGGAACAAGCATTCCACATAAAGATGATATTCCACGATTCGATTGAGGAACAAGAGATCATACTTCACTTCCTCCTCCTCCTCCAATTATTCTCCCTAACCCACAAGTTCAAAGGCTTGAAAAGTTCAAGATCACTCAAGCCCTTTTGGCAAGTAAACATAAAGAAGGAAAGTCGGTGTGTGCACACGTCCTAGGGATGTAATCACACATTGATAAGTTAAGAATGTTAGGATCCGTTGTCTGTGAGGAAATGGTTGTTGATTGGGTTCTTCAGTCACTTCCCAACTCATATAGTGAGTTCGTAAGAGAGTACTATATGATGAACCACAACGTGACCCTTATAGATCTCACCTATATGCTTATTGCTGCTGAATCAGCAATGGTTTGGCGCAATAGAAAAGCAAAGTTGATTGGTGAATCTGCCTTCAAGACCTCTATGGATGTAGACAATGACAACAAAAAGACATGCTATGATCGAAAAGTTTGATCATAAGAGAAAGGCAATGTCTAAAGTAGTTCCATGTCATGCTCCAAAGGAGTCAATTTGCTTTTATTGCCAAGAGAAAGGGCATTGGAGACGAAGCAGCCCCATTTACCTAAGAGATCTAAGAGATGGGAGAGTCGAAACGTATGGCTCTAATATAGTTAAAATCCATTGACTAACTCTTTTAAGCTTCATTATAGATTCTTAATACATAATGTGATAAGATTACAATTGATGTTTTGTAGAATCAAAAAAAAGAAAGGGAGCTTAAAGGAAGAAGTGAGCAGAATCTAACCATGAAGGAATGGATTTCGATCGTATTTCTCAAATATTAGATTCTTAAGCTACTACTTAGAGTTGGAGTTAGATTGCTAAGAAAGATGTATTAGCATAAGTTTTTCAATGAATTGCATTGTAAGGACAAATTTTTCCGCAATAAAATAAATTTTCATTTTAAATTTTATTTATTTATCCTTGCAATGGCGTGTATGAAAAAATTGATGTTAAAATGTTTTCTATTATTAGCAATAATGGATTTGGTTCTTATTGTGTTATTTATGGAAAGTTGAGAATTTACCAAATAGGGAGAGTTTCTCATCGCCCAAAGTTTCAATTGGACAGAAATTTGGAATCACGCAACTTGGTTGCACAATGAATGAGAAATTTCATATTTGGAAATTAGACAAATTCATTGACAAAGTGTCAAGTGAAGGACTAAGAGATCAAGTACACAAAGTTGCGTATTGATAAAGTCCACCATAAGAATAACAAAGATATTCATCATGATTTACTAAAGGCTTAGTAAATATGATTATACTTACAAGATTAAGTGTAATTCTGAATTGATTAAAGGGTTTAGATCAATAGTAGAACGAATAAGAAGAATCAAGTAGGCAGAAAGATAAAAGTTTCTCCATTCTAAGAAGAAGGGAGAGTACCTTTTATGCTTCATGATAGGTCTTAATGATTAAGAATCATATCTCAATTGATCCTCTAAATGAGTCTTAGTACAATTGTATGTCTAAGAAGAGGAATCAAAGATTGAAGAAATGGTCAAATCAAGAAGTCAATCATACTTCGTTCCAAAACAAGTCTTAGAGTTGAGACTGTGACAATGAGTGAAAAGTATTAAGAAGGTTTAAAACATTCATTAAATGTGGTAAGTTGTGATGTCTTAGATAAGACAAAGATCAACTAGGACCAATTTATGAAGTGTTTTTGATAAAAGCTACACTAACTCTTGAATATTTGGTTGTCAACAAATGTTTATTGACAAAAGAATCTTATGTGTCAAGGAGTCAGTGGGAGTCTTAATGGTCTTGAAAGGTTTCAAGAACAAATCAAATAAACCTTATCGATCATCACTAGCACACGAGTTGAGGTTTACAACCTATCGTGATGATATTATGTTGGTTATGTGCCAATCCAATCGAGTTAATTATGCATGAGAGTTCTATGAGTTCTCATTTTGAACGCATAAAAGGCAAAGCACCTTAATCAATGAAAGGTACATTGATAAAAAAAGGTGAGCTGCTTAACTACTTAGAAGACATGGTGGGCAGCTGTGCTACCATAAGGCAAGAAATCAAGATTAAGAAAGTTCCGTCCATTTGAGTTTGAATTTGTCGTAAACTTTGGTTTTAACAAATTCACATGGATAGGAACACATACACCGCTCAAATCTAAGTGTCATAAGATTTCCTCCTTCATGAAAATGATTGTGAGGAAATGCTTTCACTAAGAAAGATCTTAAGAAGATAGTGATTGTAAAATTGCATTCTCGAATTCGATTATGGTTACGGTATCCCTTTCCATAATTTGAATTGTGAGGTTTGGCAATTAGTCTTAATTGTTTAGACACACATATGAACTATCGAAGGCAAAGGTGTATAAGTTCAAGAAGCATTGATAAAGGATTATCAAAGCACCAAGTATTAGAAACATGAACTTAAGAAATTCAATAAGTATTGTTTTCTGAAAGTTAAGATGTTTATGAATACATGTCGAAGCTAGTGGGAGCATAAGTGTTATGTTTTATAATAATCATCATGATAGTGGGAGTATAAATGTTATGATTGTATGATTATTAAGGAAAGTATTGCAAGTTGGCAATATTAATTATAGAAAACAAGAGTCATATTTTGCAAAGTTGTAAGAGTTGAAAGGTTGTTTTGCTATAATTAAGGGAGAGAATATTATGCTTCATTTCAAATCTAAAGGCTTAGGTTGTGGAATGTTAATAGATTTAGTCAAAGGTATATAGTGTATTCTTAAAATTTCGATTATGATTACGGCATCCCTCTTCACAATTCGAATTTTAAGAACATAGCAAATAAAACATTATGCGTCGTGTCCCATACGCTTCGGGTATAGGATCGATTGCAAATGCTTTAATGTTTGACCGTTCTAAAATTTTCCAATTGTCGAGCGCATTTAGAGGGAAAAGGGACTAGAATCGGTTTTGACTAAAAATAATTAAACAACTATCAAAGGACAATCCAAAGTTCGACGAGGATTGGTCGCTTGTGAGTAGTTGGAAGTATAGTATTGAAAAATATGGAAATGTTTCCATATTGGATGGACCATATCGACATCATTACGAATAGATAAGATTCTATTAAGAATGAGTTGTCATATGGAACATATGGAAGTGTGTCCATATTGGAAATTGAATATTGAGAAATCTATGACTAGATTAGAAACTTCTATGCAAAAGGATGTTTAAAGAATGTACTTTGAGTGAGAGACATCACGTCTATGGAATTGTCTTGTAACAATCCCCGATAGAGGACTTTGTAATATCATCGGCAATAGTCTTTGTGACTTTGGTGCAGTGACATTACAAAAGGATAAGTTGCATAGAATGTTAGAATCTAGCATATTCTATAAGTAGCAAGAATTTGATATTCTTTAACTTATGGAAAAAAGGATTTGGAATTGTGAAATGAGAAAGATTGGAAATGTGTTCAATTTGATCTATTTCATAAAGTAAGAACCATAGGTAAACATTGTGTGCATGCTAGGAGCATGGGACAAGTGTTGGAATTCAAGTAAGAAGTTGATTACCCGAAACGACAAATAATGAGTCATCAATATGGTGATAAATAAAAGGCGTTTTATTTATACTCAAAGGTTTGAGGTCATATGAGATTAGTATTATTCTTGTGTTTCACATTCGCATGTTTTGACTTCCAGAATTGAGTTTATTAAGAATAATCGAATTATTCGAACGGGCCACAGTCATTCATATGTTGGAAGTAGATATGAATGAAGACTGTCGTGAATTGGTGTGTGGATTGTCTAGAAGAGTATTAGACATAAGCAAATGTTTGCTGCAACGTTCATGAGTGCTTATGAATATGATTTGAGCATTGGATTAAACCCACGCTCACCTGGATCACTTCATGAATTGTATTACGAGTGATTGGTGAGACGATAACATCTTATATTCTTGAAACCGAGATGTGTGAGTTGTATCTTGCAAATCGGTTGTACATTGATAATATGTAAACGCACTAGTAACTTGGTGTTATAAAACATATTGTTGTGTGTGATTCGGTGAGTGAGTGCAAGCGACCATTGTATCAAAGTTTATCCATTCCTTTTATTCAAAGTAGGATAAAAGCGATATCTTTGGGCCCCTCGATGGTTTAGTGATGACAAACGTAAATGCTCGGCCGGGCTAGGGCTAATTTGATTTGTTCAATTAGTCAGTCGTCATAAATCGGAAATCGAGATATAGTACAAAGAGAATGATTTGAAATCATATCTCATATGATATCTAGAATGGAGGAATATATGATCCCTTATCTAAGGACACGCGTATCTGATATGATCAGAGTTGACAACAGCTTTGGAAAGCGACGATTGCAGATCAGGATCTGAAGTCATACGCAGAATAGTTGTTAGACTTATCCAAGTGGGAGACTATTTGATTAGTGTCTAAGTCCATAACTATTTTGGTATGTACTTGACCCGATGGTGCATGGTCCTTTTGGGTTGCCTTCACCTAAGCAACTTGATTGGAGAAATAAATAAAGAGAGAGAGGTTATTATGATTTATTAATATGTTATAAGAATAATATATTAAAGGAGAAATCATATTTGTTTAATTAATATTGGTCAATAATTAATTAAGAATTAATTTTGTGATCAAGTGTAATTAATTAAACTAGAGGGGCTGAATTGTAATTATGTGATAGTTACAAAATAAGGTAAGGATTATCTTATATATAGGGTGAACGAATTTGAGGTGATAATGCCTTAGAATTCGACTAGGATAAGGGTTTCTAAGAGTTATCTTATGGTTGCTTGGTGGACAAGCAACTAGATAAGGATAAGGACTGAAAACCTAATCCCAACCCTATATAAAGACCCCTAAGGCCTTGGAATTCGTTTACTTGATCCCTAGAGCATCTAAGGACGAATTCTAACCTCCCTCCTTTCTTTTTATACCTTTTCCACTTGCTTATGGTGTTTGTAAGCCATTAGAGGAGTGACACTTGTGACTCTCAGCTTTCCAAGGTCAATTCAAGGAGGAATTGGATTGTTATTGCTATATAACAATCAAGGTATGTTCTTAAAACTAATTATATGTTAATATTGATTTCCATATGCTAGAATTAGGGTTTATAGTCTTGGATTCAAAGCATGTACAATAGAGAAACCTAGATCCAAGCATTAGGGTTTGTATGAGCACATAGGATGTCTTATGACCAAAACCCATCAATTACCTCCTTAGTTTTTTCATGAGCATACTACACACGTTGTGTGGTATTTGGTTTTAGTGGGAGATTCTTGAAGGGTACCAATATCATAATAATATATATTAAAGCGCTTATACAGTTATATGTACATTTAGATATTTGTGGTACAATGGGATATTGTTAGACAATTTTGGGACCACTTCATAAATGTACATATATTGTTATTGTTTAAATGCAAAGCTATTATGATAAGAATATAAAATTGTTGATGGAATGATTTTATTAAATATTTACTTACCATTGTGAGTTGAGTTTACGGTTTGACTCAAGATCCTCTATATCCCTTCTAACTTTCACATCATGTTATATCTCCATCTATATATACATGTGATGAGAAGCATATTCATAATACAAAAATTACACACCGGGAATACATTGGTCTTTTGTTGTGGTATATTAAAGAGATAATATTGAGATTAACTACAAAACCAACCCTAGGTATCATATCCGAAAATCACAATGAAAGAAGGTATGTAATCGTTCTTCTTGTTTAAGTTTTCTCTTAACCATATTCGAGATAAAGATCCACAATTACCCTTCCGCATTCTATGTTTTGGATATTAAAATAACCAACAACTTTCCCTATAGTGAATCCCTCATTCCTTAAGCCCACGAGGGGAAAACTCTTTTTAGATCTACACAAGCATGCTTCCCTCCTATCCACCCAAAAACAAAATATTCGTCGATCTAAGTGTTGATATTCCTTTCAAAGGATTAGTAAGGAAGTTCACGAGTTCTTCTTTCTTAGCCGAAACCTCGACCCTCATGAATACATTAAAAAGACCATCCCTGACCATATCATATCGATACTTAAAACTTGATAACTCACGAAAATGTACTACATGGTCTCTAACAGAGTCTAAGCAGGCTTTTCGACAATTTGGATATATCTCATCAGTGGGAAATAAAAGGACCAAGAGGCAATACTTAAGAATAGTTTGATACTCCACGAGCAACATATGTTAGCCAAAACCATCTATAGGGATAACAAGAAGAAAATCTTGAGCATGTGACGCTTTTAAACACTCAAAAACCGTCTTCTGTCTAATTAACTTATCAAGGTCTATTTCCATGCTCTCGCCTATTTTATTATAAAGGGCATTTGCCAATGCATGTTGGGTTTTAGGGGGAGCCCTTAGTCAATATATAGAAGTGGTAATTAAGCTCACACTTTGTCATGGGGTTTTACGTGTTTTTGTTGCTTATTAGGCGTGAGAATTGATTAAACCAATATAACATATCACAACTTCTTGCATTGTCATACATATAAGGTATTTGCCCGGCCGAGCGTTGTTGCACCGACAATGTATTTAAGGAATGATGAGTTGCATGTGTTAAACATATATGAAGTATTTAGCAAACATGTAACAAACATATTGAAAGTTACATACATAGACCAAAATTCACATTAATGAAGCGTGTCGCCACTTCAGTTTAGATAAAAAAAAATACTAAAATATACATAAAAATTATGTCAAAACGTAAATAAACTTGAATTTATACTGACACGTGTATAAAAAATATGTAATTATTATTTTTAATTAACGAACGAAATAATAAAAAGTTTATTATATATGACCTGACTTATACGTAGTAAACGTACATAAAAATAAACATGAAAACATAAAAAGAATTTGAGTCGAAACATAGACAAACTCGAATTTAAATACGCCCACACATTAACCACCTTCAATTTAAACAATCGCATACATAAAAAAGGAACAAAAAAATTAGTTTTTTTTTTTTTTTTAAGTTAACGAATGAAAATTTTAAAGAATGTCAGATTATATATATTATGAGGGATAAACTCGAAAATTTAGAAAATAGAGATGGTAAGAGTGACATTTTACAAACTTTAAAGTTAGGGCTCAAAATAACATTTTAACAAATAGAGAGGTAAAATAATACATTTTACAAAGTATATGAGGGAAATCATATATATATATATATATATATATATATATATATATATATATATATATATATATATATATATATATAAAAGGAAAATAGAGAGGTTATATATAAGGAAAATAGAGAGGTTAAAGTAATATTTTATAAAGTTGAAAGTAAAAGTGATATATTAAAAAATAAAAAGATGAAAAATAACATTTTACAAAGAGATCGTAACAAATTATATAAAGATGAAAGAATATATATAAAAATATCAAACTTTTCAATGGTTTCCTTTAGTCACATAAGTAAAGTTGCATTATATATAGAGAGATGTATGTTCATATGTGGATGAACATTTATTGTGTGGACGTAGGGATCAATTAGAATTTAGAAAAACTTAAACTATTAATTAAATAAAAAAGGTTGGTTTGGTAATTTCATTTAAAGATAAGATAATTTCCACAAATATTCTCCTAAAATCATGCTAATTACATATATATCATATTAATTATTTTTCAAAACTTAGATTTAAATTGAGACTTTAAATTACCTGATTGATACCTAATCCTCATAGAATACTAGGGTTTTTTTTTTTTTTTTTATGTTCTTGATTTCTTTCCCCCTTTTCTTCCTACGTCGACAGCATAAATCATAATATGTTCAACTGTGGTGATCACTAAAGAGTGACGTCTACACCACCGCCTCCATTATGCAATCGTCTCCGATCTTCTCCACCTTCTCCATTTGTTCACTCTTCCCTTGGTGTTTTGCGAGATTGTGATGTGATTCTAGGGCTCGATTCTTTTATCCTCCCTTTGAATGTTTGTTCTTGTGGGTTTCATCTTCGGGTTTTCAAAGAAATTACGATATTGTGATGCAATGTCAAATATAGGTGTTGATATGCCGACAACCGCTGAGTCTTTTCAGGCCGCTGCCCTAGTGAGCTAGGCTACACTTTACTCTAAATACCTCATGGACCAGAACTTATTCAGATCGACCATGCTTGATGCTTCACCCGAATGAAGCTATGACCAAAGGTGCAAACTGGTATGATATTTTTTAATCAAGAGTTAAGAATACATTGTTTGTTGGAGTCGATCATCAATTACTTCAACAGGTAACAAAATCAATCTTATATCCCTAGTTTTCAACTTGTAATTAGGGTTTTAGAATTAAATCCAAACTATTTTGTCAATTTATTGTTTACTTCTCTGTCATCATTGGATTTCTCTACTACATTCATTATATCCTTGAAGAAGCAGGCACCGATGTTCTCTTGTCAATTTCATTGCTTGTCAAATACATTAAACCTTCAATTCTCTTTATCTCCTGTAGAATTATATTCCCTCTTTTGCCATAGAACTTGAACAACACTATTTGGCATTTCCCTATAAATTTAGATGATACCTACTGTAAATATATGTAATTGTAAAAGCCTTATTGAGTTATTGCTATTACCTTTACCAATGATAGTTCTGAAGAAAAGAAAGACGCTCTTATTTAACAACTTACAAGACATAATGGGCTGTAAGTTTCATTTTTCTGTTTCAGTGATGTTACACTTAATATTCTTTAGGAATGTAATCATGAACTCTCATGATGTATCTCCTATTTCCTTAGGTTCATTACCTTATGTTTTATGGTCTTTCACCAAATTATACTGCTTCTGGTTTCTACTTACTTTATTAGTCTGTACTTAATGGAACTTAGAATCTCTTTCAATTCAAATTGATGATTGTAGGATAGAAGCAGCCGACTCAAGCCTAAGCATACCATATTAGGAACAAGTTAAGTGATTTATTCTTAAATAATAAAAACAAATGCAAAACATGGTCAATGGTGTTATCACATTGATCAAATTTCATTTGATAGTATTTGTTCTTTAAACATTTAACATCTTTTGGATTTCACCTAGAATTCGCTTTACATTCTAACAGAATATGATATTAAGAACATGTGTTTTATGTAATTCCCAGATTCTCACATAATGCCTGTTATTCTGCTTGCATGGTCAATAACACAGTATTATTTACAAGATGAATCTTTTTTACGTGTTACATTACATAAATATTGGAAACAAACTATGAGCAGAGGAGGATTCTTCAAGAATTGCAAGAATGTTTTTTTTTAAGATTTTTTATTCATTTGATGTATTACACTTTATAACTGTATTT